>NC_135720.1:92604084-93283048 GCF_964656455.1 Halichoerus grypus | reverse complement strand
TGTCAAAGGAGGAATTGTGCACAAAAATAAAAAGCCTGAAACAAAAACTAACAAACACCCGGAAAGAAAACAGCCGACTTCGACAGTCTTTGGTCATGCTTCAAGGTAAACTTAGAGAAAATTGACAGTTTTAGATAAAAGGAAAAATATATGATGAGTGAAAATTATTGCAAATCAGCTCTCAAGAATGAAAAAGCAAATCAGTACTTAGAGAAAAAAAAATCAAAAGTCACATTTTAAGAAATCTGTGATTACCTAAACACAGAAGCACTCTTCTTGAAGCCTTTAGTTTATGGCTTAGAGAATTTTTTATTATTCCTACAAAATACCAAATGTTGTATTCATTTAATAACATTCAATGGATGTTTATTGAGCATTTAATAGGGGCTACTCACTGTGGTAGGTCCCAGAGAGAAAAGATTAGTAAGACAGAACAAATATGTTATCATGTTCATGATATGCTATCTCATTCCCCTCTGCTAAGGAAAGCGCTAGAAAATGAGACCTGTTATGATACATTATAGAACCACTGGAATTAAAGATCCTATATATTGAAGTGTAGTTTTGGAGTTGGGAAGAGTAGTCTGGGAAAAAAATCACATTCCACTGAAGACTAATAAAGAAGAAAGATCAGTTTATGAAAATTAAAAACCACTTGGTATAATGTCTTTTTTAGGATCCTATATTGTATTTAAGTGTTTATTTTTCAAAAATTATGTTTTCCATTTGCAGTTAAGCATCATGCACTATTTTGTGCTGCTGAATATTTGGCAAACATGTCTTGTGTTGGGAAGCATTCTGTTGTAAAACAGTAAATACACAGACCATTTTGAAAATAAATCCCTCTGGCTGCTGTGTACAAAATGAGTACAAATAACACAAGAAAGAAATCGGGGAAGGGCCACTGTCCAACAGTATTGCAGTCATCCAGACTAACATGATGACAGCCTAGCCCAGGGTAATGGCTATGGAAGTAAAGAGGACAGTTCCACATGATTGTGGAGGTAGAAATGATAGGAGACAGAGCATGGTGATGAGCTAGATTTCTATTTCGTGGTAATGACTCACATGCTTTCCTAAGAATATTTATCACATTGAAGACTTCATAGTTTTAAGTAGAAGCAGTTACAGCTAAAATATGTTTATTCCAACACCAAGCCATTATCTCTCTTTTTTTTTTTCAACTTTAAGTATTGAATTTTTGTAACCAATTTTTTTTTTCTGGTGAGGTTTTTGTGATTTCAAAGGACAGATCATTCTCATTTTCATATAATCTGTTCCAGGACTTAGAATAAGATGAAAATCTAGTTTATAAAGTTAGCATAAATTGCTGGTTAAACGTATTGATTTTTGAGTGACAGGTCTTGGTTTGAATCCCAGCTCTGCTTACTGCCTATACAGCTGGGGCCAAGTCACATTACTGGACCCCCAGCCCCAACTGCAATCTTTCCATCTACAAAATGGGGGCCAGGGGGCAACTTATCACGTCCTTGCTCCTGTGAAGATTAGAAGAGATCATTGGAAGAAATGCTTCACCCAAAGCACATGATAGGCGCTCAGTAATGATATTTATTATTGTTATTGTTTCTGCTTTTATCAACACCAGAACCTGACACATAAAACCCAAAAAGAAAATTATTACACCAATTTCTGTTATACATTTAGGTGAGAAAATTCTAAGTGTGAGTAGCAAATGAGTTTCAATGGTATATGAAAAGAATCACTATGACAAGCTTCTTCTCCCTCCCACACTCCCAATTGCCATTTCATTTTTTTCTCTCTGCCAACTTCTCACACCTCCTCCCATATCCTCACTCTCAGTTGATGACTTTGCTTCTGACTTCATTGAGAAATTGGAGGATATGAAAGAGACTATCATCTCCCCTGCACCAATGCTTTATTTTTTTGTATTTTTGTTTTTTAAGTAAGCTCTACGTCCAACTTGGGGTTTGAACTCACGACCTCAAGATCAAGAATCACATGCTCTACCAACTGAGCCAGCCAGATGCCCTAGCCCTGCACCCATGCTTTATGCTTCACTCTCTCCTGACATTCATGATGCCCTATCCTCTTGTCTAGCCAAAGGCAGTATCTCCACCTATGCATCAGGTGCCATCCTCTTTCATCTAAGGACATAGCTCCAGAGCTTCTCCTGGCTCTAACACAAGATAAAGTTTTCCTTCTCTAATGAATCATTTCCATTAGCATCGGACTTAGTATTATTTCTCGCATTTAAAAAACAAAACCAAACCCCTTTCAGGCTATTTGCTTCTCCACATTCCACCCTATTTCTCTCCTCCCCTTTATAGGAAAAACTCCCTAAATGACTTGAAGCTACACACTGTGTTCAATTTTTCCCCTCCTTTCTCTCTGGATCCACTTCAATTAGATCTGGATCCACTTCCTTATCATTCTATTGTAACTTCTTTTTTCTTGTTCACTAATAACCCCCATATATAAATTTACTGGTAACCAAGTACCACAAATTTCATAGCTTAAACAGCAGAAATGTGTTGTCTCCCATTTCTGAAGGCTAGGACTCCAAAATCAAGGTGTCAGCAGGATCACGCTCCCACTAAAGGCACCAAGGAAGCCCTCTATCCCAGCTTCTGGTTGTTCCTTGACTTGAGGCCATGTAACGCCTGTCTCCCTGTGGTGTTCTCCCTGTGTGCTTATCTCTCACCATGTCTAAATTTCCCCCTTCTTATAAGGACACCAATCATACTGGATCAGGGCCCACCTTAATGACTTCAGTTAAACTTATTACATCTCTAAAGACCCTACTTGCAAATAAATTCTCACTTTGAGGTACTAGGGGTTAGGACTCCAATTTATCTTTTTGAGGGGATACAATTCAACCCATAACATTCCATATTGCTAATCTCAAAAGCCTTTTTTTTTAGAGAGAGAGCACAAAGGGAGAGTAAGAGGGAGAAACAGAGAGCCCAATGTGGGGCTTGATCCCAGGACCCTGAGATCATGACCTGAGCCCAAGGCAGACACTTAACCAACTGAGCCACCCAGGTGCCCCTCAAAAGCCATTTCTCAATGATCATCAAATTGCCCTGTGACCAACATTTGAAACGTTTGGCTATCTCTCCTTCTCTGGAAGTTTCCTCATTTAGCTTCTCGGACATCACATTTACCAATTTTCCTCTTACACTGCTGATCTTTCTTTCTATCTAAATCCATATGGCTGATTTATTTTATTATCTTACTCTCTAAATATCTGCTGATGCCCCAAACTCAGTCCTTTAACTTCTTTCCTTTCTATGTACATTCACTCCACAGGTGATCATATCCAATTATATGATGTTAAAATCCATCAATAAGCTATGATTCTCCGGCCTGGACTTCTCCCTTTAACTCCAGACTCATTGTCCAACTGTATATGTGACATGACTGATAGGTATCTCAGACTAAATGCCCAAAACCACACTCCTGACCTTCTCCCTCAACCTGTTTTTCTCTTTCTTGCTCATCTTGGTTAATGCTAACTTCATTGTTCCAATTTCTCAAACGAAAAACCAATTTCTATATTTTTTTTACATTTTACACTCAGTCCATTGGCAAATCCTACTGGCTTTACCTTCAAAACATTTCTGGGATACAATCCTTTTTACCATCCCTACTACTGCCACTTTAGTCCAAGCCACCATTATCTCACATGTAGATTATCATGGTGGATTCCTAGCTGGTGTCACTATTTTTGCTCTTGCTTTTCTCTAGTCTATGCTCAGCACAGTTGCAAGAATACTTGTTAAACATAAGTCAGTTCAGGGGCGCCTGGGTGGCTCAGTCGTTAAGCGTCTGCCTTCGGCTCAGGTCATGATCCCAGGGTGCTGGGATCGAGCCCCGCATCAGGCTCCCTGCTCCGCGGGAAGCCTGCTTCTCCCTCTCCCACTCCCCCTGCTTGTGTTCCCTCTCTCGCTGTGTCTCTCTCTGTCAAATAAATAAATAAAATCTTTAAAAAAAAAAAAAAAAAACATAAGTCAGTTCATGTCACTTCTCTCTTCAAAACCCTTAAGTGCATTTCCACCTCACTCAGGGGAAAACGGAAGTCATTTTTTATGATCTGTAGTCCGTACACAATCTGGCTATTTCCTTTCTACTTACCTCTCTTGGCTTTATTTTCTACTACTCTCCCCTCCTTCTCTGTGATCCAGCCACACTGAGCCACTTGTGTTTTCTTTGAAGACATCAGACATGATCTTACTTCAGTATCTTTGTACTGGTCATTTCCTCAGGCTGGAATGTTCTTCCCCCAGATATCCACTTACTTACTTCAAATAAGTACACTCACTTCAAGACCTTACTCTAAATTGATCTTTTCCCTAAACTCCTTCCTCAATCTAAAATTTCAACCTCTCAGGGTGCCTGGGTGGCTCAGATGGTTGGGCGTTTGCCTTCAGGTCAGGTCATGATCTCCAGATCCTGGGATCAAGCCCCACGTCAGGCTCCCAGCTCAGCAGCAAGTCTGCTTCTCCCTCCACCTCTCCCCCTGCTTGTGCTCTCTCTGTTTCTCTCTCTCAAATGAATAAATAAAATCTTAAAAAAATAAAAATAAAATTTCAAACTCTCTGCAACATTTTTTATCCTCCCCTGCTTCATTTCCTCTTTGGCACTTACAACTCTCTATATAATCTATTATATATTTAATATTGTCTACCCCCTCCATACACACACACAAGTGTACCTCCAGAAACCAAGTTGTAGAGTTGGCTATTGGCTGGACTTCAGGCAACAGGAAAAGTCAGGAACTACCTACTGCTGCTGTGGTATTCTTGCATGCATTTACTCATTCAGTAATATATATAAAGTCCTACAATATATTAGGCACTGCTCTAAGTACCTAGGAAAATCCAGCAAATAAAACAAAGATCCTTGCTCTCATGGAGCCTACATTCTAGTGGGGCAAGACAGTCACAAACTACAATACATAATAATTGAGTAAATTATATAATATGTTAGCTGATAGTACTATGGAAAAAATAAGGACAGTAAAAGAGGATTGGGATTTGAAGGAGATCATAAAAACACGATCTTAAATACAATCCTAAATAACATGATCAAAGGAGACCTCCTTGTGAAGCTACAGTTGGGAAGTAGGAAGATAACAGAAAGTTGAAATTTTATGTATAATCCAAATAAGAAAGGGTCTGAGGGAAGACTGCAAAATGGTTATTTATCTTTTCCTCAGTAATGCTCTTAATAACTCTTTGAACTAAGAATCAGGGCTCTTTTTCAGTTTATAAAGCCTACTAACTGAGGAAAAATGGCAGAATATATATGCCATTTTAGACATTCAGAATGGCAAATGTGTGTCTGTTATACATGTATGTTTTAAGCATTTGAAACATGCCTTGTGGACCACAACTGACCAACACCATAAGATATAAAAGGGAAAAAGGGGATATATCTATTTTATAGAAGGTATTAAGTTGTTATTTTTAGAGAATGAATATATACCTAGGAAAAAGAAAGCATCAACTAAAAACTCAACTCTTGTAACAAATGAGATTGCAGTAAAGAATCAAAAATCAGTTAAGTTTTGCCCAGGTTTCTTTAAGTATGACATAAAGCTTAAGTGAAATATGTGTGACTCTCCCTTCTTTCTTGAAATCCTGCTAAAAATAAACTTAAAATGCATAAAAGCACAAGGTCAGGAAAACTAGAAAGAAGACTACAGCAGATAAAAGATGCCAATAAAATTTTGGAAGTGAAAAACAGATGGATGAGTAGTAACTGACTAACTCTGTAGGAATCTGAAAGCTCAGTGTCTGGGATGGGGGTGAGGAGTGGATAGAGGTAGAGAAATTAAAAAGAAAGAAGCCAAATCACACCACAGAACTATAAATGGTTTAGGATTTGTACCTGTGAAAGGGATTATGATAGTGTTGGTAGTGTGAAACTAGAGTCATTGAAAGACCTACATAAAGACCTTTTGGGACCACAAAGTCACAAATTCTTCCTATGTAGCCTGCAGCTACCACCCTTCACCACAGTAGAAGATAGAGGTTTTCTCTCAGAAGAGGTTGGACCAAAGCTATGAATTCAGGGACACCGAGGCAAGCTGAGGGATGGTGATTATTTAAGGAAATCCTCTAACATGGAACACAGATCAAAATGAACAAAGAGAAAAATAAGATCAAAGGAAACAGAGACAATTCAGGGAACAGAAGAAATCTGCACAAAACAAGAACAGGATTGTTTAAGAGAGGAATATCCAAAGAACAAAGGGGAGAAACCTAGAAATTCAATAAAATGTCTGGAAGTTAACGTTAAGAAAATCTCATAGATTTCAGAGTAAGAAGACCAAGAAAAGGAAAATAGAAAAGATTAAGAAAAATAATTAGTCCCAGAGGTTGAATGTCCAAAGACAAGAGGTCCTAAAAGATACAAGAGAGAAGAGGGAGAAGTTATTTAAAAAATTAATACTATAAATTTCTAGACCTGAAGGACACAAATTTTTACATTAAAAGATAACAGCAAAAGCAAAAAGACTTGTCCAAGTCATAACATTGTGAAATTTCAGAACAGCAGAAGTAAAGGGAAGATCCAAAAGCTTTCAGAGAGAATAAGCATGCCCCCTGCTACGGATTCGGAATCAGAATGGCATTGGATTTTTCACCAGCAACACTGGAAATTCCAAGATAATTAAGCAATGCCTTCCAAATTCTGAAGGGAATGTAAATCTAGACTTCTATACCCGAGTGAAATTATCAACCAAATGTGACGACTGGTAATACTCTCATACAACGTCTCATTAATGTACTTCCTATGATTTCTTTTTCAAAGGTTAATGGAGGAAAAACTCCTCCCAAATGAGAGAGTAAATCTAGAAAAATAAAAACATGACATCCAGAGAACAGGTGGTCCAATTCAGGAGAGAGATAAGGAGGAGTCATCGAATGATAGTGAAGGGAAGCTCCAGGATGAAAAGTATACAGTAGCCTAGAAGCAGCTAGCCCAGATTGTGGAGGAGTAGGGAAGGCTCCAGGGGAGACAGCTCCGAGAAAAATATGAAACTGACAGATGACATGATATATCCAAATATTCTGAAAAGAGATTTTACACCTCTGATAGAAAGTTTAGAGATGTATAGAAATTTAGAGTGAAACAGTGTAAAAAATAATAATAATAAGGTAATTATTAACTCTAGGGGGGAAAATCATGTTTTAAAGAAAAGGAATTGTGAATAATATTTACATCACTATAGTAATGTAAGCTTAATATTTATTTAACAATTGTGTTACCACTATTCTGGGATGATGAGAAGAGTGTGTGTATGTTTGCATGTGAGTAGCAGGTATGTGTATTTCTGTGTGGCTGGGAGAGGAGTTGAAAGAGAACAATATTGTCATATTACATAGTTGAAAATCATTAAGTAGGGGTGCCTAGCTTGCTCAGTCATAGAGCATGTGACTCCTGATCTCAGAGTGGTGAGTTCAAGCCCCACGTTGCATGCAGAGCATACTTAAAAAAAAATAGAAAAAAGAAAATCAGTAAATAATTATATGGATCTGAAAAATCAATAAATAGTTGTATATGCATATTATTATTTAAGACTATGAAAGTAAGTACCAGAAGAAACAGGTAAATTAATTGGAATTGGTGATCTCTAAGAGTGGTAATCAAGAGTGGTGAGTGATAGGGCAGAAAACTACTGTTATTCATTATAAGCCTTATTTTATTTCAAAACTGATAAATGAATATTATATAATAGGTGCCCCAAATCTAGCAGCTACTATTTTTTTAAATCAGTAATTTCCTTATAGATCAGAAATTTCCAGTTATTTTCTTAGAAAAAAAAAACAGAATTTAGTCACATTAATTACAAACAACTATAAAATACCGACTAATAACCCTAACAAGAAATGTATGTGATCCATGATGAAAAATAAAAAACTCAGTGGAGAAAGATGCCAATTCATCCCCAAATAACTAATACTTTGAGTGGAATTCCAATAAAAATACTAATGATAACCACAGCTGGTTATCATATATATATTTAAATGCATGAGTTTAGGGGTGCCTGGGTGGCTCAGTCGTTAAGCGTCTGCCTTCGGCTCAGGTCATGATCCCAGGGTCCTGGGATGGAGCCCCGCATCGGGCTCCCTGCTCCGCGGGAAGCCTGCTTCTCCCTCTCCCACTCCCCCTGCTTGTGTTTCCTCTCTCACTGTGTCTCTCTCTGTCAAATAAATAAAATCTTTAAAAAAAAAATAAAAATAAAAATAAATGCATGAGTTCATAATTGTATTCAAAAAAGAAAAAACTTAATGGTCATCTGAAAACTGGCGAATACAGATTAAAAAACAAGTATTTATCCTGTCATTATTATAGGAAATAAACCTAAGTGTAACCAAATAGTTGATGGGAGGAAGTTTCCCTTTGTACAAGAATTCTAGCTAATAAACGAAGAAGAAAAGTATTAGAATATCACCATTTTGCAACTCCTTATGATGTAATGAATCTAAGTGGTGATCATCAGTAATGACTAATATCACAAAAAAAGCTAACCAGCATTCAATGCTACCTGATAGAATTTTAAAACACTATCTAAATCTAATCAAGACTTTAGATCTGATGACCAGTTTAGGGCAAATTTAGGGAACAGAATAATATGTTAAACAGTACGTCATGGATACAATCAGCAAAATCCCACTGTGGGAAACCCTGTAAAACAAATAACCCAGTTTCTTCAATTAATAAATTCCAAGGAAAAAACTAAGAGAGAGAGAAAAAACCTATAGTTTTTAAAAGAGACAGCAACTAGTTTTTTGTTTTTGTTTTTAAGATTTTTTACTTATTTGACAGAGAGAGAGACAGCAAGAGAGGGAACACAAGCAGGGGGAGTGGCAGAGGGAGAAGCAGGCTTCCCGCTGAGCAGGGAGCCCGAGGTGGGGGTCGATCCCAGGACCCTGGGATCATGACCTGAGCCGAAGGCAGACGCCCAACGACTGAGCCACCCAGGCGCCCTGAGAGAAGCAACTATTTGTAACGTGTGGACCTTATTTGGATCCTGATTAAATAAAGTAAAAACAACAACAATGAGAAAATCAGAGAAATTTGGACATTTACTAGGTTTTCTAATGATAATGAAGAATTACTGATAAGGCTTTCTGGCTGTCACAATATTGTTATGTTTATATTTTTTAAATTTCTTACCTTTAGAGATACATATAGAAATATTTACAGATAAAATGAGATGCTGCCTGTGATTTGCTTGAAGTATTCTTGTGGTTGGGGAGAAAACGGACAGGGGTATCAGTGGAACAAGACTGGCTGTGAGTTGAAACTGGGGGATGGATAGATGGGAGCTTACAATTTTTGTGTTTAAAATTATCTATTAGAAGTTAAAAAAAATATATCCAGGCAGAAAAAATCTCACTTGTAAAAAGATATTTGAACTATACAAAATATATGACTGAGTATTTTACTGATCTGAATGGTGAATGACTTTCTAAGCATAAAATAGATGAATAATAAGCTAAAGAAAAGACTGCTACTTTAAAATAAAAACTAAAAATGTGTGTATGCTTTCAAAATATTGTGAAATTAAAAGATAAAAACTCGGAGCACCTGGGTGGCTCGGTCTTTAAGCGTCTGCCTTCGGCTCGGGTCATGGTCCCAGGGTCCTGAGTTCGAGCCCCGCGGCGGGCTCCCCGCTCAGCGGGAAGCCTGCTTCTCCCTCTCCCACTCCCCCTGCTTGTGTTCCTTCTCTCGCTGTGTCTTTGTGAAATAAACAAATAAAATCTTTTAAAAAAAGAAAAAAAAAACTCTAAGAAAAATACTTGCAACTTATGGCAAATAAAAGTTTTAAAATAATATGTAAGGGAGTAAATAACAATATTTAACACATTGTGCTTATAATACACTAGGCACACTTTACAAAAACTATCCAAGTTATTAAAAATAGAAAAAATACTAGAGGCACCTGGCTGGCAGTTGGTAGAGCATACAACTCTTGATCTTGGGGTCATGAGTCCAAGCCCCACATTGGGTATAGAGATTACTTTAAAAAATAAACTGTTAATATTCTGTGGTCTAACAGATAATTCATAGAAGCTCTAATAGTCAATAAATAAGTATATATTTAACTTCACAAGAATAAAATAATTGCAATTTAAATTTTACTAAGATGTCAACCTATCAAAGTAGTGAAGATTATTATTAATGACTAACACCTGTTGATAGTGTAGAGAAAAGGCTGACTTCTTACATTGCTGGTGGCCATGTAAGTTGGAAGAATCTTTCTGGAGAGCAATTCAGCAGTATTAGTTGAGGTCAGAAAACATTTATACCTTTGACCCTGTTATTATGCTTTCAGGAATTTGGAGCACTGTGATCAGAGATACATACGAAGATGTATGTGCTAGACAGTTCATACGAGTTTTGTTTGTAATAAAGAAAAATTGGAAGCAGGGTGCCTGGGTGGCGCAGTAAGTTAAATGACCCACTCTTGGTTTCGGCTCAGGTTATGATCTCAGGATCTGTGGATGGAGCCCTAAGTCATCTCTGTGCTCAGCATGGAGTTTGCTTAAAATTCTCTCTCTTCTCCCTCTGCCCCTCCCTGCTCTGCTCTCTCTCCCTCTCTCTCAAACAAATAAATAAAAAAGAAAAATTGGAAGCAACCTAAATTTGAAAAAAAGAGAACATTTAAATAAATTATAAAACATCAATACCTTAGAATATTAGGGAACCATTAAAGTCATGTTTTCAACTGGAAAATAACCCATCAACAGGTGAATGAAACTTTAATTGTGGAGTATCCATATAATGAAATATTAGTCAGCAACAAAAAAGAATGAATAACAGATACATATGACAACATGAATGAATCTGAAAGCATTATCCATAGCAAAAAAAAAAGTCAGACCAAAAAAACCCAGAATATACCATTTGAACCCATTTATATGTAATTCTAGAACAAGCAAAACTTTTCTCTGGCTAAAGAGGTCACATCAGTGGTTGCCTCTAAAGTGAGTCCAGGGATTGACTTGGAAGGGGCATGAGGCAACTTTCTGGGAGGATGGAGATGTTCTATATCTTGTTGGGTGTGCATTAGCTGGGTATATCATTTTGTCAAACTCAACTCCCTTTAGCTACTGATTTTCAGCTCTCACGTCAAATATTAGTCCAAAGATTATAGCTTAGTAATATGCTTAAGAAAAACATTTCAGCTTGTTACTTCTCCAGCAGCCAGTACCCTTAACCATAGAGTGAGGAGTTGAATCAGAGAGGGTTCAAAGTGTCTTCGAACTCCAACAAAATGTTATTTGTCCTTAGGAAACAAACTAGATATAACTGTAAATAGAGAAGACCATTTTATATGGAGGCATGAACCTTTGAATGTGTAAGTTTCCATTAAAAAAGGAACAAAGCGGGCACCTGGGTGGCTCAGTCAGTTAAGCATCTGTCTTTGACTCAGATCCTGGGATCCCTGCTCAGCAGGGAGTCTGCTTCTCCCTCTCCCTCTGCCCCTCTCCCTCCTTCATGCGCTCTCTCTCTCTGTGTCAAATAAATAAATAAGATCTTAAATAAAAAGAAGAGGAACAAAGAGAACATTCAGCTGATTACCAAAATTCATCCTTAATATGTGAAAACATAGTTTTGAATCATGGCAATGAATTTTTATTAATTTATGAAATTTGACTCCATGGAAAACCACACACAAAGGTCACTGAAAATTTACTTTAATAAATTTAAATGGAAATGGTTTGTTTTAATGGTCATTTAAACCGGCCTGATAGGAGCATCTGGAAGGTGATTGATGATAGAATCAACAATGTCTCCTAATGAGATTAAAAACCTTCAAATAATACTATTAGCAATTAGAAAAAAGAATCAACTCTTTAAACCATTCATTTTAGTTATGAAGTAATACATATACATTTAAATGCAACAACCAAATGCTTTTTAATTGATTTATTATTAAGCCATTATTAAATTAAATAATAAAAAGTAAATATATCCCAACCACTCTTCTTACCATGTTTATTTTCCAAAAGTAGTAAATGTTAATAATTTGCTCCACTCTATATATGCAATATGATATGTATATATACACAATAAAAAATAGGAATACATGCCCCTGTTATTAAAAATATTTGTAAAGTGTTACTTTTTCTTGCCATTTTAGTGTTACCACAAGCAGTCACCCAGTTTGAAGAATTGGTTGGTATGGCAGAGGCCCTGCTTAAGGGTGGAGGAAACATGTCCACATCTGCATCCACCCTCTGGAGAGCAACAAACAACTCCTCACCAGATTCTTTTGCCTCTACGTGCAGTAATTCTAACTCTAATTCCAGTTCACCGATTTCCTTGAAAGCTGAAGAAGAGCATCATACTGATGAGAAACAGGTCAGTTGGAATGCCTGCCCTATCTTTCTCTGGGATACAGTAAATACAAAAATTAAAATAAGACTACAAAATGATGGGGCACCTGGCTGGCTCAGTCGGTGGAACATGCGACTTTGATCTAAGGGTTGTGAGTTCAAGCCCCACACTGGGTGTAGAGATTACTTAAAAATAAAATTTTTTTAAAAAAGACTACAAAATGATCCTTGTTTTATCAGGTAACTTTAGGTAAATTTTGGTCATGACCATAACATTGCAATTACATAAAACAATTTTTTAACAATAAATCAAACAAATGTTTGTTTCACAAATATCCAGTTGAGAAAACTAAAGTCAAATTGTGGTCAATGATGAAATTATTAAACTAGAAAATTCTTAAATCAATGATGAATAACTATGCACTGAGGGTTACAAAATTATATCATTGAGTGAAGGTAAATTTAAGCTTCTGCATACTGGAAGAATATAATCTTTTCTTACTTCCCCAATTTCTCTTCAAGAAACAGAAGCTGAAAAGACAAGAGTTTCATTAGAATTGGGTATCAGTTTTGGAAAATATGCCTTCCAGAGCAATAATTAAGTACTAACAATCTAACATTTAGAATATTTGAATCTTGGTATATCAGTTTCTTTTTGCTATGTCACAGATGACCACAAATTTAGTGATTTGTAATAACACAAATGTATTATCTCGGAGTTCTGTAGGTCAGAAGTGTGGTAAAATCAAGGAGTCAGCAGGTGCATTCCTTTCTGGAGGCTCTATGGAAAAATCTGTTTCCTGCTTCTTTAGGTTATTGTAGAATTCAGTTTCTTGTGGTTGTAGAACTGAGTTCATTTTCTTGCTGGCTGTAGAGGCAACCCACGTCTAGAGGCAACTTCTGGAGGCAGCCACATTCTTTGATTTATGGCCCATTCCACCACCTTCAAAGCCAGCCACGGAGGCAAAAGCCCTCTCATTCTTCCAATCTGTCCTCCTTCTTCTGCCTCTTTTTTCTGGCCCACTCTTCTGCCTCCCTCTTCTGCATTTAGGGGTTCCTATGATAAAATTGGGCCCACCTGAATAATCCAGGATAATCTCCCCATCTCAAGGTACTTAACTTTGATCACATCCCTATAAGGTCACATATCCACAGGTTCCAGGGATATGGATATCTTCAGTGGGCCATTATTCTGCCTACCGCACTTAGTAGGAGGTGTTGAGGATGGGACTCATCCTTAAACCATCCAATCCAGATCACATGACAAGAGCTTGTATATACTCTGGAACAAATACCTCATAAATATTAGGAATTATATCAAAGATAACATTTAACTCTAACCCCTGAAATGTAAAATATGTATTAAAAATAAAATACATCCCCTTAAAGAATGTTGATTTTGTTTTGTTTTTTTTGTTGTTGTTGTTCTTATTGTTTTTAAAGATTTTATTTATTTATTCGACAGAGAGAGAGAGACACAGCGAGAGAGGGAACACAAGCAGGGGGAGTGGGAGAGGGAGAAGCAGGCTCCCTGCCGAGCAGAGAGCCCGATGTGGGGCTCGATTCCAGGACCCTGGGATCATGACCTGAGCCGAAGGCAGCCGACTAACGCCTGAGCCACCCAGGCGCCCCAAGAATGTTGATTTTGTTTTCTGTTGTGTCTTAACTCAATTGGTAAAATATTTCTCCAGATACTACTTTCCTTTTCTTTTTCCAGTTTCAATTATTATTTTGTATTTTTTTAGTTCAAGATTGAAAAATGGCAGATTGCCCGTTGTAACAAGAGCAAGCCTCAGAAGTTTATTAATGATTTAATGCAAGTACTCTACACAAATGAGTACATGGCCACACACAGCCTGACGGGGGCGAAGTCCTCTACTTCGAGGGACAAAGCCGTAAAACCAGCTATGAATCAGAATGAAGTTCAAGAAATCATAGGTATAATATGATTGTATTACATTGTCACATGAATTTGAAATTATTTTACCATTCAAGGTTAAGTTATTCTTTCATGGTCTTTTTGTTGTTTAAGTTATTTTTCTGTAAAAGAAAAATCTCAAGAGAGCCTAAACCTCTTATTAAATATGGTAAATTTTATAGAAAAAAATTTACATTAAAGCAGTTACTAAAATAAAACTAAATTTTATTTCACTGAAATGTTGGAATTCATAAAATTCATAACTTCAGAAAAATGCATTTCAAAATCCTTTCAAACAAAATTTCAGTAACAGTTTATATCTTATTTTCTCTTTCTTATCTTGGTTCTAGATCCCTTATCTTTTAATCTAGAAAAATAGGGGCTAATTTCCTACTTATGGAGTTTTTTTAATTTTTATTTTATTTTATTTAAATTCAATTAATTAACATATAGTATATTATTAGTTTCAGAGGTAGAGTTCAGTGATTCATCATTTGTGTGTAACACCCAGTTCTCATTACATCACATGCCCTCCTTAATCCTACTTACGGTGTTTAAGTTAATGAATCTCCTCAACTATAATAATCTAGATATCAAATAATTTTTTGCAAACATCAAAAAATTTAGGGAATCACTGAATCTGAGCTCTCTGTATTTTAATATGCCATTTCTCATGGATGTTAGGGCTCCTTTTGCAAAATGGAGACAAAATTACATTGTGGATTGCTTAATGTTTTATCTCAGTTCATACCTTAAGATGCAAAGACCTCAAAAAGGGTTTTTGTGTGTTATTGTTGTTTTTTACAGGAGTCACAAAACAGTTATTTCCCAACACAGATGATGTTTCAATTAGGAGAATGATAGGGCAAAAGCTAAACAACTGTACCAAGAAGCCAAATTTAAGCAAAAATCTGAACTCTCAGGACATTAAGTAGATCCTTTCGGTAAGTCCTCTCAATCCTCACAATCCTTTCCGTGTGGCAAGAGGATGTAATACTTTTATCTGTGGAATAGCATTTTGTGAACATTCTATTAGAGAATGCCAGTGGCCCAAGAAATGCTAATAGATATTCGTGGGGGTGGAGGTGAGGATGGGGAAGAGGATTTAAATTTGGGAATGCTAAATTCAAATAGAGATTTTCCTTTTCCAGAACCTCTCAGAGTATTTTATACTCTTTCATATGCCCAAGTGCACCAGAAATCTCTAAGAAGGTTATAGAGTATGTAATGTTTTTCGAATGTGTTTTACTGAGGAACTTTTTTTTTTCTTCACAGAATGTATGTTAACTTGTGGGTGGGAGTAGAAAGGAGCCAAAGCAGGCGCACTTGATAATTTAGGAAGTGTTTCTCTAGAACAGGGGAGATACAGATCCTAGGGAAATCTCTGAGGTACATCAATGGGACTGAACTTATAATTCTAAACAGTCATTTGTTTTTGGCACCAACCGCTGGCTGGAAATACCAACCACTGGCGGGGTCCCCTCCGCCATTCTCCCTCCTGCTTCTCACTGTCTTTACATCTTTAAATCAGTTGTTATAGTTTGAATTGGTTTGAAAAGGATTTTTACCAAGATGTTTCTATTATACAAAGAAAAATAATTGCTTCTAGTGAGTTTTGAAGGAAATACACTTTATAGTCAGGCCCTGCCCTTTAAGTGGAATTTTATGCTTGCTTTAGCAACCCAATGTGCTGGCTGGTTCACTTGTGCTCATGCTTCCTCTCCATTATTTTGATGGAAAATATGTGAAAAAATGTATTATTGTGTTTTTAATATTTTTTGATTAATAGAGGTATATGGTAAATACATGAGGACAGGTTTTTCTTCCATTTTGTTTACTTTTATCTTTGACTTTCAATTTACTTGTTCTCTGCCTAACTCTAGCCACCTTTGAGACCATCTTATTTGTCTTTATGTTCTGACAGTGCTTTAAGTAGGATTGGAGCTGTGGGTAATGCAGTAATTCCCTCCACCCACCCTCTACCCATTGCTGACTACCACCCCCAGCACCCTTAAGGGTGGCTTACAATTTTGCTATATAACTAAGCCTAGCTCTGATGAGGGTCAACAATAGTAAAACAAACAAAAAAACTGTTTATAGCAACTGCAGGGTGGGGGGTCTTTCCCTTGGCTCATCCATACTGGTAGACCAACTTGCATATTTATAAAAGATATGATATTTGTGTCCTTTTTCTCCCCAAGTGATTAAAAAGTTCAGTAGATTGTGAATCTCACAACTTCCCAGTTAGGAGATAATTGCTTAAATGAGCCGTTAGAACCGCTCATTTTTTTTATTTTTTTATTTTTTTAAAGATTTTATTTATTTATTTGACAGAGACAACAGTGAGAGAAGGAACACAAGCAGGGGGAGTGGGAGAGGGAGAAGCAGGCTTCCCGCTGATCAGAGAGCCGGATGCAGGGCTCGATCCCAGGACTCTGGGATCATGACCTGAGCCAAAGGCAGACGCTTAACGACTGAGCCACCCAGGCACCCCTAGAACCGCTCATTTTGATACGAAGCTGCCCAGTCATCCAGATGTATAATAGCCAAGTTCCCTTGCTAAATGCCATGTAACCAGAGCTCCAAGGGTCTGCTATATAGGGCTACCCTTTGGAGCACTTTATTGTATTTCAGAGCTCTGCAAAGTATTTTAATATCCCACCTTCTGCCTTTTTAATACCTCAGAATGCCAAGGGTAAGCACAAAACTCATCTCTATTAGTCAGTAGAGCGTTGAAGACATTAAAGTTAAGAGTTTTATATGGGTTTTGCTTATACTTGCAACCCAGTAGTAGTGTTATTAATCACCTGACTACGGCATTAATTCAAATAGAAAAAAGGAACAAATCTTTTGCTAAGAACACAATATATTCTGGTGCTTTCTGGGCCTGAGCCTCGCTTTGTTGACAAGTTGCTTTGAATAGAAATGTGCATAGAATCAGAAGTGGAGATTAACACTAGAATGGAAAAATTTTCTTAATTGGCAAGTATCTTCATTTGAAGTATAGCTAAATCCAAATTATTTCAAAAGGACTGAGAAAATATGCTGGGAAAGACAGGGTCACATCCAACCTAATTTAGCCACGCTTCATGAATTAGTCAGATATAGCACCATCTAGTGGAATGCTGCTGTTTTTCTCTTTTTGGTCATCTAACAGAAGCCTGAAGATGACTACACATACTCAGGCAAATCATACTCCCTCCTTGCTCCACCCCAAAAAGTATTCTTTGGAAAAATAACTTTCTTTGCATGACAATTAGCAAGGTATTATGCACTGCAAAATCATGTAGACTTTGACAAATTCCCATGCATGCCTGCACGAAGCCTAGCAACCCCCACCTTGTGGACCCTGTGGTAGACTGCGCCTTCCACCCAGTGCTGAGCGCGAGGTTGCCGCTGGTGGCTTGGATTTGTAACAACAATCATTTCCCGGCTAAGATTCGTTTCTGAGAGGATAAGCGCTAAATTCCATCCTCCCCCCCTCCCCTTGTATCTATTCTCTCTCATTCCTGTGACTCTCCTCAAGTTGCCTGCAGCTCACTGCCAAGAGCTTCATGTTGTCAATCTTTTTGGCTTTTCTCCATTGTTTGCTTCTTTCTTATAGAAACTAAAGAAAACTTTATTTATAAGAATTATAGAATATTAAAATATCACCTCTGTAACATCCCACTAAATGGTCAAACAGCTTTCTCCTGAAGTTTCCAAAGCTGCCTCAGCCAGTTTAGTCTCTACAGTAATATTACATATACATATATTATAACTTAAAGATGACCTAGTAGAGCAGTGCTCAAATAGGATGGGAGGAACTTTTGTCCCTTGCCTCTCGACTAGGGGATATTTGAAAATGTCTGGAGAGATATATGGTTGTCACAACTGGGTAAACTACTGGCATCTAGTGGACAGAGCCACAGATGTTGCTAAACATCCTACAGGGCTCAGGATAGTCCCCCCTACAACAAAGTATTACCTAACCCAAAATTAAGAAATCCTGGTCTAAAATTATTTCCTTACTTTGGAGATAATGAGACTAAAACCTAAAGTGGTTAAATGAATTGCCAAGATTTTATGATTAGTAACTATTAGAGAGTCAACGCTAACATATGGTTCTTTGTATTTTTTTGAAGAACTTTTTTATTAGTTTTTTAATTTGAGACAAAATGTTACATTAGTTTCAGGTGTACAATATAGTGATTCAACAAGTTTATATATTATGCTATGCTCACCCTAAGTGTAGCTACCATCTGTTACCATACAACCCTATTATAATACCATTGACTGTATTCCTTTTGTTGTGCCTTTTATTTCCATGACTTATTCATTCCATAACTGGAAGCCTGTATCTCCCAAGCCCTTTTACCCATTTTGCCCATCCCTCACCCTAACCTTTCTGGCAACCATCAGTTTGTTCTCTGTATTTACAGGTATGATTCTGCTTTTGTTTATTCCTTTGTTTTTGTTTTTTAGATTCCATATATGAGAGAAATCATATGGTATTTGTCTTTCTCAGCCTGACTTATTTCACTTAGTATAATATTCTCTAGGTCCATCCATGTTGCCACAAATGGCATAATCTTGTCCTTTTACGGCTGAGAAATATTCCAAAATGTCTGTGTGTGTGTGTGTGTGTGTACACACTACATCTTCCTTATCCATTCGTCTATTGATGGACTCTTAGGGTGCTTCCATATCTTGGCTATTGCAAATAATGCCTTAATAAACATAGGGGTGCGTATATCTTTTCAAATTACTGTTTTTGTTTTCTTCAGGTAAATACCCAGTAGTGGGATTGTTGGATCATATGGTATTTCTATTTTTTATTTTTTTGAGGAAACTCCATACTGTGGAGTGTATGTAAGACTGAGGTCCTTTGAGTAAGGAGGAATTCTTTTTTTTTTTTTTTTTTTAAAAAAAAAAAGTGGCTGTACCAATTTACCTTCCCACCAATAGTGTATGAGGGTTCCCTTTTCTCTAATCCTTGTCAACACTTGTTTGTCCTGTGTTTTTGATTTTAGCCATTCTGACAGGTGTCAGGTGATGTCTCACTGTGGCTTTGATTTGCATTTCCCTGATGATTAATGATGTTGAGCATCTGTTCATGTGTCTGTTAGCTATCAGTATGTCCTCTTTGGAAAAATGTCTATGCAGGTCTTCTGCCAATTTTTTGAATTGGATTGTTTGGGGGGGTTTTGGTGTTGAGTTGTGTAAGTTCTTTAAATATTTTGGATATTAACCCTTTATCAGATAGGTCATTTGCAAATATCTTCTCTTATTCAGTAGGTTGCCTTTTTGTTTTGCTGATGGTTTCCTTCACTGTGCCAAAGCTTTTTATTTTGATGTAGTCCCAGAGTCCTTTGTATTTCTTATTGCACTAGTCATGGTTCTCCAGAGAAACAGAACCAATAGGATGTTTATAAAGAGACATTGAAGGAATTGGCACATAGAGCTGTAAGGACTGGTGAGTCCAAAATTTGCAAGACAGGCTAGCAGGCTGCAGCCCCAGGGAAGAGTTGATGCTGCAGTCTTGAGTTCAAAGGTGGTGTGAAGGCAGAATTCCTCCTTACTCAGGGCGCCTGGGTGGCTCAGTTGGTTGGGCGACTGCCTTCGGCTCAGGTCATGATCCCAGGGTCCTGGGATCGAGTCCCGCATCGGGCTCCCTGCTCAGCGGGGAGCCTGCTTCTCCCTCTGACCCTATCCCCTCTCATGCTGTTTCTCTCTCTCTCTCTCTCAAATAAATTAAAAAAAAAAAAAAAAAAAAAAATCTTTAAAAAAAAAAAAAAAAAAAGAATTCCTCCTTACTCAAAGGACCTCAGTCTTTCTCTTAAGGCCTTCAACTGCTTGGGTGAGACCCACCCATATCATAGAGGGTTATATGCTTTACTGAAAATCTACTGCTTAAATGTTAATCTCACCTAAAAAAGACCTTCACAGCAACATCTAGACAACTTGGTATCATAGCCTAGCCAAGGTGACATACAAAATTATATGTTTTAGGGTCAGAAAGTCTGGTTTTAAAGCCTGCTCTACATCTTGATAAATGTGTGGCCTTCAGAAAGTCACCTGACCTCTCTGAATTTTAATTTAAACAGGGATAATAATACTATCTACCGTAGGGATGGATCCAGGATTTGTAGAACCTAAGGCTTAATAGTGTTTGGAGAACTCACCTTAAGAAAAGAAACACAAAATTATGAATACACAATCAGTTACAACTCTGTGTAGGCTCCATGTCTAACGGGGGGCTTGAGATCAAGAGTCATGTGCTCTACCAACTGAACCAGCTAGATGCCCCAAAATGATATAATGTTTAAAAGTTAACAAATTTCTCAAATATCACCTAATGTAGGGGGAATTACATAATATTTTTACTAACAGCTCTATAATACTTTTATCTTACTTTTTGGGGGTTGCATACATGTTGATTGACTTTTCATTTGACAACTTTGCAATAGAAAAAAAATAATTTGGACTGTCCTCTAGCATAGTGGATGAAAAGTTGCTTTTATTTTACACTTTACAGAGTTTTCTTTCTATTTCTTAACTCTTCAGTAGCAATGTAAGTTTTAGGATTGTTGTCAAATTTGGGGAAACCTCTATTAAGTTGCTCTGATATCTGAGCTATAAGATTTCAGGGCATTTCAAATTTTCTATGGAGTGAGTCCTCTTAAATATTCTTTGAATTGACCATATTCATATTTTTGCTAGAAGGCACTGCAAACTGGAATGGCCACCATTAATATAACTATACGTAGAAGAGATAGCAAAGCACAAAAATAAATATATCCCTTAACAAAATCTCAGAAATGCCCACTGCCACCCCCTGGTTATAATCAGAGGAGAAAATATGACTAAGGGACAATTGAAAGGGAAAGACAGTCGTCTTAACTGATTATGGTTGAAATATCTAACTTTTGCAAATTTAACAAAAATATATACACATGTGAACATATTGGAAGGTACTCATGCAAACAAGCTTTATTAGCTTTATAGTAATCTGCCTCTATAGACTAGCTCACTTGGGTTTTGTGAATTTTGAAAAAGGTAAACCAGATTTGGGAAACTGCCTGCTATTTAAACAATCAACAAATGTTACTGAAGAAAGACAAGCAGAATTGTTGATAATCTTTTAGGATGGTTGATAGGTATATGGGGATGGTTCATTTTACTTTGTGGGTTTGAAATTTTACCTAATACAAAGTATTTTTTTTTTTGTCATTTGAGATAAAAATATATGTAAATATTTTAACTGTTGTCTATGCTGGAATTCCTCTGAATAGATCATAAAATAATTTCTAAGTCACCTCAATAATAATAGTTCCTATTAACAATTTGTATTTTTAAGCAAAAATTTGTACTAGACACAAAAATAACTCATGTGGCTATAAAAAGTACTATAAGAACTCTAACAAAATTTGCTGGGGTTTTTTTTCATTTGTCTTTGATGGGTATTGTAGGTAACTGAAATAAAACACCTTCAGTTCTGAATCTAACACTGGATTTTGTTGGAGAATCTGCAACCTCCCTGGCGGTGAGCACAGAGACACATAGTGACAGGCTGTGAGACATCTGTAATATCGCTGGCTCTTGATGGAGCAACGAGCTTGCTGAAGAAGCTGCATGTAGATTCCAGCATTAATATCAGTGATGCATCAAACCAGAGAATTTCTAGCAGTCAATTCAGCATGCAATATGGTTTCTTGGAAATAATGCATTTTCCTGTCCCCAAATGTTTCTCTGCACAGCTAACTTAACACAATAGAACTCATCATAGCAACAAAAACTTCAGCCCCTAAGATTTGTCATTGTCCTTTTAATCACTGTACATTTATTATTACCAATGACTCCCCATTTTAGTTTTTGGATCTTTAGCATAAGCACATGTTTGGAAAAGTAAACAGTGAAATAATCAATGTTCACGAATGTGAGGGAAGCAAAGTTGGCCTAAAATCTGATAATCATATCTAACCAAGTAATGGTGTTTTCGCAATGAAATTACAGGATTATTCTGTTACCTAAAAATGTATAAAATAAGAATCCAAAAAAAAAGCAGCAAGACCTTTTTATTTTAATATAAAACTATTCCAGTGCACTCCTGAAAAAGAAATAAACCCAGGTTTTTGTGAGTGTTAAAACAATGCATCGATTTGAAATTTTTTTATTTGTTTATATGCTTCTAACTTTTTATTGCCAAGTACATTAAATACAGATGTGTAATATAAAACATAAATATCATCTAAAATATCCTATATAAGATAACATCCTATGTATTTGGTTGGTTTTATTGCTACACTGCTTAGTTTTAACTGGTCTGATTTCATAGTATCAGAAGAAAAAAGAATTGGGAACAAAATCTCATGGGTTGGATAATCACATAAAAAGAAAAATACCATTTTGTAAATGAATGAAAGATAAAACATTCTTCATCAAGAGGCTTCTCCTGTGATGTCAGGTTGTCACACACAACAACTTTGCAATAACAAGCCATGCTTCTTCAGTGTACAAGGTCATGTTTAAACTTGGAAAAGAGGATGCATATAATAGCTGGGAAGTTCAGAACTGTGGACCCAGGGAACATTCCACATAATGCTGCTTGATAACAATGTGGTCGTACAAAATAAATATGATTAAGGAAATAACTTATGTTAGCATTTGCTACTTTTACTTAAATATAAATAAATCTCATTGAAAACATAAAAAAGTATTTGCTCGTTTCTTATTAGGGTATAAAATCCAGGGAAAAGATCCTTTTCTGGGCTGATTGCTTCTCTACCCCTACACATTAAGGCATTACCATTATAACTGCCTATGTGGCTCTGGCTTGTTTGTCTTCTAAGGGGCCATACTATATGTGGGATATAGAGACAATATCCAAGATAAATGTGCGTGCTATGTAGGATATATACACACTATCCAGGAAGGTTAACATTTTTATTGAAAAATGATAATTTTATTGAGATACAAGTGATTTACTTAAAAAAAAACTACTTTGTAGTATGTTTTGCCTACTAAATGTAAATAAAATTGTCTTTGCAAAACATAACTATTATTCAACTAGAATTTCTATCGTCCTTCCTTAAGATATTTTTAGATGTGTTTTGAAATTTTTATAGGTAATAGAATATATATCGTCTTTCTAATTCAGCTTCATATATTGGTTCTAAATGAGTTACAAATAAGAAGCAGCTGGGTGGCTCAGTTGGTTAAGCATCTGCCTTTGGTTCAGGTCATGATCCCAGGGTCCTGGGATTGAGCCCCACATCGGGCTCCCTGCTCAGCCGAAAGCCTGCTTCTCCCTCTCCCTCTGTTGCTCCTCCTGTTTGTGCTCTCTCTCTATCTGTCAAATAAATAAATAAAATTATTTTAAAAAATGAGTTACAAATAAGAAAACTAATGAAACTGAATAGAGTGCCCAGAAGGCAATTGATATATATGTATGTGTATATGTATGCATGTATTATGTATTCATATACATACAAATTTAGAATATGATTAAAGTAGAACCTTCAGTAAGTAGGGAAAGGAAGGTTTATTCAATAAATGATACTGAGGTAACTGGTGAATGAGAAATAATTATGTTCCTACTTCAAACTATATTTCATAAAAAATTCCAGATTAATAAAATGTAAAAATTGGACTGAGATTAAAAAAAATACACGAATATTTTTATGTTATCTGAAGGACAAGGACTTTCCAAATCCACAATTAGCCCTGCAAAAGTGTCAAAGAAAAATTTACTAATGTATGAGTTTCTACATGTGTGTTCTGCAGTCTTCCTACATGGAGATGATAATTACATCCCTTTTTCTGTGACTGTCTTTAATGCATTTGTCATTTTTGCGGCTCTTTTTCACATTTTTCCTTACAAAATTTTTGTGCTAATATTGTGCCAGAGCTTTTCTTCAACATTTACTTTATAATGACATGGTTTTTCCTCGTCCAGCTTTTGCATTTGAGTTTATGGTTGGTGAGAGGGGCCAGGGCTCCCTGCCAGGCTTCAGACCTTTCTAAGGCTCTCTCTTCACTGTCATAGAGACCACGGACTGATTGCAGCCACGATGACTCCCCTGAGAAATATTTTGTGTAGCCCTGTTCCCTTTGGTCCTCTGACCCAAGCTGAGTCTGGAAGGATTTCTGTCACCAGCCCTGCATTCCCAGACCCTTCACCAGCAGCAGCAAATAGTACAGGGCCCTTGCATTTACCAATGAGCCCTTGACCTTCATAGAGTAAGATTCTGCTGGACCTTTCTGAGATCTGCTGCTAGGAGCCCTCTTAGATACTCTGTGCATTTTCTCTGTATCCCAACCTTATGACTTCTGCTGAAGCTCACCCCTCAGTTGTTAGATTTACAGGTTAAGGAATCTGCATTTCTGGATGAGTTTCTCCTTTTCAGGAAGTATACTTTTGCTGGCACTTTCTGAGATCTGCTACTCATGAGGAGCCTTGATGTTCTCTGCACAATTTCTGCACAATTTCCTTCTAATAGCAACTTTTAAAAGTCCTTGGTTTCTGCAGTTATTATCTGTTGCCTATTTTACTAAAAATAGCAGGACAGGGTGTTCTGCTGTTGCTCTTTTGTTTTTCTCCTTCTTACTTTATTTGATTTCTTACAGTAAGGGACAAGTAAATAATGCTTACTTGAATGTTCTTACCAGAGTTACACCCATTGCTGCTGCTGTAGGATTGCTGGATGAATTAAACTCACCCAGTTAAATGTGAATCAGATGAACAATTTTTTTAGTATATCCTTTGTAATATTTGGGGTATACTGCACTAAATAATTACTCATTCATCTTAAATTCAAATTTAACTAGATGTCCTATATTTTTATTGCCAAATCTGGCAACCCTAGCCTATGAAGAGAATAATGAAATCCTAATTCTCATTCTTTTATTCAGAATATGCCTTCCCATCCTCCCTGAGGTTCTCTGGATCTTCCCTTTCCTTAATGTATTAAAATCAGGGAAATGAAAAAATATGCCTTGCTGTGCGTCTCTTTTTATTAATTGTGCAGGAAACATTCTTTTCCTTTTCAATCTGGATACTTACAGCTTTTAATTCTGGAAAATATATATGGGACATATTACATATAAATTATATATTTATAAATTATATATAAAGCATATACAAAGTATATATTTATAAAGTATATGTTTATACATATTATATAATATATATGATAAGTATATATTATGTAATAACTGTATTATTTATATTACATTAAATACTATAACATAAACATCTCAGTGCCCCAGATGGTCCTGGTTATTATAATTCCTTTGATGATGGTGGAGATAATACATGCCTCTTCCTTCTTCCACCCAAACTCTTCCTTGCATTGCTGTCCTTTGGGATTTATTAATTTTTTAAATATTTTTTTAGCAAAGAATCAGGAGAAAAATGAAATACCATTCAGTATTATTTTTCACAGATTTCCTGATTATTTTCATAATAGTCACAAATTTATTCTTCTAGATGAATTTTTATTTTTTTAAATTTTTTTTTAAAGATTTTATTTATTTATTTGACAGAGAGAGAGAGAGAAAAGCAGGGGGAGCAGCAGAAGGAGAGGGAGAAACAGGCTCTCCACAGAGCAGAGAGCCTGATGTGGGAGTCGATCCCAGGACCCTGAGATTATGACCTCAGCCGAAGGCAGATGCTTAACCGACTGAGCCACCCAGGCGCCCCGAATTTTTATTTTTCATTTATTTATTTTTTAAGTAGTCTTCATGCCCAGCATGAAGCCCAAAACAGGGCTTGAACTCACAACCTTGAGATCAAGACCTGAGCTGAGATCAAGAGTCAGGCAGTAACCAACTAAGTCACCCAGGCACCCCTCCACTAGATGAATTTTTAAATCCTCCTTTCAACTTTCTACTGTCAAAAACAAAAATGCTGAATTTTTTTTTTTGGAATTTTACTTAAGTAATTTTGTAACCTAGGGAGAATTTTCCTTTACAAAACTGATTCTTCCTGGGGCATCTGGGGCACCTTCAACTCAGGTCATCGTCCCGGGGTCCTGGGACGGAGCCCCACTTCAGGCTCTCTGCTCAGCGGTAAGTCTGCTTCTCTCTCTCCCTCTCCCTCTGTGATCTCTCTCACTCTCTCACTCAAATAAATAAAATCTTAAAAAAAAAAAAAACCCACTTAGAGCACTTGATCCAAGTATTAATACTTATTTTATTTATTTTGCCCCAGAAGAAAAGACATTTATTCTGCCCCTAAGCACCTAATATTCATTTAAAAGTCTTCCCTGACTTTTCCAGATTAAGATGTTCCTAAACTTTGCCTATGGGGTATTCTCTCTTGCTGCAGCAAGCTAAATGCACTTCATTTATTGTGACATAGGCAGGTCACTGATGTTCCTCTATTGTTGAGTTTTAACAATTTGAAGGTGCTGCCTAGATTCTGTTGAGATCCCAGTTTCCATCCTCTTTGATATGGTAAGAATGAGCACATTTGAGAATCTTTGGGTCTGCACCCATTCAAAGTCACTTTACCCGTAATGATGAGATGAGTTTCACACGGAATCTGAGCTCTGAACTTTGTTAAGCTCTTTGGCACTAAGTTTACTTTTGATTCCTAGGATTTAGAATGAAACTTTGGGTTCTGATCATAGGTACTATCTTCTGCCGTTTTGTTAAAAATGGCCTGTATCCGTTTTTCTCAGATCTTGATTTCTAAATACCATTTTCCACCAAAAGGAAAAGTGCTCCTTGTAGAAATGTCGGATTCCAGGGCGGGAGCACAGAAGGTACCAAATGTGCTTGGAACATTGTATGTTATGCCAAAAAGTAAGGGACTGCTCAAAGAAGGTTGGCCACCTGAGGCTGCAAAAGGGACTCCAACTGGCCAAACCCGGGACAATCTGAGCATCAGAATAAATTAGGACAATAATGGGTTATTACCCATTGAATAAAATAGAAATCCATGAATCCATAATAACAATGAATAGATAAATCAAAAAGTAAGGGAGATAAGAAGACCCTTCATTATAGCAGAACGCCAATTAAAAATATGGAAAGGGTGGTAGAGTTAGAAAATTACTATGTACATCTATCATAGTAAAGATTGATTAGGCAAGAATCATCAGAGGATACTAAATATTGAAGTGTAAGTTTCACGAGGAGAGGATATTTTCATGTTCTCAGTGTATTATCCCACAGATTGATTATAAATTACAAGGAGAAAAATCTAACTATGCAGCAGAAAAAGTGGAATAAAGTGGACAATACTTTGACCAGATGATTATTATCAATAATCCTCATCATCAATAAGAGTCAGATAAATATGTGTCTCTGAATGTGATTCCCTAAAAGCAACACAAGATCACTTAAGTAGTATTTTGGCCAGAGATATAAACTGAATGTGATCATGAGGAAACACTGACAAACTTAAACTGAGGAACATTCTATAAAATAACTGGCCTATATTCTTCAAAAATGTCAATGACATGAAAGACAAGGAAATGCTGAGAAACCATCCAAAATTAAGAATAAACAGACATGAAAATTTAAATTTAAAAAGGAAGGAAATCCTGCCATTTACAGCAGCATGGATACACCTGGAGGACATTATGCTAAGCAAAATAAGCCAGAAAGACAGATACTGCATGATCTCATATGTGAAATGTAAAAAAGTTGAACTCAAGGAAACAGAGAGTAGAATAATGGTTACCAGGTGCTGTGGGGATGTGGGAAATGGGATGATGTTGGTCCAAGAGAATAAACTTTCAGTTATAAGAGGTGTATGTTCTGGAAACCTAATTTATAGCATGGTGACTATAATAATGTATTGTATGCTTGAAATTTGCTAAGAGAGTAGATCTTTTTTTTTTTTTTAAGTAAGCTCTACATCCAACATGGGGCTTGAACTTGGAACCCCAAGATCAAGGGTCACATGCTCTACCAACTTGAGCCAGCCAGGTGCCCCAAGAGAGGAGATCTTAAGAGTTCTCACCACACACACACATAAATGGTAACTATGTAAGTGATGGATATGTTAATTAGCTTAATTGTGGCAATCATTTCACAATGTATAATAACATCAAAACATCATGTACACCTAAATATACACAATTTTGTCAACCATACCTAAATAAAATACAGTTTTATTTCTATAATAGCAATGAACAATCAAATTATAACCCATTGAATAAAACAGAAATCCATGAATCATAATAATGGATAAATCAAAAAGTAAGGGAGAAGGTAAGACCCTTTATTATAGTGGAATGATAATTGAAAATATGGGAAGGGGGCACCTGGCTGACTCAGTTGATAGAGAATCTGACTCTTATTGCAGGGTTGTGAGTTCAAGCCCCACATTGGCCATGGAGCCTTAAAAATATATATACATATGAGAATGGTGGTAGAGTTAGAAATCACTGTTATACACTTGAAACTAAAATAACATGGTATCTCAATTATACTTCAATTTAAAATAAAGACTTAAAAGACCTGAAACTGTAAAACTAATAGAAGAAAACAGGGAAAAGCTCATTGATATTGGTCTGGCAATGATTTTTTTGGATATGACACCAAAAGCACAGAAACCAAAAGCAAAAATAACCAAGTGGACAATATCAAACTAAAAAGCTTTTGCACAGCAAAGGAAATAATTAACAAAATGAAAAGGTAACCTACAGAATGGGAGAAAATATTTACAAACCCACATATCCAATGAGAGGTCAATATCCAAATATACAGGAACTCATATAACTCAATAGCAAAAAAATCCCCAAATAACTCAAGAAATGGGCAGAGGACCTGAATAGACATTTTTCCAAAGAAGACATACAAATGACCAACAGTTACATTAAAAAGTGCTCAATATCATTAACCATCAGGAATATACAAATCAAAACCAGAGTGAAATACCACCTCATGCCTATAAGATGGCTATTATAAAAAAATTCAAGAGATGACAAGTGTTAGCCAAGATGTGGAAAAAGAGAACCCTTGTCCACTGTTGGTTGAAGTGTAAACTGGCATACTATTACAGAAAACAGTATGAAGTTCTTCAAAAAATTAAAATAGAGGGGCACCTGGGTGGCTCAGTCAGTTAAGCATCCAACTTTTGATTTTGGCTCAGGTCATAATCTCAGGGTCATGTTGGGCTCTGCACTGGGCGTGAAACCTGCTCAAGATTCTCTTTCTCCCTCTGCCTTCCCCCCCAACCCTCCCCCCTCTAAAATAATTAAAAAAAAAAAAAAAAAAAAAAAGAACTGTATGATCCAGCAATCCCAATTCAGGGTATATATGCAAAGAGAATGAAATTAGTATCTTGAAGAGATATCTGCACTCCTATGTTCATTGCACCATTATTCATAATAACTGAGACTTGGAAACAATTTATCTGGATGACTGGATAAAAACAATGTGTATATATACACAGTAGAATACTATTATTGTGCTATTATACACAATAGAATATTGTTCATCCTTAGAAAAAAGTCAAATTGAATTTTGAAGAACTATACCAATTACAATAGCATCAAAAAATATGAAATACTTAGTGATTAACCTGACAAGATATGTGAAATATCTACACACTGAAAAATACTAAATGTTGCTGAGAGAAATTAAAGAAAATTGACAATTTGAAAAAGAAGATTTAAGGTGGAAGACTAACACTACCTGATTTCAAGACTTATTGCAAAGCTACAGTAATCAAGACAGCATAGTATTGGTGTCAAGATAGATAAATACATCAACAGAAGATAATAGAAAGTTCAGAAATAGGCCCACAGATATATGAACAACTGGTATTTGGCAAAGGTGCAAAGGTAATTCAGAGAAGAAAGGATAGTCTTTCCAACAACTGCTGCTGAAACAATTGTACATCCATATGTAAAACCATGAACTTTAATCCATACTTATCATAGGTAAAAATGAACTCAAAATGGATCATAGACCTAAAATTAAAAGCTAATTGTAATTTTCTAGAAGGAAACAAAACTTTGCTTATGCAAAGATTTCTTAGGGGCGCCTGAGTGGCTCAGATGGTTGGGCATCTGCCTTCGGCTCAGGTCATGATCTCCAGATCTTGGGATCGAGTCCCACGTCAGGCTCCCAGCTCAGAGGGGAGTCTGCTTCTCCCTCTCCCTCTGCCTCTCCCCCCTGCTCCTGCTCTCTATCTCTCAAACGAATCAATAAAATCTTTAAAAAAAAAAATTTCTTAGATATACCACCAAAAGCATGATAAGGTAAAAAATTGATAAATTAGACTTTGTCAAATGTAAAAACTTCTCTTTGAAAGACAACTTTTTAAAAGATTTTATTTATTTATTTGAGAGAGAGAGAATGAGAGAGAGAGAGAGCATGAGAGGGAGGAGGGTCAGAGGGAGAAGCAGACTCCCTGCTAAGCAGGAAGCCTGATGTGGGACTCAATCCCTGGACTCCAGGATCATGACCTGAGCCTAAGGCAGTCGCTTAACGAACTGAGCCACCCAGGCGCCCCTGAAAGACAATTTTAAGAAAATGGAAAGGCAAACTATAGACTGGGAGAAAATATTTGGAAATCACGTATCTGTTAAGGTCTTGAATCCAGAATAAACAACTCTTAAAATTCAATAATAAGAAAGTAATTTAAATAATGGGCAGAAGTCCATAAAAGGCATGACCAGTGAAGATATATGGATGGCAAATGAATGCATAAAAAGATTTTCAACATTATTACTAATTAGGTTAATACAAATTTAAATCACAATGTGATATCACTACACATCTATCAGAATATCTAAAATGAAAAAGACTATCCCAGGGGCTCCTGGGTGGCTCAATTGGTCATGATCTCAGGGTCCTGGGATGGACCCCTGCGGTGGGCTCCTTGCTCAGCTGGGAGTCGGCTTGTCCCTCTCCCTCTGCCTCTCCCTCCAACTCACATGGGCATGCTCTTTCTCAAATAAATAAATAAAATCTTTAAAAAAAGAAAAAACTATCCCTGCAACAATTACTGAATTGAAAGGCATGATCATATTTGGGCTATAGCCACATATTTACTGTTTGTTTTCCAAGAACTTAACTGAATGACTCCCACCTGCAACCTTTCACAGTACACGTTCCACTGAACTCTCACCAGCACATAAGAAAAATTGTTTAAATGCAAATGTCATCTAGATATTTAAGAGATTTAAAAACGGTTAATTTACATGCAGCTTTTGGGTCTATCATCTTAGCAGATGTTTCTTTTTCTCAACTTTCATCTTCAAGTCCCAAATGTAGTTGGTACAAATGCACCTGCAGTTGTAGTGCCCTTTGGAGAAATCAAACAGATTCATCAAATACTAGCAGGGAACATAAGTAATCAAATGACATGTTCTCATTTAGACCAGCAAAAACAGGCCTCCAAATGAGAAAGTAAATATCTGCTGGGCTCAAATAACAGACAGAGAGATAGGGGCGCCTGGGTGGCTCAGTCGTTAAGCGTCTGCCTTCGGCTCAGGTCATGATCTCAGTGTCCTGGGATCGAGCCCCGCATCGGGCTCCCTGCTCCACAGGGAGCCTGCTTCTCCCTCTCCCACTCCCCCTGCTTGTGTTCCCTCTCTCGCTGTGTCTCTCTCTGTCAAATAAATAAATAAAATCTTTAAAAAAAAAAAAAAAACAGAGAGAGAAAGTTAGCTGAAAAATTAACAAACAATATTTCTCCCAAAGAAATACTGCACTTGTAGAATAAAGATGACCTTGGTGACTACTGCTTTCTTATTTACACAATGAGAAAATTTGTTCTCTAAAATCATAGAGTACCAGCTTTGTTGTTTGAAAATCTATCAGTAAAAATGAAATATCCCTCCCTTGGCTGGTCACTGTGACACAGAGAACCAGCCTCATACCAAACCAAGTGCAGGGCTACAGATAAGGGGATTCCGGGCCAACAATTAGTATCTATGTTAACTCTGTAGTTTCCAAGTTAAAAGAAGTCTGTAGTCCAGACATGACCTTGAACTCTTTACACACAGCCCTAATTGGCTTTGTACCTACCAAAAGACTGCTTCACTTAAATTTCACCTACCTCTACCCTTCCTTAAAATTTCCTAATAACTCTGTTCCTTTGTCTTGTGATATGCCTCATTGTTCCTCTGTTGTGTGATCTCACTCATTGTAGGCCACAGCCAAAATCATAAAGGTGATTTTGTGGGACTACAGATTTGTCAGGTGACCTTGGGCGGATATGCTAGGAGAAAAAGCTTTAAAAGAGTATCGCCAGGAGGCGCCTGGGTGACTCAGTCGGTTAAGCATCTGCCTTCCATCAGGTCATGATCCCAGAGTCCTGGGATGAGCCCCACCTGGGGCTCCCTGCTCAGCTGAGAGTCTGCTTCTCCCTGCCCCCCCACCCCCACTTGTGCTCTCTCTCAAATAAATAAAATCTTTATTAAAAATATCGTCAGTAAACATTTGTTTTCATAAACTGTATCTCTTAACAATCATTCATGTGTAAATATTGAAAAAAGTCGGCCACTGTTTTGGTAAGGAAGTATCTGAGCAAACTATGAAAGAGCATTTTATCACCACTGATCTAGATTATCTAGACCAATGTTCGTATAAAAAGAAAAGGAAAAAGTAGAAGAAAGGTGGGGAGAAGAAAACAGAGTGATTGAGAGAGAAAGGTCATCTATTACACTACTTTAGCACAGTAACAGCCTAGAGGAACGCAAGCGCCTCGCTGAGAGTCCCTTTCCACTCTTCAATTAGGCGCGGCACAGGCTCAGGAACGAGCAGAACTACAACTCCCAGCATCCTGCGCGGCCCGGGGAAGGCAGGCCGGGACTGTGAGAAAGAAGCTCCGGGGGATAGCGGGCCAGAGCCGGCTTCTCCTTTTGAAGCGGTTTCACACCTCTTTCCGCCCGCGGCGTCGGTGGCGTCGGCGGCGTCGGCGCTCACGCAGGGGCGGGTCACGGCGGCGCGAAGCGGTGCTGGGCGGGAAGGGAAGTCGTGGCGGCGGCGGCGGTGGAGGCGGCTGCAGCGGGGGCAGCAGCGACGGCGGCGGCGGCGGCGGGGGCCGCAGGAGCGGTGGTGCTGTCAGTTAGGCCGTCGGAGAAATGGGAGACCCGGGGTCGGAGGTGAGTGGTCGAGCGTTGGGCCGCGGCATTCTCAGCCGAGCCGGGAAGGGCTTTGTGTTTTGTCGAGTGTGAGGCCTGGTGCGCGGCGGGGCGATAGCCTCCGCGTCTCGGGCCGAGCCCAGCGTTCGGGCCTGGTGCGGGTCTGAACGAGGAACCAGCGGTAACAATGGCCGCCCGGCCGCCCCCGGCCCCCTGCGCCGGCCCCGGAGGTCGCTGTTGCGGCTGCTCTGGCCGTGAGAGCGACATTTTGAGACAGGCTCGCTCTTCGGCGGTGTGCGTGCATCCCTCCTCCTGGAGGAGATTGGGGAATTCGCAGGGGCAGGTAAGTCGTTTTCGGCGTCGGCTCCCTGTGGCTCCACGTCTGCAGAGCCATAAGCCGACTCCATCGAGTCCTGTTCTTGGTCGGATTTGCATGCAGTTGTGCTCAGTTCGGTTTTCTCAAGAGCTTGCTGTGTTACAGAGCTCTTCCTTTTTCGTTGCTTTTGGGACAAATCTCTTCCTGCAAGTATGTGGCTGTATATAGATAAGCATGTTCTGCCTTATCTTTATAGATAATAGAGTCTGTCCCTCCAGCCGGGCCTGAGGCATCTGAGGCAACAACGGATGAAAACGAAGATGACATTCAGTTTGTCAGTGTAAGTAGCAACGATATTCGGGTTTTTCCCAGAATCCCAAACCTATGCGTGGTAAGCCATTATGTGATGATACCTCACCTGTCCCGTTCATCATTCAGCAGCGAGGTATGAATGTCTCGCAGGTACTAGACACTGGGGAGCGTGGCATAGGATTAGGACATTTCCCGAAGGGGGGGGTCTCTGAGCACCTACAGTGGCCACCGCAAAGACTGTGCCCGAAAGGACATGTTGCGCATTGAATCACGCTTCTCGTGCCTTCCTGAGCGCCATTTTATACTTACTTCATCTAGGCAAAGTTCTGGTCTTTTAGAGTGTGTGTGGAAGCAGGGCAAGAGCGTCCTTTCAGAAATGACCTGCAGGTTAGAGGGAAGGGTCGGCTGATGATGAGGAAGGAGGTAGAAAACAAGAAGGGTTGCAAGAACTCAAAATCTGAGTGTTCTGTAGCTTCATAACATGAAGGCAAATAGCTTGAAGACTTCACCAACGTCTGAGATCATCATGTTACAGCATAGTGCAAGAGTTGGTGTTCATAATGAAGATCCCTGCATCACCAGGAACACACATGGTTTTCAGACTTCCTTCCCTTTGGGACAGTGGTCTCTCAGCATTAGGAAGTGTAAATGTGCAGATTCCTGGGCCTCACTCCACACCGACTGAATCAGAATCTGCAGGTGGGACCCAGGAATCTTCACTGTGGAACAAATGAAAGGAAATATGAATCTGTGAACCATGCTTTGTAAAGCCTTGGTTTAGCGGGGAGGGGGTTATGATGTATTTTGGGATGGTTTTCACCCAAAACAAAGGTTCTGTTTAAAGTGGTATCTTAGCCAGCTAAAAACTTCTCCAAACCAGTGATTAGTTGAGGTTTGCTGTTAAAGGTGTATAATTTTTCTTTAAATGAGTGGCAGTTTCATGTTTGTTTGTTAATTGCTATAGGTTTAGGGCAACCTGATAAACCAATTTTTTTTCCAAATGTCAACTGTTTTCTAAATCAAATAAAATCTCCTCTTTAAATGTTGTGGTGTTAGGATGTTGTTTCTTGTTCTAGTAGGGTCATATGGAAATTCTTTACAAGATCATTTCCTTGACATTCTTCCCCATTAACAGTACGTATGATAACCCCCATTTTCTTTTTTTTGACACTTGGGGCCTTATAAATTTGGGGGTGCCAAGATAGGTTTTATGCTGATTCTGCTTCCCTGTGTTGTAGAGTAAGTGATGTAGCTATGGAAATTGAAGAGCCACAGTGTGGTTTTTTGGTTTTTGTGGGGTTTTTTTGTAATGAAAAGCATTTGGAAGGAATATTTCATGGGTCTTCGGGCAAAATAGTTTTGGTTCCTCCTGACTGTGGTATAGAAACAAATGAATGGGACATTATAAACTGGATGATATTTTGTGCAACTAGAACTAGGAGTGACATAGGTGTTATGACATGTGCCTTTGAGAAACAGAATCTACAAGATTAAGGTTGGAAAAATAGGTGTAAGTTTGTGTAAAACTGTGGAATAAACTATTAAAAATTCTTAATTAACATATCAGCTTTTCTTCAGTTGAAGTTTAAAACTCTCTTAATTTGGGGCACCTGGGTGGCTCAGTCGTTAAGCGTCTGCCTTCCACTCCAGTCATGATCCCAGGGTTCTGAGATCGAGCCCCGCATCGGGCTCCCTGCTCTCCAGGAAGCCTGCTTCTCTCTCTCCCACTCCCCCTGCTTGTGTTCCCTCTCTAGCTGTGTCTCTCTCTCTGTGTCAAATAAATAAATAAAATCTCAAAAATAAATAAAATTCTCTTAATTTAAATTTAATTTTAAATACAGAGAATCTTTTGTATGTTTGCATCCAGAGTTTTGTACATCCAACTTGATAGAACCTCTTATTTAATTTAGCCTTGTTTCCAAAAAGAGGATCAAATATTTGATAGATTCATAAAGAGAAGTGAATTATACAGGCATTCCAGGTTTTATTGCACTAGATTTTATTGTTCTTCACAAATACTGTTTTCGAAGATTTGTGGCAACCCTCTATGAAGCAAGTCAATTGGCACCATTTTACCAACAGCATCTGCTAACTTTGTGTCTCTGTCACGTTTCAGTAATTCCCACAATATTTCAAACTTTTTCATTATTATTGTATTTGTTATGGTGATCTATGATCAGTGATAACTCACTGAAAGCACAGGTGATGGTTAGCATTTTTTTTTTAGCAATAAAGTATTTTTTTTAATAAGCTGTGTACATTTTTTTAGACGTACTTAATAGACTATAGTATAAACATAACTTTTATATGCACTGGGAAACCAAAAAATTCATTTGATTCACTCTTATTGTGATACTCGCTTTATTATAGTGGTCTGGAACCGAACCTATAATATTTCAGAGGTATGCTTGTATACTCTAAATGGAATTCAGTATCAGAAAGAAGAGAGTAAAAATATTCCTACTGCCTTTATTTTATTTATTTATTTTTTAAGATTTTATTGTTAAGTAATCTCTATATACAACATGGGGCTCAAACCTACAACACGAGATCAGGAGTCACACACTCCTACGATTGAGCTAGCCAGCCACGCCCCTATTGCATTTAAATGGTTCCACAGAAAAAAACTGATAATTTAATTCAACTTTAAAATATACTCAGAGACAGAATTTATTTCCCTTTGTAACCCCATCCTATGCTGGGCTCTACCAGGGTATGCCTATTTCTCTTTTTTTAATAGTACCATCCAGTAAAGATGAAATGCTGCTGGGCACAGTTCTCTGCTTGAGGGTTCTTCAGATAGAAAAAGTTACTACTTGATGTATTCTATTATGGGTTCCTTAGTCTTCCTATAAATCGCTTTCCAGCCTTCAGTCTGCATTATAGCACAGCTTCCTCTTTGTGTTCTGCCATATACATATATGCGTGCATGTAGCTAAATAAACACAATATGCTGAAAGAAAGGAATGATAAAAATTTGTAGGTACAAAAAGAGCCCTTACCTTTGATACAGATTTTATTGTAATATACATACAGAAGAGTGTACTTCCTGATTGTTCTTCTGGCCTTCACTCTATCTTAGTACTACATTACTATTGTCTGGATTATCTTGTTACTAGTCTTCCCATACTTCATACTTTCCTAATGTTGAACCACAGCTCTAATGTTATTCCCATCTCAGCACTATTGATTGGTTCATTTACCTATAGAGTAAAATCTAGGTTTTTGATCCAGGTATTTAGGGCCTGGTGTATTCTGTAGGTAGTATATATAGGTAAAGAATTGAGAAAATCAGGGCTTGATGTTTGGTTGTGAAAGGATACGGAGGATAAAGCAGAGCTATTTAAGAACTCTGATTTTGAGCTTAGATATCTAAAAGATTATTGATAGTCATCCAGTTAAAGAATAAAGTACCATGATGTGTCTTTTTAATACTATTCCTGTACTATTTTCCATTTCCAAAGGAATCCACATGGTTTTATTCCTCTATGTAGATTTAGTTTCTCTTTCGGTTTTGTCATCATTACTTATTCATCTACTCTTGTGCTCCTTTTGTTTCTGATTATTCTGTGCCACCTGCAATCCTCCTTAGGAAGGAGAAAGTCTTGCTAATTCCAACAACAAAAACCTACTGATTGTAAATGCAAGTGTGGTTTGAATGGTTTTCATGACTTGTAAATTTGCTCAATTGCTTTTTAGGAAGGACCATCAAAAAGTGTTCTTGAATACATTGATCTGGTCTGTGGTGATAATGAAGAGCCTAGCACCTGTCATAGTGATGTAAGTATATTATATTTGTGGTTTTTCAGTTCTGTCATTAAGTGCAAAGTATGTTGGAGGTGGCTTGAACTGGCTTGCAAGAACTGATTGTAAGATTTTCAGGAGAAAAAGATTTTGTGAGCTGATATGTTAAACATAGCCATTATTAAAAATTAAAGTATATATTAAAAATTGAAGTATATAAAGTTACAAGGAAATAAATTATTACATTTAAGGTAGTAAATATTCAAAAATCATATCTTAATTTGAGGTTATTTACACCTATTGTATCTGAGTGGTAGAAATACTATATAACCGCATGCTCCTGCAACATGATTGGAATATTTACACCAAGGTAAACGTCAAACTACAGATAGGGGCTTGATTTATTATTTATTAATTATCTAAGCTTAAGAAAGTGGTGGATAAAATGTTAATTCAGATTAAGCCTAAAAATGTGATACATCTCTAAATTGCTGGACTGTGTGCTATATGAACAATTGAGGAAACCTTGTAATACTTGAAAACTCTTCTTTGAGTCAGGAAAGATGTTGATGTCATTGATGAGCGAGTGGAGTTCTGGTATACATCTTCACTTCTTCACTTTTCATCTTATTAAATGAAAATATTAACCACTTTTCACATTGAAACTATACTCATTTGTAAATCATGAGCAACTTCTTTGTTCAATTGGATGTTAATCAAACATTCGATTTCGTGACATTATTGGCTATGAAATTTTTAAAACCACGCCTGGCTGACTCAGGAGGAGCATGCAACTTTTGATTTCAGGATCGTGAGTTCAAGCCCCACATTGGGTGTAGAGATTACTAAAAAAATAAACTTTATAAAAAACTGATAGTGAATTTTTCAACAAATAGCAAATCATATTGAAGTTGTAGGTACAAATTGAAAATCAACGTAAGTATTTTAATTCAAAATTTATTTCTAAAATTATATAAAGAAATCATTAACAGAAATTTTTACATTAACCTTTAAAGTGTTGTCAAGAACTTTACTTATACATGTAAAATTATTTTTCAGATTCTGTTCCCTAAAATGCCAAAACGGCAGGGAGATTTTTTGCGTTTTTTAAATGTGAAGAAGGTGAAAACAGACACAGAAAGTAATAGCAAAAATCATTGTGGATTGTCTAAGTCAAAGGAATCAAATTTCAAATATGTTGAACAACCAATCATTGAAGAAAATCCATCATGTTCATCAAAGGAAGAAACAGATAATCTTGTGCTTCCAGATTGTTGGAATGAAAAACAAGCATTTATGTTTACAGAACAGTACAAATGGCTTGAAATAAAAGAAGGTAGATTAGGATGTAAGGATTGTTCAACAGTTCGGCACTTGGGATCGAAAGCAGAAAAGCATGTCCACGTGTCCAAGGAATGGATTGCATATTTAGTAACCCCTAATGGCAGTAATAAAACTACTAGACAGGCTTCTCTGCGGAAAAAAATTAGGGAACACGATGTTTCTAAAGCCCATGGTAAAATTCAGGATTTGTTAAAGGAATCAGTTAATGACTCAATTTCTGATTTAGTGCATAAACAAAATAATAAAAATGTTGATGCTACAGTAAAAGTTTTCAATACTGTTTACAGTTTAGTAAAACATAATAGACCTTTATCTGATATTGAGGGGGCAATAGAATTACAAGAGAAAAATGGAGAGGTCAACTGTTTAAATACACGATACAGTGCAACAAGAATAGCAGAACATATTGCAAAAGAAATGAAAATGAAGATATTTAAGAATATTATAGAAGAGAATGCCAAAATCTGCATCATAATTGATGAGGCATCTACAGTTTCGAAGAAAAGCACTCTAGTGATTTATCTCCAGTGCACAGTTCAGTCGGCTCCTGCACCAGTTATGTTATTTGTTGCTTTAAAAGAATTGGTGTCAACTTCAGCAGAGTGTATTTTCAATACAATACTGAGTTCTTTAAATGATTGTGGCTTTACTAATGAATATTTGAAAGCAAATTTAATTGCATTTTGTTCTGATGGTGCTAATACAATCCTGGGGAAAAAGTCTGGAGTAGCTACAAAGTTGTTAGAAAATTTTCCTAAAATCATTATTTGGAACTGTTTAAACTATCGATTGCAATTGTCACTTGATGATTCAATATCTGAAATAAAACAAGTTAATCATTTTAAACTATTTCTTGATAAAATTTATTCCATTTATCACCAGTCTAATAAAAATCAAAACAGGCTTTTAGAAACTGTAGCTAAAGATCTTGAAATTGAAATTATTAAAATTGGGCGGGTAATGGGACCAAGATGGGCGGCATGTAGTTTACAAGCTGCTACTGCTGTATGGCATGCATATCCTGTACTATATATGCATTTCTCTGATTCTTACTCTGGTTTGGCAAAGAGATTAGCTAACATTCATTTTTTGCAAGACCTTGCTTTAATGATTGACATTCTTGAAGAATTTTCACTACTTTCAACTGCATTACAGTCCAGATCAACTAACATTCAGAAAGCACAAAAATTGATCAAACGTACCATAAGAGCTTTGGAAAATTTAAAAATTGGTACTGGAAAGCATGAGTCTCAAATTGAAGGTTTGATTAAGTCAGATAAGTTTAAAGATATTCCATTTAATAAAAATAATAAATATAATGCTCTTCCTAGGAGTATGTTAATAGAAAATATAATTGAACACATGCATTTACGTCTTGTATCTGACAGAAACCATGATGAAAGTATTTTTAATTATTTTGACTTGCTAGAACCTTCTACATGGCCTTATGAAGAAATAACTTCACCATGGATAGCTGGTGAAAAAAAATTATTTCATCTATGTGAAATTTTAAAATACAAAATTGATTTGAATGATTTTCGGGAATTTGTAAATAATAATATAAAATCAAACAATGTTTCGATTCCTACAACTATACAAAAAGCTAAAAAGATAGTTAACACTATTGCAATCAATAATGCTGAAGCTGAAAGAGGTTTCAATTTAATGAACATAATTTGTACAAGGGTGAGAAATAGTTTAACAATCAATCACATATCAGATCTAATGACAATAAATTTATTGGGGAAGGAGTTAGCAGATTGGGATGCAACTCCATTTGTAAAGTCCTGGTCAAATTGTAACCATAGGTTGGCTACAGATACAAGAGTTAGGCAAAAATCAACAAAAGCCTTCTTTGGGAATCAGTTGGCTATATGGAATTTACAATAAAGGGTATTATATATGTTACCATTTGTAAATTGTGTGCTGTACATCTTATATATAAAACATTTTTTTTGAAAGCCCATTGTTAAACTTTTATTAACACGTTTCAAAGGCATTCTCCAAAGAGATAAAGTTGATTGTTTTTAGGAGCTATATAGTTTTTTAGAGATTGGCCCATGTCTCCTAGAGTAGCCCATGGTGCATATTACAAGGAGTCCTGTATAGAACATCCAACCATTTCCATTTCTGTTGCCTTTTAGTAAGGATGCAAAAGTTCAAAGCCCTGGAAATTATATGAAATAAATGAGAAATGGAATAAAAACTGCAAACCTTTTGGCTGTTAATAATAACTTCTGTATGTGCTAATACAGTAATCTCTAGCTATGTGTGGCTATTACGCACTTGAAATGAGCTCAGTAGGACTAAGTTAATTTTTTATTTAATTTTAATTATAAAAATGCAGTGTAAAATATTTTTAACTCAACTTTTTTTTTTTAGAAATACATTTAACTTGTTACCTTGCTCATGATTCTTGCAGTGTGCCTGTCAAACTCCTGTGTCATGTGTAATATTACTTAAAAACATATCAGTGAATTGGTGTCAACAGATGGATTCAGTGCACATTATTTTTTTCTATGAATTGGATGTAACATAGCATCTTTACCTGAGTATTTTATATAGACAATAGGAATTACAGTGATAACTTAATGTAAATCATAATTGATAATTAAATTGAAATATTTATTTTAAATATTTTTCTAGTTCAGACATGAATATGCACATTTTTTTATTTAAAATGAAGGCATACTGAAAAAGAAGTAGAGATGCAGAAACTAGTACTACAACTGGAACAATAAACAGTGGAAGAAGGTATGTTATGCATTTCATGATGAATGGTTAATTGCATTTGGCTGTGGCTGAGAAAGACTGTTATTTAACAAAGACAGTAAAGTGGATAATTCTGACACGGTTTCAGCAAATGCATAATGAATGAAATCTTTCAAAGTAAAAAAAATTAAATTTAGTCACTTGAAATCAGAATTAAATGTTGAACAAAAAAATTTTTAAATAATTTTTAAAGGGTTGATTATAAGTTTAGCCAGCTATAAAACAGCTTGGATTTTCACATGAAAAAACTGGTTTTGAATAGATAATAAAGTATTTCAGTAATAGAAATTGTTAGAAAATTATGAATTAAAGCCTTAAAAATGTTTATTAAGAAAGTACAAAGTCCTGGGGCACCTGGGTGGCTCAGTCGGTTAAGCATCTGCCTTCGGCTCAGGTTATGGTCCCAGGGTCCTGGGATCCAGCCCTGCATTGGGCTCCCTGCTCAGCAGGAAGCCTGTTTCTCCCTCTCCCACTCCCCCTGCTTGTGTTCCCTCTCTCGCTGTCTCTCTCTCTCTCTCTGTCAAATAAAATCTTTAAAAAAAGAAAAGAAGTAGTACGAAGTCCTTAGTTAAGTAACCAAACATTGTAGAATCCAGGACCTTCCTAACCATCAAAGATTAATTGATTCAAAATCTGAAAAATAAGTATTTTTCTTTGGATGAGTTATGTAATATAAGAGCTGCAGATCAAAACTTGGAGTACATTTTGTCTCATAGGACTTAAACATTTATGAAGCAATAATTTGAATTCATGGCCTAAAAAAAATCAAACTTGTGTCGCTTTTTTTTTTTTTTTTTTAAAAGTAAGCTGTGTGTCCACAGTGGGGCTTGAATTCATGACCCCAAGATCAAGAGTTGTTTCCTCTACCAACTGAGCCAGCCAGGTGCCCCTGTGTAGCTATTTTTTATTTTTTATTTTTTTAAAGAACTTTTTATTTATTCATTTGAGACAGATAGAGCAGGAGCAGTGGGGAGAGGCAGAGGCAGAGGGATAGGGAGAAGCAGACTCCCCGCTGAGCAGGGAGCCCACGCGGGGCTTGATCCCAGGACCCAGAGATCATGACCTGAGCCAAAGGCAGACACCCAACCATCTGAGCCACCCAGGCGCCCCTCTGTAGCTGTTTTTTAATCTCTTACATTTGTTAGAGGAGTTTCAGATAGATGAGAAAAAAAATTACTTCTCACACAATAAATGGCATTCTAGGTAGGTTAGGTAAAATGTCAGATCTTACTGAAATTTTTAAACGAGACATTCCCCTTATTCATTCTACCTGTATGGTACATTTTTTTCTTTTTAAGATTTTATTTATTTGACAGAGAGGTAGTGAGAGCAGGAACACAAGCAGGGGGAATGGGAGAGGGAGAAGCAGGCCTCCCGCTGAGTGGGGAGCCCGACGCAGGGCTTGATCCCAGGACCCTGGGATCGTGACTGAGCCAAAGGTAGACGCTTCACGACCGAGCCACCCAGGTGCTCCCTGTATGATACATTTTGAAGATAGTTGTCAATTTTTTGAAATGGTCTCTATGACAGGTGTCTTGGGTACAGTTAAATGTTCATATGAGTGCAAACGCTATGAATCAACATCAGCTAATAGGATTGCTGAAAGAATTAAAGACAGTTTAGTGATCTTACGTACTTTGCTAGTTGGTTGAATTGTGGAAGAATTCTAAAAAACTTACTGTAAACACTAGTTCAAGATTTTCTTGCAGCAACAGAAATGCTAGCCAAATACTTAATAATCAAGGAGAAAATGGTGGGGGCACACGGCTGGCTCAGTTGGTGGAGCATGTGACTCTTGATCTCAGGGTTGTGGGTTCGAGCCCCATATTAGGTGTAGAGCTTACTTTAAAAAAAAAGGGGGGGGGAGATGAACCATGAGAGATTATGGACTCTGAAAAACAAACTGAGGGTTCTAGAGGGGAGGGGGGGCGGGAGGATGGGTTAGCCTGGTGATGGGTATTAAAGAGCGCATGTACTGAATGGAGCACTGGGTGTTATACGCAAACAATGAATCATGGAACACTACATCAAAAACTAATGATGTAATGTATGATGATTAACATAATAATAAAAAAATAGTGGTTTTCTCCCCAATATATGGCATATGAATGACCTAAATTTGAAGCTCCAAGGAAAAGGAAAAGCTTTGTGCCCTATTTAGACAAGCACTAGAATTTATTTTGAAATAGAAACTTAAAAAAATAAATAATAATTTTACACATTTTTCTAATATGAATCAGCATGCACAAGATTTTAACTGTATTTGACATTGTTATGTAAATTTACTATAAAATTATATGAAAAATGTTTTATTAATTTGCTTTTAAATTTACTCATTAATTTGGAATTCAATGTTAACAATACTGAGCTGACCCAAAATTTATTGGATTTACTTAGACAAATACAGTCTTCAAATTGATACGCTTTTGTTTTGAAAGTAAATCAATTCTTTTTAAAAAGGATGAACAGGATTTTTTCGATGTGGATGTAAATAATAAAGGAAAATTATTTTCTTTCAGTTATTGGAAAACTTAACTGTTTGGAACAATTTGGGTATATGAATCTACTTTTCAACTGTAAATTTTATGAAATTTATATATAAATCAAGTACTTGTGATGAAAAAAGGCATTCAGATTAACAGATGTGCTTTATGTGTAAAATACACATCAGATTTTAAAGACTTAGCATGTACATTATCACATTAATTATTGATAATACGTTGAAATAATATTTTGATTATTTTGAGTTAAATAAAGTAAAATTAATATCTATTTATTTTTACTTTAGAATTACATATGTGGCTTACATTATTAGTTCTGTTGGACAGTACTACCCTATATGATGGTTACTGTCAAATCTGGATTTCTCCAATCCAGACCTTACTCTTGACTTCAAGAACCATAGTCAACTGCCTTCTCATCATTTTCACATTATCCCATAGGTATCAAACTGAGTATGTCCAAAGCTGAACTTATCAGTCCCTCACTATATTTGTCTCAGAACAGCACAGCCATCCATCTATTTGCTCAAATTAGAAATTTAGAAGACATTTGAGTTTCTTCATTTTGCCCTGTCTCTTCCATCTTTTCAATATCTCTGTAATCCATATTTTCCTCATTATCCCCACTGCAGTTATCTTAGTTCAGGCAGACCCTTGTTTTTCTTCCTTAGCGTACCTTAACTTCCTAACACATCTCACTACCTTCATACTTGCCCTCTTCTTAATCCATCCTCCACACTAACTCAGGAATGGCATTCTAAAATACACATTTTTACAATTTTTATTAGTTAGAAAGACATTTAGACTCGGATAACAGAAAGCCCAATTTAAATTACTTAAATAGATTTATAATTTTGAATAAGAAATCTGGAGATGGCTGCAGGCTTTGCTTAAGTAGTTCAATGGCATCATTGCTGTGTTATCTGGGACACTTTTGGTCTTGCCCTTAGGGTTACAGGATGTCTGGCAAGTTTTAGATATAACCGGAGTTAAGTCAAGAAGGCAGGGGGTGGAGCAAACCGTGGATAGTCATCAGGAAATCAGAAGCTTTGCCAGAAACCTTTGCAAGTAGATTTATATTTTACTGACCAGAATTTTGTTAACATGACCATCTCTCACTGCAAGAGAGGCTTGGAATGTGAACTTTTACCTTTCCTAGTTTCTTCAGTAAATGTAGACAACAGAGAAAGGGGAATGGATAGTGGGTTAGCCAGTCTATGAAATTTACCATATTTCTCTACTACTGAAAATCCTTCACTGGTTTCTCAGTTTCTTAAAGATAGTAAAGTTCAACCTTTCTGATTCCCTTATAAGGAGGCATGCCCCTACTAGATAGTGAGTTTCTTGAAAGGAGTCTATAACCCTGATTATTAATGTCAAGCACATAGGAGAAGCTCAGTGAATGTTTTCTTAGTATGTGAGGTTTCCTACATGTCAGTTAATTTTTATGAATTGTTTACATCTTCAAATATTTCTATTTCCCAGTGGACTTCTAAGAGAAATAAGATACTCTACAGCTTTTAATTTCAAACATATTGGTATGCCTTAATTAACTTTTCACATTTACTTTGAAGACATGCTGAGGTATTCTTTAAAATGAATTGAAAATATTGCTTGTTTTATTTAATATTGTAGATGTGTTAATAGTTTGGACCGAGAATTTTCATTTATTTATTTATTTATTTCTCAGAGAGAGAGAGAGAGAGCTCGCATGCTCGCTCAAGTGGGGGGAGGGGAGAGGGAAAGGGCATCTCAAGTAGACTCCACGCTGAGTGTGAAGCCCAATGCATGACCCTGAGATCATGACCCAAGCCGAAATCAAGAGTCAGAGGCTGGCGCCTGGGTGGCTCAGTTGGTTAAGTGACTGCCTTCGGCTCAGGTCATGATCCCGGAGTCCTCAGATTGAGTTCCACATCAGGCTCCCGGCTCAGCAAGGAGCCTTGCTTCTCCCTCTGACCCACTCCCCTCTCATGCTGTTTCTCTCTCTCTCCCTTTCTCTCTCTCAAGTAAATAAATAAAATCTTAAAAAAAAAAAAAAAGGCTTAAATAACTGAGCCACCCAGGTACCCCTAGACAGAGAATTTCAACAAGAATTTGTTGAATATGTAGCATTTTTTAGAAATTGCAACTGATAATGTGAAAACAAAAACAAACATCAGTACTGCTACCCAGTTTCTTTTTTTTTTCTTTAAGATTTTATTTATTCATTTGACAGAGCGAGAAAGCACAAGCAGGGGGAGCAGAAGGAGAGGGAGAAGCAGGGGGCCTGATGCGGGGCTCGATCCCAGCACCCTGGGATCATGACTTGCCGAAGGCAGACGCCCAACCATCTGAGCTACCCAGGGGCCCCATGCCACCCAGTTTCATTACTTAAATTTGTGTTTTAGTTTCCAAGCACATTCGTTCCAAATGATATTTCTTTATTTGTCATGAGTTAATGAAAAAGGTCAGGAACAGTCTTAATATGTAATTTATGTGTTCATTCACAAAACGGGGCAATGGTGTACTTTGGTAGTCTTTAAGTTCAAGTAGTTTTGAGAAGTGGTGCAGATTTGGCCAAAAAGCATGAGAAATGGTAAATAGGCAAATATAAAAGACCATTTTCTTGTTAATTTCTTTAAAATATAGCAAAAGTGGGGCGCCTGGTGGCTCAGTCAGTAGAGCATGCCATGCAACTCTTGATCTTGGGGTTATACGCTTGAGCCCCACATTGGGTGTCACAATTACTTCAAATATTTTAAAGAATAAAATATAGCAAAAGTTATATCATTGTTTCAGATGTACTAGAGCATAAAAAAGTAGAGGTGGTAAAATAGGGAAGTATATAGTTGCAAGATTTCTGTGTATTACATGAGCTGGTACAATATTAACTAAGTAGAAACAAAGTTTAAGAATGTATTTTTTTTTAAAGATTTTATTTACTTATTTGACAGAGCATGCGCAAGCAGGGGGAGCAGCAGAGGAAGAGGGAGAAGCAGGCTCCCCGGTGAGCAGGGAGCCTGACTCAGGGCTCAATCCCAGGACCCTGAGATCATGACCTGAGCCGAAGGCACGTGCTTAACCAACTGAGCCACCCAGGCGCCCCAAGAATGTATGTTCTAATTCTTTTTTTTTTTTTTTTAAGATTTTATTTATTTATTTAACAGAAAGAGAGAGAGACAGAGAAGGAACACAAGCAGGGAGAGTGGGAGAGGGAGAAGCAGGCTTCCCGCCGAGCAGGGAGCCTGATGCAGGGCTCGATTCCAGGACCCTGGGATCATGACCCGAGTCGAAGGCAGCCACCCAACCAACTGAGCCACCCAGGTGCCCCTGTATGTTCTAATTCTTAGAAGAACTATTTAAAAAAGAATTCAAAGAGTTACAATTAAAAAACAGATCAATGGAATTTTGTTAAATGTTCAAATACTCAGAAAAAAGGGCAGGAAAAGGTACAGAAGAACAAAAAACAAGACAAACAAAATACAATTGCAGATTTAAATATAGCCATAGTGGGGCACCTGGGTGGCTCAGTTGTTAAGCGTCTGCCTTCGGCTCATATATATATATAACATAGGGGTGCCTGGGTGGCTCAGTCCCTTGAACGTCCAACTCTCAGTTTCTGCTCCGGTTGTGATCTTGGGGTCGTGGGATTGGCCCACTTTGGGCTCCGCTCTTTGTGGGGAGTCTGCTTGTCCCTCTCCCCTCTGCTCCTCCCCTGCTTGCACTTGCTCTCTCAAAGAAAGAAAGAAAAAGAAAAGAAAATCTTTAAAAGAAATAACAACAAAAAAACCACACATAAGACTGAAAGATGGAGAGAAGGCAAACCAGGTAAGGGTCTTAGAACTCGGAACCATACAGTGGTGAGTTCCCTGATTTTTCTATTTGCCTCATATATCTCAGGCTTGGAGCAGAAGAAACTAGCAACCTGGAAATGCCAATGGACACAGACAGAAAAATAAATGCCTGCCCTCTCATAGTCAAAGGATCAGGAAAGGGCAGGCTAGGGAGACAAAACATATTATTTTATGAAACAAGACGAAACCAGAGAGGGAGACAAACCATAAGAGACTCTTAATCTTAGGAAACAAACTGAGGGTTGCTGGGGGGGAGGGGGGAGGGGATTGGGTAACTGTGTGATGGACATTGGGGAGGGTATGTGTTGTAATGAGCACTGGGTATTATATAAGACTGATGAATCACAGACCTGTACCCATGAAACAAATAATATGTTATATGTTAATTGAATTTAAAAAATAATTAGAATTTTTAAAATATTGGGAAAAAACATTATTTTACACAGTAATTTCTCTACTTCAGGCAAATACTATGGAAAAATAGTGGCCCCACCCCCACTCAAGGCAGCCAAGGCCAAGTGGGGTGCCTGGACTTCTATCCTTGCCAACTTATGATAAAGTACCCCTAACCCTGAAACCCACTCCACTGAGATGCTCTGTCAGAGGAGACCTAATGGCGAGTCATGACTTTTACCTTTGCCCAGCATTAAGAAACCCTTCCCTCACCACCTCAGGTGTTAACAGAAGCTAACTACAGAGCCTGGACTTCTTCACCACCTGGGAGTAACAAGGCAGCAACATCCCCTTTCTGCTCCTAAAGTGGTGTCCAAGAACAACTAAGTAGAAAGTTTATAATCTAGAGTCTCATAACATAAAAACCCATATGTCTAGGTTTCAATAAAGATCACATGTCATTCCAAGAACCAGGAACACACACACAAAAATCAATAGTTAGCAACACTAGGGGCACCTGGTTGGCTCAGTCGGTTAAGGGTATGACTTCGGCTTGGGTCATGATCTCTGGGTCCTGAGATCAAGCCCTGCATTGGTCTCCATGCTCCTCAGAGGATAGTCTGCTTCTCCCTCTCCTTCTGCCTCTCTCCACTGCTTGTGCTCTCTCTTGTGCTTTCTCTTGCACACTCTTAAATACATAAAATCTTTAAAAAAATAAAGATGATCTAGTGGGATCTCTCTCTCTCTCTCTCTCTCTTTTTTTTTTGGTACACAATGAAACTGAAGTTTTAAGAGGGTAACAAAATTGCCATGGCCACAGGGTTGTCATGAACAGATAAACCAACACTATTTTACGGTTCTCTGTATTTACTATCCAATATTTTTGGGAGTGAAAATGTGATTTTATATATTTCACCTTTTAATATTTGCATGACTTTGGAGAGTTGATTGATATTTCTTTTTTTAAAAGATTTATTTATTTTAGAGTGAGCAGGGGGAGGGCAGGAGGAGAGGGAGAGAAATCCTAAGCAGACTCCCAGCTGAGCACAGAGCTCAATATGGGGTGATCCCAGGACCCTGAGATCATGACCTGGGCTGAAACCAAGAGCTGGCCACTCAACAGAATGAGCCACCCAGGTGCCTCTTGACTGATATCTAACTTTAATATACTCACCTTTCAACAAAAATGATAACCTCATGAATGGTTCTAGGTTTTATAGGGCTCACTGCATACTAAATTTGGCAAATGCTATTTAAGAAAAAACACCACAAAATTATGACTACCCTGTTATATATAATTCAAAGTATTTATTTTTGACAGCTTACAGAGGTTTCTTTCAAATTCTCAAGTCTGTTAGTAATGCAGTGTAATTTTTAGGATTGTTGTCAAATTTGGGGAAACCTCTATTGAGTTTCTTTGATATCTGAGCTATAAGAATTCAAATCTATAGAGTAAGTGCTCTTAAATATTCTTTGAATTGACCACATTCAGAGTATTCCTAGAAGATATCCCAAACTGAGATGGCCAGCAATAATGTAATTATATATGGAAGAGATTGCAAAGCACAAAAATATTTCTAATCCTTAACAAAATCTCAGAAATGCCTACTGCCATCCCAGGGTTAAAACTGGAGGGGAAAATGCAAACAAGGGGCAGCTAAAATGGAAAGAAACAGTGGTCTTAACTGACTATGGCAGAAATAGACATTTTTGCAAATTTTACAAAAACATATAAACATGAAGATATTACTGGGGCCCCTTCCATGAAGGAAACTATTAGGTTTGTACTAATTCTGCCGCTGACCTAGTTCATTGGGTTTTTTTGAGTTTTGAATGAGGTAAGGCAGGCTTGGGAAATTTCCAGACACTTAACAAGCAGTCAATAAATGTTACCTGAAGAATGACAGATAGAATTGTTGATAATTTTTTTAAGATGTTGAGTCTGTGTGTTGGGGGAGGGGGTTCATTTTCCTTTTTGTTTTTAAACTTCCCTATTGAAATTTTTTTCAAGTCACAAGATTAAATGTAAAATGTTTTAACTATTTTCTATGTTGAAATTCTAATTATATAATTCCTAACTTACCTCATGAATAATTGTTACTAACAATTTATATTTTTAAGCAAAAAACTTGTAGATACAAAAATAACATACAACTATTGGAAGTATTACAAAACAATATCATAAGTTTGCCCTATTTTTAAAATTTTACTTTTTATAGGTATTATAAGTACCTGAGAAAACATGTCCAGTTCTAAATCTAACATTGGATTTTGTTGGAGAATCTGCAACCCGGCTGTGAGCATAGAGACATCTATAACATCACTGGTTCTCTTGACGGAGCAAAATGCTTGCTGAAGAAGCTGTATGTAGATTCCACCCTAATTATCAGAGATGCATCAAACCAGAGAATTTCTAGTAGCCAAATAAGCATGAATTATGTTTACTTTGGAAATATGCATTTCCCCATCCCAAAATAAAATTGGTATATGAAAAAAATTTTAAGTTATATTCCTACCTCAAACCAAATTCCAGGAAAAAAAATTAAAGATGGAGTAAAGAGTTAAAATTGAAGCTATACAAGAAAAATAAACATTGATGAATATTTTTATGTTCTTTAAAGGGAAAAGACATTCTCAATATAAAAGTATTACAGCAAAAGTGCCAAACAAAAAAACTAATGTATGAGTTCCCGCATGTGTATTTTGTGGACTTGCTACATGGAGATGATAGTTTCATTAAGATTTTTACTTTGGGGGCGCCTGGGTGACTCCATGGTTAAGCATCTGCCTTGGGCTAAGGTCATGATCCCAGGGTCCTGGGATCGAGCCCCACATCGGGCTCCCTGCTCCGCGGGAAGCCTGCTTCTCCCTCTCCCACTCCCCCTGCTTGTGTTCCCTCTCTCGCTGTGTCTCTCTCTGCCAAATAAATAAAACCTTAAAAAAAAAAAAAGATTTTTACTTTGTGGTGTTAAGTGTGGTCAATATTTTCGTCTGTTCTATGATATCTTTTTTCTGTGAATGTCTTTAATGCATTTGTCATTTTTGCAGCTCTTTTTCACATTTTTCCTTACAAAATTTTTGTGCTAATATTGTGCCAGAGCTTTTCTTCAACATTTACTTTATAATGACATGGTTTTTCCTCGTCCAGCTTTTGCATTTGAGTTTATGGTTGGTGAGAGGGGCCAGGGCTCCCTGCCAGGCTTCAGACCTTTCTAAGGCTCTCTCTTCACTGTCATAGAGACCATGGACTGATTGCAGCCACGATGACTCCCCTGAGAAATATTTTGTGTAGCCCTGTTCCCTTTGGTCCTCTGACCCAAGCTGAGTCTGGAAGGATTTCTGTCACCAGCCCTGCATTCCCAGACCCTTCACCAGCAGCAGCAAATAGTACAGGGCCCTTGCATTTACCAATGAGCCCTTGACCTTCATAGAGTAAGATTCTGCTGGATCTTTCTGAGATCTGCTGCTAAGAGCCCTCTTAGATACTCTGTGCATTTTCTCTGTATCCCAACCTCATGACTTCTGCTGAAGCTCACCCCTCAGTTGTTAGATTTACAGGTTAAAGAATTTGCGTTTCTGGATGAGTTTCTCCTTTTCAGGAAGTATACTTTTGCTGGCACTTTCTGAGTTTTACCATGAGGCCCCTTGCTGTTTTCTCTGCATTTTCTGTTTAATTGTGATTGGTTTTCTTTAGGGCTCTACAGATTTTGTCTGACACCTATTTGCTAAAAAACAGGGCAATATTTTTATCTTTATTTCTTTTCGTTGTTTCTAACTTTTTCTTGTTGCTTTGTTTGATTTCTCAGGGGAGGAGAAAGATAGTAAGGTTACCAATGTGTTCATACCGGAGTTACATCCACTGTTGCTATTTAGGAGCCTAATGCAACTCTGATTCTCATTTTATTCAGAACCTGTCTCCTCATTCTCCTTGAGACTCTTTTTATCTTCTCTAATATGCTAGAATTGGATGAAAATGTGCCTGTTGTGTATCTTTTCTTATTGTTTGGGGTACATGATGGACCCTTTCAATCTGAATACTTGCATCCTTCAATTCTGGGAAAATTTATTTTATTACTTCTTATATAATTTTTATTTAATGTACTCCTCCCCATTTTTCATTTTGCCTCTTTCTGGAATTCCAATTACCCTTGGAATTCAATTATTATGGACTGAATCTCTAAGTCTCCTATCATTTCTTACAGTTTTTTAAGTCTTGGCTTCTTTTTTCTGTTTCTGGGAGGTTTCCTTAGTTATATAACTTCCAGCCATCTATTGAATTTTTTATTTCAGCTGTCAAAATTCTAATTTCCAAGACCTGTGTCTTGTTCTCTGTTGTTTCTTTTTTTTTATTAAAATACTATGCTTATTTCTGGATTCCCTTTATCCCGCTGAAAAAAATTTTTTAGATATTATTTTCTAGGCATTATTTGTTTCACCCAAGATCCCTTTTTCTTATTATCTTAAATTTACTTTTCCTTTCCGAGGCCTTTCAATTTGATTCCTGGATATTCTTTCATATTTAATGTTACCTGTGGAGCTTTACTTGTGAGTCACTGGTTAGAAAGCCATCTATTTTGGGGGGCATCCTTCATATCAGTCTGATATTGAGCCTTGTGCTTGGTGCTGAATTGCTCTCCAAATCTTTTGGTTCTCCTGGCTGATAATATTTTGCATATAGGACAGGGAAAAGGGACTGAAAGTGACAATGTTTCAAAAACAGACTTCCACTGAATTCCCTTTTCAGCTCCCACTCATGCCCACAACTATACCTTGTGCCTTGGGCCCTGTATGTCTCCTTTTGACTAAATGCAAAGAATGTCTTGTGAATAGGTATGTGGAGATGTTCAGTAGGAGGGGTTTACAGTCTCTCAGCCTCTCTATGTTATGTGGAACCTTAATCTACACCATCCTTTGTATCTTACAGTTCTGAGTCAGTTCTGAGTCCCTCTTGGGTTTTCTGGGGCAAACTGGTTTGCTTCCTCTTCCCTGTGAAATCAGTTACTACTCTGTTTTCTGTCTCCCTAAGTTTTCTCAACTGTCTAATGGAAACAATGCCAGATGATATCTCATAAGGTTGTATGAATCAAATAAAGTTTTACATATGTAATATGCATAACAGCACCTAGCTTGAAGTAATCATTCTACAAATGGTAGTTATTAGTGTTATATAACCTCTCAAAATCCCAGACACTCCTGTTCATATTAATTCTCTAGATGATGGTGCCCCCCAAAAAATCTCTGTTGCTGTCTTTGTGGATTTATTAATTTCTATAGAAATTTCATCTTAGAAAAAAAATTGGGAAATGAAATAAATTCATTCTTTAATTCTGCCATTTCAATGTCTTAATTACTAGATATTTATAAATTATAGCATCTGATAGTTAATAACTATTTTCTAAAAGATTTATTTATTTGTGAGAGAGAGATCCCGTGAGCACAAGCGCAGGGTCGGGGTCGGCAGAGTGAGAGGGAGCAGACTCCCCTCTGAGCACAGAGCCTGGTGGAGGCCAATTCCAGGACCCTGAGATCACAACCCATGCCAAAATCAAGTGTTGGCCGCTTAACCGACTGAGCCACCCAGGAACCCCTTTAACTCAATATTCTTTAAGATTATTATTACTATTGGGGTGCCTGGGTGGCTCAGTCAGTTAAGCATCTGCCTTCGGCTCAGGTCATGATCTAGGGTCCTGGGATCGAGCCCGACATCGGGCTCCCTGCTCCGCGGGAAGCCTGCTCCTCCTCCCTGTTTGTGCTCTCCTGCACTCTCTCTTTTCTTTAAAAAAAAAAAAAAAAAAAGTATTATTACTATTTTCATTAATTTATTAATCCAGATGAGTTTTATAATCATTTGACTGGTCTTCCCCCACCCTATTCTCCCCCAAAATACCCTTGAAATTTTTATTGGAATTATACTTAAGTAATTTTCAAATCTGGAAAGAAGTTATATCTTTACAAAACTGATTCTTCCAATTCAAGTACAAGGTGTTTCAACTTAGTTTTTCTTTTCCTCAGTAAATATTTGCATTTTGAAAATATAGATCCTATATACTTATGAATTTAATTCCTATGCATTTCATATTTTTATATTATATGTTGCTACTCCAAATGGGACATTATTTTTATTTTTATAATTGGTCATTGCTATATAGAAAAATAGTGATATTTGTATGTTTTCCTTTTAAGTCTCCACATTACTCTTTTGATTCAAATCAGTTTTACAAGAAGGGGAAAAGGTTTCTTCCTCAAATAATGGTCATTTACCTCCTCTTTCTAATACATTTTGCTCCATTCTTTTCTTTATCTTAGAGCATTGCTTATGACTTAGAGACATTAGAGTAGCAGTAACAGGCAAGTTTATTTTCTCCCTCACTTACATAGGAATGTCTTTAGTGTTATGGCTGATTACTTGGTTTGGTTGGAGATAAGACATTTTTTTTTTTTTTTTTTTAAGATTCCATTTATTAATTTGAGGTAGAGAGAGCACAAGCAGGGGGGCAGAGGGAGAGGGAGAAGCAGGCTCCCCACTAAGCAAGGAGCCAGACACAGGGCTCAATTCTAGGACTCCAGGATAATGACCTGAGCCAAAGGCAGGTCTGAATGAGCCACCCAGGCATCCCGAGATAAGACATTCTTTAACAAGCGTCCAACTGATTTGTATTTTGCTTTTGCTCTTTAAGCAAAAAAAGTTTACACATACACACACACACATACATGCACACGCACACATCTCACGCATATTCTCATTAAAGGAAAACAATTATTTGGGATTCTAAAATCTGGGACCGTTGTGGCAGATAATCAAGCTCTATCCTCAGAGGAAAAAAGTAGGCCATTTTGTATTTGAGAGTGGCAGGATCCAGAGGCAAAAAAGAGGGAAAAGGAAAAGAAAGGGGCTCTGTCTAGCTCCTTGGAGATACCTGCCACATAATCCTGGTAGCACTTCCAGGGTCATTTGCTTTCCACGTAAATCTATTTTATGATCATGCTAGAATTGTGTGAAGCCTACACCTCATGATTTTTAAAGTAATCTATTTGGCATTATTTTATTCTGTCATTATGAAGTAAGTCAAATATGTGAACAGCAACTGCTATATCATTGGTTCAAAAGTTATTGAATGGGTAGGGCCATTTGCTCCTTAACCAAATGATCCTGATTGTATTATTCCTGTGGGTTATTTCATCTACCTTTTTCTAATTTTTGTCTACCACTCACTTTCTAGCTCTTTACTTGTAACTTTCAGTATCCTTACCTCTAGTAAGTTCCTCTGTCTCTGGTAATTTGCTGCTTATGATCATCTTGGACTCAAGAATGCACTAAACCGGGGCGCCTGGTGGCTCAGTTGTTAAGCATCTGCCTTCAGCTCAGGTCATGATCCCAGAGTCCTGGGATTGAGCGCCTCATCGGGCTCCCTGCTCTGTGGAAAGCCTACTTCTCCCTCTCCCACTCTCCCTGCTTGTGTTCCTGCTCTCGCTATCTCTCTCTCTGTCAAATAAATAAATAAAATCTTAAAAAAAAAAAAAAAGAATGCACTAAACCAGGGTGTCTGGGTGGCTCAGTCAGTTGAGCATCAAACACTTGGTTTCAGCTCAGGTCCTGATCTCACGGTCATGAGATCAAGCCCTGCATTGGGCTCTGCGCTCAGTGCAGGGTCTGCTTGTCCCTCTCCCTTTGCTCCTCCCCCCACCTGCACTCTCTCTTTCTCTCAAATCTTAAGAAAAAAAAAGGACGGGGGGGCGCCTGGGTGGCTCAGTCGTTAAGCGTCTGCCTTCGGCTCAGGTCATGATCCCAGGGTCCTGGGATCGAGCCCCGCATCGGGCTCCTTGCTCAGTGGGAAGCCTGCTTCTCCCTCTCCCACTCCCCCTGCTGTGTTCCCTCTCTCGCTGTGTCTCTCTCTGTCAAATAAATAAAATCTTAAAAAAAAAAAAAGCACTAAACCCACTTAATGTAATTAAAGAGTAAATATGCTATGACTTAGGGTCTGAGGGTACCACCCATGGTTAGTAGAATAATTTTTATGTGATAACATTTATTTTGGGTTCTAGAGAGCTAACAAAAATTATTTAGGGGTGCCTGGCTGCCTCAGTCCGTTGAGTGTCTGCTTTCGGCCCAGGTCATGATCTCGGGGTCCTGGGATCAAGCCCTGTGTTGGGCTCCCTGCTTAATGGGGAACCTGCTTCTCTCTCTCCCTCTGCAGCTCCCCCTGCTTGTGCTCTCTGTCAAATAAATAAATGCAATCTTTAAAAAAAAAGATACTCTTGGGGCGCCTGGGTGGCTCAGTCGTTAAGCGTCTGCCTTCGGCTCAGGTCATGATCCCAGGGTCCTGGGATCGAGTCCCACATCAGGCTCCCTGCTCAGCGGGGAGTCTGCTTCTCCCTCTCCCACTCCCCCTGCTTGTGTTCCCTCTCTCACTGTGTCTCTCTCTGTCACATAAATAAATAAAATCTTTAAAAAAAAAAAAAAAAGATACTCTTAATTTAAAGAAATATCAAAGATCAGAATAGTGTATGTAAAATCCTACAATTTGTAAAAAATATATGTGCATGGTTATACACACATGGACAATTTGGAAATGTAGATAGGAAAGTGGTAGGAGTGGTTACCTCTGGGCCATGTGTTTGGTAGAAGACATTTTTCAATATGTAAACATTTGGGGCGCCTGGGTGGCTCAGTCGTTGGGCATCTGCCTTCGGCTCAGGTCGTGATCCCAGGGTCCTGGGATCGAGCCCCGCATCGGGCTCCCCGCTCCGCGGGAGGCCTGCTTCTCTCTCTCCCACTCCCCCTGCTTGTGTTCCCTCTCTCGGTGTGTCTCTCTCTGTCAAATAAATAAAATCTTAAAAAAAAAAATATGTAAGCATTTGGATCTTTAAAATAAATATTTCACTATATGCATGTATTACTCATTCAAAATTAGTATAATTTATTAATTTAAATAATTTAAAAAAGATTTTATTTATTTATTTGAGAGAGAGACACACACACCGAGTGGGGGGGATGGGCAGAGAGAGGGAGAGAGAGAGAGAAGCAGACTCCCCGCTGAGCAGGAAGCCCAGTTAACAATGTATCTTTAGGATAATTGCACATAAATACATAAAACTGCTGTATTCATTTAAGTTTTTTTTCTTGAAGCATAACATATATATAAAACAATGCATGAGTTGTAAGTGTCCAGTGTGATCTTCCACAAATTGAACATACCTATGTAACCAGAACACAGATCAGAGCAGTGAACATTACCAGCATCCCAGAAGATCATTTGTGCCACTTACAGAACTGTACACTCACTGTTTCCCAATCATAACCACTATCCTAATTTTTTTTTTTAAGTAATCTCTACACCCAACCTGGGGCTAGAACTCAGGTATCCCAATCCTAATTTCTAATAGCCAATTTTGTATGGTTGCTAATGTTTCCACTGTTTGGATATATCCTACTTTATTTGAAATCACTTTAAGATGGACATTTAGGTTGTTTCTGATTTTTTATTGTTACAAACAATGCTGCTAGGAATATCCCTGTGCATGGGCCATTTCAAATACTTGAGTACATCTGAAGGATAAATTCCTAGAAACGAGTATTATACATTTTGACAGATACTACTGAATTGCATTTCATTAATGTACAAATTTATAATTCTAGCAATCCTTTAAGATGCCTCTTTCCCCACATATTTGCTTATACAGCATATTAAAAATTTTTTTATTTTTATGGGGTGCCTGTGTGGTTCAGTCAGTTAAGCATCCTACTCTTGGTTTCAGCTTGGTCATGATCTCCTAGTGGTGGGATTGAGCTCTGTTTTGGGTTCTGTGCACAGTGCGGAGTCTGCTTCAGATTCTCTCTCCCTCTCCCTCTCACCTACACTCTCTCAAATAAATAAATAAAATCTTTAAACAATTTTTTTTATTTTTACAATATGTATAGGTATAAATATATATTTACAATATGTATAGTACCTCTATACTTTTAGATTACATTTCTTTTTATGGATAAGTGTAAGCATTTTCATATATATTTAGGAGGTATTTTATTACTTATGAGCAGTCTGTTCATGTCCTTTACTTTTTAACTTACTTGAAGTCATAGGATGTTAAGAATAGAAAGGAATCCATGTCTTCATTTTCATTTTATTTTATTTTTTAAAGATTTTATTTTTTATGTAATCTCTCTACCCAATGTGGGGCTCCAGTCCACATCCCTGAGATCAAGAGTTGCATGCTCTCCAACTGAGCCAGCCAAATGCCCCTCCATGCCTTCATTTTTAAAATGTGGAAATTAATCCAAGCAAAGTTATGGTTCAATATTATTGTATTTCAGATATTAATGGCTACCAGAATCATTACCTCTAGGTAAATGAGATGTAACTATACATGAAAACTCAAAATGGGGCAAAAGATAAATTAGGGGATTGAGAAATAAGCTGATGTACTCAATGAAGATCTTATGAACTACAATAACAGACCCAAGACCCAAGTATTCCCTCAAAGTTCTTAACTCAAGCCACAATAATAGACCCAAGGTCCAAGTAAAGCCATAAGAAACATCTCCCTCCAGTTAAAAAAATCTTGCTTTGGAGCACCTGGCTGGCTCAGTCAGTGGAGCATGCAACTCTCGATCTTGGGGTTATGAGTTCAAACCCCACACTGGGTATAGAGATTACTTAAAAAAAAAAAATCTTAAAAAAATAATTTAAAAAATCAATAATCAAAAATCTTGCTTTGACTGTGATGAGTACCAGTTGCTGTATGAAAGTGTTAAATCACTACATTGTATACCTTAAACTAATATTACACTGTATGTTAACTAACTGGAATTTAAATAAAAACTTCCAAAAAAATAAAATAAATACTCTAACACAGAAAAGAAAAATCTTGCTTCGACCCTGAACCCATCAGTAAATAACCTCACTTCTCCAACCCTACCTATTCCAGTCAGTTATCCACATTACAGGACCTATATTAAAACCATTCAATAGAAATACTAATACCCATTCAAAAGCCCTTCCTAACTTCCTTAGATTATGATTCTCCTAAGCTTTGCCCTGGTGTGTGTGTGTGTAGGGGGAAAGGGGGTTCTCCCTTGATGTAGCAAGCTAAACATACTTGGCTTATTGTGACTTAGGCATGTCACTGTTGATCTTCCATTGGTGGGCTTTGGCAATTTAGAAGTCCCACAGAGACTCTGTTGAGATCCCTATTATCATGGACCAGGATCCTCAACATGGTAACTATGTGCATATCTGAGACTGCTTAAGTCTACCTTGCCCATAATGATGTGGTACTTTCATAACTGAATCTGAGCTTTAAACTTTCATGGTGACTTTCAGCATAAGTTTATTTATTTATTCTTTTTACTCCTAGAATTAAGAATAAAATGTTAGATTCTGATCAATTTGCATTATTTTGTCTTTTGGTTAGATTTGGCTTGTATCATTGTCTCCTGTTCCTTTTTACCTTTCATTTTGATGTCTTCTATGTTGTTTCTCTGTAAAGGAAAAGTCTTTGAGGAGAGGGCAAGCATCGGGCTGATGAGCCTATCATTTGAGTTAGTCCTGAAGACTAAAGAACAGAAAGTCTTGTTAGAATGTCATCCTTTTGGGGGTGCCTGGCTGGCTTGGTAGAGTGTGCGACTCTTGATCTTGGGGTTGTAGGTTCGAGTCCCATGTTGGGTGTAGAGATTACTTAAAAATAAAATCTTTAAAAAAAAAGAATGTCATCCTTTCAACAAATTTTGTCTTGGGTCATCTTTCAGAAGCTTATAAAAATTCTTCTCAGTATTGGTTTTTGTACCTCTTAGAACTGACTTGATTATCTTCACCTGTTCGAAACTAGGACAGCAAGTTGGCAGGCCCACAGGCCTTAACGATAGTCAGCCATTAGTTAGTATATGGAGACAAAAGGTGCAAAAACAACACTATCTCTTTCAGTTTTCATGGGTTAATCTACTCTCCACTAGGATGGACACTTGTTTCTTACATATTTTCTCATTACTGTCCTAACTAATGCTCCTACCTTTCCAAGTGGCACAATTTTACCAAGGGTAATTGAGAACTACAGTAGGCACTTTGGGGAACTTTAATTATGAGTAAAATTGGACATTTCAGGGGGGCATATCAGAGATGATAAATTTTGAATTAATTTAGAGAATTTAAATCTTGGTTTCCCTGAATTATACCAAATAGCATTCTTATTAGTATGTCCCTAAGCAATTAAGGCCTTGTTAGAAAAGATGGACATAGGAAAACCAAAAAAAGGATCTAAATGTTTCTGAGGTCCAAAGAACTCCATCCAAACATCATCCATGCCAGCAAAGGTTGACTGGGGGGGGGGGGTGTCCTAGATTTCCACCCTCATCAGCCTGTAAGGGGGTGTACTCATCTCCATCCCTCCCCCACTGGGCTAAAGAAGAAAAGTCACATTGTACTATCAATTGACACAGAAAAGGCATTTAACAAAATTCAGTGCTTATTTGTGATTAAAAAAAAAAACTTTCAAAAAACCACAAAAGCCCTATAGTTAACGTTATACTTAAGGTATAAGAGTAAATGTTTTCCCCCTGAGATCAGGAACAAGATGAAGATATCTATTTTCACCACTCTTCTTTAACATAGTGCTAGACATTCTAGCCAGTACATGGAGGCAAGAAAAGGAAATAAAAGGCATACAGATTGTAAAGAAAGAAATCAAAACTGTCCCTATTTGCAGATAACTGACTATATAGATAATCTCAAGGAGTCTCAAAAAAAAAAAAAAAAAAACTTGCTAAAACCAAATGAGTGAGTTCAGCAAGGTCACAAACACTAGATCAATATACAAAACAACTGTATTTCTGTATACTAGCAATGATCATATAGACACCAAAGTTAAAAATACACTATTTACCATCACTCAAAAAAATCAAAACAGAACAGAACCTTAAGTATAGGAGTATATGCTAAAAACTACACAATGCTAATGAAAGAAATCCTAGAAGACCTAAATAGATGGAGAAATGTGCTGTGTTCATGGACTGGAGTACTCAATATAGTAAAAATGTCAATTCCCATAAAACTTATATACAGCTTTAATGCAATTCCAATCAAAATCCCAGCAAGACTTTTGTAGACTTACACAAGATTATTCTAAAATTCATAGGGAAAGGCAAAGGAACTAGAATAGCTAAAACAATTTTGGAAAAGAAGAATAAAGTGGAAGTAATCAGTCTACTTGATTTCGAGACTTACTATATAGCTACAGTAATCAAGATTGCATGATATTGGTAGAGGGATAGACATAGCTCAATGGAACAGAATGGAAAACTTAGAAATAGACCCACGCAAACATCTCCAGCTAATTTTTTTTTTAAAGATTTTATTTATTTATTTGACAGAGAGAGACACAGCGAGAGAGGGAACACAAGCAGAGGGGAGTGGGAGAGGGAGAAGCAGGCTTCCCACTGAGCATGGAGCCTGATGCGGGGCTTGATCCCAGGACCCTGGGATCATGACCTGAGCCGAAGGCAGACACTTAACGACTGAGCCATCCAGGTGCCCTCCAGCTAATTTTTGATAAAGGTACAAAAAGAGGAACTATAGCTTTTTCAACAACTATTGCTGAAGCAAGTGGACATGATAGTCCAAAAAAACGAACCTCAACCTAAACTTCATACCTTATAAAAAATTAACTCGAATCATGAACTAAAATGTAAAATGTAAACTGTAAATCTTTTAGAAAAAAAAAAAACAGGATAAAATCTTTGGGATCTAAGAACACAAAGTGTTCTTGGAGTTAACACCATGATCCGTAAACGAAAAATTGATAAAATGGGCTTCATCAGAATTAAAAGTTTTGCTCTGTGAAATACACTGTCAAGAGGATGAAAGACAAGCTATAGAGTGTGAAAAAATATTTAGAGACCACATATACAATGAAAGACTAGTATCTAGAATACATAAAGAGGTCTCAAACACAATAGTAAAAAAAAAAAAAAATCCAATTAGAAAATGGGCAAAAGACTTGAAGAGACATTTGGACACACAGAATATACAGACGGCAAGCACACGAAAAGATGATCAATATCATTTACCATTAGTAAAATACAAATTAAAACTGTAATGTGACAGTACTACACACTTAGAACGGCTAAAATAAAAAATAGTGACAATACCAGATACCAGCAAGAATGTGGAGAAACATCACTCATATATTGCTGGTGGGAATGTAAAATGTTACAGCAACTCTGGAAAACAGTTTGGCAATTTCTTTAAAAAAAAAGGAAAAAAAAGTAAACTTGCTAAAACCATATGACTCGGTAATTGCACTTTTGGGTATTTATCCCAGAGAAATGAAAACTTATGTTCACATAAAAAACCTTTACAGAAATGTTCATAGCAGCTTTATTTGTGACAGCCAAAAGCTGGAAACCACCCGTATGTCTTTCAACATGTGAATGGTTAAACCTGTGTTACATCCATACCATGGAATACTACCCAGCAATAAAAAAGGAACATGAAAGGACCTGGACGAATCTCCAGAAAATTATTCTGAGTGGAAAAAAAAAAGCCAATTCCAAAAGTTATAAACTATGTGATTCCATTTATATAGCATTCTTGAAATGATAAAATTATAGAAGTGGAGAACAGATTAATGGTTGCCAGGGGTTAAGGAGGAGTTGGAGTAGGGAGGAAAAAGGGTCTGGCTAGAAGGGGGCAACGAGGAATCCTTCTGGTAATAGACATTATTTTGTATCTTGGCTATATCACTGTCAATATCCTGGTTGTGATACTGTACTACAGTTTTTTTGTCTTTTTTTTTTTAAGATTTTATTTATTTATTTGACAGAGAGATAGCGAGAGCAGGAACACAAGCAGGGGGAGTGGGAGAGGGAGAAGCAGGCTTCCTGCTGAGCAGGGAGCCCCATTGCGGGGCTCGATCCCAGGACCCTGGGATCATGACCTGAGCCGAAGGCAGACGCTTAACGACTAGTCGAGCCACCTGGGTGCCCCTTTTTGTTTGTCTTTTAAAGCTTTTATTTTTAAGTAATCTCTACACACAATGTGGGGCTCCGACTCACAACCCCAAGACCAAGAGTTGCACATTCCACCAACTAAGCCAGCCAGATGCCCCGTTCCTACAGTTTTGAGTAATGAATAATGTTACCTTCAGAGGAAACTGGGAAAAGGATACATAGTATCTCTCTATATTCTTTTTGTTTTGTTTTAAACAGCTTCACTGAGATAAAATTTACATACAAAACAACAAACTAAAGTGTATAATGTTTTTTAATATATTCACAGATAGGTACAACTATCACTACAATTTTAGACTGTAAAATTTTATCCATATATCCCCTTCCCCAGCCCTAAACAACCACTAATTTATTTCTCTGTAGATTTCCCTGTTATGGACACTTAATATGAATAGAATCATATAATATGTGGTATTTTGTGACAGTCTTTCACTTAGCATAATGTTTTGAAGGTTCATCCATGATGTAGTATGTATCAGTACTTCATTCTTTTTATGGATGAATAATATTTCACTGTGTATGAATATACTACATTTTATTTATCCATTTATCAACTGTTGAGTATTTGGGTTGTTTCCACCTCTTGGCTATTATGAATAGTGCTTCTGCAAACATTCTTGGACAAGTTTTTGCATGGACATATGTTTTCACTTCCCCTGGATATAAATCTAGTAGTAGAATTGCTGGCCTATATGGTAACGTTTATGTTTAATCATTTGAGAAACTGCCATACTACTTTCCAAAGTAACTGCAAATTTTTACATTCCCACTAGTCATGTATGAGTGTTACTAATTTTCCACATCCTTGTCAGCTCTTGTTATTATCTGACTTTTGATCTTAGCCATCCTAGTGAAGTAGTATCTCATCATGGTTTTGATTTGCACTTTACCGATGACTAGTGATGTTGAGCATATTTTCATGTGCTTACTGGTCATTGTATATCTTTATATACCTTTGTATATCTTTATATTCTGGATGCAAGTCTCTTACCACATAAATGATTTACAAATATTTTCTCCCATTCATTGGGTTGTCTTTTTACTTTCTTGATGGTGTCCTTTGAAGCACAAAGGTTTTTAATTTTGATGAAGTTTATCTAGTGAGTTTTTAAAATTTCAGTTATTACACTTTCCAACTCCAGAATTTCCATTGGGTTTTTTTCTTATAATTTCTATCTCGTTATTGGTATTCTGTATAAGATATGACATTGTCATATCTTCTTTTACATCTTAATCATGTTTTCCTGTAGTTTTGTGAATGTGCATAATGGCTGATTTGAAGTCTTACAAATCTGTTCTCATAGAAAATTTCTGTTGCCTGTTCTTTTTTTTTTTAATAGTGTATGGATTATACTTGTTTCTTTGCTTGCCTTTATTTTGTAGGAAACTGGACATTTTAGATAATATATTGTAGCAGCTCTGTGTACTGGTGTCCCCCCTCCCTCTAGGACTTATTATTTGCTCATTTATTTAGTGACTGGCTGGATTATTTCAGTGAAGTCTATGTCCCCCGCCCAGGGTAAAGCCTCTATGTTGCTTCTCAAGGAATGTGCAACGTCCCACAGTCACCATGGGATGACATTGGTTTTGCTTGGGCTCTCTCACTCCTTCCCTGATCATACCCAACAGATAAAATGCATTACTTCCCACTGGTCTTTCTACTGTTTTCAACAATGCCCTGGAAGATAAATTGCTCTACAAAGTAATCCAATCAAATTCTCTCTCCTGTGAAGGAATAGTTTCTGAGATCACTGATATTTATTTTGTTCTCTTAGGTATCTTATTCCATGGTTCTCATGAAAACTAGGCAGCCTCCGGTTTATCCTGTATTTTGAATGTCCTCCCAATTGCCTTTCACCACAATTTGCACTGTTCTTGAAAGTATCTACAGGGTTGAACTTCTCCACCACCTTTTGCAAATGAAGTCAGCTTCTGTGTGAGTAGATTGGGAGCTATCTCACAGCCTGCTTTTCCTCCAAGGCAAAATTTCTAAACTAGGGCTCTGGGCAATGGCAAGCTTCTCTTTTAGTGACATTCCATTCTAGGAGCTGAACAGTTGGTGGAGGAGTGGAGGCATCAGCCTGAGGTTCTCTAGTCTTCCCTCTCCTGGAATAGATCATTGTCTTACCAGGTGAGTCAAGGGTGGTAAGGGGCTCAGTCTTCTCAGTGTGCTGTGTTCAAGGTAGAACTTCTGATCCATTAGTGTCAGTTGCATGGAGAAGGAGAATTGCTACCTCTCAGCAGCACTCACCTGAGATTTAACCTCAGCAACAGGTAGCTGGGAACAAGATGACAAATGTAGATATCCTGCTCCTTCCAGGAAAAGAGCTCTCTCTAACTGAGAGCTAGGGGTTAGGGAGTAGAGGGAAAACCCTTTGTTCCTGGCTGCACCAGTCTGGAATGGAGTCTCTGTCTCACTGAGGTGGGAGGGGAGTGGTAGGGAGTGATCTTGGTTGGAATACCACAGACTCTTCCCTTTGTTAACAGAATTTTCATAGATTTTCTTTAATAGACGTTTCTTCATTTGCTATTTATCCTTAGGACCGCTTCCATAGGCTTTAAATGGTTTTTTAGATACAATCCTCACCAGTTTCACTTGGGAACAGGTCAACATAGCTCCTTACACTATCATGCCAGAAATACTATGAATTATTTTTTAAAAGCGTATGTGAATGTAAACTTATCTCAAAAGAAAATAAACTGGGGCACCTGGGTGGCTCCGTCGTTGGGCATCTGCCTTCTGCTCGGGTCGTGATCCCAGGGTCCTGGGATCGAGCCCCGCATTGGGCTCCCTGCTTGGCGGGAAGCCTGCTTCTCCCTCTCCCACTCCCCCTGCTTGTGTTCCTTCTCTCGCTGTCTCTGTCAAATGAATAAATAAAATCTTTAAAAAAAAAGAAAAAAAGAAAAAAGAAAATAAACTAGGGGCACCTGGGTGGCTCAGTCACTTAAGCATCTGCCTTCAGCTTGGGTCATGATCCCAGGGTCCTGGAATCCAGCCCCATGGCAGGTTCCCTGCTCAGCAGGGGGCCTGCTTCTCCTTCTCCCTCTGCCTGCCGCTCCCCCTGCCTGTGCTCTCTCTCTTTCTCTGTCAAATAAATAAATAAAACCTTAAAAAAAAAAAAAAAAAGGAAACTAATCACAACATAAATATATAGTATGGCTAAACTACATCTAAGACAAGTATTATAGGTCTCTTGGTAGTAAAAGTAGACCCACAAGAAAAGCAGTTAATCAATTATCTCTGATATTCTAACCCCTAATATCTACAAAGTGATTACCAGGTAACATGCAAGGAAGGCTCTTGACATGATTCTGAGTATCTGTACTCTCTGTACAAACATCAAGAAATCATGCAATGAATGGAATTTTTAAAAAGGAAGTGAATGAGTTCGTAATTAAAATTTTTAAAAAGAGAGGAGGCAAGACTCTTCCTTATAGAAAAATGCCAACTGAAAAAAGTTGAGACACAGTAGAGTTGGAATATTACCATTTTGTAACCATCATAGTAAAAATTGGTATCATCAGATTATACTCGCTATAGAGGAATAAGTTTCATGAAGAGCGTAATGTTTGCATGGTCTGAAAGTATACCCCCACAGATTACTTCTTAGTTGTAAGGGGGAAAACTACATGGTGGTGATACTGGATAACACCTAGAGCAGATGATTAAAATTAAAATCCTTAATGAGGGGCAGTTAACCATCATGTGCTTCTAGATGCAATAATCTAAAACACTTCAACATCATTTACAGTGTTTTGTCTGGTAATGCAAAACTTGAATCTAACTGTAAGGAAACCTCTGACAAACCAAAATTGAAGAACATTTTATAAAATAATTGGTCGTTGTACTTCAAAAATATTATCATGAAAGATAAAGGCTGAAAAACTCCAAATTAAAGAAAATTAGAGCTATGACAACTCAATGCATTATGTGATCCTGGACTAGACAACTGATAAAATGTGATAAGGACCGTAGATAGGGGGGGAAAGTATCATATAAATGTTAAATCTCCAGATTTTAATAATACTAATTCTTTGGACTGCATGTTTTTGTGTCCCCCAAAATTCATATGTTGAAACCCTGATTCCCAATGGGATGGTATTTGGAAATGGGACCTTTGGGAGGTAATAGGTCATGAAGGTGGAGCCCTCATGATGGGATTTGTGTCATTATAAGAAAGACACAAGAAGGCTTGCTTTTCTTTCTGCTCGCCATCATGCGAAGATAAAAGAAGACTGCAAACCAGGAAGACTGCCCTCACTGAGAACCAAGTCCGCTAGCATCTTGATATTGGACTTCCCAGCCTCCTGACTGCGAGTAATAAATGTTTGTTGTTTAAGCCACCTATTCTATAGTAAATTGTTATAGCAGCCCAAGCAGACTAAAACAAGTACTATGGTTATGTAAAAGAAAATTCTGATTCTTAGGAAATACACACTGAAAACATTAAGGTGTAAGGAGGCATGATAAATGCAACCTACTCTCTGATGATTTAGAAAAATATATATGTATCCTTATGTCTCTCTGTTAGTATAGAGAATATGATAAAACAAATGTTTTTTGTGAAATTTTTCTTTAAGTGTGAAACCATACAGAGATGTTTTGCTTCTGCTTAGGATTTTTCATTCTCCTTTAGCTTGTGTGAAGAGACATATTAAAAATGATTTAAATTCCTTCACAGTTGCTCTTCAATAAATGGACTTTGACAATTATTCTAACATGTACATTATCACAGAGGAAGTTAGAGAGATCTTAATACTTATGGTTGGCCAGCAAGACTGTTACAATTACATCTATACATATACTATTGCAACAAGACCAATTCCTTTAATGAATATAAAGCAGTTTTAATACTTTTGTTGTCTATGGTGTTTTCAAAACTTGGGATGCCTGAGTGGCTCAGTCAGTTAAGTGTCTGTCCGTTTAGGTGTCTGCCTTTGGCCTCAGGTCATGATCCCAGGGTCCTGGGATCCATCCCCCCCGCATCAGGCTCCTGAGAGGAGAGCCTGCTTCTCCCTCTCCCTCTGCCCCTCCTCCCCTTGTTTTCTCTCTCCTTCGCACTGCTCTCTCTCTCAAATAAATGATCTGTTTTTTAAAACATTTTATTTATTTATTTGAGAGAGAGAGAGAGCACGAGTGGGGAGGAGAGGGAGGAGGAGGGGAGGGAGAAGGAGGAGAGGGAGAAGCAGACTCCCCGCTGAGCAGGAAGCTCAACATGGGGCTCCATCCCAGGACCCTGGGATCATGACCTGAGCCGAAGGCAGACGCTTAACCAACTGAGCCACCCAGGTGCCCCTAAATAAATAATCTTTTAAAAAAACAACCTCTTATGACACCCGACAAGCTGAACCTCAAAAGTTTTGTTCAGTGGCTTTACATGGAGAAATAATGTTACTACGGTGCAAGTACAGTGAATGATGATCCTCCAAGTATTTCTAGAAAGGGGGTAGTAAGTTTTGCAAATTACTCAAAATGTGTAATAATGGCACCAAAAACTACTCTCCCCATTTTACTCATACAGGCAAATATATCATTGCCTGAAGGGGGAAAATGTCCATATTCTAAAGAAGTAATTATTACAGCTTGCTCTAATAAGAAAAGTGGCTCGTACTTCTGAACTAACCATAGAAATGAACCACCCTCATTTGTCCCCTCCAACAGGCTTCTTTTCCTTATGTGAAACACTTGTACAGAATTCCAGACCCGAGAGGAACAAAGAAAATGTACTTAGAGATCTATGGGCTCGTCATTTATACTCTTTCAGAACCGAATTCTTTTTGTTCTGCTCCCATAACTCCCAGAAAATGATTATGTCAACTGGTTCCATATTATCCTAAGATCCATCTTCTTCCCTGAAGAATATTCTGTTTTGGAATAAATGCCTATAAATCCATTTCTTTATTAGAAATTGTTGAAGAGGCTATTCCAGTTGCCAGGTCTTAAAACCAGAGCATTTAATCCAAACCAAATATGGTTCTTAATAACAGAATTGCATGGGATGTATTTGTGCTTTTACTAAAGCGTACTAAGATTTGGTGCTGTGTGTATATGAATTCTTTTGCCCAAGCTGAATGCCCCTTAAGTAAATTACAGGTTCATGCTACTTTCCCTTTTTTCAGATTTATGAAAATATTGGATAATAATTCTCATTGAGGGTTTGAGCCTTTCTGATGCATTTAATTTGCCTCTTGGTGGCATTCTCTTAGTCAAGAACCAGGTCTCCAGAATCTTAAATGCTGCTATGCAGCCAATGTTCAGACAGATGGTTCTGTAAATAACCATTCAACACAAAAAGCAAGTCAATAGAAAACTGATGAAAACAAAACTCAAGTCAAAGCCTATACTTCTCTGTTACATGGTGAGTTGAAAGAATAATATCAACATAATGTCACTGATGTAGATCTAGAAATCTATTATGATGTTGCTTAGGACAAAGTCTAAGAACTAAATTTGAGGAGATATCAAGCCAGTGATGGACTCTCTTCACAATCTTAACTCATAAAGCAAAATAATGGATCCATGGCCCTAAAAAAAAATTTTCCTTGTCACACAAAAAAACATTTCCCCATAGTTAAAAAGTCTCCATTTTGAACCCTGAACCAAGAAGCAAACAACTCTACTTCTTCCAAATCTAACCAGTTTCCTACTATACACACTGGCCTTAATATCACCCATCCCAATCTCTTCTTAATTTCCTCAGATTGAGAGACTCCTAAGCTTTGTCTATGGTTTCTTCTTCTTTGCTACACCAAGCTAAATAAACCTGGCTTTGTGGTAAATATAGGCATGTCTCTAATATTCTATTAGTGGGTTTCACAGGATTTTCTTATGAACACATAGTCCCCCTACCCAGAAAAAAATTACTTTTAATGTATAGGTAGTTTTCCTATTTCAGGCATGGCTTGGTGGTTTGACATGGTTCTGATATTATATATCTTGCATTTTTGAAAAATAGGAATTTAGAAATTTTGGCTAAACATTTTCAGTGGAGATAAAAACACTCTATAGTATAGAGTACATGCCAAAGCTTAACCATTTCATTTCCCAATCACTAGACATTTAAATGTTTTCCAATTTTTCTATTACAGACACGTCTATGATAAATAATATTTTGCATAAAGATTTTCCTACAGATTAAAATGTCCTCAGGATAAAGCCTTGCAATGACAACTGAATTGAAGAGTGTGAGCATTTGGGGGCTCTAGCCATATAAAGCTTGTTTTCCAGGAGTTTTACCCATTAATTCCTACCTGTAACTGGTCTCTCATTCTCAGTTTGCTTCTAGAATTCTCAAACTTAGGTAGAAAAGCAAATGAAATCATAAAGCACTTGCTGGAAATGCAGGAAATACCAAATATTAAGGATAATTACTATAGACATAAATACTCAGATGGTAGATTTGCATATAGACAGGCAAAAACAGGCATCTAAGATGTAAAAGAATTTTCCGGCTTAAAAGATCCTTTTCAAAATTGTCGGTGTGAAAAAAAAAGCCGGATTTTTTGGTAAGATAATAAAGTGAGAAAAACCACACAGGTGAACATGAGTGAACTATTTTATAGAGTGCTTTTTGACTGTGAACACTGAAAAAAGGTAAGCTATTTTAGTAAGGTAGTATCTGAGAATATCCTTAAACAGCACGTTATTATCACTGGTCTAGGGCTTAGTGATAGTTAGCTAGGCCTTGGCCCCCTGTCATCTTGGGCCCCAGACTCTGTTGCTTCGCCAGTTTTCTTCAGGGCAACCTGGTGAGCGGAACTCTGGTCCTCAATTTTCCTTCTCAGGTGTATTAATATATGCTGTGGCTCAGAGAATGAAGCTAGGTGAGTAACATAAGGACACCTTGGATTTCTTTCCTTATCACAAAATTCAACTAAGCCTCCACATTCCAGGCCCATTGCAAAAAAAAAAGAAAAAAAGAAAAGGAAAGGAAAGGAAAAGGAAGATGAGAATTTAGCCCCCATCATCCGTATTTACGGCCAAAACCGATGCCGGTGAGCTTCGCTTCCACACCCATACAATATCCAATTCCAAACCCCCCACCACAACCTCGTTACGGCCCTTCACTGTGAAACAGACCCTAGCGGGCCCACGGCTCTGCAAAGCTGCAGCTGACGTCAGCGTGGCAAAACGCATGCGCCACACCTTGGAGTCCTTTTCCTCTCTTTTCCGCCGAAGCCGGACCGGCTCAGGAACGAGCAGAACTACAACTCCCAGCATCCTGCGCGGCCCGGGGAAGGCAGGCCGGGACTGTGAGAAAGAAGCTCCGGGGGATAGCGGGCCAGAGCCGGCTTCTCCTTTTGAAGCGGTTTCACACCTCTTTCCGCCCGCGGCGTCGGTGGCGTCGGCGGCGTCGGCGCTCACGCAGGGGCGGGTCACGGCGGCGCGAAGCGGTGCTGGGCGGGAAGGGAAGTCGTGGCGGCGGCGGCGGTGGAGGCGGCTGCAGCGGGGGCAGCAGCGACGGCGGCGGCGGCGGCGGGGGCCGCAGGAGCGGTGGTGCTGTCAGTTAGGCCGTCGGAGAAATGGGAGACCCGGGGTCGGAGGTGAGTGGTCGAGCGTTGGGCCGCGGCATTCTCAGCCGAGCCGGGAAGGGCTTTGTGTTTTGTCGAGTGTGAGGCCTGGTGCGCGGCGGGGCGATAGCCTCCGCGTCTCGGGCCGAGCCCAGCGTTCGGGCCTGGTGCGGGTCTGAACGAGGAACCAGCGGTAACAATGGCCGCCCGGCCGCCCCCGGCCCCCTGCGCCGGCCCCGGAGGTCGCTGTTGCGGCTGCTCTGGCCGTGAGAGCGACATTTTGAGACAGGCTCGCTCTTCGGCGGTGTGCGTGCATCCCTCCTCCTGGAGGAGATTGGGGAATTCGCAGGGGCAGGTAAGTCGTTTTCGGCGTCGGCTCCCTGTGGCTCCACGTCTGCAGAGCCATAAGCCGACTCCATCGAGTCCTGTTCTTGGTCGGATTTGCATGCAGTTGTGCTCAGTTCGGTTTTCTCAAGAGCTTGCTGTGTTACAGAGCTCTTCCTTTTTCGTTGCTTTTGGGACAAATCTCTTCCTGCAAGTATGTGGCTGTATATAGATAAGCATGTTCTGCCTTATCTTTATAGATAATAGAGTCTGTCCCTCCAGCCGGGCCTGAGGCATCTGAGGCAACAACGGATGAAAACGAAGATGACATTCAGTTTGTCAGTGTAAGTAGCAACGATATTCGGGTTTTTCCCAGAATCCCAAACCTATGCGTGGTAAGCCATTATGTGATGATACCTCACCTGTCCCGTTCATCATTCAGCAGCGAGGTATGAATGTCTCGCAGGTACTAGACACTGGGGAGCGTGGCATAGGATTAGGACATTTCCCGAAGGGGGGGGTCTCTGAGCACCTACAGTGGCCACCGCAAAGACTGTGCCCGAAAGGACATGTTGCGCATTGAATCACGCTTCTCGTGCCTTCCTGAGCGCCATTTTATACTTACTTCATCTAGGCAAAGTTCTGGTCTTTTAGAGTGTGTGTGGAAGCAGGGCAAGAGCGTCCTTTCAGAAATGACCTGCAGGTTAGAGGGAAGGGTCGGCTGATGATGAGGAAGGAGGTAGAAAACAAGAAGGGTTGCAAGAACTCAAAATCTGAGTGTTCTGTAGCTTCATAACATGAAGGCAAATAGCTTGAAGACTTCACCAACGTCTGAGATCATCATGTTACAGCATAGTGCAAGAGTTGGTGTTCATAATGAAGATCCCTGCATCACCAGGAACACACATGGTTTTCAGACTTCCTTCCCTTTGGGACAGTGGTCTCTCAGCATTAGGAAGTGTAAATGTGCAGATTCCTGGGCCTCACTCCACACCGACTGAATCAGAATCTGCAGGTGGGACCCAGGAATCTTCACTGTGGAACAAATGAAAGGAAATATGAATCTGTGAACCATGCTTTGTAAAGCCTTGGTTTAGCGGGGAGGGGGTTATGATGTATTTTGGGATGGTTTTCACCCAAAACAAAGGTTCTGTTTAAAGTGGTATCTTAGCCAGCTAAAAACTTCTCCAAACCAGTGATTAGTTGAGGTTTGCTGTTAAAGGTTTATAATTTTTCTTTAATAGATTGTCGGATGTGTATTTGTGTTCATTGATTTGGGGCACTTTGTTAAGCTGGTTATTAAATGATATCCTTTACATACCCCAACAAGGGGCCGTTGTGGTGATCTGTTGTTGTTTTGTGGTTTAATGGGTTTATTTAGGAGTCTTTCACAAGATTTTGTGTGTGTGTGTGTGGGAGCTTTCTTCACCATTGCCAGTGCGTATTGTGCTTTGTCCTTTTATTTCAATTCCGGTATAGTTAACATACACTGTTAAATTAGCTTCAGGTGTTCTCTGTCCTCATTTTAACTTAGAAGAATTTCCGGGATGGGGGTGAATCGAATTGTATCCTACCCCTTCTTCACGGTGGACTAAAGTATGTTGGTAATGGGATTCCATGTTCCTTAGGACAAATATTTCAGGTTTCTGAATATTGGTATATTTGGAGAATATTTATCTTGATGTTTTGTGCAAATAAAGGAATGACATACTTTATAAACTATGGGCCTTGCTTTGAGAATCACAGATGGAATTAATAAAAAGATTTGAAACCTTTTTTTGGTACTTGCGGAGTGAAAAATTATAGTATAACTTGGATTAACAAGCTTAATAAGGTATTAAGCTGAAGTTTAAAATATTCTTAAGTTTTAAATAGTCTTTTAAATTTTAAATGTAGAGAATCTGTATATCTTTGCCTGAAGAATAAAAAATATACAATCAGTGCATTGTGTATTCATCTCGATCCAACATCTTCTGTTTATCCCTAGGGCTTGGCAAAGAAAGGTTCAAAGTTCTGATAGTGCAAATGAAGAATTATATGTAATAAGTGCAATTACAATAGTAGAAGAAACCTATTAAAAACATTTCTTCTACATTTTTAGTGATAACACTTAAATGATAATTAATGAAACCTTAATTCTATTTCAAAATAAATTCAGAGACAGACCTTCTACTTCTTTCTGTAAACTAATCTTATACTTGACTCCTTCAGGTAATGCTTATGCAGTAAAGGTAACAGACTGTTCTCTGCTTAAGATTCCTTCAGATACAAAAAGGACATTATGGTGTTGCTTCTTGATTTACTCTGGTTTGAATTTCTTAGTTCACTCTCATTAATCTAATTTTCCCATCTTTAATCCACATGGTGGCACAGCAGTCTTTATGTGGTTTGCAAAATATATAGTATCTGGAACCAAACAGCATGCTGAAGGGAAGAAATAATAAGGATGTGGAGGTGCAAAAATGAGTTCTTTCATTTAAAATTTTTTTTTTTTTTTGAAATGTACATACAGAGAACTGCACTATTTGTAAGTGTACTGTTTGATTTTGCAAAGTCAGTAACTTTGTGATCTCAAATGAGAATGTTACCATAACAAAAACTTCAAGATTTTGCTCTCATTTTCTGTTAAGTAGTATAGGTGTGTCTCCACCCACTCCCTGCCCCGCACCCCACTATTGGAAAGTAGAAATCTTTGAAACCTCTGAAAACTTCCTTAAACTAAGATGGCATAAAGTGAAGAAGCAGTTACCATTAATTTATATGGAAAATTTTTTAGCATTTCCAGACCAAAAAAATAACCCCTTTTAGGCTTTTTTGTCCTCCTAAGGAGGACACATCTTGCTAACGGATGCACAAAATAAATCAAGATACGGTACAGGTGCTTGCAGATAATTCAAAGCTGTGGCAGTGAGATGCTGAGTTTAGTTCCCAGGGAAGGAGCTTGCTTGGCTGTGCTACTCTCGCTGCTTGGGGTGCATGCTGCTTCTATAATGGCTTGCAACAAGACAAACACTGTACAGTAGTTTGGCTTTTTAAATTTTTTTTTTTTTGGTATAAGCTAAAATCCTCTTCAGATTTCCTTCAGTTAGTGAAAATGGGTACTAATGTAGGTTTTTTGTTAAAGTGAAGTGATGTGAATGCAAGCTTTCCAAGAGTGAGAATACCTCTCTGATCCCTTATTCAGCCACCATCTTTCTGTCTTTGAAACTGCAGATATTTTAGTTAATTTACTCCCAGAAAACTTATTTTAGCTAAGAGCTGATGACATTTTCACAGTGCTGCTTTAGATACAAAGATATAAAAACTGCTGAGACAACGTATTGTAATCTCAGTAATAGCACGTGAGATTTAGGTTTCAGCCAAGGTTATTGGTATTATGTGAAATCATTGAGCATGTAGAAATAGTGAAGAAAATCAAGGTGTAATTTCATAAATAACTTCAGAAGCACGTAGGTGAAAGGATAATACTTTAACTACAGTAGAAAGGGGTCATGGGCAAAAATATCAAGGTATCTTTTGGCTGGGTGTCTTGGGCCTGTAATTAGGTCAATAAATAAAAATAATGTTGGAGCTCATGATATGCAAAGTCCTGAAGGAAGTACTCTAGAACTACAAAGATTAATTGGAAATATATCCTGCCTATAAGTGTCCATATTTCAATGTGGGAGATAAAATAGGTGATGAGAACTGTGTAAATAGTTCTAGTAGAGGGACGCCTGGGTGGCTCAGTCGGTTAATCAACTGCCTTTGGCTCAGGTCGTGATCCCAGAGTCCTGGGATCGAGTCCTGCATCAGGCTCCTTGCTTGGGGGGGAGCCTGCTTCTCCCCCTGCTGCTCCCCCTGCTTGCGCGCGTGCTCTCTCTCTCTCTGACAAATAAATAAATAAAATCTTAAAAAAAAATTCTAGTAGAAAGTAGTTCTTTTATAAAAAGTACATGGTGCTATTTTTAAAAAAGGCAGACTTTTTGGCATAAATAACATTTAGTATTTGTATTTAAAAGCGCATTTTGAAAAGAAATAAGGAAAGCATCAAAATGGGAAAAGCAGAGACGATTATGTGTAGTTCTGGAGGATAAAAATTTTTTAAATAGGAGAGAAAGGGTGGGCCGGATAGTGTAGATCTTGAATTGTGGCCTAAATTTGAACTTAAAGTAGTCAGTTGGGAACCATTCGAAATTTTTGAACTGGGTAGGACTACAGAAGTAAACTATATCCCTAACTTCTATATATGGAAATATATCAAAAAAAGTATGTATTATATATAAGGTTTTATTTATTTAATTTATTTTTTTTTAAGATTTTGTTTATTTATTTGACAGTGAGAGAGGGAACACAAGCAGGGGAGTGGGAAAGGGAGAAGCAGGCTTCCCGCTGAGCAGGTAGCCCCATGTGGGACTCGACCCCAGGACCCTGGGATCATGACCTGAGCAGAAGGCAGACGCTTAACGACTGAGCCACCCAGGCGCCCCTATATTTGAGGTTTTAGATTAGAGTTGTGCATCTATGCTCAAATCCATATTCTTTGTTTTAGACTGGGGTAAACTACCATTTCTTGTAGACCATATCTTAGTGTATTGACATCCACTTACACTTGACCGTCGAGCAACATGGGTTTGAATTACATGGGTCCACTTGTATGCAGATAAGATTTTTTACAGTACTTTAAATGTATTTCCCTTATGATTTCCATAATACTTTGTTTAGCTTTATTGTAAGAATACAGTATATAATATATACAACGTACAAAATATGTAGTAACTGTTACTGGTGAGACTTCCAGTCAAGAGTAGGCTTTTAGTAGTTACATTTTCGGGGAGTCAAAAGTTACATGTAGATTTTCAATTCTGTGTGGTGGGAGGGAGAGTCAGAGCCCATAACCCTCATGTTCTTCAAAGGTCAACTGTAGTAGTAGGTAATTGGTGTGTGGCTTTGTATGAGAATCATTTTTCTGACAGGAGTGAAAGCTTTTTGTGTCATTAGAAAAAAAATTTTTTTAACTTAGAATATTAATTCAGCTGTGTTCCTAAACTATTTTGCTTGTGCCTGTGCTCCTAGCCCTAATTATGTGGCCTTGGGGAGTAGAATCCCTTGATTTTGTTATTGGTACAAAAGGGATGAGAAGAATGATGGTTTACTGGTTGATGGATGGAGCAAATTCAAATAAAATACCTTTAGTTGGAGGACTACATGGATTTATACTTGTTAACATAAGCAGTCATTATAAACATTTTAAGAAACCATGTTTGACATTTATATAATAAACATTTTTGGGGGGAATTAATAACTTACTTTTTGGTTAGTGTTATGAGTTATTCAGAGTTGGGGACAATAGCAGTAAGTCCATTTTCTCTTATTGAAGGAATACAAACTATCTCAAAAACTTAGGTAATAAGGCATTGATTTAAAAATAGTATGTAGGGGGGCGCCTGAGTGGCTCATTCGTTAAGCATCTGCCTTCAGCTCAGGTCATGATCTCAGGATCCTGGGATCGAGCCCTGCATTGGGCTCCCTGCTCCACGGGAAGCCTGCTTCTCCCTCTCCCACTCCCCCTGCTTGTGTTCCTGCTCTCACTGTCTCTCTCTGTCAAATAAATAAAATCTTTAAAAAAAAATAAAAATAGTATGTAGGGTTTCCTGGCTGGCTCAATTAGTAGAGCATGCGACTCTTGATCTTGGGGGTGTGAGTTCAAGCCCCATGTTGGATATAGGGATTACTTAAAAATAAAATTCTTTAAAAAATTGTTTTTTTAAGATTTTATTTATTTATTTGACAGAGTGCACAAGTAGGGGGAGCGGCAGGTAGATGGAGTGGGAGAAGCAGGCTCCCTGCAGAGCCCGATGTGATGTGGGGCTGGGCAGGATCCTGGGATCATGATCTGAGCTGAAGGCAGACACTTAACCCACTGAGCCACCCAGGCGCGCCCCTCCCCCCCCAATAGTAGTATGTATACTTTGAACTTAGCCTCAGAATTATAATGACCACACAGCCAGTTACATATTTAGAGAACCAGGTGTATAGCTCACTTAGTTTTCTCATTTGTTAAATGGAATAATAGTAATAATTCACTATTTCACCTTGTAATTAGGGATTAAATGAAATAATGTATATGAAAAGTTCAGCACAGTGCCTGTATAGAGCCCATACAGCAATGACAAATGTTATTGGTTAGTAGTAAAATAAATGGGATACTAAAATGTTTTGATTCTTTAAGTCATTATGGTAAAACTTTTCCCGTATCCAGTGTGAAAATTAGCTAAAGTGTAGAGTGTTTGCTTCTGAGTAATATTTTCCTTTGGGATACTTCTCTTTTTAACCCAGCCTCTGCCTTTTTGGTGGTCTCAAATATGTGTTTTCATCTTCTACCACTCTTTCACTTATAAGTACACAATTATTTGTTGAGTGAATGAATAAGTATTTTAAATGACTCTTGCTTTTTCTCATTTTTGGTTTTTCTATCTTGGTTCTTTTTATTCTTTTAATTAGTGTGAATCATGAAGTTACTTTTCTTCAGTAGTTCAGAAATGGTTGCATATTAGTCTAATGGTTGACCCCAGTAGTAAATTTCTAATAGTCTTCTCTCATCATTCCCTGCTCTTGTCCTTTCTACTATTTCTGCAGCTATTTTTAAATCCCATCTGTGACCATTTTCCTTATTCTGGTTTTTTGTTTTTGGGGGGTTTTGTTTGTTTGTTTTTCTCCATTCTACTTTTTGCTTTATATTCTATTACCTTCTTTCATCTCCCTTTTTTCCCTATCTGTTCATGGAAGCTTTCTCTGCCCCACCTCTGTGTATTTCTGATAACCTGAGACTTTCTTGGTGTGCTATTTCTATGGACGTACATTTCTTGAAGAGACGAAATGTAACATGATTATATGAACAGGAGAAGCTATCATATTTTTACTTCTACTTTCTTTTTGTGTTTTTTGTTTGTTTGTTTTAATTCTTATTTATTTAATTGACACAGAGAGAGAGAGACAGCTAGAGAAGGAACACAAGCAGGGGGAGTGGGGGAGGGAGAAGCAGGCTCCTGGCTGAGCAGGGAGCCCGATGCAGGGCTCGATCCGATGCAGGGCTCGATCCCAGGACCCCAGGATCATGACCTGAGCCAAAGGCAGATGCTTAACATCTGAGCCACCCAGACACTCCTCTACTTTCTTTTTGGATTGAATGTATGATATTGCCCATAGCAGTGGTAGATTTTAGTCTTAAGGTAGGTGATTCATCTCTGTTGATCGTAATTGGAAACTACTCTTTCCCTCTTTTCCTCTTTTTTAAACCTCCACTTTTACAGCTCATGCAAAAATCTTAATTATTTATTACATGATCCCTGCCCAGAAGTTCTGCTCTCTGGTTTTATTTTAGTGGCTAGATAAAACCTATCTGAAAGGATAGCAGTTTTCTGCTTGGGGAGAAGTTGTAGCCTAAGAGAGAAACAAGTTATGTTTGAGACTGGATGCCTCTTCTCAGGAAGAGGATCTTTAACTGGATCTTAGCTTCTGTCTCCTGACTCTATTCTTTTTCTGTTAGTTTTTACACTAAATATATCACTTTGGTTTGCCAACAGTCAGCTTTCTGCATCTTAAGAAATCTTTCCCTCAGCTGAATTCGCCTCCTATGTTCCTTACTCTTGTTCTCAACATACTAGATTTTTAAAAATAATATTCTTTACTCATGGCTTTTACTGCCTCTTTTTCTTTTTTCAGATTTTATTTTTAAATAATCTCTACATGCAGTGTGGGCCCGAACTCACAACCCCAAGATGAGGTTGCATGCTCTGCTGACTGAGCCAGCCAGGTGCCCCTACTGCTTCATTTTCTACTTAATTTTTTTAGAGCGTAGCTTCTGTATGCTTGCTACTTTATTAAAAGTTGCTCTCAGGCATTTTAAAAATTTTGTTGCCAAATTCAGTGGCAGTTTTTTTGGTTGTCAGCATTTTGGGCCACATTAGCATTGACAACTTTTTGTTGAGGTTTTCTCTAGCTTCTTTGAATTTATGCATTCCTGATTCTTCTCCAGTCCCTGATTACCTGCTTAGCAGTTCTTCCTGAGTCCTAAAATTCCGGCATTTTCTCGAGAACCTTCTTAAATCTCTTCTTTCTCCTCTTTGCTTTCTTTGTTGGCTCTGTCACAGTTTCAGTTTAGTCTTTTAGGGGAGCAACTCCCAAATCTGTTTATCTAGCTATGTTCATACATCCAGATTACAGCCCTGGATTTCCAGCTATCTGCCAGTTACTTTTGGGTACCACTGGTACATCAACCCATTATGTCTAAAAGAATGTCAGCTTCCTGTTTCTGTATTCCAGATTTATACTAAATGGCATTAGTATCCTTCCAGTTGCCCAAGCTTGAAACTTTAAGGACTTTTTTGATTCCTTCTTATTGTTGGGGTTTTGTTTTGTTTGGGGGGGGGGTGTGTGTTTTTATAGCCAACCTTTTTTTTCTCATTCTACCCATGTATTCTCTTGTATGTGTACCACAACATATTCTCTTTGCCATTATTTTAGTTTTGTATTATTGGACTGATTATCCTGCTTTCCCCACTTTCCTTACTTGTCTGTGTGATTAATCTATTTAAAGCACAGCTCTCATGTTTTTCCTATCTTTGTATTTATTGATTCCCTTTTGCCTGTAGAATCAAATCTAGGCATTTAGGCCTAGCATTCAAGGCCTGGTCTATGATGCAGTCAGAATGGTTCCAAAGAGGATGAAGAATCAGGTTTGATGTTTGACTATAGGAGTGGGAGATAAAGCTGAGCTGTTAGTCAAAGAACTGCATGTTTTTGAGCTTGGTTATCTAACATAATTAATACTCATCCCATCTAAAAAGCATTGAATCATACGATCTGCTATCTGTGTCCTTGTAGCAGTGTTCCTTTATTATTAATAATCTTTTCCTCAAAAAATCAACATTGTCGTAATATTCTACCGAGGTTTAAACTCTTAGATCTTATCGTTTCTTATGCATGTATCTGAATATTTTTCTGTTTGTTCTCATTACTTTCTGCCACCCATAGGCTTCTTCTTTAGAGGAATTTTTGCCAATCCCAACCAAAAATGGGATGTTTTAAATGACTAGTTTAGTTTGAATAACTATAAATGATTTGTTAATTTGCTCAATTCTTTCATAGGAAGGACCATTAAGACCTGTTCTTGAATACATTGATCTGGTCAGCAGTGATGATGAAGAACCTAGCACCTCTCATAGTGATGTAAGTACATTATATTTGATTTGCGTTTCTTTCACTTCTGTGATTTAAAAGACATTGCCTAAAGAGAGTTATCAAGTCAATGATCGCTGTTTTTAGGAGCTATAGTATTTTAGAGAATGGCCTGTTTCTGTAGAATGAACCACAAAGGTGTCCAGTGAGTCCTGGCCCAAAATATCTCCTACTTCCAGTTTTGTTTCGTTACTTTCGGTGAGGATGTGAAAGGATAACACAACACAGGAAAGTTCTAAGCCTTGAAGATGGTATCTGATAAAAGGAAAATGGAATAAAAACTGCAAGCTTCTTGGCTCCTTGTGCCCTTCTCCCCTTCTCCTTTCCTGTCTCTCCTCAGGTGCCATGTATAACTGGATCCTTTTCTTCCAGAACCACCTGGCCACAGAAAGTTTGTTTTACCTTGGAAGGAAGGATATGTGAAGATCTTTTAGGAAATGGAATGTGGGAAAGGGTTTAGGTGGCGTAGTATTTCAGTCATCACTCCTTTTAACCTTGTTTATCCCTCACATATTTAAAGTTTTTTTTCTCTTACCTGTGATTTTTTTAGTTGTGGGTTTGACCCTTAAACTAATACTTCCCTTACTCTGAGAATCAAACTAGCTGAGCCCTTTGTAGCAATCTTGTCTTTCATTTGTCTTAGCCCGAATTTCTATTAATGGGCTATTTTCTTGATGGGTTGAGAACTCCTGGCTCTTGTTCAAGGTGGCCAGAAAACTTCTTTCTCTATGATACAGGGGATTGAGATTTGGACTTGGAATCAGTATACGTAGGTTTTAGTCTGAGCTTTACTCCTTATTAATTCTGTGACTTCGGATAAATTAGGAAGCCTTTAACCTTAGTTTCTTTATCAAATAAGAGTAATACCTACCTCACAGGGTTGTTGTGAGGACAAAATGAGGTAAAAAATACATAATGTAAGCTCCTTGGAAACTACAAACAATAAAGTAGGACTATGCAACTGGAAGGTTTTGTTATGCATGGAGACTGAACAGGAGAAAATTTTAAAGGGGCTTAAAAGTGACTCTGCAGTGGGGACTTTTAGAAATATTTTTTGTTCTCAGTGGAACTTTTCCCAAGTTCTCTGTACCATTTTTAGCTTCTACTTGTTGACTTACATACATTGAATGGGATTTTTTTAATCACCAGTAGTCTCACCACCTCTTCTTATCCCAGCATGGGACCAAGCAGCAGGCCAGGATGGCAGCACTTGAACTGGGCTTGTTTTCACTCTCTTTTTTCATAGACAGAGTGCCACATTAATGGCCGTAGTTGGTATTGGGTTTTTGGGTAGTGAAGTTTGTGGATTTGACTTCTGTGATCCCCTTGCTGATCTGTAGTGGATTGCATCTTTCATTGTTGTTATAATAATTTAAAAAATTGAGTTCTACTTACTGGACATGCATCTCTGCACTTGAAAGTTAACATATTAAAAGCATTTTTTTTTCTTCCTTGGTTTTCTTGTTCATGTGGATAACCCAGAGAATGCCTGAGTCTAAGGTGCCATCCTCTGAGAATCATCGCCCAGAAATGTGCTCTAGCTGCAGTGTTCCTCTTCCCATTGGAGACAGCAGCTCCTCCTCTGGGAGTTGCACCAGCAGTCCACAAAGGATAGTTTCTCAACCTTCTTCTGTTGAGAACCCATTGGAGAACCAGAAAAATGATCAAAATAATTCAGATATTAAGATCTCTGAGACAGAGACACTTAAACCATCACAAAATTATCAGACTCAGCCTTCATCTCCAGTTCTGGTCCCCCAAGAATCTTTGGCCTCTTCAGAGGTCAAGGAGGATTTACCTGTAGAGTCTTCTTCAGTTTCACAGCATGGACAGGATGCCATCCTTTATCTTCAGACACAAGTGGCTGAGATGTCCCGAGTGATCCGTGATCTGCAGTCTAGGAGCTGTTTTAGATTTCATCATTCTAGGCCAAGTGAGAACTCCTCAGTGCCATGGGACATCTCCACCTCCAAGGATGAAAATTTATCCACAGTTGATGAAGAAGCTGACTGCAAATCCCCCTCAGCTGATGACAGAGGGCAGCCAACTGACCCCAGTCAGTCTAGTTTCACAGGTCTTTTGAAAAGAATGGAACAGAGAGGTGTTATAAAGAGAGTAACGTTACAGTCTGAAGCAGAATCATGTGAAGGGAAGCCTGATTATGTGACCTCTAAGAAACGTTTGGTTCCTCCATTGCATCCTCTTCTGAGAATTGCCACCACTGAGGTTTTTAAAGACCCTGCTGATTGCCATCCTTCTTCCTTCATGGGGCACAGGGTATATCCTGTGGCCAAGGATACCTCTCCTTTCCAACCAAATCCACCAGCTGAGGGCCCTATTGTAGAAGCATTAGAGCACAGCAAAAGAGGAAGCACAACATCTCCTCTAGATTCTACCTCAAAAGAAATGGAGGTCATGGGTTGTAGATTCTACCATGCTGCTTCCATTGCAGCCCGAGCTGCTAGCTACATGGCCTATATGACTCAATATCAGCGTAAACTCTGGGAAGATATGGAGGATCTGGTTCATGACCCAGAGTTTGATCGTGGAAAAGCAAGATGTATAATATCTGATGGTATGGATGCAGGCCTTTGGCAGCTTTGTACTACTAGGGACATAATGGATTCTGTAGTCAGAGTTATGGCAATGGCAATAGACTACAGAAGACAAGCCTGGCTCCGACTTACATCTCTCACTAAGAAAACCCAGGAGAAGATCTCACACTTGCCCTTTGATGGTACTTCCCTCTTTGGACAAGATGTGAATGCTGTTGTTGCAGAAGAAAACAGTATTAAAGAAAATGACTATAGAGACCACAACAAATACTATAACCAACATCGATACTTTTATAGTCATGATCAGAAAGCACATTATCACAATAGAGGATATTCCAAAGGAGATTGGTACAAACCTCGAAACCACCCCTATAGATACAGAAAAAAGGGAGAATCCCCCGAACGCCATGGGTACAAGAATTAATAGCCTGTTTGCGTTCAGCAGCATAGTCATCCAAGATCCTAACTATTTTACTTGCTATTCCCCACTCAAACAGGATCTACAGGTAGGAGGTCACCTCAGAAACTGATGCATGTCTGGAATTATCACAGCTAACATTTAAATTCTAGACTTTTCAAATGAAGTATATAATAAAGAGACTCATGTTTTATTGGCCAAGTGAGCAGTAGAGACTTTCATCTAAGTTGGGTTGGACAAAGGTTTACCCCTTATTTCTGGTCAGAATAAGTTCAGAGGAGGGTACTCAGGAATCTGAATCCTCTTGTGATTAAAGAAAAATATAAAGATTTGTTCCTCAGGAAAATCTTACTGGTAAACTGAGGACTGGCCGATTTGGGGTCTGGAAATAACCTACTATTAGATCTTTGTTTACTAATACCAGAGGCAGATCCTTCGTTTTTAGGTCATCAGTGCTTCCTTGTTCAGGCGTCAGCTTGTCAGATCTTCACAAAATGACAAGTCTGTTGTACTCTGTTTATGTCAGGATGATCAACTTATCAAGAGTCCATCCTACTCTCAAGCTCTCTCAGACTTCAGAATCAACCATGAAGCTGTATGTCAAGAACTGGAATACAAATAAAATTTTGCCAAATCCAGTTTGCTTCCAGTGGGATGGCTAGATGTTACAGGTCTACTGTGGACACCAGCTGGAAAAAGACTTTCCTACCTGTAACATCTCTAGAAATTTTCACAGTAACTATCTATCGAGACTGATGGCTACCGTGTCATTACCACTCAGAGCTACATGTGAGAGAATTCTTTGTTACCATCACGCCTAAGTCTCCATCCTATCAAGCTCTCAGATGTAAAGAAGCTGTGAGACCCAGTCATGGTGTTCTCTCAGGATATTCTGGGCCTTTCACCAAGATGACCTCCTTAAACAAACCTACCTTCTAAACAATTAACTTTTTTGAGCTTGATAATTCATCACTCTAAACACAAAAAAGATATGTACATTAGTGCCCTGGATATAAAGGATGTTATACCATCCAGGCATGCAAATCTGAACTCTATAAGAGAATTCCAAACATGCCTGACAATCTGGTCCTCTTATTGAAATAAAGAAAGAGGGATGCCATCAAACTAGATGATACTGAGAATCCTTAAGTGTTAAGAGTATTACTGTGGATGTCATAAAGAGAACATCTCACACAGCTCTGTTTCTGGATATCTATGTAAATGATGATATCCATTAGAGATTTCTTAAAAGTCTGAAATCAACACTTCAACATGTTCTTGGTTTACTGGTCCCTTAATCTAGTCAGACTCTTACCACGAGAGACGACTTATCTTTTTGCTCCCAGTTGGTTCCATTAATAGTTCTTCACAATTCTGGAACTGGCAGCAGATACCTCAATTGTATATCCCACAGTATCTTTTTAATCTCAAGGCAGTGGCTGTACAGTATACCAGCCCTTAGATCCTCGTTTTCGCAGCATGACTTCAAAAATGGAGAAAGTGTCAAGTTTGAGGGGTCTGAATACATCACCTAATATTATTTTGCTTGGCAGCCAAAAAAAAGTTTTTTTATCGACAGACTTAAAATTTTGTAACTTGATTTGTCAAACATCTTCATTTATTTCATCTGCTTGATCAAAATATTTTGGGTCTACTGTTAGTGGAATATAACACTGTTTTAGGGTTCGTGTGGTTTCTGTTTCTTGCCATAGTTCTTGCACAATGGTAATTGACATTTTCCCTAGTGCCCCACTTTTTGATGGTTGAAGCTCATTCCCCCTCCATTGTAACTATCTTCACCCTTTTTACTACTTTTCTTCCTCTCCCTATTTGTGCTAGAGGTTGAAGGCGCAAACATCCCTACTTAGAAGAAGCTATTTTATTTTGTCAGATAATTTCAGAGTACTATATTGGTCCTATTTTTAGATTAAGCCTAAACAACAGGCTTGATATAGGAAATCGTCTTGCAAGCAAATTTGGTCAAGTCATATTTAGAGTTAGCATTTACCTTTATTTTTGTATATTTTCCACCGTGTTTTACTTACGCCTTTTTTAGGTCCATGTCATTGATGTAGAAACTCTTCCAAATTAAACTCTAGAAGAGCATTGATGAACTACCTTTAACAAGGGCCTAAAAAAATCATAGATTTTTATAGTTTACAATATACATCACATCAGTCAAGCAGTCTCATGTGCCCTTGACATGGCACTGTAGGTTTTTTATGAAAGGAATAGTCACAGGTGAACTTACTGGAGAGAGGAGACCTTGGAACTGTTCTATGTGGCTGCACAGTTGTTCCCAATTAGCCAAGGCTACTTCAGTCTGTTCCCACTTTTCCATTTCTCCCCTTTCTTTCCCTGAATTAGATACTGGGTTACAAATGTGTTGATTTTTGAGGTACTCTTATTTTCCAAAATCTAAACCAAAGTAAACGATGCTTGAAGATGTGATTCTCTGAAACTGCAATGGCATTTCCACTTAACATGCTCCTTTTAAATTTTTTGTTTTGAATTGTGGTCAGAAAAAAGACAACATAAAATTCACCACCTTAACCATTTTTAAGTGCACAGTACACTAGTGTTTGCTGTATTTACATTGTGTAGCTCCTCCTTAAATATTTATAAAACAGCATTGCTATTCTCTTCCTCTTGTGTTATTTATGTTGCTCAGTATTAAAGTAACATTGCTTTACCACTCTCTGATAAGCGCAAATATCTCCAGAAAATTTTCCTAAAAGTGGAAAGGTATTGCGGAATCATCGAATTGTTGATCAAGTAGATAACTTCTGAAAGGGATTTGTTAGTTGAGTGGGGACTGTCTCAGAATGCAGTAGAATGGGAACAGCTTTTAGCTATAGATGAGTTGGTCTCTTGATTGCAGAAGAAACAATATCCTTAATCTGTTTATTTTAAAATCATTCTCTGGCATACTTGGATGATGATGGTGTTATAAAATAAAAAGGGGACTTGATCTAGGGAGACAGCCCCTAAAGCATATGGAATTCAAAATTAGATATTAAGTTTTCATACTGTGCCTGCCACAGGATGCTCCATTAGGTAAACCTTGGATGTTTAAATATCTCTAGATTTTCTAGGAAGCTTTGGGATAATTGCAAATTTAATGATTTGGTATTCTCAATGGGGATGCGTCTAATCATTTTTCTTCAAAATGTTATTTCTCCACTAGACATAAAATGTATGTGAAGACAATATGATTTCTTGCAGTTATTGTGTACAGAGAAACTGTTTCCATTGTTATATGAAGTGCCTTTTTAAATTTCACCCTATTGTTTAAAACTTAACATTTTGATGTATTGCATATGTTGCTGGTGATATTTATGTGAGTTCTGTACAGTGATTTTTTTTAATCTTGTAGTTTTTTCATTATCTGTACAATTGCACTAAATGTACTCTCCTTCTGAATGTTAATTTGTTTTCTTTATAGCACTGTTAATCCATTTCAGAAGGTTGTAGAGTATGCCCCTCCCCCTTTATTTAAATAACGTCAGAGTAGTTCTTTTTAGTTATTAGTGATTGGCTCAGTTTCCTGAGCATTAAGGCAGCTTTGTTTTCTATCTGCACGTTCTAGGTTTTCGAATTGAGTCATTTGTCTCATAACTAACCTTGTTCTAAGCCATGGTAACACAACTTATATTTGATAAGTGGATGTGTTTACTTGGTAAGAAGAAACAAGAATATTAGGAAAAGCAGTAAATTTGCTGACACATTATCCTTTCTTTTTAGACAGTGTGACAGTTTCCTTATCAGTGTAATTGCATTTAAACTTTTTTTTTTTTTTAACTGCGTGGCAGCTTCTTTATAATTCCATTTATTTACTTAGCCCTCAAGATAACATTTTGAGGGGAACATAAACTCTTTCAGGATACTTGGATACTATTTGGTATATTACATTAGTACTATACTAACAATTTACTGAATGATACCTAAGTGACCTGACTGATAATGTCCTTAAGGGCCCAATACATCAGGATAACCTCTCAGGTACTAAAAATGAGGAGGTTGGAATAGACACAATCCAGAATCCCTTCTAGTTATAAAATTGGATACAGAGTTAAATGACACATTCACTATTCTTGAGGATATAATTTAGTGGGATTCTGATGAAGGTTAGAAATTATGGACTAGAACTTTGTAGAAATAGTTTAAAGATTGCAATAACTGAAAACTTTTTTTTTTACGTGAGGCATATTTTGCCCCAGACTTGCACTGTTTTAGGTTTCCTTGTCTTTTGAAATTTACCATTCTTAATGTTAGTGGCTAGTCCAATAATTGATTGTGATATCTCTGTGCATCTTATGCATGTCAATCAGTTGGCCAGGTCCATTCTATATAGTTTCCATTTGTGGATACAGAAACCAATCAATTCTTCCGTTTTTCACTTCAGAAAATATACAGGCGGAAGTTTTATTTAACTGATGATGATCACTGTTGAATGCAAATCTTTTAGTTATTTTTCCAGAAATAATGAGTTTTGTAAGCCATTAAAATATTCTTTTATGGAATTTCCCTTCCTGGATGAATGATAAGAATATTGTTTTATTAAATTTTTTTTCTCCTGTTGATTAGTGGGATAATATTTTTGTACTACTTTGTGTTTTTGTTTGCTTGACTTTATAGTAATGAAAACTTTTTTATAGTAGTGTTTGGTACCATTGAGATTTCTTATTACTGGAAATTATATGTTTGCTTCCAGTGGGGTATATCTGGAAGTGATCACAGTCCAACTGTGTCCTTTTGATGTTATCGTATTAATTGTTTCATTCTTTATATTGATCTTTTCTTCCCCTTTATGTAACACCTCTTTCTAGAAGGATGTCTGATCTTCCCTTAATCTCTTTGATGTAGATTATATTTTTTATTCTACCAGTAAATACTAGCCAGGATTTGATGTGGCTTTGTATTTGTGTACTTAAATACAATGCCTTCAGCATTATTGTAAGAGATTTTCTAGTTTTCTCTTTTGTCCTTTTTTAAAAAAGCAGCCAGTCCAGTCTCTGGAACTATTATTTCCTGGCTATTGAACTTCAGTCAGTTTTTAATGCCTTCTTATTTAATGGTAGTCTTATTTTTCTCATTTTGTATAGTTTTCACACAAATGTATTACTACATATGGTTTATGGTTAATTGCATCTTACAAAAATTCTAAGCCCATCACCATGAAGTTATAGAACAGCTCTGACATAAACTGTATCTTAAAATTAACCAGTTTTCTCTAGGTCTTAAGGGCTTTATGTATTTTATTGAGATAACTATTTCAAATGATCTCTTGGATTTTCTAATGCCTTGTCAAGAATTCAGCAAGAATTCTCAGGTTGTCTGTACTTTCTTTTAGGACTTTGGAGATCTCTCAAGTTGTATTGAGTTTTCTAATATTCCTAAGTCTATTCCTTGGTAGCAGTGAAAGTAAATGGTTTATATCTAGTTGTATTTTAAACTCTTCTTTGATCTTAAATGCTTCAAGTGTTATTAATGAGTTCTGTTAGTAGTCTCTTTATAAGACCTATTTTCATGTGCTATTTTTTCCCGTCAGCTATCTATCATACGCCTTCTCTTTTCTGTCATTGCCCATAAGAGTAGCTCTATCACATCATTCAGTTTTGAGGGCTACAGTTAGACCTCTTGTCAACTCCCACTTTTATCTGTGATGGCTGTTTCACACTACTTAGTGTGCATTTAATACTAATATGCTATAATAACTATCATGTTTGTGGTCCCTTTATCTGTACCACTTTTAATTACTAGGGCAACATGATCTGGGTGATTGGGGGGAGCATTTTCCAAGTCACTAAACAGTCTCAAATTTTCAGTTCCATTTTTTTGAACATATTTAATTACATTAAACATCCTCCTGTTAGGTGTGCAGCCCTTCCTTTCTGCCTTGGTTCGAGTATAGTCAGTGTTTAATTAGCCTCATTTAGATTCTTAGCAAGAGTTGCATGCAGGTTGGTCTTTGTCTAATGGCTTATAACAACTCATGTTTACTTTTAGCAAAAATACCTTTTGAGATCTTGGAAGCACCTTGATAGCCTTGGGCCTGACGGTTGTCTTCCTGCCTGGGAAGCAAGTAGAGGAGAGAATTTTCATTTATACAGCTCACATTTACTGCACTGTGTGCCAAAAGTTACAAGGCGTTCTTGAGGAAGAAATTCACCGTTACTTTGCAGATGAGGAAATGAAACATCATTAAGCACGTTGCTCAAGTGGTGGAGCCTAGCTTTTGAATATTGACTCTATTCCTCCACAGTCTCAGTTTAGCATTATACTAGGCTGCCTCTTTGTATTTTTCATGGCTCAACTCAAGTCTTAACCTCTCTGATAAGCTAATTTGACCTATACTAATCTTTTTCTTCCCTAAATTTTGTGTTTATGGCTGTACTCTCATCCCTTAGTACTTGATGTCTTCTATTATCTAATTCCTGGTCATTTCACTTGTCAGATCAGAAACTCTAACCTCTTCATTTTCCCATTGAGATTTCACTGTGTGGGACTAAGATTGTCTTGATGTATGGTCATTGGCTTGTTTCACATATTCCATTCATTTTCTGCACTGATCATTTTAGTCAAGGGTCTTTTTTGGTGGTTTTTTTTTTTTTTCTTCTGCCTTTTTTGTTAAACCGTTTTGTTTCAGATACACAAAGTTTGTTTTTTTGGCGTTTTTTTCTGGCATCTTTAGGATATTGGCTAGAAAGGAAGGTGGAATGGTGCAAAGCACATGGTATTTAAATTCTAAGACCTTGATCTGAGTATTAGCAAGTCACTTATTTTCTGAGCCTCAGTTTTCCTACTCTCAAATGAGGTAATGCCTGGAAGTACTTTGAAATTTCAAAAGCCCAGTATAGATTTCTTTCATAGGTGTGCTGTTTCTACACGTAGATATAACTGTGGGATGGTATTGGATATAAATACAGATACATTTTAAGATGTATATTTAATAGCATGTAATTGTTCATGTCATCAGATTTTGTTCCCCTCGTTTACAGTTTTTAAGGCTCAACCATTAAGCTGTATTACAAGCCCATCAATGGACTAAGTCGTTGAAAGGCATATTTAAAGTAAAATAGTCTCTTTTCTCAAGTGCAGGCTAAGAAATGCTCATTATAAACAATAAGGAAATAAAGAGAATGTAGAATGAAGAGCTAGGTTATGTAGGTATGTGTATATGATTTTTGATGGATGGTGTTTTGTCACTTTGTGTCTGTTGGCAACAATCTTCTATCATAGTTTTCAATACCTTTGTGCAGGCAGACACTGAGGAAGGTCTGGGGGAACCTGGAGTTAATAAGAGATGGTATATTCTCTTTAGAGAAAGAAATAACAATACAATGTAACTGTCCTGTTTAGAGGCATGCGTGCAATGAAGTTGAACAAAAGAGGGCCATCTAGAGGGATCAGAGAAGCTTTTTTTACTTAGCAGATACTTAAGCTGAGGTCTGCAACATGATTGGAGAAGAGATAGTTGGACCAGTGGAGAATCAGTAGCCAGGCATTGAGATGAATCAGTGCATGCAAAGGCATGTGGAACGTTGTGTCTGGTTTCAGAACTGTAAGGAACAGCCTTTATGGGGGACAGTTGGTGAAGATTAAGTTGAAGAAAGGATAAATTACCCACGAAAATGTATTGGTTCCTAGCTATTCAAAGTGTACCAAGTTTGTGTGGCTATTATTTGTAAGGTTATAGAAGTCGTCTGTCTAGAGTTCGCTTTGTACCAAAATCCCCTGTGACCATCTAGAGCAATTCTTTTTCTTCTCTGAACTGAGACAAAGGAAGGCTTTCAGTCAGTGCACCTCTAGTCCCAGGGACAACTCAAGCACTGAAAAAGAACTGAGACACTGGTAGAGAACAACTTTGAAGATGAACGGGATGATGACACTGAAGTGGAATGTGACAGACCATTATGGGTATACAGTTGCATACTTCAGGACCTCCTATCGGCATTCTGTCCTCAGTGTAGCTAAATGTGGCTCATTTCCCTGTACGTTGGCTTACAGATAATTTGAGGGTAGACTTGGGGAAAATTAAGGTATTTCTAAAAATGTTGCTTCATTGGAGTTTGGAGGTGTTGTATTGAAGACAGACCCGTGAACCTTGTGCCAGTGGTATCTCCAGCAGCACCCAAAACACATTCTGTCAACTTCCTGTTTGTTTTTTCTGTGATTTGAGTTTCTTTTCTTGCTTTTGTTGCCACTTTCACCTTTTCTCTTCATAATTCATCCTTTTTCTTTCTGTGCCAGAGTTATAGCAGTGGCACTCAGGGTTAAAGTTATATTCCCCTTTGCAACTTCAGAGATACTTAAAAATTCTCAACTTCCAAATGTTTTTGTTTTGTTGTGTTTTTGTTTTTGTTTTTTATGGTCCTGTACTGAAGGAGAATCAAAGTCATTCTTCCTAGGAGGGGATTTTTGTAAGTATAGATATTGGCAATTTACCCAAAAGACAATACAGGAGGAAGAATCTTATTTAATAGGTTTGGTGGTACTAGCCTTCTTAACTGAGTAAAGTACTTTATAGAACGGGGTATATCTGTATGTATGTTTTTTTAAGTTTGCCGTATAAAGCAGATGTTCTGTGTACTTTGTATTTGTAAACAATAACCAGTTGGGGTGGGAAGATGATTGCTTTGTACAAAAGGGTTGTTTCCTGGTTCCAAAGCTTTGCTGCTGGAGATGGTAAATAAATATTGTACTGCTTTGCTGTGTTTATCCCTTCTGCTCTCTCTGTATTTGAATATAAAATACTTGAGAAAAATTGTTGCTTTTCAAAATGTTATTTTTGGGGGTGGTTTGAGCCATAAGTTGGGCAGAAGGGGCTTCTGGTAAACAACTTCTGGGAATGCAAACTATGGACCACAGCTTTAGGATGGGCAATAATAAGCAGGCTTTTAAATTTGAGTTTGTATGGAATAAAGCAGTTGTTTCAGGAATTCTATTCAAACCCAAGTGCACTGGTCAGATGGATAGCTATAATTAATGATTTACAAAGTTAATTCATTCCACTTGTGCAGTAGGTTGCTCCTTTGAGCTTTCTTTAAACTTGGGATCCCTTCTTTACACAGAAGATAAGGATAATGGCTAGAATAATCATTCTCCATTGGATGCCCCGCTGACTAGTTTGTGTCAGCTGACATTCGGGGAGATACTATAACAACAACAAATAAACCTCTGCCTTGGATTATTCTCTATATCCCCTCTCCCTGTCCCTCCCCCATACCTCCTACAAAATTCATCTTAACTTATTACTGGCTATTCTGTAGCCAGAAAAGTGCTTTTGGTGAGTCAGATAGGGAACTGGGTTGTTGTGATCACTTCTCTGGATAACTCTTTTTATAGAGTATTTTCTCCTAGCTTATATCACCCTGTACAGAAGTGAAAGTCCATTTCAAAGGGAAGATCCTTTGACTATATTCGTATTTCCATTTAAAAAGTAATGTTGTATAATGCCAAATTTGATAGTTACTCAAAAGCTAAAGTGCTTTTTAGAGATAAGCAGTGATTTTAAAATAAAAAGTTGCTCGTTATAAAAAAGGCTCAAAATGGGGCACCTGGGTGGCTCAGTCAGTTAAGCGGCTGCCTTCAGCTCAGGTCATGGTCCCAGGTCCTGGGATCGAGCCCCGCGTCAGGCTCCCTGCTCGGCAGGAACCCTGCTTCTCCCTCTCCCACTCCCCCTGCTTGTGTTCCCTCTCTTGCTGTGTCTCTCTCTGTCAGATAAATAAATAAAATATTTAAAAAAAAAAAAAAAGGCTCAAAATGATATAATGCCACAAACTATTGTAAAATGATAATTTCCTCTGTGAAACCCTGCTTTTTTTCAGTATTGTGCATCTAGAAATTGCTTTACAAAAGCAGAATTACTCCTTTAATTTTGCATTTCCTTTGACTTGATCTTGGCAAATATTTTTAGAAAACTGGTTTAGCTAGTTTATGGCAGTTAAGAAGTGACTTAGAAGCTCAACTTTTGGCTGAGCAGATGAAGGGTAAAATTAAAATGAAAGGTATGCCTGGTATTTAATATTTGAAAAATATTTATTCATGAGACCTTAAAAAAGTTTATTAAACAGATTATAGCCCATTTTCTCAGCATTCAGTACCAAGCCCAGTTCTTTACTACCACAGGGGAGTTGGCAAGTATATGGCACTTGGCTTCTTAAACCATAATACTCTGAAGGATTGAGAGTGAATGGTTCAAGAAACAGGCATTTGTAGATGAATTCCAGAAGAAAGCCCACCTGTGAAATTCTAGTTCTAGTAAAAATTACTTTTGAGACATTATTAGCTTCCATGCAAATAAGTATATTAAACAATGAGAAATTACCTTGGTCATTGGAAAAGTTAAGAATCTTTTAGTCTTATATCCCAAACAGGAAAAGAGAAAGGTCAGGTATAGCAGAATAAGCTAATATTTTTAAGTTTCAATTTTTAATTTGCCTAATTGTACTTTTTAATAATTTAAGTACACTTAAAAATACAAATGAGTATGTGTACTTTGCAGTTTGTTTTAAGCATATATGTATTTAAAGAAAAATACAAAATTTTAAGTATGTTTTAGCTAAGTGCTTTTGGTTTAAAATAGTCATGGTGTTTGACATCAAAACTATGTAAAATATATTTTCCCAATAGTCATTAAGGCTGTTGAATTGAATGTGACTTGCCTTGGTTATGATTAATATCTCTTTCTGTTAGGTTTGGAAAATAATGTAGCCTAGTCATTGGATTTCTAGAGAGAAAAAGCTGGAGAGGGAAAAAAAGTTAAATACAATTTACTGACAGATTATTTTCCTTCTAGATATAAAATTTCCATCTACCTTTATGAAGGATAAATGTTAAACTTATATTTTTGTAAGGGATTAATTTAAATCAAATCCATTATTCCCAAACAAAAGAGTGAGATCCTCAGTACTTTTTGTCATTATTCCATCTTGTTGGTTAAAAATTGAATTTGTTAGTTTTATTACATGTGCTGATTGTAGAAATACTAGAAAATGAAAAAAAGAAAAATTCTCCAGACAGAAAAACTACTGTTAACATTTTGATTTCTAGCCTTCTAGATTTTACTTACGTATTTTAATAAAAGACAAGATTATTTTCACTTAAATATAAGTGAGGGAAAGAAAACATTGAAATATATACAGATTATAGGTTCATTGATTAGTGGTATTTTGTGCTGTTTTGTCATTAGTCTGTTGATACTGTATGATTTATTTTACAGTTCACATAGCAAGTAGATCAGTTTCACATTAATGTTAAAAATTTTAATAGTTTCCAGGAAATATTTGTTAGCTCCTTAAACTTGATTAGTAAGTGAAAGTATTAATTACTTTGGTGAAAATTTTGTCTAAATATGGAATTTGCATTGAATGTGACTCCTGTTATGATCAGGATTTTGAGTTCATGGTCAGAACCAATTTTAAGTTCAACTGAACTGATTTCAAGTTTGAGGTGTTATTGGTCTGTAGCAAAAAGAAAAATCAGGGTGGTGCAGCTAGTTTTTTATAAGATAAATTTGTTTAGTATGAGACTACTAAGGGAAATTTTAAAGTATTAGTTTGAGGTGTTGTAGCTTACTCTTTAGAAATCATGGTGACCATTGATACTAGTTCCTTAAAAAATGCCCTTACATGGGTGGCCTGGGTGGCTCAGTTGGTTAAGGGTCTGCCTTCAGCTGGGGTCACGATCCCAGGGTCCTGGGATCGAGCCCCATGTAGGGCTCCCTGCTCAGTGGGGAGTCTGCTTCTCCCTCTCCCTCTGCCTGCCAGGCCACCTGCTTGTGCTCTCTCTCTCAAATAAATAAGTAAAATCTTTAAAAAAAAAAAAAAATGCCCTTACTTGACAAAATAAGGGAATCCTATGCCAGGCTTTCCTTTTCCTTTTGCCCCCAGTTAGGTTGACCCATTGAATCCCATCATTCCAGATTAGATCCATAGGAAAGCCCTCTTCCTTTCCTTCCCAAGTTATACCTGCTTCTAGACTTGGAATTTTTGCTGTGACTCTACCACACCACATTAAACCTTAAACATTTTGTCCTCAAGAAGAAAAGAATTCTTGCTTACTTTCACCTGTATAGGCATACCTTGGAGATACTACGGGTTTGGTTCCAGACCACAAATACTTTATTGCTAAAAAATGCTAACCATCTGAGTTTTTGGTGAGTCTTAATCTTTTTGCTAGTGGAAGGTCTTGCCTTGATGTTGATGGCTTCTGACTGACCAGGTTGGTGGTTGCTGAAAGTTGGGGTGGCTGTGGCAATTTCTTAATATAAAACAATAGTGAAGTTTGCCACATCGATTAACTCTACCTTTCAGGAATGATTTCTCTAGCATAGTAGTGTTCTACATCCTTTATTGTCACTTCAACAATCTTCACAGCATCCTCACAGGGAGTAGATTCTATCTCAAGAAACCTCTTTGCTCATCCATAAGAAGCATTTCCTCATCTGTTCAAATTTTATTATGAGCTTTCAGCAACTCGGTCACATCTCAGGCTTTACTTCTAATTCCAGTTCTCAGCAATTGCTATTTCTACCACATCTACAGTTACTTCCTCCATGGAAGTCTTGAACCCCTCAAAGTCATCCATGAGGTTGGAATCAACTTTTTCCAAACTCTATTAATGTTGATACTTTAACCTCTTCCCATGAATCATGAATGTTCTTAATGGCATCTAGAATGGTAAATCCTTTCTGGAAGGTTTTCATTTTTCTTTGCCCAGGTCTTTCAGAGCAATCACTATCTGTGGCAGCTTACATTCTTACAGAGAAATAATAAGACTTAATAATAAGATATATAATAATGTATTATAATAATAATAAGACTTGAGAATTAAAGTTGTTCCTTGATCCATGGCCTGCAGAGTGTTGTGTTAGCAGGCATGAAAACAACATTCTCTCACTGTACATCTCCATCAGAGCTCTTGGGTGACCAGTCCATTGTCAGTGAGCTGTCAAATTTTGAAGGAATGTTTGTTCTAAGCAGTAGGTCTCAACAGTGGGCTTAAAATATTCAGTGAACCATCATGTAAACAGATGTGCTCTCATCCTGGTCTTATTCCATTTATAGAGCAGAGGCAGAGTAGACTTAGCATAATTCTTAAGGGCCCTAGGATTTTCAGAATGGTCAATGAGCATTGGTTCCAACTTAAAAAAAAGTCACCAGCTGCATTGGCCCCTAACAAGAGAGTCAGCCTGTCCTTGTAAGTTGGTTTTTTTGTTTTGTTTTGTTTTTAAGATTTTATTTATTTATTTGACAGAGAGAGACACAGCGAGAGAGGGAACACAAGCAGGAGGAGTGGGAGAGGGAGAAGCAGGCTTTCCACTGAGCAGGGAGTCCGATGTGAGGCTCGATCCCAGGACCCTGGGATCATGACCTGAGCCAAAGGCAGACGCTTAACGCCTGAGCCACCCAGGTGCCCCTGTCCTTGTAAGTTTTGAAGCCAGGCATTGACTTCTCTAGCTATGAAAGTCCTAGATAGCATCTCCTTTCCAATAGAAGGCTGTTCCATCCATATTGAAATTCTGTGGCTTAGTGCAGCCACCTTCATTAATTCTCTTGGCTAGAGCTTCTGGGTAACCTGCTGTAGCTTCTACCTCAGCACCTGCTGCTTCATCTTGTACTTTGATATGACGAGACAACTTTTCCTAAGCCTCATGAATCAACTTCTGCTAGCTTCAAACTTGCCTTTTTCCTTACCTCTCTCAGCCATCACAGAATTGAAGAGTTAGGGCTTTGTTCTGGATTGGATTTTGGCTTAAGGGAATGTTGTACCTGGTTTGATCTGTCCAAACCACTAAAACGGTCTTATATCAGCAGTAAGGCTGTTTTGCTTTCTTATCATTCATGTGTTCACTAGAATAGCACTTGTAATTTCCTTCAAAAACTTTTCCTTTGCATTCACAATTTGACTGGTGCAAGGGGCCTAGCTTCCAGCCTGTCGTGGTTTTCAATATGCTTTTCCCACTAAGCTTAATCATTTCTAGCTTTTAAAGTGATAAATGTGTGTGCAACTCTTCCTTTCACCTGAACACTTAGAGGCCATCATCAGGTTATTGATTGCCCTAATTTCAATATTTATATCTCAGGAAATAGGGAGGCCTAAGGCAGGGGAGTGAGACAAGGGAATGGCGAGTCAGTGGAGCCATCAGAACACACACAACGTTTATGCAGTCTTACATGGGTGCAATTCATGGCACCCCAAAACAATTACAATACTAACATCAAAGATCACAGATCGTTATAACAAATATAATAATGAAAATTTTTGAAATATCTTAATTACCAAAATGTGACACAGGCATGAAGTGAGCAAGTGCTGTTGGAAAAATCGTGCCAACAGACTTGCTGGATGCAGGGTTGCCACAGACCTTCAATTTGTAAAAAATGCAGTATCTGCAAAGTGCAATAAAATGAGGTATGCCGGGGCGCCTGGGTGGCTCAGATGGTTGAATGTCTGCCTTCGGCTCAGGTCATGATCCCAGGGTCCTGGGATCGAGTCCCGCATCGGGCTCCCTGCTAGGCGGGAAGCCTGCTTCTCCCTCTGCCTCTGCCTCTCTCTCTCTCTCTGACTCTCATGAATAAATTAAAAAAAAAAAAAATGAGGTACGCCTGTACATGCTTAACTTTCATGGATATGTGTACTCAGATTTAACCAGTATTCTTAATCTGACTGCCATTTGAAGGACACAACCCAGATTTGCTTTCTACAACCCGAGTTTTAGATTTAAAGAATGTAAAGAATAGGGGTGCTTGGGTGGCTCAATCGGTTAAGCATCTGCCTTCGGCTCAGGTCATGATCTCAGAGTCCTGGGATCCAGCCCCACATTGGGCTCCCTGCTCAGTGGCGAGTCTGCTTCTCCCTCTCCCTCTCTACTTGTGCTCCCACTCTCTCTCTTTTTCTCTCTCTCAGATAAATAAATAAAATCTTTTTTAAAAAATGTAAAGAATATACTGGAGGATATAAGAAGTCATAATGTCCAAGGTGAGCACAGACAGGATCATAGAGGCCATATTAGCCTGGCTTCTGAGGTTCTGGAACAGCTTTTCTTTCTGTACCCCATGTGACCCTCATTTTGTAACCTTCCAACTCCTGATCATCCACAGATTTTTTTGTGTCAGACTATTATTTTAATCATATTATTTTTTTTTAATTAAAACCGTTATTTTTTAAAATTTTTTCATAGTTACTGAATTAGAATTTGCCTTTTAATGTTTTCTGACTTCACAACTTTCTCCTTAATTCTGTGAGGATCCCACACAACTTCCCCAATGGGAGGGGAGAGGTTATGGAAGAAAAATTGATGCAGGGAGTGATCTAAAATAGAGGCAAATAGACTCTCTCCTCCCCAGTATGTTTCTTAAGACTTTCCTATCCTTCTCCCCAAAAATAACTGAGTGAATAGCATTTTCTTACAGCTCATTTGCTATCACTGTGGACTCAATAGTATTCTTTAATAGTATCTAATATGGAAGTTAATACAGGGTGACCACAGCATGTGTTTCAAGAAGAATGACTGAAAATCCTATAGCTGCTAACATTTTATTTTTACCATTCTTACATTGAGAGCCAATTCCATTTCTAGCCTGAGAATTTACAGTCTGAAAGTCTGACCTTAGAAAAGCTCTAAGGACCTAAATGCTTATTAATACAACAGGCTTTGGGGAAGATTGGCAAATCTAAGAAGAACAGTCCTAGAATTTTGTGATTTCACATTAAATTACAGTTCAGTATTTTGACACTAATGGAATAGTGGAAAACTCCCAAACCTAAGACTATGGTGTCCCCTTTTCATCTTAATTCTACAGGAAACATTTAAGACACTTTCATCTAGGCTGAAACGAGTTCACTTTCTGCCCATATTCCTGACAAATAATAGTATAGCTTTGGTTCTGCAGTTGAATTAGTAACAAGGTGGCCTGCAGTGAGTGTTTTCCCCCTTGCCTTCTGATAAGTTAAAATTTGTTTCTGAACATACTGATTCCTTGAATTACCTATTATACTTCTATGCAAAATAAGGCCTTCTGTGACCTAATAGGTAAAATCCCTAGGATATATTTCAATATCCATGATCTCTGTTTTTCCAATGTGTATATGTTCTCTCAGAACCACAGAACTATATAATTTAGTAAGATCTAGAGGCTTCCCCTCATCTTGGATCACTAACAGTGGAAATCCAAGGGATTTAGCTTTCTGGAGAGAGTGAGTGTTCATAAATAACCCATTACTTGTACCTGGCTTTAACCAGCAACCTTGATTCCAAAACCTAAGTTGTGATGGAAAAATAATCATATGAGTATCATCCCCTGCCTCATATAATAATTTTTCCCCATTTTAGGAGAAAACATTTATATTAAGTACTTCATTTTTCTCATAAATGGTGGCGTTTCAAGGTTGAAGTTCATTCTTTCTCTAGCTCTACCATTCATTCCTTTTTATCTACTCCTAGTAAATTGTCTTTCTAATTACATGCTTTCCATATAGGTAGCCAGAGGATTTTTGTTCTGTTTTATTTTCGTTTTTGTATTTAAGAAGAAAATAGAAACTTTCCCCATGGAGGAAGAAGAGAAGGAAACCAAACTCAATTTTAAATGTCTTTTTGAATTCAGTATCAGAGCTGTTAGGTCTTTTGAGCCCTTCAAAGTCGTGAAAGATGATAAATAGATCAGAATTAGTTGGGAATCACAGAAGTAATCTTTTTTATTAACATAACCAGATAGTTAATTAAAAGATAACGTAGGCTACTGATAGCTAAATATGAGGAAAATAATTTTAGCAAACAGTAATACCAGCAGGTTTTGCTTATTTGACCGCCAAAGAGTAATGTTCTAGGGCCAGAGATTAATTTTAGAATGAAGTTGAAGAGATTTAAACAAATGTTTTAATGTTGATTAAAGGGCTAAATAATTTATCTTCCAAGTCTATGAGTACAATTTGAAGGGAGTAAAGTTCTTATCTAAGGGGCGGCTGGGTGGCTCATTCGGTTAAGCGTCTGCCTTTGGCTCAGGTCATGATCCCAGGGTCCTGGGATCTAGCCCCACATCAGGCTCTCTGCTTAGCAGGGAGTCTGCTTCTCCCTCTGCCCTTACCCCCATGCTCACTCCCTCTCCCCCCCCCTCTAATCCATAAAATCTTCAAAAAAAAAAGTTCATACTTAAATTTTGTGACAAGTTGGGGCGCCTGGGTGGCTCAGTCGTTAAGCGTCTGCCTTCGGCTCAGGTCATGATCCCAGGGTCCTGGGATCGAGCCCCACATCGGGCTCCCTGCTCAGCGGGAAGCCTGCTTCTCCCTCTCCCACTTCCCCTGCTTGTGTTCCCTTCTCTCTCTCGCTGTCTCTCTCTCTCTGTCAAATAAATAAATAAAATCTTAAAAAAAAAAATTTTGTGACAAGTGAATTACTAAAAATTTTTCCCTTTGGATATATGTAATCTCTGTGTTTCAAACTTTTAGTTTTCATTTAGTTTTGTGTCCAGAGTATATTTATAATTTATAATGTAAAGCAGAGAATCATTAATTGTGTTTTAAAGGAAACTTTAAAAAGAATAAATATTATGTAAAGTCTTCCTGAATGAGTATAACTCCAGAAGTATTTCAGGGGCGCCTGGGTGGCTCAGTCGTGCTCAGGTCATGATCCTAGAGTTCTGGGATCGAGCCCCGCATTGGGCTCTCTGCTCAGCGGGGAGTCTGCTTCTCCCTCTCCCACTCCCCCTGCTTGTGTTCCCTCTCTCACTGTGTCTCTCTTTGTCAAATAAATAAAACCTTAAAAAAAAAAATATTTCAGAATGGTTGTTTTGTGGTGGCCTAGGAAAAAGTAAAATGATAGTAGAACCATAAATTCAAAGGTAGCTCTTCCTGGATTAGGATTACTTTAGTTAATCCAAAACATGGCCGCCTTTCTATCCCCAGAATATTGTGATCCAACAATGTATTTTTATAGGTAAACCCTAATTTATACTTTTGTCTACCTCATGCGTTATTATGACCAAGCATGACTTTTGCTAGAGTTTAAAACCTAAAGAATGGGGGCGCCTGGGTGGCTCAGTCATTAGGCATCTGCCTTCGGCTCAGGTCATGATCCCAGGGTTCTGGGATCAAGCCCCGCATCCGGCTCCCTGCTCAACGGGAAGCCTGCTTCTCCCTCTCCCACTCCCCCTGCTTGTGTTCCCTCTCTTGCTGTGTCTCTCTCTGTCAATTAAATAAATAAAATCTTTTAATAAAAAAAAAAAACCTAAAAATGTATCTGTGTCAGGAAAAATAACATACTCTAGGCCCATGTTTAAATATTATTAACTTCCTTAAATTAAAAGATTCTTTTAGGATCTACTCTAAATTTTCTTCTCAAGGTAGCATCAACGTTTGAAGTAGATAATATTTTTGTCTTCCCAAAGAGTACATTTAATTTGCTTTTAAGACAGGTAAATGTACCTTTACTAAAGGATTGGAGCTCAGATAAATAGCTTTTTGTGACTCATTTCTAGTAAGCTGCATTGTCCTGTGACTTGTAAAAGAATATTTTGAAGTTAGGAGAATGTCATCTATTAACCTGGTACAAGGGTGTAGGCTGACCAAGTAGTGGGAAAGTGAGTTGGAACTACTTGCACCCAGAGTAATTCTGTGAGTATTTCTTATTGCAAAGATGTAGCCTCATACTGAAAATACCATTTTGGCCTTTTTATATGTATACTCACTTCTGTGTAAGTTTTGTGTACTTGGAAAATCACACCTGTTGTTTGACATGGTTTCTGCAATTCTGTCCCACTGTAGATAAAATTTGGGTTGTACATACATGACTGATTTGCCTAAAGAGTGTATTTTAGGTAGTAACCCAGTCTTTCTAGTTGAAAAAGATTTTAATAGACTATTGTTTAGAGAAGTTTTAGGTTTACATTAAAACTGAGAGGAAGGTATAGAGATTTCCAATATACCTCCTGCCTCTACACATGCATAGCTTCCTTCCTTATCAACGTCCCCCAAAGTAATGTTTGTTTTAATCAATGAGCCTACAGTGATACATCATTATCACCCTAAGGGTTCACTGTTGATGTGTTGTACATTATGTAGGTTTGGACAAATTTATGATGATTTTTTTTTTTTTAAGATTTTATTTATTTATTTGACAGAGAACGCACAAGTAGGCAGGGCAGCAGGCAGAGGCAGAGGGAGAAGCAGGCTCCCCGTTGAGCAGGGAGCCTGATGTGGGACTCCATCCCAGGACCCTGGAGTCATGACCTGAGTCGAAGGCATATGCTTAACCAACTGAGCCACCCAGGCACCCCAGGTATCCACCTTTATAGTGGACATATATCATACAGAATAATTTTACTGCACTAAAAATCCTCTGTACTCTGCCACTCATCCCTTCCTCCCCCCAACCCTAGGCAACCACTGATCTTTTTTACTGTAACCATAGTTTTGCCTTTTCCAGAATGTCATATAGTTGGAATCATGCAGTATGTGGACTTTTCAGATCGACTTCTTTCATTTAGTAATATGTATTTAAGTTTCCTCCGTGTCTTTTCATAGCTTGATGGCTCATTTGGGTGGTGGTGGGAGGGAGAAGGGCAGAGGGAGAGAGAATCTTAAGCAGGCTCCATGCCCAGCATGGAGCCCAAGGCTGGGCTGGATTTCACAACCCTGAGATTATAACCTGAGCCAGAATTAGGAGTCGGACGCTTAACCAACTGAGCCACCCGGGTGCCCGTTGATGGCTCATTTCTTTTTAGCACTGAATAATATTCCATCATCTGGATGTACCACAGTTTATCCATTCATCTACTAAAAAACATCTTGGTTGCTTCCAACTTTTGGCCATTATGAATAAAGCTGCTATAAATATCTAATTACATAGGTTATTTCACCCCTAACTACTGTTTATTTGCATGTTGTTTTCTTAGAAATATCATGTCATCTGTGAACAAAGAGGGTTTTATTTCTTCCTTGATTTGCATTTTGGTGTCTGACATTGATTGGGGGAAATTCTCAGCCATTATTGCTTCAAATATTCTGTTACTTTCTCTCTTTCTCCTGGTGTTTTCATTATGCATATATAACATTTTTTGTAACAGTTCCTAGATATTCCATTTTGTGTTTTTTCAATCCTTTTGTTTTGTTTTTCAGTTTGGGAAGTTTCTGTTGACATACCCTCAGGCACAGGGAGTGTTTCTTCAGCAGTGTGCAGTCTACTGATGGGGCTATCACAGGCATTCTTAATTTCTGTTACAGTGTTTTTGATCTCTAGCATTTCTTTTTGGTTCTTTCTTTGGATTTCTATCTCTCTTACTTCTATTACACATCTGTTCTTTCACGTTGTCTACTTTTTCCATTAGAGCCCTTAGCACATTAATCAGTTGTTTTGAATTCCTTATCTTGATCATTCCAACATCCCTGTCATGTCTGCCTTTCTATGCTTGCTCTGACTCTTCATACTGTTTTTCTGCCTTTTAGTATTCCTTGTATGTTTTGGTTGAAAGGTAGACATGATGTATTAGGTAAAAGGGGCTGTGGTAAATGGGCCTTTACAAAGTAGTGGTAAGGTACAGGGAAGTGGTAGCACTCTGTAGTCCTGTGATTAAGCCTCAGTCTTGTTGAGCTTATGCCCCTGGACTGTGACCTTCAGCACTGATTCTCAATCCCTTCTTTTAAGCGGGAAGGATGGCTAGAGTGGCCTGGAATTGTGAATTTCCATTCTCCCAGGTTAGTTAGGCTCCAATAAAATTCCTACAACCGGGGTACATTCTGGTAAAATAGTTTTTGTTGAGGGCATGTCTTGTTAAGAAGAACAGAATGCTCTGGCATATTTAAAAATGCTTACTTGGGCGCCTGGGTGGCTCAGTTGGTTAAGCGACTGCCTTCGGCTCAGGTCATGATCCTGGAGTCCCTGGATCGAGTCCCACATCGGGCTCCCTGCTCGGCAGGGAGTCTGCTTCTCCCTCTGACCCTCCCCCCTCTCATGTGTTCTCTCTCATTCTTTCTCTCTCAAATAAATAAATAAAATCTTTAAAAATAAAAAAAAAAAAAATAAAAATAAAAATAAAAATGCTTACTTTTCCTCTCCCCCGGCTGGAAGCGTGAGGGGATGTTTCTCCAGTTTTTACTGTGAGAACCTGGTAGAACTCTGGGAGATAAACTCACAGAAGTGTGAGGGCTCTCCGTGACTGGGTCATCTTGTGGTTTTTAACTCTTAGACTTATCCCATTGAGTGTCCAGCAATTCATCAGTTATAGTTCAGGTTCTTCCTCAATACTGGTTTCTGCTGAGGTTTCCACTCATGGGTTTCTGCTCCATTAACTTGTGATCCTCTGCCTCTTCCCCTCTGTCTCTCTTTTTTGGAGCACTGGTTTACACTGTAACCTCACTTTTCCAGTCTAAGAAAGAGATCTAAGAAGAGCTGTTGACTTCTTGGTTTGTTCAGCTTTTTACTTGTCAGGATAGAGTAGAGAGATGGTGGACCAGAAACTGGAAGTTAGATCTATTTCTTTAAATCATTTTCTCTTAAATAAATATTGTTCTGGCATTACTGAAAAACCAAAACCAAGGATGTTTGTACTGTTAGACCTTTTGGGGGGGACTAATGGCTTAATGGCATTACCTTATAGACTCAGAGCAAAGCAACACCAAACCCTTCAGTATCCAGATGATTATAAAGTAAATAAAGATGATAAATTGTCTTAGCAGTTAGTGTATCTAACATTTTGAAAACCACAGATGCTGGTGGAAAGTTGGCTGACCTACAAAATACCATATAAAGTATAAAATACATAAGACACCTTCTTAGAAATTTGCTGATGATAAAAATAAATGGTTCCTGGCACATCTGGCTAGAGGTTACTTAAATAAGTAAACTTAAAAAAAAAAAAAAAAAAGGTAAATGGTTCTTTAGCACAATAACTCTTTAGTAAATGAAATCATTATCCCAAAGCTAATTTTGTTATTTAAAAGAAATGAAAATTGTTTTTTCAATTATAGGATAATGTTAAGCATAAAGACTATATTGACCATCAGAAGGATAAAGTTGCTTTAACTCTGGCTCGTCTAGCCCGCCATGTTGAAGTGGAGAAACAGCAGAAGGAAGAGAAGAATAGAGCATTCAGGGTATGTGACTATTTTAAGTGGTGTTTTACCAAATCATGGAATTGTTTATAATAAAACAGTAACAGAAATTTGTCTTCAAAAAATGTATAACTGAATCCAAGTTCAGCATGGACTCTAGATAGCTCATCACTTCAGTACTTCATGATAGCTTTCATTATCTCTGTCTTTAGTTTGATAGATTCTGATCATATATGTATATAGGAGAAAGAATAGAATTGAGTGGACTTTATTTTGGGGAATTAAAAATCATGGGATTTCTTTATAGCAGGTGAACAATTATGGGTTTCTGGTTTCTATATCACAAGAGTGAAAAAGAGTTTATTGGTGCTTTTGTAGACATAAGGTGTTAAAAGGTTATTTTCTACTAAATAGAATCAGACCACTTTCTCAAACTTCAGCCTGCCCGTTCAGATTAAATCTATTACTAAAAGGAAGAAATTTTAATCAGGTTTGTAGAAGAGCTGCTATGTGGAAAATGAAGCCTAATTTAGAATCTCTAATGATATAAATCTTTTTCTTCACTTGCTTCAGAAGGCCCCGGATGAATTACCTAAAGATTCTCTCAATACTGGGGCACCTGGCTGGCTCAGTAGGTGGAGCACGTGTCTCTTGACCTGGAGGTCGTGAATTTGAGCCCCACATTGGGAGTAGAGTTTACTTAAAAAATTTTTTTTGAATAAAAAATCCCTCAGTACTGACAGATGTTTATTAGGAGTAGAAAGTTGATGAGTTGGGTAAATAAAGCTTCATCCTAGGAGTTTAAAAATGGAAATTGAGGGGTGCCTGTCTGGCTCAGTCAGTAGAGCATGCCACTGTCGATCTTAGGGTCCTGAGTTCAAGCCCAACATTGGGTGTAAAGCTTACTTTAAAAAAAAAAAAAAGGAAATTGAAATCATGGCTCTGCCAGCAGCTGTTTGGATTCCAGCCGGTCACTTAGCTTTTGCAGACTTTGGGCTTTATTTAATCTGTAAAGGGATGGAGTTGGAGATGATCTTCCAAGTTAAGATAAGCACTATGATTTTTTAATTTTAAGATCTGTGTTTTGATTCCTTGTCCATTGGTTATCATAGAGGAATTTATATATTTCTATAGCCTCTGTTTAGTATCTCCTAATCTGGTATAGAATAAATTAATATTCTTTACATTTAGAAGTAGATTTGTTTGGAGACTTTATAATGTAATACCAATTAAATTAGAGCATAATATTCTAGCTGTATGTTTAAAATGCTTACTGCAAATAAATAACTAAATACATACATACATAAGTAAGTAAAATGCTTAGTGCATAGAGATATAAAAAATAGGTTTGTTTCTCTCCTGGCAGAAATACTATTCAATTTTAAGGAAGATTCTTTCCCAAAACTATGTTAAGTGTATTGTTTATGGGGAAAATCTCTTTGACAGAGGGATGATTTGCAAGCTGTCCTTTTCCACATATTTCCTGAATGATGCTAGCTTCTTTTTCCAGGAAGTGTTCCCACATAGATAATAAAGTGTCTGTAATGAGTTCAGAATCTTACAGGCACTATGGTAACTGAGGCTTTTCTCAAGGGTAGTTTCAGCTTCCACTCATGTTAAGTGTTCATTCTTTTTTTTTTTTTAAGTTTTATTTATTTATTTATTTGACAGAGAGACAGCTAGAGAGGGAACACAAGCAGTGGGGAGTGGGAGAGGGAGAAGCAGGCTTCCCGCTGAGCAGGGAGCCCAATGTGGGGCTCTATCCCAGGACCCTGGGATCATGACCTGAGCCGAAGGCAGACGCTTAACGACTGAGCCACCCAGGCGCCCCTCATTCATTCTATTAAAGACTTTATCTCAGCATTGAAGAAAGTTTTCTGAAATTCTGAAATTCTTGTTTAACCAATTTTAAAGAATAAATATATATATTTAGATTTCATTCTTTTCTAAGGGAAAAACCAACTAACAGATATCTTAGTTCATTGCTTGCTATCCATTTATGATTTTTTTTTTTTTTTTTTTTAAAGATTTTATTTATTTATTTGACAGAGAGATAGACAGAAGAGCACAAGCAGAAGGAGTGGCAGAGGGAGAGGGAGAGGGAGAAGCAGGCTCTGCACTGAGCAGGGAACCCGATGCGGGACTCGATCCCAGGACCCTGAGATCATGACCTGAGCCGAAGGCAGACGCTTAACCATCTGAGCCACCCAGGCACCCTCCATTTATGATTTTTTTAAATTTGGTTTCCTGTATGGATAACTTGTTTTTTAAAACTCGATGACAGGAAAGAAAAACGGAACTATCCAGAAAGGAAGATAATCAAACTAAAATAAAAAGATTCTTGAGGAATTCTAGTGGCTGATAACTCTCACTAAAACTAGGTAGTAGTAGAAAATAACTTCCAACTATTCTTAGGCCTTTGTGAATTATTGATGTATTACTATTATGGTGAATTTTTTCTTTTGTGATGGAGTGGTTTTAATGAAAGAAAGAAAATTCATTAAAATCTTCACTGGATATGGGGCACCTGGCTGGCTTAATCAGTAGAGCATGCAACTCTTGACCTCAGGGTCATGAGTTCAAGCCCCATGTTGGGTACGGTGCCTATTTAAAATTAAAACAAACAAACAAACAAGAACAAAAACCCTCTTCACTGGATAAATCACTTTCAGAGATAATGTTGTCTTGACTAGTTGAACAGCTACCAGCTTTGCTCATTGATACTCTAGGAGTTAAGATGACTTGCAAGAAGGGATATAACCCTCAGGTTTGTGGAAGAAGCTTTGTAACAAAGGAAAAGTATGGCTAATTAGAGGATGACTTAAGCCAATAAATGTTTTTTGAGCATTGACTATGTATGGCCACAGAGTTCAAATTCTATTGTAAAAAATGGCAGAGAACATCTTTAAAAACCTGTTTATTTTTAATTTTTGGCAGTTCTTTAAAATAAATGGCTATTAGCTGGCATCTAGTAGTATTTGATCTTATTTATATTAAGAGTTTTGTGATAGATTTTGTAAGGAGCTTTGATAAGTGGTTTAATTTTGTACATTAGAAAATGTCTTTAGAGTCTGCCAGAGGCTTGTCATATTGCTTTCTTTGGATAAACTAGCTTTGTTCTCCAAACATGTTATTTGGAATACTACTATAGGATGCGCTTTGAAAAAAAAAGTATTTGTTGATTTGTTGAGATACTGCATATTACATGCACATTAACACTTCAAGGCTTTGGAAGTCCTGCCCTAAAGGAACTTTTTAAATTTTGTATTAAAATCAGTGTTTATATATTTAATTTGGTTATAGAGAATTTTTTTAATGCTTGTTAACATTTTTGAAAATTAGTATTCTATGGCTGTAGTTTGAACAGTGTTGTGTAGAAGATTTATTTCCGATTGAAATCTTGAATCTCCCTGTTCCCCTCCTTGCCATTTCTGATAGAGTATCCTGTTGCATTGCTTACTAGGCCATTCATTATTCTGGCCTATATCTTACAAATCTAACATTTGTGACTGATTTCTTTTTAAGAACAAAACCTTGTTGAGATGCAATATGGTGTACTGGTTAAGAGCATGGATTCTAGAATCAAATTGTGAGAGTCTAAATCTGGCATTGTTATTTATCCTTAGGCAATTTATTGACCCTTCTGTACCTCAGTTTTCCCATCCTAAAATGCAAACAATAATAGTACCTATTTCACAGAGTTATTGTGAGAATGAAATCTGTTATGCTTTTAGAATCATGCCTGGCACATGGTAAGTGGTGAATAAGTATTGTTAGATACAGCATGATTAGAGATTATGCAAATAGATTTATAAATAATATATAGGAGGATTTAGAGACTTTAACAGTCTAAAGTGTAAGTCTAGTTTCATGGTTGGCACTGGCCTACTGCCTGTTTTTGTAAATAAAATTTTATTGGAACATAGCAATGCCCATTTGTTTACCTGTTGTCTATGGCTGCTTTCATGCAGAGTTGAGCTGCAAAACCTAAAGTATTTACTGTCTGGCCCTTTATGGAAGAAGTTTGCCAACCCTAGATCTAGATGCTGATAAATGCTTTATACTGGCACATGCTAAGTACTAATGAAATCTGCTCTTACTAATACTGTTCACTGAACAAATATTTAATAGGCTTCAGTATACTTCAGGCTGTATGTGGAAACTTTGAAAAGAATGTATAAAAGTTTAAAAATGAAAATAATCATTCATATTTCCATTCCCAGAGATAGTGACGTTTTATGTATTTTCAACCTTTGTTCCCCCTCTGCAGATACAGTTACATATAGCTTGAAATTAATCTTTATTTATATTTGGTCTCATTTATTTAATACTATTTGGTGACCTACTTGATAAAAAAATATATTTCTGCTTCACTGAAGGTTTGGTTAGTGTTTCTAATTGACTTTCATGAAATGTATATACCATAATTAAACAGTACCCTATTGTTGGAGATGTAGGTTATAGCAAACTTTGTGCAAATATAAATGACATTGGGATCAACATTTCAGAGCATGAACCTTTGTTTTCACTTATCTTTTTGGGATAGATGTCTAGATGTGGAGTTACAGGGATAAAGGATAATCAATATTTTCTGATCACTGATGCGTTAAAATCCTTTTCTCAAGGAAATCAGATTAGTAATTATAGGTTAATTGATTTTCCTCTTAATACCTTTAGGAAAAAATCGATTTTCAGCATGCTCACGGGTTACAAGAATTGGAATTTATTCGAGGACATTCTGATACAGAAGCAGCAAGACTGTGTGTGGACCAGTGGCTAAAAATGCCAGGTACTCTTTAGAAATCAGAGTGGAACACTGAGGTTACTGAGCTTCCCTAAAGCTTTAAGGGGTTATATCTGTATTATTCAGTTGCTAATAAGTATATAAAGTATTGAAATTTAGTTTCAGTGATACTTTTTTTTTTAAAGATTGATTTATTTGAGAGAGAATGAGAGAGAGAGAGAGCACATGAGAGGGGGGAGGGTCAGAGGGAGAAGCAGACTCCCTGCTGAGCAGGGAGCCCGATGTGGGACTCGATCCCGGGACTCCAGGATCATGACCTGAGCCGAAGGCAGTCGCTCAACCAACTGAGCCACCCAGGCACCCAGTTTCAGTGATACTTAATAATGGTTTACTTTATCAGTTGTCTTCCAACATTGACAGAAGTAGGTTTTGAATATAATAGGTCATCCTTGACCTCATTAGATATTGCTCATTTATTTATTCATGTTATTTCATAGTTATGTGAAATAGTGCATGTGTCTATGGGAGGGGTTTTAATAGGTTATTTGAAGTCAGGAAAACTTCTTTAATGAAATAGAATTTAAGCTGAGATCTAAAGGATTAGTGTTTACTTATTCATTCATCAGTACAGCCTGTGTAGATATTTTATAAGGACATGTCCACATGGGAGGCATCTAAAGCATTGGGTAGTTTCTTCACTAATTCTGCAGACCTGAGATTCCCAAAAGAGTCACTATGGAACACTTTCCCCCCACCAGATAATTTGGTGGAGTTGTTTTTGTTTTGTTTTGTTTTTTGTTTGTTTGTTTTCACTTCTACCACGGCAACTTTTCTAGCCTGTTTGTAGAAGAAACACTGAGCATTTAAAAGGCTTGGGATATCCACAGAAACCTTGGCTGTGGATTTAATCCAGCAGAACATTTAATTGCAAAAAGTCATGAGAATGAGCATGCATTGCTCAATTTGAACCTAGATATCTTGTTGTTCTAAAGCTAGTTTTCAGGGGCACCTGGGTGGCTCAGTCGGTTAAAGCATCTGACTCTTGATGGGGCGCCTGGGTGGCTCAGTTGGTTAAGCGACTGCCTTCGGCTCAGGTCATGATCCTGGAGTCCTGGGATCGAGTCCCACATCGGGCTCCCTGCTCAGCAGGGAGTCTGCTTCTCTCTCTGACCCTGCTCCCTCTCGTGCTCTCTCTCATTCTCTCTCTCGCAAATAAATAAAAAAAAATAAAAAAATAAAATAAAAAAAAATAAAAAAAGCATCTGACTCTTGATTTTGGTTCAGGTCATGGTCTTGGGGTTCTGAGATTGAGCTCTGCATCAGGCTCCATGCTCAACGGGAAGTCTACTTGAGGATTCTCTCTCCCTCTGCCCCTCCCCCCTACTTGCATTCTCTCTCTCTCTCAAATGAATAATCTTTATTATTTTTTTTTTTTTAAAGATTTTATTTATTTATTTGACAGAGAGAGTGAGAGAGCACAAGCAGGGAGAACAGTAGAGGGAGAGGGAGAAGCAGGCTCCCCGCCAAGCAGGGAGCCCGATGTGGGGCTCGATCCCAGGACCCTGAGATCATGACCTGAGCCGAAGGCAGACGCTTAACCATCTGAGCCACCCAGGCACCCCAAATGAATAATCTTTAAATACAAATTTCAAATATAAAAATTTAAATCTTTAAATATAAATAAAGTTTTCAGAGGGCTTTTCTTTGAATCAAATTACCACTGATAATTCCAAAGTTCTCTGACACAGTTTTTCCCCTGTTACGTTGGATTAAGAGGTTTGTATGCCTGTCTCTTCCATCAGACTCCATCCTCTGTGGGGACAGAGACCAAGGTTTATTAATCCTTTTTTGTGTGCGTACCTAAGAAGAGTGCTCAGCTTAGAGATACTCAATGTTGTTTGAATATTATCCAAGGTAGGCTATAAACATTTGCATATGAACACAGAAAAGAAGCCTAGTAGAACTTGGGCTCCAAATGTGACTGTCATTCAACTAAATAAAAGAGCTGCTTGGCATTCGAGACCTACTTTAGCAAAAGATACTTAGAAATTATGGTAAATGGTTTTGCCTCTTCGGGTGTTCTTGTTAAGGCTCGTATTTAAAAAAAAAAAAAAATCCCTCTTGAGATGGCTTCTGTTCTCAGTAGAAGTTAATGACTTAATTTAGCTATATCAGAATCACCTGGGAGCTTTTAAATATATACCTGGGGCTCATCTCCAGAGATAATGCTAGGGTATCTGTAGTTTGGGGAAGATTCCTAGGTAATTTTGATAGGAAAATGGAGTAGAACTATAAGGCTTTATGATCTCTTAAGATCTCTTCTAAAAGTAGTTTATCTCATAACACCTTGAAGTCCTGTGTAAACCCTTTAGGTCTGATCCTTGGCCTCCAGATTGGCAGAATATTTTAATTCACTGTAAAATGAATTCATGAGCATCTGTTTATGATTTGTCTGGTCAAGTCAGAACAAATGACTCATTTAGCTGTGTCTTTATGATTCTTTTTTTTTAAAGATTTTATTTATTTGAGAGAGAGGGCAAGAGCACAGAGGGAGAAGCAGACTCCCTGCTGAGCAGGGAGCGCCATGCAGGGCTCAATCCCAGGACTCTGATATCATGACCTGAGCTGAAGGCAGATATAACCAACTGAGCCACCCAGGTGCCCCTGTCTTTATGATTCTTGACAGAACTTAGTATTTTCTATATCTTCAGGACACACCTGATTCATTGGTGGCTGATAAGCTTGAGTTAAGGTCTTTAGTTATGCTCTTTTTATGTGGTGGTTTTATTTTTTTGCTGCTCCCTGCAACAACACTTGTAACACTGAAGTTTAGGATCTATTGCTAGGACAGCTGCTTTAGCATTGGGCTATATTTGATATGGTGCTATTCCGTAAATTAGCTTTGGAGAGTGCTGAGATGTTTGAGTAGGGTATAGTTGGGGAAACAGAAATGAGTCATTGTTCTCTTTAATTGTAAAAAGTGAGGTTCTACTTCTGAGTAGCATTAAGGGACTTGTTTAATCTATTCCAAAGTATCCAGCTATTGTAATTCAGCTCTTTGATTAGAAGCACTTTATTTATAATTACTCTACTGAAATTCATCTTTTATAGACTTTTATAATTAGGCCAGTTTGCATACATTTGAATACTTAGTAACTTTAAAACAGTACTCTCTATTCTATTTAAAGAAAAAAGCTATTTAAATTTCTGTATTTTGCCTTTCCATGGGCAAAGCTTATTTTCTTTCAATTGATTGTTTTCTCCAATTTTATTTTAATCCAGAGCCTCTATTTGGCTAAATAAAGGTCTTTTTTTTTTTTTTTAAGATTTTATTTATTTATTTGACAGAGAGAGACACAGCGAGAGAGGGAATACAAGCAGGGAGAGTGGGAGAGGGAGAAGCAGGCTTCCTGCCAAGCAGGGAGCCTGATGCGGGGCTCGATCCCAGGACCTGGAACCATGACCCGAGCCGAAGGCAGACACTTAACGACTGAGCCACCCAGGCGCCCCTAAATAAAGGTCTTAATTGGCAATATCTAGAATGTGGATGGACAATAAATAAAAATTGTCATAATTCTGACTACATAAAAAAATTAAGGATAAAAAAGTATATTGTCATTTAATGCCTCTTTAAGATTAAAATATGATTAATGCTATACTGTTCATTGTTTGTTGGCAGAACACATTTATAAGCATTTTGGCAGCTTTTAATGGAAGCCTTCCCCCTCCCCCCCCTAAGGACTCAAACGGCAGGAAAACAATTGAAACCTTAAATTTATATAATAACCATTTGAAGATCTTAAAATTAGGTGATGATAAAAGAATAATGATCCATTCTATTTAAATCCTTAGGGGCTTTGTAGAAACTGCCATAAAGATAAATACCCAGTTTTCTGTTGTATGAAATATTCAAGGCATTGAAACAATCCACAAGAAATAATAATACAAGGGAGTCCATAATCAAATCATCTGTATATAACTGCCTGATATATGGTCAGAATCCTAGCAGTTTTACATTTCATGGTTTATATAATGTAACTCTAAATTTTCCATCATATATCATGCATTGGGAATTTCCCTGGAACAAAATTGGCCGGGGGTATTAGTCTATAAGAGTGTGTGACTGTAAGATGAAAACTATAAAGAAAGAAAGGGAATGAAGAATGGACCAGGATAAAGGGAGATTAAGAAAAACTAGTGAGAGGGGTGCCTGGCTGGCTCATTCCGTAGAGCATGTGACCCTTGATCTTAGGGTTGTACAGCCCTATGGTAGGTGCAGAGTTTACTTTTTTAACCAAGAGAAAGGAGAAAGGAAAAAGAAAAAAGAAAGTAATGATGGACAGACTTTGAAAGGAGAAAAAGAAAAGGGATAAAATAGAATAAATAGAAAAGAGAAAGATAATAACAATAAGTAAATCTCTGGTTTGTGTTCTGTGAATTTATTAATGAGACCTGTATTACTTGATATCCAGGTTGGAACTAATTGATCAACACCTGGCTTCCCCAGAAAGTACCACTCTTATTCCCCTTGCCTCCCTGAACTCTCCACTCTTCCCCACTCTCCCAGTTGCATTCTTTAACATAATTTTCAGAGAACTCAGGTCCTTTATGATATAGCTAAACTGTCTAATATGTTTAAGATAGATAAAAGAGAAAAAAGAATGAGAAGATCTTTGCCAGTTTATATAAATGAAAAGGGAGGTAGTGGTTCTGTAGAGCAACTGATTTTCTAACCAGTATTTGATCTTTGACATTTGTTGGCTATTGAACTTAAACACATTTTTTTTCCTCAAGAGAATGTTAACTTAGGGCGCCTGGGTGGCTCAGTTGGTTAAGCGACTGCCTTCGGCTCAGGTCATGATCCTGGAGTCCCGGGATCGAGTCCCACATCAGGCTCCCTGCTCGGCAGGGAGTCTGCTTCTCCCTCTGACCCTCCTCCCTCTCATGCTCTCTGTCTCTCATTCTCTCTCTCTCAAATAAATAAATAAAATCTTAAAAAAAAAAAAAAAAAAAAGAGAATGTTAACTTAAAGATGTTAACAGCTTTCAGGGCACCTGGCTGGCTCTGTAGGTAGAGTGTGTGACTCTTGATCTCAGGGCTATGAGTTCAAGCCCCACATTGGGTGTAGAGGTTACTTAAAAAAAAATTAATTAAATAAACTTAATCCACATCACCTATTTTTTTTTTTTAAGATTTTATTTCTCAGAGAGAGAGCGAGCACGAGCAGGGGGAGCAGCAGGCATAGGGAGAAGCAGGCTTCCCACTGAATAAGGAGCAAGATGCGGGACTTGATCCCAGGACCCTGGGACCATAACCTGAGCCGAAGGTAGACGCTTAACCAACTGAGCCACCCAGGCATCCTGTCTCCTCACCTATTTTAAAAAAAAAAGAAAGAAAGAAAGAAAGAAAGAAAGAAAGGAGCTCCTGGCTGGCTCAGTAGGTAGAACATGCAACTCTTGATCTTGGGGTTGTGAGTTCGAGCCCCATATTGAGTGTAGAGATTACTTTAAAAATAAAATCTTTTAGGGGCACCTGGGTAGCTCAGTCGGTTAAGTGTCTGACTCTTGACTTCAGCTCAGGTCATGATCTCAGGGTTGCAAGAACAAGCCCGCATCGGGCTCCACACTGGGCATGGAGCCTGCTTGATTCTTGCTCTCCCTCTCCAACCAGTCCCTCCTCTCCCCCGTCCCAGCTCACTGGAGTTCTCTGTCCTCTCTCTCTCTCTCCCTCTCAAAAAAAAAAAAAAAAATCTTAAAAAGTGTTAACAGCTTTACTTGTCCCAAACACCTGTTTATTTTTAGTGATCATATCTTTTATAAGAAAGACAGTAAACATTTAATTACAATTAGGATCACCCAGTTGATGCTGTATCATAATTTTTATCATTTTGTCATAATTTTTTTTTTTTGAAGATTTTATTTATTTGGCACAGAGAGAGACAGCAAGAGAGGGAACACAAGCAGGGGGAGTAGGAGAGGGAGAAGCAGGCTTCCCGCCGAGCAGAGAGCCCAATGTGGGGCTCGATCCCAAGACCCCGGGATCATGACCCGAGCCGAAGGCAGACGCCCAACGACTGAGCCACCCAGGCACCCCTCATTTTGTCATAATTTTGATTACCAGTCCAAGGACAAGTATCTGAAGTAGGAACATAAGAATTTGTATTCCAATGATACAGGACTCAAAACAGGAACAATTAATTCTGGAACAAAAAGTTCATTCCGAAGAGGAGGCCAAATGCGGGTGTCTGGAAAACCAATTTTATGTCCCATAATGCACTGTAACAAGGAATTTGATAATGGGCACCTTCTCTTAGGACATTTAAAAAGGTGAGTATGATAGAATAATGGTTGCTAAAGAGCAAATGAGTTACAATGTGATTGCATAAAATGAAAGCATGATACACCTGTGCCATTATAATCATAACTTTATATTCCAAACTCAAATTGTTTTGTGCTGTTATGATAGTTATTTTAAATTTACATTTCTTAGGTTTCCAACAAGGCTTAAAGTCAGATTTTTTTCTAGTTATATTCTTTCAAGGCATATAGCCTTTAAGTATGCATTTATTTTTAATATGTCTCATAAAATTCTGAACAGATTTTTTACACTGATATGCAGTTGAATCAGTTTTAGAGAAATCCAGCCCATAAATACAAATTTCAAGAGACACAAAGCACTTAAAGATATTTGGTCTAGCCTAAAGAAAGCTAATATGGTATTACAAAACAAATGTTAAAGGCAAGCCAAATGTAGCAAAATTCATAATAAATATTCTATTTATGAAACCCACCTTATTAATTTACTGAGTTTTCGAATAGTAGAGCTTGAAAAAATAAATATCAAGGGAAGGCAATATTAAAGGCATTAAGCATTCTTACCTTCATAGTTTCTACTTCTAATAGTTTAAAGATGGGAGTTGAGAGTTTGGGGGCTCTTAGCCATTATCATTTCCAGATATCTCACCCTACTTATGCATTAACCTATGTATAAAGGCTCCTAGAGGGAGCTTCAGCATTCTACAAATAATTGGGTAGCATACCATATCTAAAGTATTTTTATTAAAAGTCTTCAATTGTAAAATGGCACATACTTACTAAATGATGAAAATGAACATTAAAGGGATTAAAAGCCATTTTTAAGAAACAGGTGTGTGCCAGAATCTTGACATGAGATTATTATTCCATGGTTCATTCGCAACTATTTGTGAATTTTGTGGTAAATAAGGCAAAAAGGAAAAGATGATGGCTCTATAATTTTCAAATTGGAATTTCACCATTTTATTGGATCTTGGGTACATTTTATTTATTTTATCCATTTTATTGGATCTTGTACTTTTATGAAATCTTGAGCTAACTATTGATCACTGTTTGAAGGGATTACATGGCATCAAGGAGCCATTTTGATATTTCTTGAAGATGAAAAACATTATTTGATATTTCAATAGAAAAGTATAAATTTCTGAGTGTGTGTGTGTGTGTGTAAACAAATGAACAAATGCTTAACAAATGAAGCAACACAGTGTGGCTCCTAAAATGTGGACTTTTCTAATGTTACCTCTCTTTTGCTGAGTAGGTTTGATCACTCTCCATGTGATCCAACAATTACACTGCATGGACCATTCATCAATTCCTTTGCTTGTGTAGTATGTTACAAAAATTTTGTTACTCAACAGCAATATAGGGATCACCTTTTTGCTAAGGTAAGAAGAGCATGTCCTAAGTTAAGTAGGTATTTTTTTCTAGAGAACCATGGAATTCGATATAGGTGTTTTCTTGCTGCTTTTAATCACCTACAGTCGCCTACAATCACCGATCACCAAAGATACACATAAGGATCAAAATTGTGATTGTTTATGGAGAATAAAATTATTTGGAATGTTAAATTTTTGTGGACAGGTAAACTTGATTACTGAAAGCCAGCAGTCCTAAAGATTATCAAAGAAACCCTTCCCTTGATGGAGTTGCTCTGTGGAATTAACCTTGTTCAAGATGCTCATCTTGAGAACTAGAACCTGGATCTTAAGTCCACTGCCTTTCACTGCCTGTTGAAATGTTGGAGCATGTAGTAAATAATGATTCCTTTATTAATGGTAGTATTAAGAAATCTAGTATTTAAAAGGCTATTTTATGTAACTCTCATTAAGCATTAAATCTCAAGGGATACAAGTTGATTCATGGCATATTCAAATCTGTATAATATACAGTTCTGTAATAACTGTTTACCATATTTGAAATTACATATCTTTAATGACTTATTAACATTACAGAATGTTAATTGTACAATATGTTCACTGTGGAAAAAAATTTTTTTAAGTTTTTATTTTAAACACTCAGTGCTCATCATGACAAGTCCACTCTTTAATCCTCATCACCTATTTCATCCATCTCCATACCCACCTCCCCTCTGGTATTCGTCAGTTTTTTTCTCTCTTGGTTTCATGCTCTCTCACTCTCTCTTTTCCTTTGCTCTTTTGTTTTGTTTCTTAAATTCCACATATGAGTGAAATCATTTGGTATTTGTCTTTCTCTGACTGACTTTTCACTTACCATTCTACTCTCTAGCTCCATCCATGTTGTTGCAAATGACAAGATTTCATCCTTTCTGATGGCTAAGTAATATTCTGTTGTATATATATATACCACTTCTTTATTCATCAGTCAGTGGATACTTGGGCTCTTACAATAAATGCTGCTGTAAATATAGGGGTGCAGTATCCCTTTAAATTAGTGTTTTGTATTCTTTGGGTAAATACCCAGTAGTGCAGTTACTAGGTCAAAGGGTAGTTCTATTTTTAACTTTTTTAGAAACCTCCATGCTGTTTTCCACAGTGGCTGCACCAGTTTGCATTTCTACCAACAGTGCACCAGGGTTCCTTTTTTTCCACATCCGCTCCAATACCTGTTGTTTCTTTTGTTTTTGATTTTAGCCATTCTGTCAGATGTAAGGTGATATCTCATTGTAGTTTTGATTTGCATTTCCCTGATGATGAGTGATGTTGAGCATCTTTTCATGTGTCTGTTGGACATCTGGATGCCTTCTTTGGAGAAATATCCGTTCATGTTTTCTGCCCATTTTTTAATTGGATGATTTCTTTTTTGGCCATTGAGTTGTATAAATTCTTTATATATTTTGGATACTAACCCCTATCAGATATGTCCTTTGCAAATGTCTTCTCCCATTTAGTAGGTTGCCTTTTAGTTTTGTTGATTGTTTCCTTCACTGTGCAGAAACTTTTTATTTTGATGAAATAGTATAAAATAAATATAATATAAAATATATAATATAAATATAATATAAAATATAAAATAAAATAAACACTAGTTTATTTCTGCTTTTATTTCCATTGCCTCAGGAGACACATCTAGAAAAATGTTGCTATGGCCAATGTCAGAGAGACTGCCTGTGCTCTCTTCAAGGATTTTTATGGTTTCAGGTCTCACATTTAGGTCTTCAATCCATTTTGAATTTATTTGTGTGTATGGTGAAAGAAAGTGGTCCAGTTTCATTCTTTTGCATGTAGCTGTCCAGTTTTCCCACACCATTTGTTGAAACTGTCTTTTTCCCACTGGATATTAATTTCTCCTTTGTTGAAGGCCATATAATTGTGGGTTTATTTCTGGGTTCTTTGTTCTGTTCCATTGATCGATGTGTCTGGTTTTATGCCAGTACCACACTGTTTTGATTACTATACCTTTGTAATATAACTTCAAGTCTGGAATTGTGATAACTCCAGTTTTGCTTTTCTTTTTCAAGATTGCTTTGACTATTCAGAGTCATTTATGATTCCATACAAATTTTAGGATTTTTTTTTCGAGTTCTGCGAAAAATGCTATTGTTACTTTCATAGGAATTGCATTAAATTTGTCGATTGCTTTGGATAGTTATCGACATTCTAATAATTTTTGTTCTTCCAGTCCCTAAGCATGTAATGTCTTTTCATTTCTTTGTATCATCTTGAATTTCTTTCATCGGTGTTTTATAGTTCTCAGAGTACAGGTCTTTCAACTCTTCGGTTAAGTTTATTCCTAGATATTTTATTTTTATTTTTATTTTTTTTAGATTTTATTTATTTATTTGACAGAGAGAGACAGTGAGAAAGGGAACACAAGCAGGGGGTGTGGGGGAAGGAGAAGCAAGCTTCCCACTGAGCAGGGAGCCCGATGTGGGACTTGATCCTGGGCCTCCAGGATCATGACCTGAGCCAAAGGCAGATGCTTAATGACTGAGCCACCCAGGTGCCCTAGATATTTTATTGTTTTTCCTGCAGTTGGTTCAATATTCACAATAAGAGAAAGTATAAAAAACATCATTTCAGTAGATGCAGAAAAAGCATTGGTCAGTAAGAGAAAGTATAAAAAACATGATCATTTCAGTAGATGCAGAAAAAGCATTTGACAGTACAACATCCATTCATGATAAAAACCCTCAACACTGTGGGTCTAGAGGGAGCATAACCTCAACATAATAAATGGCATATATGAGAAACCCACAGCTGACATCTATTCAGTGGTGAAAAACTGAGAGCTTTTCCCCTAAGGTCAGGAACAAGACAAGAGGGGTGCCTGGGTGGCTCAGTCGTTAAGCGTCTGCCTTTGGCTCAGGTCATGATCTCAGAGTCCTGGGATCGAGCCCCGCATCGGGCTCCCTGCTCGGCGGGAAACCTGCTTCTCCCTCTCCCACTCCCCCTGCTTGTGTTCCCTCTCTCGCTGTGTCTCTCTCTGTCAAATAAATAAAATCTTTAAAAAAAAAAAAAAAAAAGAGGAACAAGACAAGAATGTCCACTCTAACCACTTTTATTCAGCATGGTACTGGAAGTCCTAGCCACAGCAATTAGGTAACAACAAAAATAAATAAGAAGGATCCAAATTGGTAAGGAAGAAATAAAACTTTCACTATTTGCAGATCACATGATACTTTAATATAGAAAACTCTAAAGACTACCAAAAACTGCTAGAACTGATCAATGAATTCAGTAAAGTAGCAAGATACAAAATCAATGTACAGAAGTCAGTTGCATTTCTATACACTAATAATGAAGCAGCAGAAAGTAAAATTAAGAAAACCATCTGATTTATAACTGTACCAAAAACATTTATAAATATTTTTATATAAGTGTCTGAATTGTTATATAAGAAAAGCAGTGTGTTGTAAACATGAATTCTTAAATATTTGTTGAATAAATGCATAAATTTTAAATCAATGAATAACATTCTACTGTATGAATATATTATAGTTCATCTAATTTCCTATTATATGTATCAGTTGTTTCAATTTTTCTGTTATTAAAAACAATACCACTTTAAATATCTTGGTAGCTAAAAACCTGTAATAAATCACAGCTATGAGTACAGCTATATGCTGAGTGCTCTGAATCCTTGCAAGCCATCAAACCTGGGGATAGTCTTGGGGACTACCAACACATGTGGTAACCTTAATATTGCTAAGAGGTTACTGTTGTAGGACAATGATATGATGAAAATAATGCTTTAGACTTTTAGAGCTAGGACTCTTAATTCTAGAACCCAATTACTTCCCTTTTTAGGGAGACCAAAGAGACGGAGTGATTTAGAATGGTAGCAGTGTTCAGGGTGGATTCATAGGTGCAGAAAGGTGACCAGTTTAGGTGACTTTATAGTAATTTGAGATGAAAAAAGGCTCTGCTTAGGTAATGGCATTTAGCATAAAGACCTTAAAGTTAATCTAAAAGAAATGATAGGGCTTTCTGTTGTTGTGACAAAGGTTTGAGGAGAGAAAAGAAAAAGGATACAAGAGGACTCTATTATGTAATTTTTGGGGGGTTTTCAGGTGGTCACTAATATTCTGCCTTTTTCAAAACTAGAGTCTTTTCAGGGCATGTTTTCCTATTCCAGGCCATTAGTGTGTTGTTTATTTTAATGAGCATATTTATCTTTTTTTCTTTGGTAAATCTGAATAGGTATTTTAACCTTAAAATTAATTTTCTCATTTGTGTTTTCCCAAATATCATTAATTTGTTTCTTTTTTTTTTCTGGGAATCACTCATTTCATGCTGTTTTACCTTGTCTCCAGGAAGTAAATTTATGATGTTTAGCTTTCTGGGAAGGATTATGGTAAAATAGAACAAAGGCTTTGGTGTCACACAGACCTGGATTCTACTGTCACTTTTATTAGCTATATGTACTCAGAAGTTACTGAACATCTGTGAGCTTTATTCTTCGTCTCTAAAATGGAATTGTTATACTTACATGCAAGATTGATGAAAGTATAATACTATTATATAAAGCACTTAGGACCTAACATAGCTCTCATTGAATTCTCCTTATTAAGGGCACCTGGGTGGCTCAGTTGTTAAGTATCTGCCTTTGGCTTAGGTCATGATCCCAGTGTCCTGGGATCGGGCCCCGCATCGGGCTCCCTGCTCAATGGGGAGCCTGCTTCTCCCTCTCCCACTCTCCCTGCTTGTGTTCCCTCTCTCTCTCTGTCAAATAAATAAAATCTTTTAAAAAAATAATTCTCCTTATTATTCTTTGGAGAGTCCATCACAAGAACTCTAAAGGAAACTGGTATGCATTAGATTATAATTGCCTATCTTAAATCAGCCAGAAGAGGTCACTAGAAGATTGTATGCCTATGAATTCTATTTTGTAAGGCTGGCATTCTTCAATGAAAGAGCATGAAATGATCACAATTTGCATTTTTGCCTTGCTTCCCTCCTCTTTCCCTTTCATCTCCAATTTCTTCTGTCTGAGCCAGTGCTTCTTAAACTTTACACACACATCGCTTGGGTATCTTGTTAAAATATAAGTTCTTATACTAGATCTGAGGTGGGCCTTAGATTCAAGATTCCTAACAAGCTTGTAGTTGATGCCAGTGCTGCTGGTCCTTAGGTCACACTTTGAGTAACAAGCGTCTAGTTGGTTTTGACATTAAAGCCATTCATTGGGTATACCACTAGATAGCTTCCTGCTTTTCTCCCTTTTTGGTCGTGGTGGAGGGAGGTGTGGAGGTGGTGGAGAACATATTGTAAGCTCCAGTGTACCTCAGTGTCATTTGTGGGTCAATAGGGCCATTCTATCATTGAAAGTGATTTCTCCCTCTTGTTAGCCCATCTTCCCTACCCTAGGCAATCTGTAAACTACTTTCTGTCTCTATGGTTTTGCCTTTTCTGGGCATTTCGTATAAATGGAATCCTATAATATGTGGCCTTTTGTGACAGGATTCTTTCATTTACCATAATTTTGTCAAGGTTCATCCATGGGTCTTTTTTTGATATTTTATTTATTTATTGGAGAAAGAGCACGAGCAGGGGGAGGGGCAGAGGGAGAAGCTGACTCCCCACGGAGCAGGGAGCCCAATGCAGGGCTTGATCCCAGGACCCTGGGATCATGACCTGAGCCGAAGGCAGACGCTTAACCAGTTGAGCCACCCAGGCACCCCAAGGTTCATCCATGCTGTAACATATATCAATACTTCATTCCTTTTTATTGCCAAGTAATGTTCCATTTGGAAATATACCACCTTTTGTTTATCAACTCATCAGTTGTTGGATACTTGGGTTATTTCTACTTTTGGGCTATTGTGAATAATGTAAATGTACAAACCCTCATGTGGACATATGTCTTCTTAAGTTAAATTTTGGGGTCATATGATAATTATGTTTAATTGTTTGAAGAACTGCCAAATTGTTACCCAACAACACACTACCATTTTATTTTCTTAACAGCAATATATGCAGGTTCCAATTTCTCCACATTATTAACAACACTTATTGTGTGCCTTTTAAAACAGCCATCCTAGTGGGTATGAAATAATGCTGTGGTTTAACTTTTTTTATGTATACAAATGTATATGATGTATTTTATTTTAATGTAATCAGAAATATAATTGTAGAAAGGAATTGAGTACTTTAACTTATGAGACATCCTATTTCCCACTCCTTCCCCTTCTTTGTACAAGGAAATATGCTATACTTTTGCAGTAGGTATATTTCAATAAAATTTTATATAGAATCACATTCTTGTTCTACTGAGCAAACACTTTAAACAAGCTTTATATTGAATCCATTTATGACTCACAATTGAACTAAAAGTTATTTTGTTAGCGTTCTTCAAGTAAGGGACATTTCTATAAATTTGTGTTTAGGAAATGCCTTTATTGCTCTCATTTAGAACCTTCTCATTGGAATGCAAAGTATCTTCTTGGATATTATCTTCTGTGTGGCACTCACAACATTAAAATGGGGTGGGGAGTAGTGGAAAGAGCAAGGAATTTATAACCAACATATAAGGCTATGTTTGAATGGTAGTTTTCTCTCTTCCCAGGGTACTATTTGATTGGAGGAAAACTACATTTTAGTTTTCTCATTTGTAAATAATGAAAATAGTATTCGTGGGATTATTAGATTTTAAACCCTAATGTGATGTTTTACATGTGCTCAATACAGATGTGAATTTCTTATTCCTTCTGTTGCATCTCATAAACACTACATATAGTATTTCTTTCTTTTTTTTTTTTTTTTTTTTTTAAGATTTATTTATTTGTCGGAGAGAGAGCACAAGCAGGGGGAGTGGCAGGCAGGGGGGAGAAGCAGGCTCCCTGCTGAGCAAGGAACCCAGTGTGGGACTCCATCCCAGGACCCTGGAATCATGTCCTGAGCTGAAGGCAGACGCTTAACCAGCTGAGCCACCAGGCATCCCACATATACTATTTCTATATCCCTAATGTTAATGATAGTAAATTTAAGAAGACACAGTACAACTTTTAAGGCTATTATTCTAAAGACCATTAACAAGATGTTAAATTATATATATATACAAGCACACATACATATAAATATACACTTTAAAATATTTTCAGTTTTGGGTCAGCTGGTTGGCTCAGTCTGTAGAACACATGACTCTTGATCTTGGGGTCATGAATTCGAGCCCCACATTGGGGACAGAATTTACTTAAAATTTTTTTTTTATTATTTTTAGTTTTGAGATAGAGGAGCCTCTTAACCAAGTTTGGACACTTTCTGGACACTAGAAAAGACATACCTGTTTGACTACGTCAAAATTTTTAAATGACCACATATAAAATTAATAGATGTTTGAAAAGTATTTGCAAAATGGAGCATGGCACAGTTAGTTTTGATAATGAAGAAAAGATACAAGTTGACCAGAAGAGGAGAAAACAAAAATGATTGAAACAAAGGATATGAATAAACAATCCACGGAATATGGAATATCTATAGAATTGTATGAATTAAGTGCTCAGACTCACTAGTAGGAAATACTAATTAAGGTAACAATGAGTATCACAATATCTGTCAGACTGCAAAAATGAAAAAATGATCTATAGGAGCTATTGTGCCAGGTTCAGTCACTCCTAGGGAATATGTAAATTGATAGAGCCTCTTTGAAAATCTATCGTATCGTATCCTTTAATATTCAAGTACTAAACCTTTTAACCCAATGGTGCCACTTGGAATAATGAGAAAACACACCTATAAATAAGGATATGTGTTTAAGGTTGGTTACAGTACCATTGTTTATAGTAGCAAGAGAAGAAAAGCCTGGAAATGAATAGTTGACTAAGTCTTAGTAACTGGAATAGTTTGCCACCATTGAGAAGAATGAATTAGAGATATGCCGGTTGATTTGGGGGGATTTCCGTTAGGTATTGTGGAATAAGAGAAACTAAGCGGCAGAAGAGTCTGTAAGATGACAGTATTTGGTCAAACAATGGCAGTCCCCTGTATGTTTATTTCTATATATTTTTGTAAATTATTAAGCATGGAGACATTTATGGAAGAACACATAAACGTAGGTTATATTGCAGAGTAGAGTGAAGAAGGAAAAATGGAAGAAAAAGTGTATGTGATATGAAAACATTTATCCATTAACATAGATGTATATAAAAAAAGGAAAAACATAAAAGTAAATGTATATTTATTGTCACAGAAAGATGGTCAAGTTTTGTTTTTAAGAAAAAAATTTTTAATTCACATATGGAACCTCATTTATGATAAAAATTCCATAGTTCACACTCAGGGAAGAAAAGTTTTCATGTTAAAACCTGATACAGAATATTCCAAATAAATAAATTTTGAAAATTGATTTTAAAAGATTGAATATTGATTTTAGTTGTCTGTAATACAGCTTTGCCTTGTATTTTAGGAAGCTGCAGATGATGAACATAAAAACAACCTTCTTCCTCAGATTATTCAGTGTTTTGCGTGTCCAAATTGCTTCCTTCTTTTTAGCAGCAAGGATGAGTGTTTGAAGCATATGTCTGGAAAGAATCATTTCCGTCAGAATTTTAAACTGGGTGGTATGTTAATACTCTCTTCTGAAAATTATTGAACTACTTTAATCTTTGCTGATTTACCATACTTCTCAGATAATTCTTGAGAAAACTTATCCTCACATTAGATTGAAGACATAAAAGTGAAAGATGGTCCTCATTTTTATTTTTCTAAAAAGATTTCTCAATATTGATCTGCACCTAACAGGTTTACTTACTTTGAGGAATGAAGAAACTTGGGAAGAAAATATTTATTTAGGATGATGTTTTTATATATCCATAATATCTGGGAAGTTGGATGTTACTCTGCATTTAAGACTCAGATTTTGAGCATGAGTTCAGCAACTTTTGCACTTAAAGCTAGAAAATTACTTTCCTTAGATTTTTATCACGTAAATAACAATCTTTTACTTATGCCAGCCAGTGTTGAGAAAGGCAAAGGGGAGGAAGGTTAGGTTGCTATCTACTCAAATCTTTGCAAGTTATAGTTTATTTTGTCTTTCAGATGACCAGGGGATAGCACATCCAATATCATTTCCGTCTTTTGCAAAGAAACTTCTGATCTCTCTGTGCAAAGATGTCCCATTTCAAGTTAAGTGTGTGGCCTGCCACCAGACACTACGTTCCCACATGGAGCTCACTGCCCATTTCAGGTTTGTACAGGATTAGTCGGGCTTAAGGGAATCCTACCCTAGTAGCTCTTTTTTTTTTTTTTTTTTAAAGATTTTATTTATTTTATTGAGAGAGAGAGCACAAGAGGTGGGAAGCGGGAGAGGGAGAAGCAGACTCCCCGCCGAGCAAGGAGCCCGATGCGGGACTCGATCCCGGGACTCCAGGATCACGACCCGAGCCGAAGGCAGTTGCTTAACCAACTGAGCCACCCAGGCGCCCCTCCCTAGTAGCTCTTTACCAGAGGGAGGATTCAACAAATACTTTTCTATTTTATGTTTCTCTGCTTTTAAAATGAGAATGTACATTAGTCTGGAAATTAATCAAATTTAGCATAATAAGAGAAGTTAAAGGTGTGGAGAACGTGGATATATTGATATTGCTGTGAATGTAAAATGAACAGCTCTATGTGTATTTTTCTCTGTGTGTTATGTGAGTAGTATGTATATAGGGGAGGAGCAGGTTAAAATAGAACCTTGGCTTTAAGTCAGCCAGAATGAAAAGTATCATATACATATGAAAGATTAAATTTCTGTGAAAGGCCAAATTTATCAAATAATCATTGGCTTTACAATGGAAATTATCAAGCAGTGTACCTTTCACCCAGCTTCAGTAATTATCAACACAGGGCAGTCATGTTTCATTTCTGTTGTCACCCCCTGCAAATTATTATTTCAAAGTAAATCATGTCATTCTATCTATAAATACTTCAGTATGTAGCTATAAATGGTAAGGACTTTTTTTTTTTTTAATTCTGTAATACTGTTATCACACCTTTAAAAACTGGTATTTTTTAATAGCATCAAAAACTAGTCAGTTATCAAATTTCCCTGATTATCTCATGAAGTTTTTTATTTTACATTTGGTTTGTTGGAATCATGATCTAAACAAAGTCTGTACGTATTTTCTGTTTAGGTGCTGTGTCTTTTAGTCTGTTTTTCCTGTTATACCATTAAAATGTATTAAAAGTTTATATCTACTAAATGACAATTGTTAAAGTTTAAATAAAACATTTGTTTAAATAAAACAATTATTTTCACAAACCTTGAAGTAAAATACGTTCTCAATAAACTTGAGGCAGTAGAATAAAATTCTCTGTATATACTCTGTAACTACTAAGTTTAACAGTCCTGGTTCTGACTTATATTTCATGAGTTGAAATCCTGGTTCTGCCTGTTATTTTTATTCTTAATTTTTTATTATGTAAAATTTCAACAGAAATGAAGTTAATAGTATGCTGAACTTCCATTTACCCATTACCCCAGCTTTAATAATAATCAACACTGTCATTCTTGGGGGGTTTTTTTTGCATAAATTTATTTATTTTATTATTATTTTTTTAAATTTTATTATGTTAGTCACCATACAATACATCATTAGTTTTTGATGTGGTGATCCATGATCCATTGTTTTCGTATAACACCCAGTGCCCCATGCAGTACGTGCCCTCCTTAATAATCACGGGGCTAACCAATCCCCCCTCCCCCCTCCCCTCTAAAACCCTGTTTGTCTCTCAGAGTCCATAGTTTCTCATGATTCATGTCTCCCTCCAATTCCCCCCCCTCATTTTTCCCTTCCTTCTCCTAATGTCCTCCATGCTATTCCTTATGTTCCACAAATAAGTGAAACCATATGATAATTGACTTTCTCTGCTTGACTTATTTCACTTAGCATAATCTCTTCCAGTCCCATCCATGTTGACGTAAAAGTTGGATATTAATCCTTTCTGATGGCTGAGTAATATTCCATTGTATATATGGACCACATCTTCTTTATCCATGCATCTGTTGAAGGGCATCTCGGCTCTTTCCACAGTTTGGCTATTGCGGACATTGCTGCTATGAACGTTGGGGTGCATATGGCCCTTCTTTTCACTACATCTGTGTCTTTGGGCTAAATACCCAGGAGTGCAATTGCTGGGTCATAGGGTAGCTCTATTTTTAACTTTTTGAGGCACCTCCACACTGTTTTCCAAAGTGGCTGTACCAACTTGCATTCCCACCAACAGTGTAAGAGGGTTCCCCTTTCTCCACAACCTCTCCAACATTTGTTGTTTCTTTCCCTGTCCATTTTTGCCATTCTAACTGGTGTAAGGTGGTATCTCAATATGGTTTTGATTTGAATTTCCTTGATGGCTAATGATGATGAGCATTTTTTCATGTGTCTGTTAGCCATTTGTATGTCTTCTTCAGAGAAGTGTCTTTTCATATCTTCTGCCCACTTTTTGACTTGATTATTTGTTTTTTTGGGTGTTGAGTTTGAGAAGTTCTTTATAGATCTTGGATACCAGCCCTTTATCTGTAGTGTCATTTGCAAATACCTTCTCCCATTCTGTGGGATGCCTCTTTGTTTTGTTGACTGTTTCCTTTGTTGTGCAGAAGCTTTTTATCTTGATGAAGTCCCAAAAGTTCATATTTGCTTTTGTTTCACTAGCTTTTGGAGATGTATCTTGAAAGAAGTTGCTGTGGGTGATGTCAAAGAGGTTACTGCCTATGTTCTCCTCTAGGATTTTGATGGATTCCTGTCTCACATTGAGGTCTTTCATCCACTTTGAGTTTATCTTTGTGAATGGTGTTAGAGAATGGTCGAGTTTCATTCTTCTGCATGTGGCTGTCCAGTTTTCCCAGCACCATTTATTGAAGAGGCTGTCTTTTTTCCATTGCATGTTTTTTCCTGCTTTGTCAAAGATTATTTGACCATAGAGTTGAGGGTTCATATCTGGGTTCTCTATTCTGTTCCATTGGTCTATATGTCTGTTTTTGTGCCAGTACCATGCTGTCTTGGCGATCACAGCTTTGTAATATAGCTTGAAATTGGGCAACGTGATGCCGCCAGCTTTGTTTTTCTTTTTCAACATTTCCTTGGCAATTCGGGGTCTTTTCAGATTCCATACAAATTTTAGGATTGTTTGTTCCAGCACTTTGAAAAATGTTATTGGAATTTTGATCAGGATGGCATTGAAGGTATAGATTGCTCTGGGTAGCATAGACATTTTAACAATGTTTGTTCTTCCGATCCATGAGCATGGAATATTTTTCCATCTTTTTGTGTCTTCTTCAATTTCTTTCATGAGTGTTTTGTAGTTCCTAGAGTATAGATCCTTTACCTCTTTGGTTAGGTTTATTCCGAGGAATCTTACGGTTTTTGGTGCTATTGTCAATGGAATCGTTTCTCTAATTTCTCTTTCTACAGTTGCGTTGTTAGTGTATAAGAAAGCAACTGATTTCTGTACATTGATTTTGTATCCTGCCACATTACTGAATTGCTGGATGAGTTCTAGTAATTTGGGGGTGGAGTCTTTTGGGTTTTCCATATAAAGTATCATGTCGTTTCAAAAGAGAGAGTTTGACTTCTTCTTTGCCAATTTGAATACCTTTTATTTCCTTTTGTTGTCTGATTGTTGTTGCTAGGACTTCTAATACTATGTTGAACAATAGTGGCGAGAATGGGCATCCTTGACGTGTTCCTGATCTTAAGGGAAAGGCTCTCAGCTTTTCCCCATTGAGGATGATATTCGCTGTGGGTTTTTCATAGATGGATTTTATGAACTTGAGGAATGTTCCCTCTATCCTTATGCTCTGGAGAGTTTTAATCAGGAAAGGATGTTGTATTTTGTCAAATGCTTTTTCTGCATCAGTTGAGAGGACCATATGGTTCTTCTCCCTCCTCTTACTGTGTTCTATCACATTGATTGATTTGCGAGTGTTGAACCACCCTTGCATCCCGGGGATAAATCCCACTTGGTCGTGGTGGACGATCCTTTTAATGTATTGTTGGATCCTATTAGCTAGGATTTTGTTGAGGATTTTGGAATCCATATTCATCAGGGATATCGGTGTGAAATTCTCCTTTTTGTTGGGGTCTTTGCCTGGTTTGGGGATTAAGGTAATGCTGGCCTCATAGAATGGGTTTGGAAGTTTTCCTTCTGTTTCTATTTTTTGAAACAGCTTCAGTAGAATAGGTATTATTTCTTCTTTGAATGTTTGGTAGAATTCCCCAGGGAATCCATCAGGCCCTGGACTCTTGTTTTTTGGGAGGTTTTTGATCACTGCTTCAGTCTCGTTACTGGTTATTGGCCTATTCAGGTTGTCCATTTCTTCCTGTTTCAGTCTTGGCAGCTTATAGGTTTCCAGGAAGGCCTCCATTTCATTTAGATTGCTCAGTTTATTGGCATATAAATGATGATAATAATTTCTAATAATTGTTTCTATTTCCTTGGTGTTAGTCGTGATCTCTCCCCTTTCATTCATAATTTTATTAATTTGGGTCCTTTCTCTTCTCTTTTGGATAAGTCTGGCCAGTGGTTTATTGATATTATTAATTCTTTCAAAGAACCAATTTCTAGTTTCGTTGATCTGATCTACTGTTTCTGGTTTCTAATTCATTGATCTCTGCTTTAGTTTTTTTTTTTTTTTTTAACATTTTATTTATTTGACAGAGAGAGACACAGCAAGAGAGGGAACACAAGCAGGGGGAGTGGGAGAGGGAGAAGCAGACTTCCTGCCGAGCAGGGAGCCCGACGCGGGGCTCGATCCCAGGACCCTGGAATCATGACCTGAGCCGAAGGCAGACATTTAATGACTGAGCCACCCAGGCGCCCCTCTGCTTTAGTTTTAATTATTTCCCTTCTAATGCTTGGCTTAGGCATCGTTTGTTGCTTTTTCTCTAGTTCTTTAAGGTGTAGAGTTAGTTGGTGAATTCGGGATTTTTCTATTTTTTTGAGTGAGGCTTGGATGGCTATGTATTTCCCCCTTAGGACTGCCTTTGCAGTATCCCATAGGTTTTGGACCAGTGTGTTTTCGTTCTCATTGATTTCCATGAATTGTTTAAGTTCTTTGATTTCCTGGTTGACCCATTCTTGAGCAGAGTGGTCTTTAGCTTCCAAGTGTTTGAATTTCTGCCAAATTTTTTCTTGTGATTGAGTTCCAGTTTTAAAGCATTGTGGTCTAAGAATATGCAGGGAATAATCTCAATCTTTTGGTATTGGTCGAGACCTGATTTGTGACCCAGTATGTGGTCTGTTCTGGAGAAAGTTCCATGTGCGCTCAAGAAGAATGAGTATTCTGTTGTTTTAGGGTGGAATGTTCTGTAAATATCTATGAGGTCCATCTGGTCCAATGTATCATTCAAAGCTCTTGTTTCCTTGTTGATTTTCTGCTTAGATGATCTGTCCATTGCTGAGAGTGGTATTGAGGTCTCCTACAGTTAACGTATTGTTATCGGTATGACTTTATTTTGGTTAACAGTTGGCTTATGTAGATGTCTGCTCCCATGTTGGGGGCGTAGATATTTACAATTGTTAGATCTTCTTGTTGGATAGATCCTTCAAGAATGATATAGTGTCCTTCTGTGTCTCTAATTACAGACTTTAGTTTAAAATCTAATTTGTCTGATATAAGAATTGCTACCCCAGCTTTCTTTTGAGGTCGGCTGGCATGGAAGATGGATCTCCATCCCTTCACTTTCAGTCTGGATGTATCTTTAGGTTCAAAATGAGTCTCTTGTAGGCAGCATATGGATGGGTCCTGTCTTTTTATCCAATCTGCAACCCTGTGCCGTTTTATGGGAGCATTTAGGCCATTCCCGTTGAGAGTGATTATTGAAAGATATGAATTAATTGTCATCATGTTGCCTGTGAAGATGTTGTTTTTATAGATTGTCCCTGTAAATTTCTGTTGTAGATCACTCTTGGGGTCTTTCTCCTTTTATAGAACCCCCCTTAATATTTCTTGCAGGGCCGGCTTAGTGGTCACATATTCTTTCAGTTTCTGCTGGTCATGGAAGCTCTGCATCTCTCCATCCATTCTAAATGAAAGCCTTGCCGGATAAAGTATTCTTGGCTGCATGTTCTTCTCATTTAGTACCCTGAATATGTCTTGCCAGGCCTTTCTGGCTTGCCAGGTCTCCGTGGATAGGTCTGACGTTATTCTGATGTTTCTCCCTCTATACGTAAGGAATCTCTTCCCCCTAACTGCCCTTAAGATGGTTTCCTTGGTTCTAAGATTTGCAAATTTTACTATTACATGCCGGGGTGTTGGCCTGTTTTCCTTGATCTTGGGAGGGGTCCTCTCTGCCTCTAGGACGCGAATGTTTGTTTCATTCCCCAGATTAGGGAAGTTCTCAGCTACGATTTGCTCAAATACATCTTCTAGCCCTCTCTCTCTCTCCACTCCCTCCAGGATTCCAATTATTCTGACATTGGAACGCTTCATGGTGTCACTTATTTCTCTGATTCTATTTTCATGGATACTGAGTTGTTTTTCCCTGGCCTCCTCTTTTCGCTTATTCTCTCTTCTGCCTCAGTTACCCTAGCTGTTAGATTATCTAGATTGGATTGGATCTCATTGATAGCATTTTTAAGTTCTGCCAATTCAGCTTTCATTTCTGCCCTTAGAGACTCTGTGTTGTCATTAATTGATTTCTCCATTCTAGCCATTGTCTTTACAATTGCTAGCCTGAATTCCATCTCCAACATCTTGGTTATATCTGCATCCATTTGTAAATCTGCAGCATAAGTCATAATCTCTGAGTCTTTTCTGTTTTGGGGACTCCTCCTCCTAGTCATTCTGTTGATGGGTGTTTGAGAGAATGTATAGAGTCCAAATTATTGACCAGAACCCAAGCAAGATGCACCTGTTTTCTTGGGACCTTAGGGTTGCTGGCCTGTTGTTTTCCCAGCGTGTCTTCTGGGGGAGGGGCCTGCCGCGCTGTTACTCGGGCAACCCTGTTTGGGCGGAGTTGCCCTGCCCCCCTGTGGCGGGGGATGGGCTCAGCGGGAATCAGTTTTGGGGGCTTTTGTTCTCTGGCGCCTTTCCCTGGCAGCTTTCTGCGTCTCCTCCGCCAGTCAGAGTGGAAGAGATCATTTCCAACCCTCTGCCTCAGAGCAGAGAGATCACAGTCTGTTCTTCAGTGAGCTCTGCAGGCCACACTGTCTCCGTTTCTGTCCCTGCTGCTATAAACTGCAGCGGCCTCGGTTGTGCGCCCCTCCGCAGTGCTCCCAGTCCTGCCTCCAGGTCGGAGCACGTCTCTGTCCTTTTTGCTTCTAAAACCGCCAGCCGCTCCCAGTTCACACGCACGCGACCCCACTGCTCCGGGTTTCCGCCCCAGGGGCTGCCCTAAAGTCCTTTCCCTGCCGCTACCGGTCTCCGAGTCTGTGCCGCGTCCCCAGCGTGCGAGGCTGTCGCTCACCGGTGGTGTAGGATCCCCACGGCCAGGCACCCTCCCGCTGCTGTTTATCGTCCAATATCTGCCCGCGGTCCCACGGCTCCCCGCTTCGTACCTTCGTACCTCGAAACCAACCGCCTGTGATATTCTGTTTGTAGAGATCCAGATCTTCTTACATTTCAGGCTGGTTTCGTGGGTGCTCAGAGTGGTCTGGTAGATACCCAGCTCAATTCCGGGGACCAGTTCAAATAGGGTCCCCTACTCCTCCACCATATTTCCTCCCTGTCATTCTTGTTTTATGTATACATCTGTATGCTCCTTATTTCCCTTCATTATTTTGAAAGTTCTGTTTTTGAGATACAAATTAAATTCATTGCAGTGTACACACCTTAACTTTTGTGAGTTTGACAGATGGCTACATCTGTTAACCTACACTTTTATCATAATAATTACTCTCTGTGGAAAGTTCCATTCCAGTCGGGAAAGTTCCATTCCAGTCGGGAATGTGGGAAGTGTCCCTTCCCAGTCGTTACCCACCCTCTCACCCCTCTAGTCTCTATTCTGATATTTTTTCCACCTTGCATTGGCTTCATCTTTAGAACATCATGTAAATGGAATCATATAGTATGTACTCTTTTGTATTTGTCATTTTATCTGTGAGATTCATCTATATTGTTTAAGACATTGTTCCTTTTTATTGGTTAGTAGTAGTCTGTTACATGAACTCAGCACAATTTGTTTATTCATTCTCATGTTGATGGACGTTTGGATTAAAGTTTTTAGCTATTGTGAATGAAGCTGTATATATTTTGTACAAGTCTTATGGACATAGGTTTTCATTCATCTTGGACTAATATCTAGGAGTGGAATTGCTGGGATCAAAGAGTAGGTGTATATTTAATTTTATAAGAAACTACTAAATATTTTCCCAGTGTTTGTACCAACAAGGTATGAGAATTCCAGTTATTTTGCATCATTGCAAAGGTTTGGTATTGCCAGTCTGTTTCATTTTAGCTGTTCTTTTGAGTGTCTCTTTATGGTTTTAATCTGCATTTTCCTGATGAACAATGATGTTGGGCACTTTTTCTTGGGTTTATGGGTCATTCATTTATCTTTGTGAAATATCTAAGTCTTTTGCCTAGTTTAAAAATTGGATTGTTTGCTTTTTTTTCATAGTGAGTTGGGGTACTTGATGTATTCTAGATACAAATATTTTGTCAGAAATATGAATATAATTCTCTCCCAGTCTAGACTTTATATATTCATATTATGTCTTTTGATGAGCCGAAGCTTTTAATCTCCTTAAGTGTAATTTAGTAGTTTTCTTTTCATGGTTGTTTTCTCTGTCCTGTCTGAGAATCCTTTGCTTATTCTTGCTTCAGGAATATATTTTGTTTACTTCATTTTTTATGAAATTCAGCTTTTTTTTTTTAAGTTTATTTTTAGCTTTTATATTTATTTTTACAATCTGTCTCAAATAGATTTTTGTTCATCTTTAAAAACAACCAGAATTTGACTTTACTGATGATTCTCTATTGTTTGCCCATTTTTTACTTTGTTGATTTCTGCTCTTTAAACTTTGGATTTAATTTGCTTATCCTTTTCTAGCTTAAGGTAGCAGCTTAAATTGCCTTTGGAGCTTCTTTTTCTATATAAACATTTAAAGTTATAAATTTTCCTCTAAGCATGGCTTTACCTTCAGATTTTGATAAGCTGTTTTCATTTTCATTCATTTAAAAATATTTTACCTTTTCCCTTTTAATTTGTTCTTTGACCCATAGATTTATTAGAAATTTGTTGTTTAACTTCTAAAGAGTTAGGGATTCATTTTCCAAATACTTGTATGAATTTTTTAATCTTGATTTTAGTTTTACTATTCTGCATATGGATTAGAAACAGACAAAATGTAGGTAATACTCAGGTATTTTGAGATGAAATTATTCTATTATCTGCATTTTTATTGAAAAATATCTTTCAGTATTTTATGTGTACATTGTTTATAATTCCTATGAAAAAGCAGAGTTACTGTATTTAGAAAGTACTTACGAAAGAGTTTATTTTTTTTTATCCAATTTAGAGTTCGTTGTCGAAATGCTGGTCCTGTAGCTATAGCTGAGAAGAGCATTGCCCAAGTTGCAGAAAAATTCGTATTAAGAGGTTATTGTCCAAATTGCAAGCAAGTCTTTATGGATGAAACCAGTACCCGAAATCACAAGCAGAATTCAGGGCACAAAGTCCGAGTCATTACCTCAATGGAAGAATCAGTCTTACTTTATTGCCACAGCAGTGAAGGGAACAAACCTCCTTCTGACTTGCATCTATTACTAGATCAATCAAAATTTTCATCACTTAAAAGAACTATGTCTGTTCGAGAATCTAGCTCACAAGATTGCACCACTGTTCCAAAAAAGAAGATGAATTTAGAAGGTAGAAGCCATGAAGGTATAGTTTGTGTTCAGAAAGAAAAGTCAGTTGTAAAAACTTGGTTTTGTGAATGTCATCAACGATTCCCAAGTGAAGACGCAGTGGAAAAGCATGTTTTCTCAGCAAACACAATGTGTTATAAGTGTGTGGTCTGTGGAAAGGTGTGTGAAGATTCAGGGGTCATCCGTTTACACATGAGCCGAATTCATGGAGGAGCACATTTAAATAACTTTCTTTTCTGGTGTCGGACATGCAAAAAGGAGTTAACGAGAAAAGAGACTATCATGGCACACGTGACTGAATTTCATAATGGACACAGATATTTTTATGAGACAGATGAGGTAGAAGGTGAAACTTTGCCTTCATCTTCTACAACACTGGTGAGTAATGTGACTGCTGAGACTCCTTCTTCAACTATTACTATTATTGATCATTCTCCAGCAAACAGTCCTCCAAGGGGTAAATGGCAATGCCGAATTTGTGAAGATATGTTTGATTCCCAAGAATGTGTAAAACAGCATTGCATGTCTTTAGCAAGTCACCAGTTTCATAGATACAGCTGTGCCCATTGCAAAAAGACTTTTCACAAGGTAGAAACACTATACCGCCATTGCCAAGATGAGCATAACAATGAAATAAAGGTTAAGTACTTCTGTGGGCTTTGTGATCTTATCTTTAATGTGGAAGAAGCATTTTTAAGTCATTATAAGGAGCACCACAGCATAGATTATGTGTTTGTGCCTGAAAAAACTGAAACTTCAATTAAAACTGAGAATGATTTTCCAGTAATAGAGACTAGTAACTTGTTAACCTGTGGTTGCCGTGAGAGTTACATCTGTAAAGTCAACAGAAAGGAAGATTATAGTAGATGTCTCCACACCATGTTGGATAAAGGTAAACTGTGGTTTCGCTGCAGCTTGTGTTCAGCAACAGCACAGAGCGTAACCGACATTAACACTCATATCCATCAAGTGCACAGAGAAGAAAACAGTGAGGAGGAAGAGGAGCAACAGTATGTGATCAAGTGTGGCACCTGCACTAAAGCATTTCATGATCCTGAGAGTGCTCAGCAGCACTTCCATAGGAAACATTGCTTTTTACGGAAACCCAGTGTGGCTCATTTTGGATCTGAGAAAACAAGCCTATACAAGTTTGCTGCCAGTGCCTCACGTACGGAGAGAAAACTGAAACAGACAGTAAGCCATCCAAAAAATTCAGACGTGGAGAAAGGAGCTGAGAATGACCAAGGCTGTCAGAATATAGGTATGGCTTTTCAATTCTAATGTCTGTGCAAATTTCATATGCTGATAGAGAAACATACGTGTATTGTAGACATTTTTGTGAAAGCTAATAATGACTCAGTTTTGAAGTAAGAAACATGGTAGGATGATCAGTTAATTAGTGTGTACACTTTTTAGGGATGTATATTCCTAAACACTAATAAATATTAATATTTAAATATTCAACTACTCTAAACTTAAGGGGACGAAGAGTATATATTAGCTTTTTTTTTTTAAGATTTTATTTATTTGACAGAGAGACAGCGAGAGAGGGAACACAAGCAGTGGGGAGTGGGAGAGGGAGAAGCAGGCTTCCTGCTGAGCAGGGAGCCCGATGCGGGGCTAGATCCGAGGACCCTGGGACCATTACCCTAGCCAAAGGCAGACGCTTAACAACTGAGCCACCCAGGTGCCCCGAGTCTATATTAGCTTTTAACAATGTGTTTAAGATAACATTTTCTTTTACAGAAAGCATGGGAATTTTGAGAGATGATGGAAATTGATAGTCTTTCTGAAAGTCAGATTTGAAAGTTATCCTGAACATTTAGATTCTTATCATTTAGATTTAGGTTCATTAAAAAGATAAATCAAGTGAACTCTTTTTGTTTCTATTTTGACTTTATTCTTTTGTTGTTGTTGGCTGAATCTTTTTTTATTAAAAAAATTTTTTTTAGGGGCGCCTGGGTGGCTCAGTCAGTTAAGCGGCTGCCTTCGGCTCAGGTCATGATCCCAGAGTCCTGGGATCGAGCCCCACGTCGGGCTCCTTCCTCAGCGGGGAGCCTGCCTCTTCCTCTCCCTCTGCCTGCCATTCCCCCTGCTTGTGCTCTCCCTCTCTCTATCTCTATCAAATAAATAAATAAAATCTTTAAAAAAAAAAAAAAATTTTTTTTTGTTCCAGTGTAGTTAACGTATTAGTTTTCAGGTGTACAATATTAGTGATTCACCAATTCTATATAGTAGTCAGTGCTCGTTATGATAAAGTGTACTCTTAAGCCCTTCACCTATTTCATCCATCCCCCCATCCAACTTCCATCTGGTAATCACCAGTTCTCTATATTTAAGAATCTGGTTTTTTGTCTTTTTTTCCCTTTATTTCTTAAATTCCACATGAGTGAAATCCTATGGTATTTGTCTTTCTGGCATTATACCCTCTAGATCCATCCATGTTGTTGCAAATGGCAAGATTTCATTCCTTTTTATGGCTGAGTAATATTTTGTTTATATATATATATATATATATATATATATATATAAATATATAAAATGCACATACATGCCATGTCATCTTTATCCATTTATCAGTGGACACTTGGGTTGTGTCCATAATTTGACTATTGTAAATAATGCTGCATTTAACAAAGTGATGCGTATATCTTTTTGAATTAGTATTTTCATATTCTTTGGGTAACTATCCAGGAGTAGAATTACTGGATTATATGGTAATTCTCTTTTTAATTTTTCAAGGAACCTCCATATTGTTTTCCACAGTGGCTGTACCAGTTTGCATTCCCACCAGCAGTGTATAAGGAAGGGTTCCTTTTCCTCCACATCCTCATATTTTGGCCTAATTTTATAAGTATGAGAAGTCTTAAAGATCACTTCAGAATTTGTATATTTTTGTTATGATTTTCTTGGAAGCAAAACTATTACTTAGAGTTAAAATGGCAATTAGAAGTAGAGTTACAGGGGCTCCTGGGTGGCTCAGTGGGTTGGGTGTCTGCCTTTGGCTCAGGTCATGATCCCAGTGGACTGGGATCAGGCTTTGCATCGGGCTCACTGCTCAGTGAGGAGCCTGCTTCTCCCTTTCCCTCTGCCTGCCACTCCCCCTGCTTGTGTTCTGTCTCTCTCTCTCAAATAAATAAAATCTTTAAAAAAAAAAAAAGAAGTTACAAGTGGTAGCAAGAAACCAGGGAGAAAACTGAGGTATAGATTCCTTTGTAATTACTCTAGACTTGACTTCTTGCACCATGTGATAAGACTGAGTAAGTCTAGAAGGGTACAATGTTTTTATTTCATTTAGAAGTATAATTTTAAGTGTATATTCTTTTAAATAAATATTAGATTTTGGTAAATTATACAATATATAGTGGGGACAGGGAGGATATATGAAAATTTTGGCTAAAATGTTTTTTTAAAGATTTATTTGTTTTAGAGAGAAAGCTTACGCATGAGCGGGAGGGGCACAGGGAGAGAGAGAAAGAGAAACTCAAGCAAACTCCACACTGAACACAGAGCCCGACTCAGGGCTTGATCTCATGACCCTGAGATCATGACCTGAGCCGAAGCCAAGAGTTGGACGTTTAATGAACTGTGCCACGCAGGTGCCCCTAAAATTTTTTTATAAACTATTTTTGTGAACTATTGAGTTTATGCAGCCTTGCTCTATAGCATGTGTAGATCTCAGTATCATCTTTAGTCATGGCGTGTTTTATGTAAGAAATGATTACATGACCTGCTACTGACCCATTCAGCTCTACTTCAAACAGTAAAGCAGTGATCACACTGTTTTTGTATTCTCTTGTGCTTTTCTTTTGTTTTTCCGATTAGTTTTTGGGAATTTATGTTGGTCTGTGTTTGGTAGATGATTGTAGTATCTAAATCTACAGTTAACTAAGAATTAAAAAAAAATTTTTTTAAGTAATTTCTACACCTAACATGGGGCTCAAACTCACGACCCGGAGATCGAGTCACATACTCCACCGACTGAGCTAGCCAGGGACCCCTACAATTACTAAGAATTTTAAGAAAAGATAAAAGAAGATGGGTGGCTTGGAAATGGGGAGGAGATGACAGTAGTATATTTGAAGGAGTCTCTATTAGGTAGAGTAAAACCTAGTCATTTTAAAAATAGTTTAAAATATTAAGGTTTACATTGCTAACCACTAGAAACTTCAAGGCCTTATCATTATAGAAAAGTATGAAAGAAATGAGAGGGATGGAGAACAAGAGTTGGAAAATGGTGGAAGAGGAAAGAATCTAAGAGAACCAAGAAAAGATGTGTTTATGGTGGGAGGTGCTGGTGTGCTACCAGGACCTCTTATGCACCACTTTATGGTAGCAGGGTTGTAGGTTATTTCATTTCTGCTCTCTAGGGTTTTTTTTTTTTTTTTTTAAGATTTTATTTATTTATTTGAGAGAGAGAGAGAATGAGAGACAGCATGAGAGGGAGGAGGGTCAGAGGGAGAAGCAGACTCCCTGCCGAGCAGGGAGCCCGATGTGGGACTCGATCCCAGGACTCCAGGATCATGACCTGAGCCGAAGGCAGTTGCTTAACCAACTGAGCCACCCAGGTGCCCATGCTCTCTAGGGTTTTTAACATAGCTAACAGGTTACTAATAAATCAGTCTAGATTGGGAAAAGAAACTTCTGGTGGGAGAAGTTCTTAACAGATAACCTTGAAATTTTATTTTGATGGATGGTACAAGATTTTGGTTATTTAGCCTCAAAATTTGGTCTTCTAGTTTCTCCAGTACATTATTTCTTTTTAAAGATTTTATTTATTTGTCAGAGAGACAGAGAGTGAGCAGCACAAGCAGGGGAAGCTGCAGGCAGAGGGAGAAGCAGGCTCCCTTCCGAGCAAGGAGCCCAATGAGGGACTCTACCCCAGGACTCAGGATCATGACCTGAGCCGAAGGCAGACGCTTAACCCACTGAGCCGCCCAGGCATCCCTCCAGTACATTATTTTTTAAAAAATTCCTTGTATAAATTACTTTTAAAGAAATCCTTAGCTATAATGGATTTGGTAATGATGGGAGCAGTTTTGGAGGTAGTGGAAGCTGTAATGATTTTGGCAATTACAACCAATCAATCTTGAAATTCTGGACCCATGAAAGAAGGAAATTTTGGAGGCAGACTCTCTGGCCCCTGTGGTGGTGGAGGCCAGTACTTTTCCAAACCACAAAACCAACATGGCTATGGCAGTTCCAGCAGCAGCAGTGGCATAGCGGTGGCAGAAAGTTTTAATTACTGCCAGGAAACGAAGTTTAGCAGGAGAGAAGAGCCAGAGAAGTGACAGGGAAGCTGCATGTTACAACGGATTTGTGAACTCAACCAAACAGTGGTGGCAGGGCCTAGCTGTACAAAGAAGACATGTTTGAGACAATACTCATGTGTATGGGCAAAAAATCTCGAGCACTGTATTTGTGACTAATATAACAGATTGTTTTAGTTTCTCTTCTATGGAAAAAAGCATTCCAACAAAGGATTTTAATACAGATTTTTTTTTAACACCTATGCTGTTGATTGCTAAATGTGATACCCTCATCATGATGCTGAATAAATATGTCTTTTAAAAAAAAAATTAGAAAAAGAAAGGCAGGCTTTAGGGTCAGTGGCATGTATATATAGAAAGAATAATGAAATTTTTGAAATGTTCAGAATATTTTTTATTTGGTGTTAGTATACCATGTCATGTACAAGTTTGGACTTCATGAAAAGGTTTAGAAATTAATAATATTCAAAATTAACATTTTTGTATAGTCTCTAATATCTTTTAAACTTGAGCAATTAAAATGTTTTTAGCTAATTCTTAACCAAATTCAGGTTAATGTTTCTCTCTTCTCAGATGAAGAAGTTGTTGAGCTTCCAGATTTGGATTATCTGCGAACCATGACTCATATAGTCTTTGTAGACTTTGATAACTGGTCAAACTTTTTTGGTCATCTGCCAGGGCATCTTAACCAAGGAACATTTATTTGGGGTTTTCAAGGTATGGTTGATAAGGAAAACATTTGAAATGATACCCTCTCCTCTTTTTTCCATTAGAATATGTGTCACGTTAAAAGGACTGCTCTTGAACCTTCTTGATTAGAACATACAAACATAATTAGAATATTGTCACTTTGCATTATAGCTACTCTGCTAGAATATTTTTCTCTTTACATTTCTGTGTGGTAAATATTAACTCTCTTTGGTGACCTAAAGTTTGTGGATCTTTAGATACATATTGAAAAAACCTTTATTCAACACCTGCAGTGTGCCAGGTACTATGCTTGGTATTAATTCATGTTTACTGATTATTATATTTATCTCCTTTTTAAAATATAAGAAAGTATGCTGAGTTTATTTTTTTTCCAAAGTATAAAACTAATAAATAGTAGAGTTAGCTTTTGAACTTGGTTGGGCCTCATGGCTACAGAACTAGTATGATTTTCAACATGCCACAACTGCCTCTTCAGTTCATCCTTACTGTATTCATCTAAATATCTCTTTACAAACCATTGACCAAACAGGGAGAGAGACTTCTTTGATTTACAGAAGGTTAGTATAGTGAACATCCAATAAACTTCATGTTTGATAGGGAACAACATAAAAAGAGGAGGATTGGATTTAAGATAGAAATGTACTGACCTGGATAAAGTTATCCAGTAGTCTTTTAGTAAATTTAGCTTTGCTGATTGCCCGTAATTTCTATCCACTGAGTAGCCTTGACATATTTGTGAAAAAAACCACTAATATGGTTTTATAGAAGTATACCATTCAGAGTCTTATCACACACATTACTTTTGATTCTCACTAACATACCTCTCTGTTTCCAGATGAATAGGCAGATTGAAGGAAGTCGGCCTATTTTGCCAAGATTTTGTAAAGCAACAAAATGGTGATACCCATACTAGAATTGAATTCTGCATTCTAATCTAGTACCTACCCTCTAGAAAAATTTTTCTCTAATAGTGTTTTTTCATGTTTGAGCTTTCAGTTGTATCTAGTGTTCTTTTCTTTTCTTTTTTTTTCTGTTTGACTATCATTTATGCCTTTTCTAAAAATAATAGGAGGAAACACCAATTGGAAGCCTCCACTCAACTGTAAGATCTATAATTACCTGAATAGGATTGGATGCTTCTTCCTTCATCCTCGTTGTAGTAAAAGGAAAGATGCTGCTGATTTTGCCATATGTATGCATGTGAGTGAGTGTTTTATTAAAAATCTAACATGAATCTAGGACCCATTTGCAATTTCCTTTCCACTTGGATCATAATGACACCTATAGAGCATGCTTCAGTGCTGTATTTTTGTGGGTTTTTTTTGTTTTTTTTTTTTTTTTTAAAGATTTTATTTATTTATTTGACAGAGAGAGACACAGCGAGAGAGGGAACACAAGCAGGAGGAGTGGGAGAGGGAGAGGGAGAAGCAGGCTTCCCGCGGAGCAGGGAGCCCGATGCGGGGCTCGATCCCAGGACGCTGGGATCATGACCTGAGCCGAAGGCAGACGCTTAACGACTGAGCCACCCAGGCGCCCCGAGTGCTGTATTTTTGTATAAAACCTTCTGCATTGGGTTCTACTTATGACTAATGAGGGCAAGGGCCCATATTATACTTATTTACTGCCTTTTTCCCCAAATCCTAGCAGACTGTCAGCTACTCATTGTAGACCCTTAACTATTTATAGAATAACGGTCAAGAGATGACATTGTACTTGATGTATGCTAAGATACTTTGACATTTTAACACCTCTGAAATTGGGGGGCACCTTAACAATCACCATTGGTCTAGATGGGATTTGCATTTGCTTCTCTGCCAGTCACCTAGAGAAGCTACCAATCTTGAGACCCATTTTAAATTAAATTCTCTGCTTAAGGATTTATGTATCACACTGATAGCATGAATTTACTCTGCAAATTTGTTTTTTAGGTATTTCTGTGTGTGTTTTTTTAAAGTTTATTTATTTATTTATTTATTTAGAAAGAGGGGAGGGGCAAGGGGGAGAGGGCAGGAGAGAGAATCTTAAGCAGGCTCCATGCCCAGTGTGAAGCCTGACACAGGGCTCCATCTCACAACCCTGAGGTCATGACCTGAGCCAAAATTAAGAGTTGGACCCTTAACCAACTGAGCCACCGAGGCACCCCTTAAGTTTTTTATTTATTTAAGTAATCTCTGCACCCAGCATGGGGCTCGAACCCATGACTCCCAAGACCAAGAGTCACATGCTCTACCGACTAAGCCAGCCAGGTACTGTCCCTCTCTGCAAACTTGTTGGCTGCTGCTTACATTTTAAACCATAAGACATTTCCTTTTCCATTTATTCAGTGCTAAGATTGAGTTATGCAAATTACCTTGCTTACCCTCTCTCTATGGCAGATTTATTTCTTACGTATTACCCTTAGATTAAGTATGTAGCCCTTATAGCATTCCAGCTTTATGTACTTCTTTTGGCTTTTTTTTTTTTTCTTTCTTGGTGGCACATAAAATATCTGATAATTGATGGCATTTTACATCTGATTAAATATGGTATATTTTATTTCTGAAGGAGATCTTTATATCATACTTTGGTGGGAGCTAGAAAACAAGCTAAATATATCTTTCTAGGGGTGCTTGGCTGGCTCGGTCAGTGGAGCATGCAACTCTTGATCTCAAGGTTGAGTTCAAGCCCCACGTTGGGTATAGAGATTCATTTTAAAAAGTAATAAAATCATGGGGCGCTTGGGTGGTTCAGTCGGTTAAGCGGCCGCCTTCGGCTCAGGTCATGTGGGATCGAGCCCCGCATCGGGCTCCCTGCTCGGCGGGAAGCCTGCTTCTCCCTCTCCCACTCCCCCTGCTTGTGTTCCCTCTCTCGCTGTCTCTCTCTGTCAAATAAATAAATAAAATCTTTTTAAAAAATTAAAAGTAATAAAATCTTAAATAAATACACCTTTCTAGGTATGTGTTCATTCTGAAATAGATGTAACTTAATTTAAACCTCAAGTACTGATTTCTATCAACATATGCATTTTGTTCCAACTTAGGCTGGCCGTCTAGATGAACAACTACCCAAGCAAATTCCTTTCACCATCCTCTCAGGAGATCAAGGTTTTCTGGAGCTAGAGAATCAATTTAAGAAGACTCAGAGGCCAGCACATATACTAAACCCTCACCATTTAGAGGGAGATATGATGTGTGCCTTGTTAAATAGCATATCTGATACCACCAAAGGTACGCAGCTGCAGTCACAGTGCAAACCGCCCAAGAGGAGGAGACTTCACTGCTGAGAGAAACCAATAAACTGCTGTCCACTAGTGAACTGTTGGCTGCTCACTAGAGCATCGTGTTCTCATACTTCTATATTTCTTATTTTTTACTTTTCTCTCATTCTTTAGTGTTTTAGAATTTTCTGGAGCCTTTTCTGATCTATTAGATAAAATCTGTATTCATGTATATAAAATATATATTCATGATTTGAAATATGTTAGTGCAATTTTGCAAAGCTCAGAATCCAGATTTTCACTGTTTCTAAAATACCAAATTTATCTTCACTTTTTCAGAAAGCTAATTGCTTATAGGTTAAACCAGAAAGCAATAAATAATATGGAAAAAAAAAAAAAAAGACAATTTTAAGAGGTTGACAGGGACAAAAATGAAGCCCTGAGAGATCTTTAATTACTTGGAAGAGGTCGGTACCTCCTGTCCTATTCCCAGGATTTACACGTTTTCTCTGACTTTCTGATATTGTTCAGTGAAAGGGTGTGCTGATGTTCAGTTTCACTAAGAAGTATTTAAGAAAGGATGCAATTCTAGGGATTCAGATGAGTTTTTTTTCGTAATTTCTGAAATATGGTAGAAGAAAAGAACAAATTTTTAAATATCCTAATGGTTTGCAGCCATGACTAAGATTTGAAGATACTGATGTATGACCTCAATGAAAAACTATTTTTGGCATTTTTACTATATGCCCTAAGTTTTCCAACTCTCCTCCTAGCTATTTTTTTCTTTCAGCGTGTTTGGAGCCACATCTTGATTGAAAACCCATTCTGAAGAATTTTGCTCTCATCACTGAATTACAGTGGATGAATTTACTTCTGCAAAGTTAGGAATCATTAATCTACTAGCCCAACTGCTCTTTAAAGGAAAATCGACTCTGTTTTACATATTTATGTCATGCCTTAGTACTGAATTTTATCTTCCTATTCTGTAATTTTTGTTTTCATCCATTTGCTTTTCTTATCTTTAGTTGCTGCTTTTTTTTTTTTAATCTTTTTCTTTTATTCTTTTGCCATCCTGTCCCCAGCCCTTAACAACATCTACTTAATATCCTGTAAAGTACTTAAATTTTTATCTTTGCCACCCAAGGCCGACCCTTTTTCTCCTTTTCCTATGCTGCTGCTTTGGGGAACATCTCTTTTGTAATTGTCACTGTGAAAACTGTTAGGGATTTGCTTCTCTTACCAGCTTTATTTGGAAATGAGAGCTGCATGTAAGTAGGTCTGCATGGGTATATTAGGGTTGGAGATAAGATACAGGTTATTATTACATGCTGATTGTTCCCCTCTGAGTACCCCTATGTGCTAGGTGTTTTTTTAATCATTCGTTCATATTCAGTGTTCTTTGGAATTTACTGCTCTTTGGGGACACCTGTGTACTTTATTCTGAATTTTTGTGAAATGCAGATATAGTACAGTGCATAAAGAAGGGCATGGGCTTTCTTTGGTTTGAATGCTAACTTTGCTGCTGCTTTGCTGTGTGATTTCAGGCAAGTTACTCAACTTTTTCTGACCCTCACTTTTTATATCTATAAAGTCTTAAGAATTAGTGATACGTATAAAGTATCTAGCACAGCATATAAAGTACTATGGGTGCTCAATAAATAGCAGCTATTTTTATTATTACTACCATAAGAAGAAAATATGATTCCTAGCCACTACTTTTTTTTTTCCTTAGTTTTTCTTTCCAATAGTTTTTATTGTGGTAAAATATACAGAACATAAGATTTACCATTTTAACCATTCTGAAGTATGTACTTCAGGTGTTTCCTACATTTACATTTTGTGCAGCCATCACCATCATCCATTTTCACAGCTCTTTTCATCTTGCAAAACTGAAACTTTATATCCATTTAACAGTAATTCCCCATTCCCCTTTTCCCAACCCCTGGAAAACACCATTCTATAGTATTTTGACTAAATACTTCATATAAGTGAAATCATACAGCATTTGTCTTTTTGTGCCTCGCCTGTTTCACTTAGCATAATGTCTTCAAGTTTCATCTGGGTTATAGCAAAGGTCAGAATTCCCTTCCTTTTTAAGGCTGAACAATATTCCATTGTATGTGTAGACTTTATTTTGCTTATCCATTTATCCATCAATGGATACTTGCATTGAATACATGTTTTTAACTATTGTGAGTAATGCTGCTATGAACACAGATGTATAAATATCTCTTCAAGACCTTGCTTTTATTTCTTTTGAGTATGTACCCAGAAGTGGAATAGCTGGATCATAAGCTAGTTCTGTTTTTAATTTTTTGAGATATTTCTGTACTGTTTTCCATAGCGACTATATCATTTTACATCCCTACCAAGAGTATACAAGGGTTCCAGTTTTTCTACATCTTTGTTAACATTTATTTTCTAGGTTTTGTTTGTTTGTTTTTGTTGATAGCCATCCTAATGGGTGTGAAGTGGTATCTCATTGTGGTTTTCATTTCCATTTCCCTAATGATTAGTGATGTTGAGCATCTTTTATGTGCTATAGCCACTACATTTTATTTTTTAATTTTTTAATTTTTTATTTTTTTTAAAGATTTTATTTATTTATTTGACAGAGACAGCGAGAGAGGGAACACAAGCAGGGGGAGTGGGAGAGGGAGAAGCAGGCTTCCCGCGGAGCAGGGAGGTCGATGCGGGGCTCAATCCCAGGACCCTGGGATCATGACCTGAGCCAAAGGCAGACGCTTAACGACTGAGCCACCCAGGCGCCCCTAGCCACTACATTTTAAAAGCAATGAGAATTATTAAAACTAAGTGGCCAGAGATATGTATAGTCCTTAAATCATGATGTTTCAGTTAGACCTAGATTTGAAGATGCTTTTGTAACTTAATTCTAAAATTCAAAAAAATAAGTTATACTGAATCATAGTATGTTCAGATTCAGTTTAAGACAATTTTTTTTTTTATGGAAGACTTAAAGACATCAGATTGCCTAGTAGTGAACTTTGTAATGAGAAAATCAAAGAACAGTCCTTGGATAACTTTATTCTATCACCTTTCCTAACAAATGACTTTGTAAATAGTAGAATAATAGTATTTGTTTAAAAATGATATTTGATACATGTTGGGACTTAGAAGATTTCTCAATGTCCACAAATACTATAATTCTTCTTGGGCCTTTAGGTACTTTTGGTTACTCTAAGAATGCCAGGATAACTCCTTCCTTCTAGCTTATTAGCACAGTGTTCCTATCTTCAGATTTGACAGCTAGACAGTTTCTTAAGGCAGTGTGGTTTTGGGGTGGGAATCAGTGGACCTTTTTGAGAATCTGACAAAAGCTTTCAATGCTTCTTTCCTCAAAAATGAACATGTATATATAATATCACATGCAACTTCAGGGGATTTGTGGTCTCAAGGCTCCTGGTTACCAACCATACCACAAACCTCTCCTTAGGATATGACAGCAGTTCATACTGTAAGTAACATCCAGTGAGAAGTTCTCATATTAATCATTGATTTAGAGACAGTCTGCTGATTTTTCAGTTTTTTTAAATCTCCACCATAGCATAGACAAATGGTAAAAGTTTGAACCTCTTATTTCTTTCTAACTTTTCAGAAATTTTCCATTAGTAGGACTAGAAAGTGATATTAGACTGGAGCTTCCTGTATAAACAAGGAAGAATCTGTTGAATAGTGTCATGAGAATCAGTGATTATGTGATATCTTATTTTTAGTCTTTGCCAGTTTTTCAGTTAAGTGAAGGTTTTTTTCAGGAGGTGTTTATCTCAGTAAAAATAAAGGTATTCAGAGTGGCTGATATGAATGATATGAATGTCCAGCCAGTTGGCCATAAGGTATTACTTTTTAGCTTGGCATGGAGGGAACAGCTAAGTAGCTTTACTACTGGTACTTTTTTAGATCTCTGACTTAGGGTAAGTCATTTACTTTTTGCAGCAAAGTAAGCCTATAGACTTAAGTTTGAGATTTGAAAATGTCATGGCTTTTGCCCTATAAAAATCTCTCTCCTTCTAAGCATCAGGATTCCAGCACAGGATAAATGTATAAATATAAATCCCTGTAGAGATATTTTAAAACATTTACTAATTTGTCCTTAATTGACACCTTTGGCCCCCTTATCCTTTATCAGTTCTGTTTTATAGTGTACTCCTCACTGTTTTAAAACTTGCCAAGATGCATGGATCCTTTCTAGTAATTCTAATCAGAGGAGCCAGGTAGACTTTCTCTTCTTTTGGACCTTTTACATTTTATTCACAAATATATGTTGATTCTAACTTGAGTCATATTCCAAAAATGCGGTTATAACTTGTCACTTAAGTGTTTTAAAGAAGAGGGGCACCCGAGTGGCTCAGTTGGTTGAGCTGCTAACCCCTGGTTTTGGCTCAGGTCATAATCTCAGGATCATGGGATCCAGCCCCAAGTTGGTTCTGTACTAAGTGCAGAATCTGCTTGTCCCTCTCCCTCCCCCTCTGCTCCTTCCCTTTTGTTCCTACCCCCCCCACCCCACCCCGCACACTCTCGCACCCTCTCTCTCTCAAATAAATAAAATCTTTGAATGTTTTAAAGAAGAGAAGGGCGGGGGTGCACCTGGGTGGCTCAGTTGGTTAAGCATCTGACTTGATTTCAGCTCAGGCCTTGCTCTCCGGGTCATGATTTTAGACCTTGCGTTGGGCTCCATGTTGGCCTCCACTTTGGGTGTGGAACTTACTTTAAAAAAAATGTAAAAATAAAAGAAAGGGAACTTTTTTTTTTTTTTTAAGAGAGGGAGGCTCCGGGGAGGGGCAGAGGGAGAGAGAAAATCTTAAGCAGACTCCATGCCCAGCGCCGAACCGAGGCAAGGCAGGACTCCATCTCACAACCCTGAGATCATGACCTGAGCCAAAATCAAGAGTCAGATGCTTAACTGACTGAGCCACCCAGACTCCCCAAAAGGGAACTAATCTTTATTGAAGGCTATAATGTGCCAGCCACTAATGCTAGCTACTTTTTATATTTGTAATGTTTGAAGACGTTTAAAAACATGTTTAAAGAATAACTTCCACATGTTATTTAATTCTCTTTGCAACACTTTGAGGTAGGATGTATTAGATTGTCCCATTTCATAGATGAGGGAGCAGAGGTCCAGAAAGGTTAAAATAAGCTACCTGCAAGTATTTTTCTCCTTATCAGTATCTCCTGCTAAGGCTGAGGCTTTTACTGACACAAATGTCTGATTTTGTGATGTAGAGAATTCAATGTGAATCATTGACTCTAACCATTTCCTTGAAAAATATAATGAGAGACTTTTTGCTGCAGTGTAATGACATTGCAGAGTTTGTGTAAAGATACCAAATATAAGAGTTGTGTTTTGTTTTTTTTTTAATATTTAGGAAGATGCATGGGAGGGGCAGAAAATAAAGAGGTTTGATTGTGGGTTCTGATATTTCTGATTATATGTTAAACATAGCTAAGGAAAGTGATCAGCACAATGAAGTAAATTCCCTTTTATCTCATAATTAAACAAAGAAGCCCCTATCTCAGCCCCACTTTTCTGTGACTGAATTTCTGCATTACCATTTTTTATTATATCATTGGTGACGATTGCTTATATAAAAAATTCTGTGGGCTCTTAAATATAACACAACTTAGCCAGATCTTGTAACTTAGTTGAAGAACACTGACTTGATTTATGTAAAATTTTCTTTTTAAAAACACAGTTTTGTGTGTTCAGTTGCTTATAGTTCTTTAGTAGTTAAACATCTTCCTTGCAGTTTTATGTGAAGTATTAACTTACCTAGATATTTTTTCTTAGGTATTACAAGGATGAACTTGAACAGAAGATATTATGAATTAGTGAATTCACACTGAAAACAGATTTTACTATGCTTTAAGATAATTTTTTTTGAATATTAACACCACAAGACCTAGGACTTTGTTATATCTGTTTACGTTATGTTTTCATTTTGGAATGAATGGGTGGAAGGAAGCCTTAAGTATAGTTGGTATCTATAGAGCCATATCAATTACACAGATTTTTTTTTTTTTAAGATTTTATTTATTTATTTGACAGAGAGAGACACAGTGAGAGAGGGAACACAAGCAGGGGGAGTGGGAGAGGGAGAAGCAGGCTTCCCGCTGAGCAGGGAGCCCGATGCGGGGCTCGATCCTAGGACCCTGGGATCATGGGCTGAGCCGAAGGCAGACGCTTAACGACTGAGCCACCCAGGCACCCCAATTACACAGATTTTTAAAACCATCTTAAATATTGAACAGAAAAGTTCACCTATGCTGTGAAAATGTGGCTGATTGAAGTAGCATCGTGCTCTATCCAGGAGGCATTATATAAAATAATTGTTGAACTTAATTTTAAGTCTGTCTGCCTGTTTCTTCAGCCTGTTAATGAGACTGACTATAGGTTGTTGTTTTGGGCAACATCCTAAAAATCTATATGATACAATTCTTTTTAAGGTAATGAAAATAGGAAAGAATATTCATGATTTTCTCTGCTCTTCAGGGGGTGCTGTTTAAGGGAAAGGAAACCTTTTTAATTTTTGCAGCTGAGACTCATGCTGATCCTTGTGATTCAAACCTACAGTTTTGCCTTAGGCCTTGTATGCAATGATGAATTGTTTAGTCCAGTTAAGACATGCTTCTTTTGACTGGCATTAACTTTGAATTGTAATAACAAAAACCTTGGGTACTTTCTCTTTATTTCTAATGTTTTAAGGCTTAATTTATTGTTCTTCAGATTGTCAATGGAATGTTTTATTTCCCTAAAACATTGCTTGAAATACTGGAATTCCTAGGTGTATATAACAGATTGTAAAAACAACAACAACAACAACAACAATATTTTTGCTAGACTGGCAAAAGATGACTTAAATTTTTGCAGCAAAGTGAAATATAGTGGTTTTCATTTATAAACACTTAAAAAATCTTTATCTTTTAAATGTATATTTGAATTTTTACATATTTTCCACAGAATCAAATATGTGCATATGACTTATATTCAGTTATTTAAACCCTGATTCAGTCACTGTGATGTATATATTGACTTAAATGTAGTTAAAGTGATAAATCCAATATTTGGTCACTGGTTCAAATTTTAAGTGACTTTGGCAATACCTGGTCAGCCAGTGTCATTTTTATAGACTTAGGTCTTTCATTATGAAAGTATTTAAGATGTCAGGTAAGTGAGTTTGTGCCGTGCAGAGGCATTGCTAATTTAAACCTATGGTCTCTGTAGCAATGAATGCATGATTTTCAAAATAAGAGTTTTATCTTACCATTCTTAAAAATTTTTAAGACGATTTCATGCAAATTAAACTTTGGAATTTATTTGCTAGAATTAAACAAGCATACTAGCTTTTCTTAATTTCCAGTTTTTTAAATAATAGAATTTTATATTTCATGAACAGTTGTGCTAAAAGAAATTTTTCAAATGATTTGAATACAGAGCTAAAATTGAGTTGACTATTTCATTAGCTCCCCCCCCCCCTTAATTTAAGTAGTATTTGGTAAGCATTTTTAAAAAGCAAACCTACAAGGAAAGAGGTATAATAATGAATTGTAATTAGTAAGCTTGGGTATGGAAGTGGTCATCGAAAATAAGATTGTTTGAGAATACGTAAGTTATGGCACAGTAACTTTTTCAGAAATAAATTTGCATTTATTGATTCTGCCTTACAGAATGTGACAGTGATGATAACCTGGGTATAAAAAATACTTCAACAGAAGAAGAATTGAGATCCACAGAAGGTAACCTAATGAAGTTAATCCTTTTTCTATTTGACTATATCTGCATGTTTTTTAATTGCTCCCTCTCTTGCCTCTTCACCTGCTCTTCACCTACTCCCTCCTACCCCTGAATTTCAAAAACATTTTTTCCTTGTTTAAAGGAGAGTTTGCATTTTCCCATGTAAGATGAGTTAGGGACAAAAGCCTAAAATATTTTCTGACCCCTTGCAGAAAAAGTTTGCAAGTGGGCTAGGAGAAGGTTTTGGTTTCCAAATTTTTCTTTATTTTGAGTAGTATTAAATTAAGAATATTAAATGTTAAGCAGTAGAATTATGAAAACAAGCACTTACATGTGAATATTAATAGACTTTCTATAAATTATTTTCTTTCTTCTTAAAGGAAAAGCTATATTCTTCCATAGGTTAAAAAGAACTTTTGTATTAACTTCACATCAAGTCATTTCCTGGCTGTACCACTATTTGGTTGGCATATGCCCATTTATTCACTTTGGTTTTTGTATAACAGACTGTGCTTCTTAATAACCATGGGGAAAAACAAAACAGTGATTTTAGAGAATAGTTTAAGCTTCACAGAAGAACTGAAACCATTATACTGGCACCTTTAACATTAAAGGACAACAGTAGAAGCCTTAATATATATTCCAATAAAGTATTTGTTATTGGAGATTTGAGAGTGGGAATGTGGAGACTAGAAAGTAGGGAGGAAAATATGGCTAAACAAGCACAGACAAAATGGCTCAGCTGATTTGTTTTCTGTGTATTTGCTTGATCTCTCATATAATGCAATTAGTTTAATTAAGAGTATACTAGAGCTTTGTGCTATTAGGAGTTTGGGAATTTGAATCTGGCAGTGAAATTTATTCATCCATTCAGTGAAGTAGAAAACTCTAATCTGGGGCGCCTGGGTGGCTCAGTCGTTAAGCATCTGCCCTCGGCTCAAGTCATGATCCCAGGGTCCTGGGATCGAGGCCTGCATCAGGCTCCCTGCTCAGCGAGAAGCCTGCTTCTCCCTCTTCCACTCCCCCTGTTTGTGTTCCCTCTCTCACTGTGTCTCTGTCAAATAAATAAATAAAATCTTAAAAAAAAAAAAAAGCAACTCTAATCTTTCTTTCTTACAGCCAAAATTCAGTGGTTAAGCGAAATTGGCAGTAAATCTACAGCCTAATTAGAAGCAAGTTTTTTGACCAACTTGTTTTCCCAACATGGTTTTTCAAGATCTAGCTCACTGCTTAGCAGCCACATAATGAGTTAAACAAATGAAAGAAGTTTTGTGGGTTAAAAAAACAAACAAGGGGCGCCTGGGTGGCTCAGTCGGTTAAGCGTCTGCCTTCCTAAGCATGTCTTCAGCTCAGGCCGTGATCCCAGGGTTCTGGGATTGAGTCACACATTGGGCTCCCGGCTCAGCAGGGAGTCTGTTTCTCCTTCTGCCTCTCCCCCTGCTCATGCTCACGCTCTCTCTCTCAAATAAATAAAATGTAAATAAATAAATAACCTGCCACCTAAGTTGTTTATCAAGGCCACTAAAAGTTAAACACCATTGAGCATCTAAGTAGTTTAGACTTGGCAACCTTTATTTGCCACTCATGACTAATCCCATGGAAGATGCCACACAAAATCATAACTTTTAAATAACCACTCTTGGGAAGCCTTCACAGTTTTTATGGTTCCTAGTTAATCCAGGAAATCTGAGATATGTATAATGCAATGTGTACCAGAGTTTCTAACATTTTTTTATCTATGGTTATTTTATGATTAGGAGAGTTTTTACATTTTTGTGATTCTTTGGTTTGGCAAAAGGATTACTATTAAAGAATTCAAGAAAAGATTCTCTAAACTTTTAAGTAGTTATGAGGTAGGAAAAATCAACTGGAAAAATCAAAGTGTTAGATATGTGCTTTATTTTCTGATGCTTTTTATGAATAAGTTTGAGAAACACACAGTGTTCCCTATTAAGTTAAGGGATATGTTTCCTCCACAGTTTCCTCTGATGCCCTTCTTTATCCCCTTCCACCCAACAAGAACTAGCTCAAATATCATCTCTTAGGTTGAACCCATAGAGAACTGACATTGTGTAGACAGTTTTGGATGGTCAGTACTCGATTTACCAACTTTAGAGAGAGTGAACTACTGCCTTCTCTAGGCTCCCTCTGAACCATACCAGGTAGATTTAAAATTTTTCTCTCTTATCCTCTTTAGAAGTAAGATTATGTTTGTTGTTGTTTTTATTTTGACAGCACCTAGCACCTAGTGTTTGGCACTAAATAATTGTTTGTTGAAGAATAAACTTGTAACAAACTCAGAACATGTTAGAGCTACCAGGACCCATCTCTCTATAGCTGAATAAGGGAAATTAAGATAGAGGCGATTTGGTTGGGAGAAGAGTGGGTGATTTTATTGCCCCTACACCATGGAAGCAAAGTGATATTTTAGTCCAGACCTAACAGCAAAACTCAGAAAAGTTTAAATTACTTCTTAAGCCTCTTTTCATTCTTTCCCTTCCCGACATAACACTCTAAATGCCTGACAAATGGTAGCAAAAGGCCTGATAAATCTGCTTGTGACTTTTACCTTGAGGAATGGTAGTTTCCCTTATCTACCCTCTCCTTCCACCACCATGATTTGTTTCATTCTTTGTTATTCTCTGTAGACCAGTATCAGACTCTTGACTACCCATGCCAATCATAAAGATCCTCTATAATCTATTTTGTATACCAGACAGGGGAAATAGAGGCCACATAATATGGTGGTATAGAGTGCAGACTTTGAATTCAGACTGCCTTGGTTAAAACTCAGCTCTGCTACTTATGAGTCAGGTTATGTTGGGCAAGTTATTTAACTTCACTGTGTGTCAGTTTCTTCATTTTAAAAAATGGGAATACTAGTATACCTATCTTACTAGATTAATCTGGTACGTGGTAAACAGTACATGTATTGGTTGCTTGCATATCTTAGTGCATTTGATGATACTCCACCTGTCCCTTAGCCTCTGCTTGCTTTTTTCCATTTTTCTTTTTTTTTTTTTTTTTTTAAGATTTTATTTATTTATTTGACGGAGAGAGAGACAGCAAGAGAGGGAACACAAGCGGGGGAGTGGGAGAGGGAGAAGCAGGCTTCCCATGGAGCAGGAAGCCCAATGCAGGACTCGATCCCAGGACCCTGGGATCATGACCTGAGCTGAAGGCAGATGCTTAACGACTGAGCCACCCAGGTGCCCCCCATTTTTCTTTCTTATCTTCAAACTGGATAAATTGTTCTGTCTTCAGGTTTGCTGTTTCTTTTTTCGGTTTGCTTAAATTTGTTAAACTCCTGTAATGAATTTTTTATTTTAGTTGTACTTTTCAGCTCCAGAATTTCTATTTAGTGGCTTTTCATAATTTCCATCTCTTTATTGATATTCTCATTTTGTTCATACATTGTTTTCCTGGTTTCCTTTAGTTCTTTGTCCATGGTTTACTTTAGCTCTTAGAACATATTTAAGATAGTTGGTTTAAAGTCTTTGTCCAGTAAGTCCAATGTGTAGGCTTTCTCAGGGACAGTTTAACTCATTTTTTTTTCCCTTTAAATGGGCCATACTTTCCTGTTTCTTTGTATTCTTTGTGTTTTTGTTGTTGTTGAAAACTGGGTATGCAAATACTATAGTACCTCTGGAAATCATATTCTGTCTCTTCCCCAGAGTGCTGTTTTGTTGAAGGCTACAGTTGTCCATTTGAGAGAAAAAGAGGCTCACACCCTCTCTTTCTTTGTCTCTCTTAAAATAAATAAGTCTTACAGAAAATAGTACACAGCGGCGCTTGGGTGGCTCAGTCAGTTAAGTGTCTCAGGTCATGATTTTGAGGTCCTGGGATTGAGCCCCATGTCAGGCTTTCTGCTTAGTGGGGAGTCTGCCTCTCCCTCTTCCTATGCCCCTCCCCCCACTTGTGCATGTGCTCACTCTCTCAAATAAATCTTTAAAAAAAATAGTCAATACATATTTTATATATTATATGTACTATATACTGTATTCTTACAATAAAATAATCTACAGATAAAAATATTAAGAAAACCATAAGGAAGAGAAAATACATTATAGTAATATACTGTATTTATAAAAAAATAATTCATATATAAGTGGACCCTCACAGTTCAAACCCATGTTGTTCCAGGGTCAGTAATATTTTTGCAAAAAACTGTATTTCTTGTCATGTCTGATCATTGAAGTATCTAAGCATCTATTCTTTTTATTTGTTTTATTTATTTTTTTAGTAATCTCTACACCCAGCGTGGGGCTTGAACTCACAACCCTGAGATCAAGAGTCACATGCTCTTTCGACTAAGCCAGCCAGATGCCCCTAAGTTTCTGTTCTTTTAGTTTGTGTTCAGCTGGTGTTTTCCCAGGGGTTGCCTTGAATACCAAAAGCTTAAAAAAACAAACAACAGAAAAACACCTTTCCCAGTGTTTGCAAATTGGCTCTGTGCTAGAACTCTTCAATATTTAGCCAGGCTTACACTGATGTACAGATCACCCAGTGGTGAAAGCTTAGGGTCTTTTCAAGTATTTTCTTAGCATGCATCCTGTCCTATGCATTTGCCCAGCTTTCTAAATTCCCTAGTATACATAGGTGCTTTTATTTTTTTTGTTTGTTTTATTTTTTTTAAGATTTTATTATTTGACAGAGAGTGCGAGTGAGCACAAGCAGGTAGAGCAGCAGGCAGAGGGAGAGGGAGAAGCAGGCTCCCCGCTGAGCAGGGGGAGCCCAATGTGGGACTTGATCCCAGGACCCTGGGGTCATGACTCGAGCCAAAGGCAGCCGCTTAACCAGCTGAGCCACTCAGGCGCCCTACGTAGGTGCTTTTGAATGCTCTGATTTCCCAAAGAGATTTTCTGTGGCTTTTCCTTCTGGGTATCAGGCAGTGTGTTGTATGTCCCAACCATAATCTTTAGCCACAGGCTGTGGTATTTTTTATTCTTACAATGTTTTAAGCAATGCTCAGTGCTTTTCTGTCCTGAATGGGTTCTGAGCTAGGAAAAACAGAGATGAGTGCTTTGTATCAGTCCTTCTTGTAGCCCCCACACAGATTAAAACAGACAACACAGTAATTTGTAACTTCTACTCTGCTCCATATGGAACCAGGGACCAGGGTCCCATACTAGGAATATGCGCTGCTGCCAAGTCAAGGTTTGGTGAAGAAAGGGCAAGTAAAAATACAACAAAACTTTCCTACTGTGTTTATGTTGTCTTTTTCTTGATTTAGTGTTTGCTTGGTTTCTCTGAACCTTTGAGGTTTTTTCAGACATTTGACAGTTGTTTCAGATGGTTTCTAATTGTGTTTCATTGTTTCTGTGAAAGGACTGGTGTTTAGAGCTGCCTACTCCACCATTTTGTTGAACTCACTCCAAGACTGATTTTATTCCTTCTTTAAATGTTTTATACCATCTAGTCCTGGAATTTTCTTTCTGGGAGGTTTTTTGATAATAGATTAATGTATAAAGGTGTTCAGATTTTGTTTCATTTTGTGTCAGTTTTAGAGAATGGTGTTTTTCAAGAAATTTGTCCATTTTACCTAGATTGTCAAATGTATCAAATGTACTTTTTATTTCTATAGGATCTGTGGTGCTGTTTCCTCCTTTGTTACTGATATTGGTGATTTTTGTTTTCTCTCCTGATCAGTCTAACTAGAAATTTATCAATTTATTTGATCTTTTCAAGGAATGAACTTTTTTTAGTTGATAATTTCTCTCTCTTGAGGCTGCTTTCAATTTCATTGATTTCTGCTCTTTATTCCATTTTTCTACTTTGGGTTCAGTTTGCTTGTCTTTTTAGCTTCTTAGTGAGTTAAAATGTTTCTTTTTAATAGAAACATTTAAAGGTATAAATTTCCCTCTAAACCAGGGTCAACAAGCTTTTCCTGTAAAACACCAAGTGGTAAATATTTTAGACTTTGTAGTTCCTGTTGTCTCTGTTACAATTACTCAGCCATATACAATACATAAACAAATGCATATGGATGTGTCCAATAAAACTTTATTTACAAAAATTGCCTTTGGACTGGGTTTGGCCCACAGACTAGTTTGTCAATCCTCTACTTTTACCATGTTCCACGAATTTTCATATCTTGTATTTTTGCTATATTTCAATTTGAAATATTTTAATTTTCCTTGGATTTTCTTCTTTCACCTGTTGGCTCTTTAGGAGTATATCGTGTAGTTTCCAAATATTTGAATGTCTTAGTATTCATTTCTTTCTTTTTTTTTTTTTTTAAAGATTTTTTTTTTAATTTATTTATTTGAGAGAGAGAGAATGAGAGAGAGCAAGCACATGAGAGGGGGGAGGGTCAGAGGGAGAAGCAGACTCCCTGCCGAGCAGGGAGCCCGATGTGGGACTCAATCCAGGGACTCCAGGATCATGACCTGAGCCGAAGGCAGTCGCTTAACCAACTGAGCCACCCAGGCGCCCTTAGTATTCATTTCTAATTTAATTTTGTTATGGTAAGAGAGTATACTCTGTAAAACTTTAATCTTTTTAAATTTATTGAGATTTTTTTTTTTTTTTTTTTTTTTTTTTTTTTTTAAAGATTTTATTTATTTATTTGACAGAGAGAGACACAGCGAGAGAGGGAACACAAGCAGGGGGAGTGGGAGAGGGAGAAGCAGGCTTCCCGCCGAGCAGGGAGCCCGATGTGGGACTCGATCCCAGGATCCTGGGATCATGACCTGAGCCGAAGGCAGACGCTTAACGACTGAGCCACCCAGGCGCCCCAAATTTATTGAGATTTTTATGGCCCAGCATGTGGTCTGTCTTAGTAAACATTCCATATGCACTTGAAAAGAATGTGTTTTCTGTGTTTATTGTGTAGAATGCTTTATAAATGTCAATTAGGTCAAGGTGATTGATATCAAATCTTTATCCTTACTGATTTTTTTTTAATCTAGTTGATCTATCAGGTATTGCAGAAGGGATAATAAATTCTTCATCAGTAATTGTGTATTATTTTTCTCTTTGGTTCTGTCCATTTATTCTTTTGTATTTTGAAGTTTTTAATTGAAAAATTCTGTTATATTTCTGATGTGTCTTCCTAATGAATTGACCCATTTATCATTATGAAATGTTCTTTATCTCTGGTAATACCTTTTATTATGAAATCTTTTTTTTTTTTTTTTTAAGATTTTATTTTTGAGAGAGAGAGTGAGCATATGGGTGGAGGTAAGGGGAACTGGGAGAGGGAGAGGTACATCTCTTATAGACACCATGAAGTTCAATCTTACTTTTTTGATTTACTGTAACAGTCTCTACTTTTAAAGAATGGATTATTTAGTCTGTTAATATTTAATTTCTTACATGGTTGAATTCTTGTCTGCCATTTTGTTTTCTCTTTGTCCCCTCTTTTATCTTTTAGTTCCTCCTTTCATACCTTCTTTTGGATTATTATAATACTATATTTCACTGTATTGTGTGTATTTAGTTTTTACTATTTTATTTATTTATTTATTTATTTGAGAGTGAGAGAGAGCACAAGCAGGGGGAGCAGCAAGGGGAGATGGAAAAGCAGACTCCCTGCTGAGCAAGGAGCCCGACGTGGGGCTTGATCCCAGGACCCCTGGGATCATGACCTGAGCTGAAGGCAGATGCTTAACCGACTGAGCCACCCAGGCGTCCCTAGTTTTTACTATTTTAATAGGTCTATGGGCTTTTTAGCCCTTTGTATTAATTTTTATGGTTGCTGTAAAGATTTACAATGTATATTTTTTGCTTTTTATAGTGTATTGAGTGCTACTGTACTCCACTTTATCTAAAATGTAGAAACCTTCCAGTACTATAGGTTAGTTTATGTCCTGCCCCAAGTCTCTATGCTGTAGTTGCCATATGTATTACATCTACATGTATTATAAATTCTACCAGAAAATCTTATTTTTTTGCTTTAAACAGTGCTGTGAATTTTAAAGAAAGAAAAGAAAAAATATGTATCCTTTTACATTTATTCACAGCTGCCATTTTTAGTGACCCTTCATTCTTTCCAGTAGAGTTTCCCTCTAGTGTCATTTTTCTTTCATCAGCCGTAAGGATTTTTTTTTTAAATTTATAATATTCATTTTGCTAGTGATGAATATTCTTTTTTGCTTATATGAGATATCTTTATTTTTCCTTGATTTTTGAAGAATGTTTTCTCTAGCTTTAGAATTCTAGTTGACAAATATTTTTTTTCCTTTCAGCACTTTAAAGGTGTCCTTCTATTGTCTTCCAGCCTCCATTATTTCTCATGACAAGTCACCATAATTTGTATTTTTGTTTCCCTGTATGTAATGTATCCTTTTTTTACTGTTGCTGTTTCAGTATTTCTACTTTGTCCTTGGATTTAAGTAGTTCTTGATAATGCCCCTAGATGTGGTTATCTTTGTATTTATCCTACTTCGAGTTTTCTTAGTAATTATATGTTTCCCCCAATATTAAGGATTTTTTTAAGTAATCTTTACACCCAGCGTGAGGCTTGAACTCACAACCCCAAAATCAAGAGTCATGTGCTCCACTGACTCAGCCAGCCAGGCACCTGTTTCCCCCAATTTTAGAAATAATGGGTTGAAATTTCCACCCATTATTTCTTCATAATTTTCTGCCCCACTTGGTCTTGCTTCTTTTGGACTCCAGTTATACATATGTTAGGTGGCTTTAATTTATCCACAGGTGTGTGCATTTTCTTGCGATCTTTTTTCTCTGTTGGATTTTATTTTTTTTAAAGATTTATTTATTGAGAGAGAGAGCACAAATTGGGCAGGGGCAGAGGGACAAGCAGACTCCCCGCTGAACATGGAGCCCGATGCAGGGCTCCATCGCAGGACCCTGAGATCAGAACTTGAGCGAAAGTCAGACTTAACCGACTGAACCACCCAGGCAACCCTTTGTTGGATAATTTCTGTTGTTCAACCTTCAAGTTTATTAATACTTTTTTTCCTACCTTCTCCAGTGTAAGCTCACTGAGTAAATTTTCCATTTCAAATACTATATTTCTCAGTTCTAGAATTTCCATTTAGTTGGTGTTTTAAAAACTGATTCATTTCTCTGTTGAGATTTCCTATCCATTCATCCTGAAGTCCATGAAAATAGAACTTTTCTAAAATTCTTTTCTGCTAATTCGAACAGCTTGATTATCTTGGGGATTTGTTTTAATTGGCTGCTCTTCCTCTTGACTGTTGAGTTACATTTCTTTTTCCTTTTTTGATGTTTATGGATGTTGTGGATGTACATCACAGATTCTTTTGATTCTGCTGTTTTTATCTGAGGAATGTTATTTTGTTTTGTTTTGTTTTTTTCCAGCAGTTACCTTGCTAGACCTATACTCCACAAACTCTGCCTCCTCCACATCAGCAACAGCTAAAATTGCTTACTTCTTTTACTTCCCATCTGTTATTTTTCACTGAGAATCTTAGATCCTCTCCTTTGTGTGCACAGTTCAGAAGTCCACTAAGAGTCTGTAGATTTGGAGGATCCTATCTTCTGTTGCTTTGTTGTTTCTTCTGGGATACCTTTCTTTCAAAACCTCCCTTCCCTGCAGCTTCACTTTCTAGCTTCTATGACTGACCCAGACTCTGTCTATGATGCCTTAAGCCACAGAGTTTGGCTTTCTGGGTTAAGTTCTCTTACCTTGTCCCAAAAGGATTGATGAATGCCCCGACACAACAAAACCATGAAGCTGCACGTTGAACCCTGTGCAGTTTGCTTCTTTTGGTGATCAGCTTCTGTCCTGTTTCTACCTAATTTTCGTTGCTCTCCAGTGCCTTAAAATAGTTTATAATTGTCTATGGGAGGGTTAATCCAACATAAGCTATACCACTATTATTAGAAGTGGAACTATTTAATTGTTTTTGTTTTTATCATCTTTTAACTGCCAGATTTAATTCATAAAAGTTCACTATAGACAATATTTTTTATTCATTTCTGCTATTTTATTTTTAGTTTTCTTTTTCTTTTAATTGGTTTGTAAATTATATAGTTTCTAGTTTTTGTGGTTATATTGGCATTTTGCCACATTTTATTTATATAATTTAAAGACTAAAGTATACCTACAAAGTGTCTGCCTTTATGCAACAATAAAAGGACTCTAGAACACTTCAGTTCTGATCCTTTCCCCCCAATTTATATGCTGGTATTCTCCAGTGTTTAGTTCTGTGTGTGTATATGTGTATTGTATAATGCACACAAAAATTGTACAAAACATCTCACAAAGCTGGTAACCATGCGTCAGGTTAAAAAAATAAAACATCACCAGCACAGTAATTTGCTAGGGCTGCCATAACTACGTACTACAAACTAGAAGGGTTAAAACAACAGAAATTTACTGTCTCATGGTTTTAGAGGTTAGAAAACTAAAATCAAGTTGTCTGTAGAGCCATTTTCCCTCTCCTCGCTTTTAGTTATTAACAGGCAATCATATGCACTCCTTGGTTTATAGATGCATCACTCCAATCTCTGCCTCCATCATCATGTGGCCATCTTCTTCTACGCATGTGTCTGTCTTTACATGGCATTTCTTTCTTACAGGGATACCAGTTGTGTTGGGTTAGGGCTCAACCTAGTCACCTCATCTTAAATTGATTACACCTGCAAAGACCCTATTTTCAAATTAGGTCACATTCATAGGTACTAGGGATTTGGCCATATGTTTTGGGAGGAACATAATTCAACCATAACAACCAGTACTTTAGAAGTATCCCCCTCATTCCCTCTTCCAGTTACTTCCCCTGCACTCCTTCCCAAATGTTAGTGGCCACTATCATGTCTTGAAATACTAGTTCAGTAGTGCTTGATTTTGAGCTTTATTTAAATTGCATCATACAGACCATCACTGTCCAGTAGAATTTTCTGTAATGATGAAAATACTCTATATCTGAAGCTGTATGGTTGCTAATAGTCACGTGTAGCTGTTAAGCACTTGAAATGTTCTTACCTGAGGAACTGAATCTTGAATCTTATTTAATTTTAATTGATTTAAAAATAAATAGCCACATAGAGTCAGTACCCATCATATTAAGACAACATGAGCATGGTCTGTACCCTTTTATGTCTGGATGCCTTTTTTTTTTTTTTTTTTTTTAAGACTGATTTATTTGAGAGAGACCAGGAGAGCGGCGGGGAACAGAGGGAGAGACAGTCCCAGGCAGACTCCATGCTGAGCACAGAGCTCGACATGGGGCTCCATCTCACGGCCCTGAAATCATGACCTGAGCTGAAACCAAGATTTGGATGCTTAACCCAACTCCACCACCCAGGCACCCCTAGCCTGTAGTATTTTAAATTACAGAAACATAACACCAGTGTTCCAGCTGAGAGGAAGGTGTAGCTGCATCTTAGAGGGATCACTGGTACCTATGAACCAAGGAGACCTCTGAGAGACTTTGGACTGGATGGGATGAAATAAATCTGGTGTGAGAAGCTGGTGAAGGCCAGGAAATGGAGAAACACTTGTAAACCCAAGAATGTCTTTCTTGTTCACTATTGTATTCCTATGCCTGGTATACAGTGGGCATGCAATAAATATTTGTTAAATGAGTACATATATATAATATATGCTTCTCAAGACATTATATAGCCATGAGTTTCACTCTTTGCCTGCGATGCTAGAAAGCTTAAAACGAAATTGTTAATGCCTGTGAGATTTTGGCATTTCATGGTTTTGCCTTTCTATTTCTATTTTAAGTCTTACATGCATTGCCTCAACTGATTATTTGTCAGTGATTCTAGAAGTTTGTTGACTTTTTTTTTGAAGATTTTATTTTATTATTTATTTATTTATTTGACAGAAAGAGACACAGTGAGAGAGGGAACACAAGCAGGGGGAGTGGGAGAGGGAGAAGCAGGCTTCCCGCTGAGCAGGGAGCCCGATGCGGGGCTCGATCCCAGGACCCTGTCATCATGACCTGAGCTGAAGGCAAATACTTAACGACTGAGCCACCCAGGCACCCCTAGAAGTTTGTTGACTTTTGTCCCTAAATGGAAATAACTTGCAAGTTCCTTAGTAAGCTCATATGTTAATTCAATCTGAGGTTATATCCAGATATTCATTATTTGAAATACTCAAGTTTTATGAAGAAACTGCCAAGTCATCCTAGTTTTCTCAACTTCGTATTTCCTTTCCTTCTTGAACAGACAGATGTAGTTGATGAGATTTACATAAAGCACATTTATTAGTTTTCTGCCCTAAATATTAAAATTCTCTGTTTTGTTAATGCAGATGTGGAATTAGAAGAAGCTATTAGAAGAAGTCTTGAGGAAATGTAATTGTAAAGATATTACCACACAACATCAAGTGGCCTTGAAGAGACTCAGGATAATGAATTCTTGAGTTTGTTTTCTAAAGGAGACCAGAAATCTGTTAGTACAAATGTATTTGGAAACATGCTTTTTTTGCTTTTGCATCTGATATTTGCTTTGTATTTTTGTGCTATTTTGCAAAAATGTACAGAGGAATAGAATACATGTTCATGCAGATATAATCATGTATTCTAATATAGTTATCACAGTTTCCCAGTTAACTTTGAATTTATATATTTAGGTTAAAAAACTAAAAAATAGAGAAGCTCTTGACTATTGTTTATATGTTTCCCAAATAGCATTAGTTGTTTAATTTTATTTGTACTGTACAGATGATTCTAGTTTATTTTTTTAGGAGTGAAAATGAATATAAATAAAGCAGTCATAGCTCAGTTTTTCTGTAAATTCTATTTCTTATGTGGCACTAATATAGAATACCTTTGAGATCTTTGTTTATGATTATTAGAAGAGAGTAATGGAAACTGATCATGGAAACAGATTAAAAACTTTTACCAGCAATGTTCTTTGTGGGTTTCACTCAGATGTATAGTCCTGCTTTATTGGAGCAGCACATTGCTGGAATTAAAAAAAACAAAGGAAAAAAACCCTAATTTCTTTGAAATTATTAAAAAGAAACCTTTTCCATTCCTTTTACCTGCTTAGGCTTTCGTGTGACTTGTATTATCTAATGTTTAAAGGGAATGATGTCAAAATGTTTGCATAGAATTAAATGTATTTTTAATAACATTAGTCTTTTTTTATATATATTTGTGTAAACATAATATTCTTCCAAAAAATAATGTTGATGGTTTACTCAGGAGTAATCTTCCTTAACCTTTAAAATTTTTATTTCATTGGAAGTGTCTTCATTTTAATTATTCATTAAATAAATTGTCAGTTTCCTACATTTGGTATTACACATTTAATTTTTAAATGGTCAGGCTCCATTGTGAATAATAAAAAACATTACATAATTAGAAGACTAAGAAGGGCTTGTCATACTATCTTTGTGCGTGTGCTTCATGACCAGAAATGTCTTCCCTAAAGATTTTAAGTAGTAATTACATACCAAACTTAAAATTTTCTATAAATATATACTTGTCTTTAAGACAAAAAAATCATGGCTAGAATTTTCTTCTTTCTCTGCAACTTGATATTTTAGTGTAAAATAGCATTACTGTTTTTTTTATTACTATAATCTTTCCAGTCCACATTGGAAACAAGTATGTGTTTTTATTTCTTACGATGTCAGTTCTGTCCTACCTGCTTGCATTTTTTTTTTTAAGTAGACAGACATGTAGGTTGAGAATTTGCCATTTTTTCAAAATGACCACATTATACTTTTAATTTGTATGTTAAATCTTCAAAGCAGGGTTTTAGGAGGTAGTCATGAGCTGGACCTTAAAGACATCTCCACAATCTTGCTCAATAGTGAGGAGCAGAGAAAGGATGATCCAGAATGAAGAGTAGTGAAACAGATGTGGGGGAAGAGAAATCTACACCTCTTTGCTAGAGGTGCCACACACATATGTGATATACACTGATGTTCTGTTAAGCTTTTGTGGTGTGTATAGTGGGATAGTAGAGAGTAAATGAAGTTTTTTTATATGACAGTGAAGGGATATTTCATCATGACCCTTAAAAAAAGAGAAATGGGTTGTTTAGTGTTTTTATTAATAATTGTCACTGATTGTATTTTGATTTGTTAAGCAATTAAAAATCATTTTAAGATTACTTCATAATTTGAACTTAATTTAGACACAAAGAGGAGAGGTAATCAGTGGATTATATCACAGAAAGTTAAATGGATTATTATCAAAAGTAAATGTTTCCAACATTGATAAAGATGTGTATCTTTTCATTACATCATTCATTCATTTATTCATTCATTCACTCCCTCACAAAGTATTGTGTACTTACCATGTGCCAGTGACTATTCTAAGCACTGGGGATATACCAGTGAGCAAAGCAAAGCCCATACTCCTTTATGGAGCACATAATGGGGAGAGAGGGTTGGATAGAGTGTTATCCATTATTATCATAAGCAAGTATATCCAGTGGTGGTAACTAATGAAGGCAAATAGAGAAGGGAAAGATTATATTTCTGAGACTGAGTGGTGTGATCTGGCTTTTTTGGAAGGATTACCTGTAGTTATTATATTGAGAATATACACACCAGAGGCAAAAGTAGAAGCAGGAAGACCAGATAGGAAGATGTTGCAGTAGTCCAGGTGAAAATTGATGGTGGCTGGGACCAGAGTGTTAGCCGTGGAAATGGGGAGAAGAATCCTAGTATATTCTAAGAGTAGAGCTGAGGGGATTTACTTATGGATTCCATGGATCTATAGGATAGGAGAGAAAAAAAGTCCAGGATGATTCTAAAATTACATGATAGACTTTCAAACCATTCACAACATGTCTTTGGATTCCAAGTCTATGTTGTGATAATGGCAAAATATATTTAATGAGGTCAAATAATCCCCTACAAAAATAGTTTATTAGTATGTAGATTAAGTTCAGAGAGAACTGGAATCCAGACTGAAGGCCCTCATCTCTAGAGTTCAAGTATTTAAATGGCTTTGATCTCAGATTAAAGGTTGTGATTCAGCTTATACTGCTATTATCATTTTACGTGCCCTGTACATTCTCATCCTTGCAATACGAGGCATATGGCTATAATGACATGAGAGCAAAGAACAAGTTTTTAAGTACATAAGTCTGTACTCCCAATCCTGTTACGCTTTTACTGACCTTTATAGTATCTGCCCTAGTGACTTGCCGCACCTTTTTTAATTAACAGGAGATTTAAGTAAATTGGGTGTGAAAGACAAAGATGGGGTAGCTTTTTTTCCCCCTGTAAGCTTCAGTGGTGTCCAGGCTTTCTTTATTCCCAAAGGGACTGGTAACAAGACAGGGTCAGGCAAGTACGGACTGCCAAGGAGCTGCGCTTAAATGCTACCTGTGCCACAAAGGAAACTTTTCTCCGCCTATCAAAGGATTTTTAATGGTTTTGGTTTTGCCGTGAATTATGGGCGCTGGGAGAAACTAAGCGAAGCCGTCACTGAGAAATACCCAGAGCCTTGTGGGCAGTTGGCTACATTCAGGCTGCAGTGTCGGGGGCGCACAAGAGTAGGGGGGCTGTTCTAGGGGGTCTCCCTTGGGCTTAGGGTTGGTCCAGAGTTGGGAGAGAAAGATCCACGATCACGTTAGGCCCTCCCCTTCCTGCGTTCGCCCCTCCACGTGCCTCGGAGGCCGCCGGGCTTTGCTCCTCTGGCCCCGGGGCCCTGGCGGCCCACCCTCGACGCCCGGTGACTAGCGAGCTCCCTCCGTCAGCCGCAGCCGCTCCCTGCCAGGCACCGCAGCCCCGAGCCCGGCAGGCGGCGCGCCTGCCCTTGTCTGGCCACGCGGCGGCGGCGGCGGCGATGTCGGCGCGTCCTCCCGGGCCGCCCCCCGCGGGCGTCAGAGGGAGGCGGGCGCCCCGCGCGGTGACGGCGACGCCTGCGGCCGCCGGACTCTCCACTCGCCGCCGCCGGAGAGGCCGGTGACCTCTTGGCCGCCCCGCCTCGGAGGCTCGGATGGCTCAGGCGAAGATCAACGCGAAAGCCAACGAGGGGCGCTTCTGCCGCTCCTCCTCCATGGCCGACCGCTCCAGCCGCCTGCTGGAGAGCCTGGACCAGCTGGAGCTCAGGTGAGCGGGTCGCGGGCGGAGGCCGTGCGCGGCGGGCCGGCCCGGCACAGCCCCGGGGCGGGCTGCAGCCGGAGAAGTTGCTTGCCTGAGATTTGTTCTCCATGGAGATGGTGCAGTTTTGTCCGCGCTTGGTGGATTTTCCTCTCCGAGAGAAAACCCATTCGATTTAAGCAAAAACCTGTGAGCGCATTATTGGTGGCCCCATTCTCATCACCAGACCTGAGCGTTTGGGAACGGAGAAAAATCAGAGAAGGTAAAAGTTATGGTGACGTTATTGGAGGTTAGAGACTGTGACACTCCGGGTCTGCAGAACTTCTAGAATTTTCTGAGTGCCAGTATGTGGTCTTCCCAAATGTTTTTAACTTACTCTTTTCCTGTTATGCATTTTTTAAGAGCGGCAGCAATTTAGTGGTCCCCGATGTTGAGTGGTAAGTTTCTTTCCTCCAAAACACAGCAGAGCAAAAAAGAAAAAATCCAGGAATCTGTCTGATAGCAAGGATTAGGGAGGAATAGGACAGGTGAGGGACTGCGGGGTGAACAGTGGCTGGGTACTTGGTGGAGTAAGACCCTGCAGCTTTCATTTTCCCCCTAAGCCCCGGCATGCTGTATTTAGCCATTCCGTTAGTTTCTCAGTATTTATTGTGTACCTCCTTCCATAGAAGACACCTTCTTGAAAGTGCCAGTCATTGGCCTGAAAGCATAAGATAGGGTTTTTTCCCCCCTCTTTACTGAATAAGATTTTATTAAGTAATATACAGTGTTGTGCTTGTATGCAATTTCTAAATAATGTATAGTAAATTTTGGAAATCCTTGTTTCTCTTAACGGCGTATGAAAACTTTTATGTACTTCTGTAAACGTTTATATCTCCAAAGTTACTGTGTAAATTGGTGCAGGTGTAGTTAAATGAAAATCTTATTAAGGCCCCCCAGCTCCTGGAAACTACACAGTTTTTCTCCCCCACAGTTTTCACCAGGTTCTGGGTGAGCAAAGAAACATGTAAGCCAAAAATTTTAAGAAGCAGTGCATGTATGTCTTTATCTCCCTCAATTTATATACCAAAACAAGAAGAGGTGTTTATTTGTCAAGAAAGTGCATTAATAACCACAGTATATCTCAGCAGTTGAGGCATTCATTATTATTATTACCCTGAGAAAAGAGTCAGAAAATGAGAAATTCTCCATCCACAATGATTTCATGGATGACAACAGACAGAGAAACCTGAGCCAAAACCACATTCTGGGGTTCTGCTCAGAATGAGACAAATGGAGCAAGAGAAAAGTAATGCTTCCCCATGGTTGAGCTTGATGCGTTTATACCCCAGAGAAAGTGCAACAAGACTGAAGATCAGTAGTGTCCCTCTGAGAATAATATTTCTTTTCATGTAGCAGTATTCCAAGTAACTCACATATCTCCCCAGGTATTTAGAACTTTGAGGGTGTGTTCTTAACCATTTCAGGGCTCTTTCTCCTCTAGTCAGAAAAGATTTTTTCTGAAAGGAAATAGGAGGATGTTGCCCCTCCCTTCTTCAAGCTGAGTCATTCTCAAACTTGAATTAACACCTCATGTTAGGTACTCATTTTTAAAAGAAAGCCTCTGGTTTTGAGTATTTGTATATTCTAATGTTTGATTAATGTGAAGTGAATTGATTACTGTATACGAGTGATTAAATTATAACTTGCTTAATTAGCCCTTGAGCTGAGGAGGAAAGACTGGTTAAAATGTGCAAATTACTGATTTTAAGGACTTCTCTAGCAATTTAGACTTTTGTAAGCTTTGTTTCTTAAAAAAAAAAAGTAATACTGATCTAAGGAAGTGTTTTAGAAGATGGTAAAAATTTTAAAAAATGCTAATGATGATCCATTAAAGTTCCTTTGAAAGCACATGGGCAGTGTCACAGAGCACCATATTGTTAAGAACTAGCATCATGCCTAGACGATTTATTCGTAAAAGAAACATAGGCAGGGGAGCCTGGGTGGCTCAGTCGTTAAGCGACTGTCTTCGGCTCAGGTCATGATCCCAGGGTCCTGGGATTGAGCCCCGCATCAGGCTCCCTGCTCTGCCGAAGGCCTGCTTCTCCCTCTCCCACTCCCCCTGCTTGTGTTCCCTCTCTCGCTGTGTCTCTCTCTGTCAAATAAATAAATAAAATATTAAAAAAAAAAAAAGTTGGTTGTCAAATTCAGTAAATATCAAACACCTACTGAGTGCCAAGTACTGAGTGGCTCCTAGAAGGCTCTGGATGGTAAGGAAGATGTTTGGGATATGGGTTGTGGAGGAGGGCAGAGGGGAACATGGTACGACTGGGAGATTGATTGTTCACCAGTTTCCCGAAACTGGTCATGTTGTAGCTCCTTCCCCCTGCTATCAGCCATCTGCAGTGACTTCTTCGGCAGCCAGGGAATGAAGGGTTGGGGGTGGGAGTGAGATGGATCATTTGGCCAAAAGTTTGCTTAAAGTTTCTTAGGGTGTGCCAGTGTCCCAGGAGTCACAAAACAAGTAACATCATAGTTAATATTGAACAACAGCCTGTAATTTAAAAGAGCATTTCTCATATACGTTGTCATTTGAACCTTACAAAATCCTTTGAGGTAGAGGAGGGCACATGTATGTTATCTCTTTTAGAAATGAAGGAACTGAGGTCCAGAGGGATTGAGTGGCCTGCCTAAGGCCACAGTACTGATGAGTAGCTCCTAACACCAGTCCCATTAAACACCAGCTCCATTTTTATATTAAAGGGTCTCAGTGGTCAGTGTATTTTAATACTTGGGTGATGATTAGGAAAACTTACTCAAAATCTTACATTGCCTAGAGTATAAGTGATCATTGTAGCATTCTTTAGATACAAAAGTGTTTTTTTAAAGATTTATTTATTTATGAGTGAGAAAGAGTAGGGGGAGGGGCAGAGGGAGAGAGAGAGAATCCTGAAGCAAACTCCCCTCTGAGCACAAGAGCCTGATGTGGGTCTTGATCCCAGGTCCTGAGATCATGACCTGAGCGCCAAAATCTAGAGTCAGGCACTCAATGAACTGAGCCACCTAAGCACCCCATGAGAGTTTTTTTTTTTTTTAATTTTTTATTTTAATTCCAATATAGTTATTAGTTTCAGGTGTACAATATAGTGATTCAACAATTCTATACATTGTTCAGTGCTCATCAAGATAAGTGTACTCTTGGGCGCCTGCGTGGCTCAGTTGGTTAAGCGACTGCCTTCGGCTCAGGTCATGATCCTGGAGTCCCAGGATCGAGTCCCACGTCGGGCTCCCTGCTCTGTGTATTGACAGACACTTGGGCTACTTTCATAACTAGGCTATTGTAAATAATTCTGCAATAATCATAAAGGTACATATACCCTTTCTAATTTGTGTTTTCATATTCTTTGGGTATTACCCAGTAGTGTGATTATTGGATCATAGGGTAGTTCAATTTTTAATTTTCTTAAAGATTTTATTTTTAAGTAATCTCTACACCCAGCATGGGGCTCAAACCCACAACCCCAAGATCAAGAGTTGCACACTCCACCAACTGAGCCAACCACGTGCCCCCATTTTTAATTTTTTGAGGAAGCTCCATACTGTTTTCCACAGTAGCTATACCAGTTTGCATTTGCACCAACAGAGCATGAGGGTTCCTTTTTTTCCTCATCCTCGCCAACTCTTGTTTCTTGGATACAAGAATATTAAATACGAAATGGGACTATGATTTTAAAAACTTGTTTTAGAAATTATTTTTTGGGGGGTGCCTGGGTGGCTCAGTTGGTTAAACATCTGACTCTTGATCTCTGCTTAGGTGTTGATCTCAGGGTCATGAGTTCAAGCCCCATGTTGGGCTCCACACTGGGTGAGGAGCTTACTTAAAAAAAAGAAAAAAAGAAAAATTATTTTTTTCAAATAAATTCATGATAGGAGCATTTGCCTGTTCCTTTCCTTTTTATGAAAACAGCAATTCTTGTTATTTATAAGCCTGAGTTCATAATAGTAAGTGTGTCATAAATACCATGAAGCTAATGTTTGCCAGCACCAATTCTTAGACACACCACACGTGTTAACTCATAACTGTTTTAGTCAGTGCTATCAGTCATTGTGTTAAACTCTTTACCTGCTTTACTTCAGTCACAACCACCCGCTCATTATCCCTTTTTCATAAGTGAGGAAATTGAGGCAAAGAGAAGTAACTGCTCAAGGGGGGCGCCTGGGTGGCTCAGTCATTAAGCGTCTGCCTTCGGCTCAGATCATGATCCCAGGGTCCTGGGATCGAGCCCCGCATCGGGCTCCCTGCTCCGCGGGAAGCCTGCTTCTCCCTCTCCCACTCCCCCTGCTTGTATTCCCTCTCTCGCTGTGTCTCTCTCTGTCAAATAAATAAATAAAATCTTTAAAAAAAAAAAAAAAGTAACTACTCAAAGGATACACAGCCAGTTAAGTGGCAGAGCTGGTTTGAACATCGTGACTGAAATCTCGGGCCTCTAAGTCTTTCAGCAATGTGTCCTTTTGATAGCTAGGCTGCAGAGATTTGTGAGGTGTGGGAGACCCAAAGACTATCCAAGAATGTGTACACTTCAGTTTTGCCCTCAGAAGAATTTTCTGACTAAAATTTCTTTTTGTCAAAGCCAGCTTCATCGCAGTTTCATGCAGAGAGTTTTCCAGGAGTACAGCTCAGGTCAGTCTTGGTATGAGGAGAAGTTCTTAACCAATTTTGGAAATGTAGCTCTTCTAGGATCTGTTAGTAAAAACAGAACCACCCTTCTCCGCCAAGAGAAGTGTTGTCAAATGAGGTGTTAAAAAACATGAAGGATAAGGTGAGGTGATCCAACACTTGTCTCACCAGAGTTCCAGAAGAATGGAAGACAGGGAATATTTGAAGATACGATGGCTAACAATTTTCTAGAACTAAATGGAAAGGTTGTAGACAGATTTATATGTTGAGATGAATTTAAAGATCTCAGTGGCTGAGAAACAGTACAAATATTACTTAAACTAAGTAGAGATCTAGGTTCAACTAGAGGGAACAGCAAATGTCAATGGTGCCAAAAAACAAACAAACCCTTGAAATCTTTACATTCTGAAGAATGGCGTTTTATCTTTGCTATGAAATGAAAAAGGTATACATAAAAACGTATTTGAGAAGTCCATTAAAAGATGACATCTGGTTTTCACAGGGAAAACACCCTGGCAATTTCTAGCATTGGGGGAAAACAAAAAAACCAAAAAACCACAAGACTCAAAATTTCCATCTGATGTGTTCTGTATTTGGTCTTATTTAATGGCAAAATATCTTCCTTATATGATCGACTTACGTTTTTTTTTAGAGTGTCTCCTTTTAAACCATTTTCTTGTTAACAACTCCCTGAACTTGCTGTTGTAACGTGTGTAAATGAAGCCTTCCTTTTTTGAATAACATTCAGTTCTCTATCATTGTACATTTGAGTACAAATTCCAGTGAGTCTTGAAAAATTCATCTCTTCTTTCAGCATCTTCTCATTTACCAATCACATGATTTATCTGTGTCATTTAAACACTGGAGTCGTGGTTTGTGTTTTTAGCATAAATATTTCATATTAGTGCCAACTCAATCTCTCTCATATTTACTGGGCCCTAGTTTATCTGTCTGAGAGTTTGCTAATGTAAAATGTGTAGGCATGTAATGGATGGTGCTGGAAGTGGGCCTGCTGTTGTATTATTGCCATTTTATATAATACTGTTTTTTTATTGTATTTTCCAGTCACATTTGTCATGTAAGATTCTTACCAGCTCTTTGCTTTTACTGGCTCTTATAAACACAAAGTTCAACATATTTTTAGTACCTTGAGGAACAAAGAGACCCTGTGACTTTGTGATCTATCAGTGCTATTTTGGTTTCTAACAGGTGGATGGCTGTTGAGGAAACATGTTGCAGTTGTGGTGGGTAGGGGAGGCCTTAAATGGAATGGACATGTGCTCAAACATTAGTGAAGTTGTTCCTTCTGTGCCCACTTACGGCAGCAATCAGGATTAGATCTTCCATGATCTCATGTTTCTAAGGCCGTCTGAATACTGAGGATAAGTCTGTCACTGTTCATTTTGCAAAAACTGGCAACTTATATACGGAGTAATGCATAACAAGAAGTGCCTTGAAAACAAAGCACTTTAAATATATAGGATTTTCTTTTCTCTTGCTCTCACGATTCCACAGCCTTGCTCTCTAGTGACTGGGTGTGTTCATATGAATGTGTAGTACATGTATGTGTGTTTGTACTTGGGGGAGTTAGGCAAAGTCGTGCTTCTATAGTTTAATACAGGCTTTATACCAAAAACCTACACAGGCGTTTCCTTTAAATTCACGAAAAGACGAAGATGCTCTCTCTCATCACCACAGTTTAATAAAGTAAGAGGACTTTAATCAATACTATAAAAAAATAGAAGCTAATAGGATTAAAAAGGAAGAGATTAAAACTCTCATTTTGTCCAGGTGATATGATTGTCAATCTAGAAGAATCAGGGACGCCTGGGGCTCAGTCGGTTAAGCGTCTGCCTTCAGCTCAGGTCATGATCCCCGGGTCCTGGGATCGAGTTCCGCGTCAGGCTCCCTGCTCAGCAGGAAGCCTGCTTCTCCCTCTGCCTGCCGCTCCCCCTGCTTGTGCTCTCTCTCTCTCTCTCTCTCTGACAAATAAATAAATAAAATCTTTTTAAAAATCTAGAAGAATCGGTAGAATCAAAAGACAAATCATTAAAATTAATAAATAAATCCATTACCAATTACAAGATGAACCTTACAAAAACAGCATTTCTCTAACCAGCAATAACCAGCGAGAAATTATAATTTAAAATATATTATTCATGGGGCACCTGGCTGACAGTCTGAAGAGCATATGACTTTTGTTTTTTTGTTTTGTTTTTAAGATTTTATTTATTTATCTGACACAGAGAGAGCACAAGCAGGGGGAGCAGCAGAGGGAGAGGGAGAAGCTGGCTCCCCGCAGAGCATGGAGCCCTACGTAGGGCTTGATCCCAGGACTCCGGGATCATGACCCGAGCAAAGACAGACGCTTAACTGACTGAGCCACCCAGGCGTCCCAGCATGTGACTTTTGATCTTGGGGTCATGAGTTTGAGCCCCACACCGGGTGTAGAGATTACTTTAAAAAAAAACATTAAAAATAATAATAATAAATAAAATGTATTATTCACAATAACAATATCCACAAAGGATCAAACACTCAAAAGAGTCCACAAAGACTACCATTAAGAATACTTCAAAACTCTATAATAAAGAATATAGAAGATCTGAATATATGGAGAGACATTATCATGCCCTTGGATAGAATGACAATATTCTAAAGATGCCAAATTTACCCCAGTTCTTTGACAAACCCAACGAACTTACTCAGGAGTTAATATGGAGAATTAAAAGTCTAAATAGCTAAGTTATCTTTAAAGAAGATCAGAGGGCTGGTTCTCCCAAATATTAAGGTATATTACAAGGCTGCTGCTATTTTTTAAAAATAGGTGTTGGTGTAAGAACAGTCAAATATACTAGTGGATGGAATAGAGATTTCAGAGTAGACAAGCTATAAATCATTGGAGGAAAGATGGATTTTTGGTGGATATAATGTTGGGGAAAAACAGTTCACTATTTGGAGAAAAATAAAATCCTTACCTAAACACATACAGGTGGATTCTAGATGGACTAAGACATAAATATGAGAAAGGTAAAGCAATAAAGTTGATAGGAAGAAAGGTAAGAAAATACCGTATGACCTAGGATGGGAAGACCCTGAAGTAAAATTTCAAAAGCATAAACCATAAGGCAAAATAAAACCAAGAAAAGATTAATTTGATCACTTCAAAGTAAGGATATCTATTCAGTGAAGGATATCCCAGACAGAATTCATATATGATAGGATGGAAGGAGATGATTATAATGTCTGCAACTAATGTGGGATTAATTCCTTGAGTATGCATATCAACAAGAGAACAATAACCCTGTTTAAAAAAAAGGAAAACTGGGACACCTGGGTGGCTCAGTCATTAAGCGCCTGCCTTCTGCTCGGGTCATGATCCCAGGGTCCTGGGATCTAGCCCCACATCGGGCTCCTTGCTCGGCGGGGAGCCTGCTTCTCCCTCCCCTGCTCCCCCTGCTTGTGTTCCCGCTCTCTCTGTGTCTCTCTCTGTCAAATAAATAAATTAAATCTTTAAAAAAATTAAAAAATTAAAAAAAGGAAAACTAAAATAGGCAAAGGCTATGAACAGGCTAACAAGAATACAAAGAGATGTCCAAAATTATTAGTAATGAAAGACATGCAAACTAAGTACGAACATATCACTGTATACTTAGTAGACTGGCAAAAAATAGAAAGTTGGAAAATGCTGAGTAATGGTAGGGCTGTGGGGACAGAAGGATTCCTATGCTTTGCTGCTGGGAATATTGCAAAGGGGTTCAGGACAGGGCCCCCTCCAGAATGTGCCACTTTGGCATGTCGGTTATTTTGAGCTGAAGGCACTTGAGAGCCTGCAGGCTCATGAGAAACTTCTGCCCCTCCCTTAACCACACAGAAGAATCTAAATTAGGGGTCTTTCCCAGAATAAGGGTTATAAGCAGAGATAAATTTTATCTGAGTGGCCCATCTGTATGGCGGGGCAAACATCTAATTAACAAACATCTGCTCTTCTTATCACCCTATGAAGTGTATTCCTTTTCTCTGAAGTCCCAGACCCTTACCCCCTTCTCCTTCATTCAAAATAACACACACCTCATTTTGCCTGACTGTCTGGAATTTCCCTGTCTGTGTGGATTCCCCTTAAGTACCCTATTATTAAATTTGATTTTCTCCTGTTAATTTGTCCCATGTCAATTTGATTCTTAGTCTAGCTAAGGGGACTTTGAGGGGGTAAGAATGCTTGCTTCCTGACAATGGTCTAGTCTGGCCCTTCTGGAAAACAGTGGTAATACTGAGTTAAATTGAGGGTGCGCATACCCTGTGTCCCAGTTCTGCCCTGAGATACATCCTAAGGAGATTCTCATTCAAGTCCATAGAGGACATGTATGCAATGAAGCGTGGTTTTTGTTTTGTTTTGTTTTTTTGTGGTGATGAGAAGTAAGGGGACAAAGTGAGCCATTTCCACTGGGAGAGTGGAGGTAAAATCAGGTGGATATACATGGAGTGTTATGCAGTAAGCTACTGATTAGATGTTCACATAGGAAGCTGGATGGTTCCTAACAAAATAATGCTGAGTGAAAAAAGAAACAGTGAGATATAAATTGAAAATAGATGAAAACACAAATATAGATTTTGTTAAGAACAAATACAAAATAGAATGATTGCCATACGAGTGGGGAGGAAAATGGGGGTGGGGTAGGTGGATTTAAAACAACAGAAGATTTTTTTTTAAATGTTAAAGAGGGATAAAGAATTTTTTTTTAAGATTTTTTATTTATTTATTTGACAGAGAGAGCACCAACAGGCGGAGTAGCAGGCAGAGGGAGAGGGAGAAGCAGGCTCCCCACCGAGCAAGGAGCCCGACGCAGGGCTCGACCCCAGGACCCCAAGACCATGACCCGAGTCGAAGGCAGTTGTTTAACCAACTGAGCCACCCAGGCGCCCCTAAGAGGGATAAAGAATTTTTGAAAAGTGTTCCTAGTGATCTTTAAACTTGAGTTGGAGCAAGTGAGAGAGATGAAGAAAAGTAAGCTTCCATGTGGTAACTTTTGTTTCCCCAATTTATATAGGGTGGAAGCTTTGAGAGAAGCAGCAACTGCCGTTGAGCAAGAGAAAGAAATCCTCCTGGAAATGATCCACAGCATCCAAAATAGCCAGGACATGAGGCAGATCAGCGACGGTGAGAGCGTTTCCACAGACGGGAGCTCATCTTTTCACTCCTTTGTAGGGTTTAAGATATGGGGTTTAGGTCCATTTTCGTTTGACTTGAGGAATTCGTACACTTGGCTTTGGCATTTCCCGTGAGCGTGGACTGCAGCTGCAGCTGTCAGTTTATTACGGGAGCCTCTTACCCAGGGGTCACCCTGCTGGCCTGCCCCCTACGTCAAGGGCGTGGCTGGAAATGGTAGAAAAGGCCTCCAAGCTCCGGAAGAGGTGGCTCCAAGCAGTAAGGGGCGATGCCTTTGACCTCAGGTTCACACTCCTAACTTCAGTTCCTCAGATGTTACTGGACTGTAGAAGCTGTAAAAGCAGAGAAGACAAAAAGAGAGGGGTTGAAGTGTAATTTAAGGAGAGGAAGGAGAGAAAATGCAGGGGAAAGAAATTATGGGCCCAGTAAAACCCCATTAACGTAAAAACATGCTATCATTTCTATATGAAAAGCATGACCGCCTAGGGAGGAACAGGGCACTCGTGGTTTTCTGTCACTGGCAGCTGTCTTCCTACTTCAGTTGCTCCGGGGCCCCCGAGACAAGCCAGTGGGCCAGCAGCTGGTGCCAGGAGCGTGCAGTCTAACTCCAGGCCCCAAACTGTTCGACACGCACTGCGGGGTCAAGATGCAGCCAGTCTCTTCACCATCCTCGCCAGAGATCGATGAATAGGTAGAGAGTTACAGAACAGGCCAAAGAGGAGCTGGCTGACTTTTTCATATAAATAATGAAATGTGGATCCTTTTCCCACCATTGCCTCCCTGTGCTGGCCAAGACTTACACCACTGGCCTGCTTAAATTTCCCTGGCAAGGATGAAGTCAGTGCCTGCTTTTGAGGCCAGCTTTTTCTCCACTATCATGGCTAAGTTTGCTCAGCCAAAACTGGGGCATTGTATTCTGAGACACATGCAGAATATGCCACCCCAAAGTATGGCTCTTTGGCATAAGAATTATTTCAAGCCGATTATTTTTGAGAAGCTGCAGACACAGGAGAAGCTCTGAAAACAGAGTAGAAGTCATTCTTTTGTAAGGGAAGTTTAAATTTATAAAGGCTATTTCCATTTGCAAGGGTGCTTCCCTCTGTGTACCAGGAAGAGAAGGATGACTATAAATCACAGAAACTCTTATCTATGCAGAAGGCCTCTACTAAATCTGCAAAACAACCTTACCTTGGTTTATCCTGCTTTTCCTGGTAACCTCACTAAGGAGGGGAAGGTCTCCCTCCAAGTCTTAGTCCTTAGCTGAACATGGTTTTTAAGATGGTGGCTTGGACCATCCATCTCAGGGAGGTGGGCCATCTCAGTGTCCCTGAAAACCTCCTATGTACATGTGAAGTATACATGTTCATAAGCTTCTGCTTTTTTTCTTGTTAATCTGTCTTTTATTACAGGGTTTCTCAACCAAGAACTCAGAAAGGTACAGGGAAAATTATTTTTCCTCCCCTACATGCACATCCTTATCAAGAGATCCACTGTGTCTGATCTCTTGCTCTACCCAGCACAAAACCCTGGTTATGCACACTATTCACTCTATGTTAAGACTTGATCTCCATCCCAGTTACAAATGCATACCTGCCCAAACATCTTCAAACATGACCACTTGAGAAGTCATCTGGTATCCCATACATAAAGACTTTCAGGGAGGGGTGCCTGGGTGGCTCAGTCGGTCAAGCACCCGACTCTTGATTTTGGCTCAGGTCATGATATCTGGGTTGTGAGATCAATCCCCACGTGGGGCTCACAGGCTGAATGTGAAGCCTGCTTGAGATTCTCTCTCTCCCTCTCCCCCTTCGCCTCCCCCCACCTGCGTGCACATGTGTGCACTCTCTCTCCCTCTCTCTCTCTCTCAAAAATAAAAAATAAAGAAAGACTTTCAGGGAAAGGTATTCTGCAACCTCTCTCTGTATTATAATACAGTTCATCAGTTAATCTTATGTGCTATAGTTTTGACTTTTACCTTTAAAAATTTCGTAGCCAAGGTGCTTACAGAAAATAGTTTTAGCCACAAATGAATGCCTTAGTGTTCTCAACATAGGTAAGTTTATGTCTCATATTGATTGATATTTCAAACTTTCTACGTTTAGGTGAAAGAGAAGAATTAAATCTGACGGCAAACCGTTTGATGGGACGAACGCTCACCGTTGAAGTTTCAGTAGAAACAATTAGAAACCCCCAGCAGCAAGAATCCCTAAAGCATGCCACCAGGATTATTGATGAGGTTGTCAGTAAGTTTCTGGATGATTTGGGAAATGCCAAGAGTCACTTGATGTCACTGTACAGTGCATGTTCATCCGAGGTGCCACCTGGGCCTGTTGACCAGAAGTTTCAGTCCATAGTAATTGGCTGTGCTCTTGAAGATCAGAAGAAAATTAAGAGAAGATTAGAGACTCTGCTTAGAAATATTGAAAACTCTGACAAGGCCATCAAGCTGTTAGAGCATTCTAAAGGAGCTGGTTCCAAAACTCTGCAACAAAATGCTGAAGGCAAATTTAATTAGTTTTGAAACATAGGAGCACTTACAAATAATGACATAAAAATGATTACACATTTGTTCTTCGTGTTAGGCATAACATTTGATACTGATTGTTGTTTCACATGAGGAGAATATTCCAGTGTCATCAGTTTTGTGAATAACACAATTAAATCTAGAACTATTTTAATTATCTTTCTAGAAGTTTTTAGATTGAATTCTTGTCTTGGATTAGGCTCTAGCACCTAATATATATAATATATATTTTTTACTATTCTGTGGATGAATACTTAGTATATAGGAGAGAGTAACTGCTCAGCCTGGGCCAAAAGCATCATTATTCTTTCCTGGGCTTTGTCTGGCATAGAGATACTTGGGCACATGGGGCATTTGGTTGACTAGAAATTTTTGACAAACTTACCACTCATCTGTTGTTAACTAAGTAGTGTGCTTAAAAAGACAAAAGGAATCACAAAATAAGAACCTTTCCCAACATGTTCTTTTTCATAAAGCACTTTTTTTGGACATCTGTATCAAATTATTTTGAATTTAAGATTTATGCATCTGATAGTATGAATATATTTCTTGATATATATGAAAACATGACATAAAGTGTGAAAGAATTCACATCTAATGTTATCACTGTGAACAACTATATGTCCACTTCATCTTTTTCCAAATGCATCATTTCTCTAAATTTTTAATCATTGCAGAAATACAGTGTTGTAACTTGCCTTTTTTAAAAAATGCTGCTATAAAGTCTATTTGTCAACTTTAAAACCTCTATTCTGTATTGTTGTATAATTTACTTCCCCATTCCCCTCATTGGACATTTAGTTTGTTTCCAATTTGTTGCTTATTCCTGCAACATATTTATATACAGTGACTTTTTTCCTTCTTTCTTTTGTTTTTGATTTTCTTTGTATAAATTTCCAGTAGTGGGATTTACTGGGTCAAAAGGTATATACATTTTCATGGCCTGACATATTTCCAAATTTTTTTGTATGAGAGTTACATCAATTTGTACTGTCTTCAGTAATTAAAATGTAGCTCTTTCACTAGAAGCTTTCCAGAGTTGAGCATTATTTTTTCTAACATTAGATATGAAATAACTTAATTTCGTTCGCATTTTATTTACTAACAAGGTTGACCAATGTATTGATTATTCTTTTATCTGTGATAAATGAAGCAACTATAGAACACTTTTATTTGTTTGAAGTAACTAGTGCTGTTGATACACAAAAACCTCAACTCCCCTCAAATACTACTTCAAAATGAATACATCATACTCAGTTTTCATGAGAATGTAGGTATTCTTTCACACTGGGGAAAAAATGTCAATATCCAGATTGGCTTTATATATTTAGATCTCTCAATGCAAACAATATTGAGCTTCATTTTCCAGGCAAAAATGTCAAATTAGTCTCTCTTCATAAAAAGCAATTACAATCTGAGAACATTATGGTTTTGATTACCATTGCTAAGTCTGCCTCACTTAAATCTTTCCATTTCATGGGAAACATCATTCTCATTGATAACTGTGGCAAAGCCTCTTGATTTGTCAGTTGACTCTCATTTGCTATCATCATGTTCACTGTCAGATAAAGGTTTTCTTTTTGTGCCATCTTTATTAGCTTTTTGAAAATTAAGAAGCAACAATCAAATTTTCTTCCAAGTTCTCAAGGACTATCAGCATCTTTAAATCCCTTCCACCCTGGGAAATACTCCCCCTTCCCATTCACTCATTCACTCCATGTCAGCGTAGGACATTTTCTTTTCTTTTCTTTTCTTTTCTTTTTTTTTAAGATTTTATTTATTTATTAGAGAGAGCACTAGCAGGGAGGAGAGGGAGAAGCAGACTCCCTGCTGAGCAGAGAGCCCACCACTGGGCTCCATCCGAGGACTCTGGGATCATGACCTGAGCCGAAGGCAGGCACTTAACCGACTGAGCCACCCAGGAACCCCAGCCCAGCCTAGGACATTTTCTACCACAAACTATTCCAGCTCTACCTCCTCAACCTTTGTACTCTTCACATTGTTCTTTTCCCATTTTTTGCAATGGAATTTTATTGGAGGCCATTCATTCTCACTGACTTGAAGAGCTGTGATCTACCATCTCCAAGCTGCTTCAGTCCCTAGCCTGTAGCATTTCCAGCCCTCTGTACCTTGAGCCACATTCACGGAGCAGGGACCTGAATGTGTCGATTCTTAACATTTTTATTTATTATAAGATTGGAAGTGTGGGGTGCCTGGGTGGCTCAGTCAGTTGAACATCGACTCTTGGTTTCAGATGAGGTCATGATCTCAGGGTTGTGAGATCGAGCGCCACCTTGGCTCCGAGCTTAGTGCAGAGTCTGCTTGGAGTTCTCTCTCCCTCTCCCCCTGCCCCTTACTTGCTTGCTTTCTCTCTCTCTCTACGCCCCCACCTCTAAGATTAAAAAATCTTTAAAAAAAAAAGAATGGAAGTGTAATTTATTTTTAAATGATGAAACTACCAAGAGTAGTTTCTGTCTTCTTTTAGCTAGATAATAGCTTGGGACTATAATGGAATTCAGAGTATATTACTTGTCTTTTATTCATATGTTCCCTAACAGCCCCATTCTAATTTCATACCATTTCTAGAATGGAGCATACAGTTTTAGGACAGCCCCGCTGCCGTCCCCCATGAGCACTGCTTCCCAGGAGAATGTCCCCAGTCCTACTCAGGCTCTTCTGTGTAGCTGGCAGGACCTGCAGAAGAGCTGACCGAAGAGCACTCAATGGACATCAACTGAGGACAGAGTGACAATGCTGCCCAGTGAAAAATCTGACCAACGTAGAATTGACCCTCCTGGTATTTTAATGTAGGAACCCTTGATGTTAAAGAAAAAAGAAGAAGAAGAAGAAAAATCCTGAAAGCTTTCAGAGGGCTAGGAAGGAAGGAAGAGAGCTAACAGTAATGAGTGTGACCTGGGCCTTGCCGCTGTGCTTCCTTCCCAGTTACCAGTATTGCATCCCCTAGGGGGCACCCTTCACACTGTCTTCCACGGGAATGCTGTCCTTCCAGGGATACATTAGCCATTAGCCAAGTGAGCTATTATGCAGAGGGACACGATAAGGAGTACAAGGTCCTCTGTATTGATGCAGCTCAATCTAGCACTCCGACTCAAAATGCTTGGAATTCACCCTAAAGAGATGATCAACTAATAAGAGAACTCTGCTTCAACATTTTAAAATTGGAAAGCATGAAGGAACAACTCCTGAAAGTAACAGGGTAAGGATCTGGCAAACAATTACATGCAATGATTTTTAAGTAGGAAATATCCATGCATGTGTCCCTTTAAAATGACTGATTGTGACAAATGCTGATACATTTGGAGCGCACATATGTGATAATGCTATTTTTGAAGGCTGGATTTTGCAATTATTCAAAGACAAAAATGAAAGTAAAAGCTGAGAATTTTGGAAAAGAAAGGCAATGAGGACAGTAGTGAGCTTGAACTTGTTTGTGTCTAATCAGAACAAGCAAGCAAAATGAAATGGACTTCTGTTTAGGGACATGACCACATTCTTAAGTTTTCTATCATGACCAAAGAGTAAACAACTTGAATTGGGCCACACCAATCTTCAATTATCCACCTCAAACCACTAAATATTGGGGGCACCTGGCTGACTCAGTCAATAGAACATGCAACTCTTGATCTCAGGTTTGTGAGTTCAAGCCCCACGTTGGGTGTAGAGCTTACTTAAAAACTTAACAAATTAAAAAAAAAAAACATATTGTAGCAAACATATTTCACTTGCATATAGTTGGCATTCGAATCACGATGGCATTCACTCACAGCAGTTTGGTGAGGGCCAATTTCAGTATCTAGTCCAGCTTTAATATGCAGCTAAATTGGACACAATTTGTGCAGGAATTTGACAAAGGCTGTCAGAAAAGATTGAAAAACCTGGCATTGGAAAACTGACCTCAAATTCAGATCCAGGGAGTATTATAAATACACTTCCAAATGTAATCGTCAGACCTCGGGTCTAAAGATGGTACAGCCCTGGGACGGAATACACGCAGTGGCTTTAAGCTCTGCTGCAGAAATACCTGGTGAGCTCCCAACCCCAGCTCTTATCAGCCGAGGGCCCCAAGAATGTCCCTGACCTCCCCAGCTGTAAAGTCAGGATGATAATGCTCCTGTGAGTTAGAACTTTAAATGAGATGCAATACGCAAGGTGCTTGACATGGTGGCTCACACAGAAAGCACTTGAACAGGGGGCACCTGGCTGGCTCAGTTGGTGGAGCATCCAACTCTTGATCTCAAGGTTGTGAGTTCGAGCCTCACGCTGGGTGTGAAGAGTGCTTTACAAAAATTTTTTTGTTGGGGGGGGGGCGCCTGAGTGGCTCAGTCGGTTATGCGTCTGCCTTCGGCTCAGGTCATGGTCCCAGGGTCCTGGGGTGAGTCCTGCATCGGGCTCCTTGCTCAGCGGGGAGCCTGCTTCTCCCTGTCCCACTCCCCCTGCTTGTGCTCTCTCTCTCTCTGTCAAATAAATAAAATAAAGTAAAATAAAAGTAATCTATTTCTCCTCCTACTACATAAAAGGAAACCTGACATGGTATTTATAAAAGGTCCGAGCTCGTTACACCTAGTATTACAGACTAAATGTGTTTCCCTCCTCCAATTAGTATAGAAAAACCCTGACCCCCCAACCTCCCCAATGTGATGGTATTTGGAAGTGGGGCTTTAGTGAGGTAATTAGATTTAGATGAGGTCATGACAATTGGTCCCCCATGATAGGATTAGTGTCCCTATAAGGAAAAGAAGAAAAAAAAAAAAAAGGAAGGAGAAAGAAGAGAGACCAGAGGACACAGTGAGAAGGTGACTATCTGCAAGGCAGGCAGAGGGCTCTCACGAGGAACCAAATCAGCTGGAATCTTGATCTTGGACTTCCAGCTTCCAGAACTGTGAGAAATAAATTCCTGTTGTTTAAGCACCCCATGGTATTTTGTTATGGCCACTGGAGGAGCGAAGACACTTAGAAAAGGAGTTTTGGGTTTTTTTTTTCTTTTTAAGTAAGCTCTACACCCAACATGGCGCTTGAACTCAAGACCTCGAGATCAAGAGTCGCATGTTTTACCAACTGAGCCAGCCAGGTGCCCTGAAGTAAAAAAAAAAAAAAAAACTAAGTTTAGTTCCTTCAAAGGGGACTAAACTAAATCATCCAGAGATGAATGAAATAGACAGTGCTTTCCAAAGAGAAGTCTCATGGCCTTTTGGGGCAAGCTTCGTTGGGCATCTCTGGTTTCTAGGCACCTACTCAAGCCATTCAGATAACTACGTTTTCAAATGTCCTTACCACGTTCACCAAGAGATGGGTCCTTAGAATTGAAACGATTGAATTAGCTTCCTGGTGGTTGATGAATCCCCAGTGCCCTTGACAGTCCAGGAAAGTGCCACAACTGAGGCTCAGAACAGAGGCTGTAATGCCCCCAGGGACTAAAGATATGTCCTGGTCTAGATGAAAGAGGGAGCTGAAAATGAGACATTAACATAAAGAAAGACAAGACATAGAAGAACCACCAAATCTGTGAGAAGGGAACTAGAAAAATTCTTTCCAGTGGAACAGAGAAGCAGCAAGGAAGCCTGCCATCCCCTATGGTTCTCAATGGAGAGAACATTTCTGGGAAGAATCAAACCCCCACACCTGCACCACGAGTAGGCATGGTTTCTGAATGTATACTATCTATGTGCTATGGGAATTACAAGCTGAAAACTTCATATAATATCCACTTTATTCACTTGTAAATATAGGGTTAATCATATATTCCCTCCTTATTTTAAGAATTTACATCAAAGGGTGGATAACAAAATGCTAATTGTGAATAAGCCTCTTAGAAATGCATTAACTGGGCGCCTGGGTGGCTCAGTTGGTTAAGCGACTGCCTTCGGCTCAGGTCATGATCCTGGAGTCCCGGGATCGAGTCCCGCATCAGGCTCCCTGCTCGGCAGGAAGTCTGCTTCTCCCTCTGACCCTCCTCTCTCTCATGCTCTCTGTCTCTCATTCTCTCTCTCTCAAATAAATAAAATCTTAAAAAAAAAAAATGCATTAACTGCTAGGTCATTGGAAGGATGTCTAAACAAATGTTCCAATAGCTGTACTAGGAAGAGCATCACACAAATACACTATCAGTGAGGTCCTCAAAAATCAGAAAGTTGCCCAAATAGTACAGCCCTTTCAGAGAGGACATCTCTCAGCATCTCTCTTAGTATCATAGTGACCACTATCAGCAAGTTCATGTGATATTGTGATTTATAAGAAGGAAGTATATATTTGGTCTTTGTCCCTATTCCTGGGATAGAACTCCTAAAACCCTTGGAATTTCCTAAATGTTGAGAGTGACAGAGGCGTCTCTTGTTATGTTTATGAGTTGGATTTTGCTTGCCACCTAAGGACTGGGGGCTGGTTGCCAGGAGAACCAACCATGTGATTAGAGGGTTGGAACTTCAAGTCTCACCCCTCCCCCACCTACTCAAACCCCCCCACCACCATTATTTCTGAGAGGGGAGAGGGCCTGGAGGTTGACTCAATCACCAATGGCCAATGGTTTAATCAATCATGCCTGTGTAATGAAGCCTCCATGAAAACCCAAGAGGACTGGGCCAGAGAGCTTTTGGATAGATGAACCAATGGAAATGTGGGGAGAGTGGATGTCTGGAGAGCGCATGAAGCTCCTTGCTCTTTCCTTATGCATCTCTTCCATCTGGCTGTTCCAGAGTTTATTCCAAATGTTTCTGAGTTCTGTGAGCCGCTCTAGCAAATTAATCAAAACCAAGGAAGAGATCATTGGAACCTCTAATCTATAATGGATTGGTCAGAAGCACAGGTGATAACCTGAGCTTGTGACTAGCCTCTGAAGTGTGTGTGTTGGGGGGGCGGGGTGGAAGACTGTCTTGTAGGACTGAACCCTAAACCTGTGGAATCTTAGGCTATCTCCAGATGGAAAGTATCAAAATTGAGTTACATTGTAGGACACCCAGTTAGTGTCCAAGAATTGCTCCGTGTGGGGAAACCCCCACACATTGGAATTAGGAGCCAGAATCTCAGTGGTCATTCAAAAAACCTGTGAATCAATCCTGACATTCCCTTTTGTTCCTGTTTCATAGCCAAGTCCTATGGATTCTACCTCCAAAACTAAAACCAAATCCATCCACTTTTCTGCACCACCCCTGTTACCACCTCAGTGAAGCCTCCATCGTCTCTGACCTGGACCAGCCTTCCACTGGTCTCTTCGTTTCATCTGTTCTGTGCTTTCATTAGACAGCAGCCAGAGGAATCTGCCACGTGGATCTCCTTATCCCTGCACTAAAAACCCTTCAAAGGCTTCCCAATGTACTTGCAATACAATCCAAATTGCTTATCCTGACCCCCAGGGTCTTCATGCTCTGGCCCCAGCCTCCCTCACGACTCCATCTTTTTTTTTTTTTTTTTTTTTAAAGATTTTTTTATTTATTTGACAGAGAGATACATAGCGAGAGGGGAACACAAGCAGGGGAGTGGGAGAGGGAGAAGCAGACTTCCCGTGGAGCAGGGAGCCCGATGTGGGGCTGGATCCCAGGACCCTGGGATCAGGACCTGAGCCGAAGGCAGACGCTTAACGACTGAGCCACCCAGGCACCCCGCTCACGACTCCATCTTATACGACTTTCCACCTTATTCCTGCACACTAGCTCCCTTTCAATTCCTCAAACCCACCAAATTATTTCCTGCCTCTGGTCATATCGTACTTGTTGCTCCTTCTACTTAAAATCTTTTTCTGCCTATTCTTTATCCAGCTAACACATTTATCCTTCAGATAAATGATGAAATGTTACTTTGTCGGAAAGGACTCTCTGGCGCTCCAATTTAAATTAGGGCCCCTTTTTATACACTGGTTATTTTTGTTCATATATACATAAATTTTTCTTTAATGTTTTTCTTTCACTCATTAACAGTTCATGATCCCTAAAAAGTATTTAGCTCATTAGAGTCAGACACAGTAAAACAACTAGCAAACGACAATGGATACTTTTTGCTGGGTCAGCGAAGGTACTAGGTTTGAACAATCACTAAATGACTTAAAAATGTAACTTTTCGGGGTGCCTGGGTGGCTCAGTCGTTAAGCGTCTGCCTTCGGCTCAGGTCATGATCCCAGGGTCCTGGGATCGAGCCCCGCATCGGGCTCCCTGCTCCGCAGGAAGCCTGCTTCTCCCTCTCCCACTCCTCCTGCTTGTGTTCCCTCTCTTGCTGTGTCTCTCTCTGTCAAATAAATAAAAAAAATCTTTTTTTAAAAAAATGTAACTTTTCAGGGGTGCCTACCTGGCTCAGTAGGTAGAACATGCAGCTCTTGATCTTGGGGGCGTGAGTTCAAGCCCCACCTTGGGCATAGTGGTTACTTAAAAAAAAATTTTTTAAATAACTGTTTAGAATGTTTTCCCTAAATAATTTTGTGTAACTCATTTCCAGACACAGCAGGTAAAATTTCTTTCAAAGTCTTTCAGACTGGGGCGCCTGGGTAGTTCAGTCAGTTAAGCATCCAATTCTTGATTCCAGCTCAGGCCATGATCTCAGGGTCCTGAGATGGAGCCCTGAGTGGGCTCCACACTCAGCAGGGAGTCTGCTGGACGTTCTCTCTCTGACTCTCTCTCCCTTTCTCCCTCCTTCTGCCCCTCTCCCCGCTCACACGCATCTGCTCTCTCTCTCAAATAAATAAATCTTTATAAAAACAATAAACAAAACAAAAAACAAAGTCCTTTAGGCTAATTCTATTGCCATTTTTGCTTCAACACAACTGCAGGATTTAAAAGGCCAGGTTTCCGTGTAGGCTTTCATTATCTCACTGAAGGAAGCCTAACAATCTCTGCTGTGTCCTTGGGTATAGCCTTGAGTCAAATAAAATGTTGCCTTAATTGCACTAGAATGTCCAAAAATCCCATGGATATGGAAAAGTCCTTCAAGAAGTTTTTCTCCAATTTGAATCCTCACATTCATTCTCTGCTACCCACTAGAATTTTCTTTTTTTTCCATTTAAAAAATTGTAAGATATACTTAACATAAAGTTCACCATTTTTGACCATTTTTAAGGATACTGTTTCAGGGGCATTAAGCACATTCACATTGTTGTGCAACTATCGCCACCATCCATCTCTGGAACATTTTTCATTCTGCAAAATGGAAACTCTGGACCCATTAAACACTAACTCCCCATGTTCCCCTCCCCTCTGCCTTTGGCAACCACTATGCTACCTTGTATATCTATGAATGTGACTATTTTAGGTAGCTTCGAGAGTGGAATCATACAGTATTTGTCCTTTTACTCAGCATGATGTCTTCAAGATTCATCCATGATGTACTATGTGTCAGAATTTCCTTCCTTTTTAAGGCTGAATAATATTTCATTATATGGTTATTGTTGTTGTTTAGTTTTTAATTTAAAAAAATCTTAAATTAAATTTTTTTTTGGTAATCTCTACATCGGGCTCAAACTCACAACCCTGAGATCAAGAGCTGCATGCTCTTCCAACTGAGCCAACCAGGCGCTCAATTTCATTGTATGTTTATATGACATTTTGTTTATCAGTTCATCTGTTGATGCACATTTCGGTTGCTTCCACTTTTTGGCTACTGTAAATAATGTTGATATGGACATAGTTGTACAAATATCTGTTTGACTCCTTGCTTTCAATTCTTTTGAGTGTTTACCCAGAGGTGGAATTGCTGATCATATGGTAATTCTATTTTTAATTTTGTGAGGGACTGCCAGACTGTTTTCCATAACAGCTGTACCATTTTACATTCCTACTGGCAGTGAACAGGGGTCACGATTTCTCACCATTCTTTGTTAGTTTTTTGTTTTAAAGCTCTTTAAGTTTGTTTTTTGTTTTTATAATTTTTTTTATTTTTTTATTTTATTTATTTTTTTTAAGATTTCATTTATTTATTTGACAGAGAGAGACACAGCGAGAGAGGGAACACAAGCAGGGGGAGCGGGAGAGGGAGAAGCAGGCTCCCCGCTGAGCAGGAAGCCCGATGTGGGGCTCGATCCCAGGACCCTGGGACCATGACCTGAGCTGAAGGCAGATGCTTAACGACTGAGCGACCCAGGTGCCCCCCAAATTTTTTTTAAATTAACATATAATGTATTATTTGTTTCAGGGGTACAGGTCTGTGATTCGTCAGTCTTACACAATTCACAGTGCTCACCACAACACATACCCTCCCCAATGTCCATCACCCAGCCACCTCACCCCCCAATTTCTTACTATTCTTGCCAACACTTGTTACTTTGGTTTTGTTTTGTTTTTGTTTTATAACAGCCATTCTAGTGGGTGTGAAATAGTATCTCATTGTGGTTTTGATTTGCATTTTACTAACGATGAGTGATATTGAGCCTCTTTTCATGTACTTATTAGCCATTTGTACATCTTCTTTGGAGAAATGTCTAAGTCCTTTGCCCATTTCTTAATAAGGATTAAGAAATTAATTAAGGATTTTCCTTTTCTTTTAAAGGGGGGGTGTTTCCTTTTCTTTTAAAGGGGGTGAGTACATTAGTCAAGTTTAAGAGACTACCAACCAAATCCTGGAGATAAATCCATTGTCTACTTGACATTAAATTTCTTGTGAATAATCACTATGTTTACATTTACAAAACTATATTGCAATTATATGGTAAAACAAATTTAAATTTTAAATATTTTATTTATTTTTAAAAAGATTTTTTATTTATCTGGGAGAGAACAGAGCATGAGAGAACACGAGTATGGGGGCAGAGGGAGAGGGAGAAGCAGACTCCCCACTGAGCAGGGAGCCCAATATGGGGCTCGATCCCAGGACTCTGGGATCATGACCTGAGCCAAAGGCAGGCGCTCAATCAACTGAGCCACCCAGGAGCCCCTAAAATTTAAAAATTTTAATTCTAAGAACTGCACGTGAAATAAAATTCACCCACAGAGAAATGTACATAAGAGTACAGTTTGGTGAATTTTCACAAATGAACACGCATGTGTAACTAGGGCCAAGATCAACAGAGAGAGCCTTACTAACTAACACCTTGGAAATCCCTCACCCAGTCACTATCCTTTTCCTGCCAAGGTAACCATTATCCCAAATTTTAGCAGATAACTTTCCCTGTTTTTATGCTGAAATGGGCTTACTCAGTATGTACTTTTTGCACCTTTTCTTTTTTTTATTTTTTAATATTTTATTTATTTATTTGCCAGAGAGAGAGAGAGAGAGCACAAGCAGGGGGAGCGGCAGGCAGAGGGAGAAGCAGACTCCCCACGGAGCAGGGAGCCCGATGCGGGGCTTGATCCCAGGACCCTGGGCTCATGACCTGAGCTGAAGGCAGACGCTTAACAACTGAGCCACCCAGGCCCCCCTCTTTTCTTTTTTTAAAATTTATTTTGGTGAGTGCATGCATGCACGCTGTCTGCAGGGGAGAGGGGCAGAGGGAGAGAGAGAGAGAGAGAGAATCCTCAAGCAGACTCCCGGCTGAGTTCGGAGCCTGATCCCAGGACCCCGAGATCAGTACCTAAGCCGAAATCATGAGTTGGCTACTCAACCAACTGAGCCACCCAGGTGCCTTGCACCTTACTTTCTATGCTCAAATTTACATTTCTGCAGGTAAGCCATTTCATGTTGGTCCTTTCGGGTCAGTCTTCTCTTTGTTGCATAGCATTCCATTATATGAACACTGTGTGGATTTATTAATTTATTCTGTTGTTTTTGGTCTTTTGGGTTATTTCCATTTGGGGGCCATTCAAACAAATGCAGCTGTGAACATTCTTGTGCCTGTTTGTTGGTGCACCATTGATCCTCGCTGGATTTGTAGAAGTGGACCCTGTTTGCTGGGTCATAGGGTAGGCTTCTTTGGTAGATAGTGCCAAATTGTTTTTTATTTTATTTTTAAAGATTTTATTTATTTAACAGAGAGAGACACAGTGAGAGAGGGAACTCAAGCAGGCGGAATGAGAGAGGGAGAAGCAGACTTCCCACCGAGCAGGGAGCCTGATGCGGGGCTCGATCCCAGAATCCTGGGATCATGACCTGAGCCGAAAGCAGACGCTTAACCGTCTGAGTCACCCAGGCGCCCCCAAATTGTTTTTTAAAGGAGTTGTTCTAGTTTACATTTCAGAAGCAAGGTAGATGAATTCAGTTACTCCACATCCTTGTGGTGTGGGAAACAAAGGCAAAAGAAAAAACTAAATTTCCTTACTACTTACAGCCCACTGACAGGTCCTCAAAACAGGCAGAGTGCCCTTCCTCTAGGAACTCAGCTGCCTCAATGTTAATGCTTTGCTAAGGGGAAAGGGCCATCTTAGCTTAACATTATCCCGCTCCCCCCCCCCCCAGGATCCTGTAAGTCTACTTTAACATATAAAAATTCCTAAAAAAAAAAAAAAGAAGATAGCAGGAGGGGAAGAATGAAGGGGGGAAATCGGAGGGGGAGACGAACCATGAGAGATGACAGACTCTGAAAAACAAATTGAGGGTTCTAGAGGGGAGGGCTGTGGGGGGATGGGTTAGCCCGGTGATGGGTATTAAGGAGGGCACGTTCTGCATGGAGCACTAGGTGTTATGCACAAACAATGAATCATGGAACACTACATCAAAAACTAATGATGCAATGTATGGTGATTAACATAACAATAAAAAATTTTAAAAATATATAAAAATTCCTTTGGAAACTTCCTTTATCTCTAACCCCCATGATACACGTTAGCAATCATCCCCCAACCATATGGCCCACTGATATACAACTGAAGGGTCTCACGACTGAGGTTTTATTAGATGATAATGACATTTTCCTAACAATAGCTAGCCCCCTCAAGGTCCTAGAAACCTTGCTTCCAAAATTCCTCAGAGACTTACCATCCCTAACCCCCTCTCAACTTGAAAGTATATAATGGGCCACTCCTCATGACCCCAGTGTAGCTCTTTCTGCCCGCGGGTCCTGTGCCTGAGCACGGAAGACCTCTCAAGAATTCTTTCTTAGTCATGAGCTCCAAACCCCAACATTTCCTACATCACTTGGAGTATTTTGCCAACACTTGGTATCTTCCTTTATTCCCTTTTCTATTGTATTTTGAAATATAAAAACAACTCAAGCAAAGTTTAGATTGCTTTTGGGGGGACCTTTTAGTTGCTGGCTTGGTTCTCTCAATTGTTAACCATCTCAGACATCTACTTTGTCCAGCCGCCAGGTGTGGGCTGTGAGTGCGTTTTCGGTTTTGCTCAACATTTTTGCTCACTCTACTCCTTGGATGTCATCGGGCGAAGAAAATAAGGTGTGTGTCCAAGGCGGGGCAAGTCCTCTGGAAGCCTGGTCACTTAGTAGGCGAAACTTAGGCGGACCTTCCTGTCAGTTCTTTACTAGGGTCCACGATCCAGGCGTTCCTGCCCGCCGCTCGTCTCCCCACTGCTACCGGGGCCCCGGAGGCACCGGGAACGCAAAGGAGCCGCCCTCCCCGGCACCAGCCAGAACTGGGGTGGAGCGGGGCGGGGGACCCGGTCCTTGCGGAGCATGCGCAGACCAAGCCCAGCGCATGCTCCGCAGAGCGGCGGGTCCACAGATGAGGGGAGTCGAGTCTCCCGCGCCCCACCACCGTTGCCGGATTTGCTGCCAAGACGCTTGTTCCGAGCCCTGGCTGCCAATAAAGTTCGTTAAAAAATCATAGTCATTCTTAAAGGAGCGAAGGAAGGCGCGAGCCAGCCAGGCGGCCCCGCGGGGGGAGCGGCGCCCTAGGAGGAGGAGGAGGAGGAGGAGGAGGAGGAGGTGGTGGTGGTGGCGGTGGCGGCGGCGGCGGCAGCGGTTGCGCCGCGACCAGGACGAGCCGGTCGCGCCGGGCGGGGGACGGTGAGTAGCGGCTTGCACTCCCGGGCAGCGGCGCGGCTCTGACTCGCCCTCTGCAGCGGCTGAGGGCTCCGCCGGCTCCGCTGGGGAAGGACCCGCTTCTTCCCGGGGTCCCGGGATATGCCGTACTCCGGGGACTCTACGTAGAGGGGTGTGGGGGGCAGGGGCCTCCAGGCCCGGGCTCCCATCCCCCGGCCCCGGCCGCTGAGCGCCCGCTCCCCAGCCTCTGAGCGCCGTACCCAAGTTCCGGCTGGAGAAGGTGGGCGGCACTACCTGCCCGGCACCCGCTCTCAGCGCCCAGCGGCCCGGGCTCCCAGGGTGTGGGTCCCTGGAATTGCCCCTTGGGCGGGAAGGAGGGAGACGGAGCGGGGGCGAGGCGCTGGCCTGCAGCCTGCCCGAGCACCCAGCTTCTTGCCTACTCCCAGCGCCCAGTATGGGGAAGGGGCGACCCAGGCCGGGCGAGACACCAACAAGGGGCGTCAAGTGCCGGGTGCGGTTTGATCAGGAGGGGGGTCCCAAGCTCTGCCCTGGCTTTTAGGACCTCCTCCTCCCTGCGGCGGGGCCCCCTCCTTCCCGCGGCCCCACCCTTCCCTAGTTTCTTGCTCAGAGACTGCTAGAATATGAATGAGCCAGACTGCACTATTTCATTGATACTGGCTGCCACAGAATTACTTAACTCGGAGAACCGAGGAGCCTTCGGCAGCTCGCAGGCGTTAGAACCTGAGGGTGCGTGAGAGAGCAGTAACTTCACCATCAGGAGTGCCGGTCGAGTCTGAAAGGGTCGTTTCTCTAGGTTTTATGTAACTCCTAACGTGTTCTAGGTAATTTCATTGGACCTAACAAGTTTTTCAGTGTTATAAACACAATCGTACCTGTACTTAAGTACCTTTTCTAATTTATTAGACTGCCTTGGTTGGAAAAGTTTTTAAAATTAAATTTGGGGAAAACATATTTAGAAAAGAGTATTTATGCAAAGCATTGCTGTAAGCCTTTTAATTATTATACTCAGAATTATCTTATTTTCTAAGAACTTAACTGTTTTGATAGAGTGCCTTAAGTCTACAGAGCAGTAGTAGCTGATAATCACCAGACTGGCTGTGTTAAAATCTGATTAGGCTTTTCTTCTTTAAATTTTATTTTTGAAATGATACGGTAAAATTGACTTTTTTTTTTTTAAGATTTTATTTTATTTATTTGACAGAGACACAGGGAGAGAGGGAACACAAGCAGGGGGAGTGGGAGAGGGAGAAGCAGGCTTCCCGCCAAGCAGGGAGCCCGATGCGGGGCTCGATCCCAGGACCCTGGGACCATGACCTGAGCCGAAGGCAGACGCTTAACAACTGAGCCACCCAGGCGCCCCTAAAATTGACTTTTTAAGGGGTGTGCCGTTCTGTGAATTTTAGATTAATGCAGTCACCACGACAATCAGGACATAGAACAGTGTTTGTCACCCCCCACCCCAAATTCATGCTATCCTTTTATATCCTTCCCCTAACCCCTGGCAATTACTAAACTTTTCCAGATGTCATATAAGTGGAATCATACAATATGTAACCTTTTGATGCTGACTTCTTTCACTCAGCATAATGCCTTTGAGATTCCTCAAAGTTGAATATATCAACAATGTCTTCTTTTTTTTATTGCTAAGTAATGTTCCATTAGATGGATGTGCCAGTTTGTTTAAACATCCATCCACTGAAGGACATTTGGAGTGTTTCCAATTCTTGGTGATTATGAATAGAGCTGCTATAAACATTCGTGTACAGGTTTTTGTGTGAACATAAGTTCGCATTTCTGTAGGGTATTGCTAGGAATGAGATTGCAGGGTCATATAAAGGATGTTTAACTTTGTAAGGAACTGTCATGCTGGTTTCCAGAGTGGCTGTTACCATTTTGCATTCTTACCAGCACCGTGTGAGACTACCAATTGTTCCACATCCTTGAAAGCACTTGGTATTGTCAGTAATTTTAAATTTAGCCATCTCATAGGCGTGTAGTGGTATCCCATGGTTTTAGTGTGTCTTTAACTAATGACTAATGATTTTGAATATCTTTTCATGTGCTTATTTGGCATATATAATCTTTGATGGGTATCTGGGCAAGAGTATTGCCCATTTTTCAAATGGGTTATTTGCTTTCTTATGTTTTTTTTTTTTTTCCTTATGTTGAGTTTTGAGGGTTCTTTATATGTTCTGGATACAAGTTATTTGGTAGATATGTGCTTTGCAAATATTTTCTCGCAGTCTGTAGCTTGTCTTTTCATTCTTTTAACACTATCATTCACAGAGCAAATGTTTTTAATTTTTGTGAAGTCTAATTTATCAATTTTTCCTTTTGTGGAAATTTTTTTGGTATGATGTCTAAGAATTCTGCCTAACCCCAGATCAACATTTTCAGCTTGTAAAAGATTTCTTCTAAAAATTATTCTTTTACTTTATTTATTTTATTTTTTAAAGATTTTATTTATTTATTTGAGAGAGAGTACCTGAGCACAAGCAGGGGGCAGTTGGGGGAGCAGAGGGAGAGGGAGAAGCAGACTCCCCGCAGAGCAGGGAGCCCCACCCCGGGCTGGATCCCAGGACCCTGAGATCATGACCTGAGCTTAAGGCAGACGCTTAACCGACTGAGCCACCCAGGCACCCCCAGTATCACACTTTGTTAATTAGTATAGCTTTATGGTATCTTAAAATTGGCTGCTATGATTTCCTCCGATTTTATTCTTTTTAAAAATTGTGTTAGCTATTCTAGTTTATTTGCCTTTCCATATAACGTTTAGAATCAGCTTGTCTCAACTGCAGAAAATCCTGCTGGTGCTTTGGAATTGGATTAAACCATGGATTGATTTGGGGAGAAGTGCTGTTTTTACTTTTTTGAGTCTTCCAATCTGTGAACATAGCACATCTTTTTATTTATTTAGGTCTTTGTTTCATTAGTGATTTATAATTTTCAGCATATAGGTCCTGTACATGTTTTGTTAAATTTATACCAAAGTATTTAATTTTGGGGGAACTTTTATAAATGTCACTTAAAAATTTTGTTTTCAGGGGTGGTTGGCTGGCTCAGTTGGAACAGCATGTGACTCTTGATCTTGGGGTTGTGAGTTCCAGCCCCATGTTGGGTGTAGAGATTACTTAAATAAATAAAATAAATTTAAAAAATAAAAATGTACAATTTTTCAAATTGTATGTTGTTAGGGTATAGAAATACAATTCAGTGTTGTGTGTTGCCCTTGTATCCCGTGTCCTTGCTAAACTCATTTATTAGTTCTGGGATTTTTTTTTTTTTTAATTCCTTGGAGTTTTCTGTAAAGACACTCATGTAATTTGTGAATAAGGGCAGTTTTATTTAATTTTTCTCTAACTTGTAAGAGTTTTATTTATTTTTGTCACCTAGTTTCTGGCTAAGACTTTCTGTATGATGAATAGGAGTAGTGAGAGTGAAAATACTTACCTTGTTCTCAGTCTAAGGGTTAAAGCAGTCCGGCTTTCAGGGGCACCTGGCTGGCTCAGTCAGTAGAGCATGTGACTCTTGATCTCTGGGTCATGAGTTTGAGTCCCATGTTGTGTGTAGAGTTTACTTGAAAAAAAAAAAAGCAGGCTTTCAGAGTTAAGTATAATGTTAGCTGTGGGGTTTTTTTAATAGATGACGTTTATGAGGCTGAAGAAGTCTTCTGTTTCTAGTTTGTGGACTATTTTTCTGACAAATGGATTTGAATTTTGTTATATATTTCCTCTGTTTCAGTTGATATGGTGATGAAGTTTTTCTTTTTTACTTTGTTAATTTGGTAGATTACACTGATTGATTTTTGAGTATTGAACCAGCCTTGCATTCCCAGAATAAAGCCCACTTGGTCCTAGTTATTCTATTTGTATATTCCTAGATTTGATTTACTCATATTTTGTTGAGGACTTTTGTGTGTCCTTGTCCAGTTGTTTTTGTTTTGTTTTTTGGTACTGTTTTTGTGTTGGTATCAAAATAATACTGGCTTGGGGCGCCTGGGTGGCTCAGATGGTTAAGCGTCTGCCTTCAGCCCAGGTCATGATCCCGGGGTCCTGGGATCAAGCCCCACATTGGGCTCCTGGCTCAGCAGGGAGCCTGCTTCTCCCTCTCCCTCTGCCTCTCTCCCTGCTCATGCTCTCTCTCTCTCTGTATCTCTTTGTCTCAAATGAATAAATAAATCTTAAAAAACAAAACAAAACAAAAAAATAATACTGGCTTTATAAAATAAGTTGGGAAGTATTCCCTTCTCTTCTGTATTCTGGAAGAGAGTGTATATCATTGGTGTCAATTCTTGAAAGGTTTGGTAAAATTCTCCAGTGAAATCACCTGAGCCTGGAGATTTGTCTTTGAGTTTTTAAGTTACAAGTTCAATTTCCTTTATAGTTACAGGGCTATTAAGATTATCTATTTCATTTTCAGTGAGTTGTGGTACTTAATGCTTTTTAAGGAATTGGTCCATTTCATCTAAGTTGTCAATTTTTTAAGGGGGGGAGGGGCAGAGGGAGAGAGTGTGCGGGGCTCCATCTCACGACCCTGAGATCATGACCTGAGCCAAAATCAAGAGTCAGATGCTTAACGGACTAAGCTACCCAGGCCTCCCTAAGTTGTCAAATTTATGTGTGTAGAGTTGTTATATTATCCTTTTGAGTCTGCAAAGTCCACAGTGACATTCCTGATTTTATTCCTAATAGTGGTAATTTGTATCTTCTCTTTTTTTTTTCCTGTGTTATTCAATTTTTTTTATCTTTAAAGAAAGTTTTTTGTTTAATTTTCCCTATTTTTCTGTTTTCAATTTCAGTGATTTCTGCTTGCTTCTATTATTTCCATCCTTTGCTTTGGGTTTATTCTGCTCTTCTTTTTCTAGTTTCTTGAGGTGAGAGTTTAAATTATTGATTTGAGACTTAACTTCTTTTCTGTGGTAAGCATTTAGTGCTATAATTTTCCCTCTCAGCACTACATTAGCTATGTCCCACAAATTTTCATATTTTGTATTTTCATTTTAATTCAGTTTAATTATTTGAAAAAAATGTCTTTTGAGCTTCTTTCTTTGGCGCACAGGTTCTTTAGAAGTCTGTGTTTTTAGTTTGCATATGTTTGCAGGTTTTCCTGTTATCTTTCTGTTACTGATTTCTAGTTTGATTGCGTTGTGGTCCCATTATTTTAAGTTTATTGAGGTTTGTTTTATGGCCTAGAATCTGTTTTATCTTGGTATATATTTAATGGGTACTTGAAAAAAAAGTATGTTCTGGGGCACCTGGGTGGCTCAGTCAGAGTGTCCGGCTCTTGATTTTGGCTCAGGTCATTATCTTAAGGTTGTGAGTTCAAGCCCCGAGACAGACTCTGTGCAGAGTCTGAGATTTTTTCTCCCTCTCTTTCTGCCTCTCCCCCTGCTTACACTCTTTCTGTCTCTCAATAAATAAATAAAATCTTTAAAAGAAAAAAGTATATTCTGTTGTATGGACAGTTCTATAAATGCCAATTAGAGGGACGCCTGGGTGGCTCAGTTGGTTAAGCGTCTGCCTTTGGCTCAGGTCATGATCCCAGGGTCCTGGGATTGAGTCCCTCATCGGGCTCCCTGCTCGGTGGGGAGCCTGCTTCTCCTTCTGCCTCCTCTGCCTGCCACTCCTCCTGCTTGTGCTCTCTCTCTCTCTGACATAAATAAATAAAATCTTTAAAAAAAAAATGCCAATTAGATTCTGATAGTTTTATTGTGTTATTAGACTTTCATTTTGTTTTATTGTAGTGTTTTTGAGTATATCTCTTTGCATAACTTTTTTTTTTTTAAAGATTTTATTTATTTGAGAGAGAGTGGGAGAGTGCATGAGTTGGGGGGAGGGGCCGAGGAAGTGGGAGAATCAGGCTCCATGGTGAGCTTGGAGCCAGATGCGGGGGCTTGATCCCAGGACCCCGAGATCATGACCTGAGCCTAAACTCTTAACCCACCGAGCCACCCAGGTGCCCCTCTTTGTGTAACTTCTTCAGTGGTTGCTCTAGGTATTATACTGTATACACTACATATATATAATTTATCACAGTCCGTTGGTGTCAACATTTTACCAGTTCAAGGGAAGCATAGAAATCTTACCTCCCTTTACATTCCGTTGACCTCTCCCATTTATAATTAATTATGTTAAATATTTTCTCTACACATATTGAAAACCACACAGTTGTGTTTGAGTCAAACATAATTTAGAATGCTCAAGAGAAATCTGTTGTATTTACCTGTATTTTTGCTCCTACCACATTCTTTTCATTCTGATATTCTATTTTTTTACATCATTTAATTATGTTTGAGGTGGAGACCTAGAACCTATACTTTAACAAATCTTCCTAGATGATTCTTATGATTGTGCAAGTTTGTGAAGCACTAGGGACAATTATTGAGACTCCATGAGGAGCGGAGAGGAATGTTCTTCATGTTTCAGACTTGTTTTGTGTAGTGGTAGTATAGATGGATTTTCAGTTAAGGGAGTTGGAATATAATATTATAACATATAACAGTAGTCAGGAACTTAACTAGTAATTTTCCTAAGAAATTGACTTTCTGTTCTTTTCAATCTAAAATGCAAACAGTACACATTGTATTACTTTCATTATATGAGTAACTGTAACTAGTCTGAAACTAAAGAAAGAATGTGTGGTATAAGATTATTTGTGAAGGAGTCATTGTAACCTGAACAGTAAGAGTCCAATGCTGTTACAGTTGTATATTATTACACAAAATCTTTCTTTGGGGTGCTTTTCTAGGGATATTAATTATTACCTGTGAGATCGAACAAGCAGTTTCCTTAGATTTATATTTGTTGCCCATGTGGTGGTAACTGTGGAGGATTTATTATGTTGTATAAAACTAAACTACCATTTTTTGAATGCTTAATTTTCTTTTTCTTTTTTTTTTAAGATTTTTATTTATTTATTTGTTAGAGAGAGAGAGCACAAGCAGGTGGAGCGGCAGGCAGAGGGAGAAGCAGGCTCCCTGCTGAGCAAGGAGCCCGATGCCGGGATCGATCCCAGGACCCTGGGATCATGACCTGAGCCGAAGGCAGATGCTTAAACCGACTGATGAGCCACCCAGGCATCCCTGAATGCTTAATTTGCACTATGCTAAGTGCTTTATATGTACCATTGATCAACAATCTTCTGAGGTAAATATCCTCAGTTAAACTGAAGCTTAAAGAGGTTAGCCAGTAACGTCACGTAGAGCACAGAACTAGTAAGTGGCAGCTTTCAATCAGACCTCAATTCTAACACTGCAGTCTTAGTCTTAGTCTCATTGAAAGGTAGAACTACGTAATCTAGGCATTTATTAATACCTGATGTCATATATTGTGTGCTATTGTTCAGGATTCAAAAATGAATGATGTTATTGTACCTCCTTTCAATGAATTTACATGATATAAACAGGGTGGTAAGGGGACCTCCATCATGGAAAAATTCTTGCAATGCACTATAGTTATTTCTTCATAAAACAATTATGGCTTATTTTGTACAATTTTTGGGGTGCCTGGGTGGCTCAGTCTGTTAAGCGTCTGACTCTTGGTTTCAACTCAGGTCATGATTTCAGAATCCTGGGATCCAGCCCCAGGTCCCGCTCCGCGCTCAGCAGAGAGTCTGCTTGAGATTCTCTCCCTTTCCCTCTGCCCCTCCCCCTGCTCACGCACATACTCTCTCAAATAAATAAATCAATTTTTAAAATTATAATATTTTGGGGCACCTGGGTGGCTCAGTCGTTAAGTGTCTGCCTTCGGCTCAGGTCATGATCCCAGGGTCCTGGGATCGAGCCCCGCATCGGGCTCCCTGCTCAACGGGAGGCCTGCTTCTCCCTCTCCCACTCCCCCTGCTTGTGTTTCCTCTCTTCCTGTGTTTCTCTCTGTCAAATAAATAAATAAAATCTTAAAAAAAATAAAATAAAATTGTAATATTCTGTACAATTTCTATGTTATGAAAAATAATTTCATTTTAAACCACAGATTTGAGAAGATCTGATCACCTGGATTAAAGTTGGTTCAGAAGCCTTTTCAACTGCAAAAATGTTGGAGGAAGATATGGAAGTGGCCATCAAGATGGTGGTTGTAGGGAATGGAGCTGTTGGAAAATCAAGTATGATTCAGCGATATTGCAAAGGCATTTTTACAAAAGACTACAAGAAAACCATTGGAGTTGATTTTTTGGAGCGACAGATCCAGTATGTACTTGGCTACTTTATCCCCTCAGTTTTGATTTGTGAACTCTATCCCAGGGTTTCATTGGAATAATACTAATTGCAGTACAGTCCAAGGTTAGGATCCAGTCTGATGGCAGTGGCTAATGAGACAGTTGGTGGTGGTTTTCAAATACTCAGTCCTGTGTGTATCTTTTTTTTTTTCCTTTTTCTTTTTCTTTTTCCATTCTCTTTAATGTTTAAAGTTTTTATTTACATTCTAGTTAGTTAACACATTCCTGTGTGTATTTTTATTCTTCTGTCTTTTTCTCACCTTTCATCTATTTTCCCTTCCTCATTTCCCCTCTTTTTTCATACTCCCTTCCCCACCCTTTCTATCTTATATCTGTTTTATATATATTGGTGGCACCTTTCATACTTCTTAAACACAAACTGATGCTTGACTCTAATGAGATTTCTGTCCACTACAAGCTCAACTTGGAGATTTTGCAGGTTCAGTTCCAGACCACCGCAAAAAGCGAGTCAAATGAATTTTTTTGGTTTTGCAGTGCATGTAAAAGTTATGTTTACATTATACTGTAGTCTGTTAGGTATGTGATACCATTATGTCTAAAAAAAATAATGTACATACCTTCATTTAAAAATACTTTATTGCTAAAAAATGGTAAGCATCCTCTGATCTTTCACCAAGTCTGAATCTTTTTGCTGGTGAAGAGTCTTGCCTTGATGTTGATGGCTGCTGACTGATCAATCAGAGTGGTGGCTGCTGAAAGTGGGGGTGGTTGTGGTGATTTTTTAACATAAGACAACAGTGAAGTTTGCCTCACTGATTCACTCTACCTTTCAGGAATGATTTCTCTATAGCATATGATGCCATTTGATGGCATTTTACCCACAGTAGAACTTCATTCAAAATTGGAGTCGATTCTCTCAAACCCTACTGAATCACTGTATTGTACACCTGAAACTAATGTAACACTGTATGCTAGTTATACTGGAATTAAAATTAAAAACTTAAAAAAAAATTCTCTCAAACCCTGCTGCTACTTGATCAACTAAGTTTATTTAATATTCTAAAGCCTTTGTTGTCATTTCAACAGTCTGCACAGCATCTTCACCAGGAGTAGATTCCATGCCAAGAAACCACTTTCTTTGCTCGTTCAGAATAAGCAACTCCTCATCTGTTCAAGTTTTATCACATGATTGCAGCAACTCAGGCCCATCATCAGTCTCCACTTCTAATTCCAGGTCTCTTGCTGTTTCCACCCGTTCTTCAGTTACTTCCTCCATAGAAGTCTTGAACCCCACAAACTCATCTATGAGAGTTGGAATCTACTTCTTCCAAAGTCTTGTTGATGTTGATATTTGATCTCTTCCAGTGAATCATGAATGTTCTTAATGGCATCTAGAATGGTGAATCTTTTTCTATAAAGTTTTCAATCTTCTTTGCCTAGATCCATCAGAGGAATCACCATCTATGGCAGTTATAACCTTACACAGTGTATTTCTTAAATAGTAAAGGCTTGAAAGTCAAAATTACTTCTTGATCCATGGGCCACAGAATGGATGCTGTGTTAGCAGACATGAAAACAACATTCTCTCATTGTACATCTCCATCAGAGCTCTTGGGTGACCAGTCCATTGTCAATGAGCAATCAAATTTTGGAGGAATTTTTGTTCTCAGCAGTAGGTCTCAACAGTGTGCTTAAAATATTCAGCAAACCATCATGTAAACAGATGTGAGTAGTAAATTTAGCATAATTCTTAAAGGCCCTAGAATTTTCAGAATGGTAAATAAGCATTGGCTTCAACTTAAAGTTAACCAGTGGCATTAGCCCCTAACAAGGGAGTCAACCTGTCCTTTGAAGCTTTGAAGCCTGGCACTGACTTCTCTCTACCTATGACCATCCTTAATGCCATCTCTCCAGTAGAAAGCTGTTTCATCCACCCTGAAAATCTGCTGTTTAGTGAGCACCTTCAGGAATTCTCTCAGCTAGAGCTTCTGGGTAAATGGCCGCAGCTTCTACGTCAGCACCTGCTGCTTCCCCTTGTACTTTTACGTTACACAGGCAGCATCTTTCCTTCAACCTCATGAACCCTCCTCTGCTAGCTTCAGACTTTTCTTCTGCAGCTTCCTCACCTCTCTCAGCCTTCAGAGAACTGAGGAGAGTTAGGACCTTTCTCTGGATTAAGCTTTGGTTTAAGGGAATGTGTGGCTGGTTTTATCTTCTGTCCAGATCACCAAAACTTCCTCCATACAGCAGTGAGGCTGTTTTGCTTTCTTATCATCTGTGTGTTCCCTGGAGTAGCACATTTATTTATTTGTTAGTTTGTTTATTAAAGTAATCTCTACACCCAACTTGGGGCTCAAACTCATGACCCTGAGATCAAGAGTCGTATGCTCTACTGACTGACCCAGCCAGGTGCCCCTGGAGTGGCACTTTTAATTTCCTTCAAGAACTTTTCCTTTGCCCTTCACAACTTGGCTACCTGGCACAAGAGGCCTAGCTTTCAGCTTATCTCCGCTTTCAACATGCTTTCCTCACTAAGCTTAATCATTTCTAGCTTTTGATTTAAAGTGAGAGATGTGTGGCTTTTCCTTTCACTTGAACACTTAGAGGCCACTGTAGGGCTATTAATTGGCTTGATTTCAGTATTGCTATGTCTCAGGGAATAGGGAGACCCAAGAAAAGGGAGGGAGATGGAGGAAGGGCTGGTTGGTGGAACAGTGTGAGCACACACGACATTGATCCACTGAGTTGTCCATCTTATGTGGAAGCAGTCTCTGGCACCCCAAAACCATTATAATAGTAACATGAAGATCACTCATTAGAGATCACTGTAACAAATATAATAATGAAAAAATTTGAAAAATTGTAAGAATTACCAAAATGTGGCACAGAGACACAAAGTGAGAAATGCTGTTGGAAAAGTGGTGTTGATAGAATTGCTGAATGCAGGGTTGCCATAAACCCGCAATTTGTAAAAAAAAAACAAAAAACAACAGTCTCTCTTAAGCACAGTAAAGCAAAGTGCAATGAAACAAGGCATGCCTGTTTTATTTGGAAGGACAGTTACCTGTCTCTCAGAACAGTTTTCAACTATTATAGGATCCTAAGACTATCTCAAAGTTAGAGAATTAATAATTTGTTTTAAAGAAATAAGAGCAGATTTGGCAGGACTAAATACTCCAATGAAAAGGAAATCTTTTTTTTTTTTTTTAAGATTTTATTTATTTATTTGACAGAGACGCTGCAAGAGGGGGACACAAGCAGGGGGAGGGGGAGTGGGAGAGGGAGAAGCAGGCTTCCCACTGAGCAGGGAGCCCAATGCGGGGCTCGATCCCAGGACCCTTGGATCATGACCTGAGCCGAAGGCAGATGCTTAACGACTGAGCCACCCAGGTGCCCCTGAAAAGGAAATCTTACTTCATGAAATCCAGTTGGATTCTAAAACAAAAGTAACAGTTTTTGGGGGGGCGCAGTTGGTTAAGCATCTGCCTTCGGCTCAGGTCGTGATACCAGGGTCCTGGGATTGAGCCCCATGTTGGGCTCCCTGCTCAGCGGGAAGCCTGCTTCTCCTTCTCCCTCTGCTTGTCACTCCCCCTGCTTGTGCTTGCTCACTGTCTGTCAAATAAATAAAATCTTAAAAAAAAAAAAAGTAACAGTTTTTGTCATTAGTCCTGAGAACTTTTTTTTTTTAAGATTTTTTGTTTTTTAAGATTTTATTTATTTATTGGACAGAGAGAGACACAGCGAGAGAGGGAACACAAGCAGGGGGAGTGGGAGAGGGAGAAGCAGGCTTCCCGCTGAGCAGGGAGCCCGATGCGGGGCTCGATCCAAGGACCCTGGGATCATGACCTGAGCCGAAGGCAGATGCTTAACGACTGAGCCACCCAGGCGCCCCAGTCCTGAGAACTTTTAAAGATACTTCATTTCATTTCATTTCATTGAGTGTAGTGGACAGATAACGTTACATCAGTTCCAGGTGTTCAGCAGAATGATTCAGCTTCTATAGAGGTTGTCCTGTGTTCAGCGCAGTGTAGCTACATCTGTCCCCATCTAATGCTCTCACAGTGTCGTTGACCATATTCCCTGTACCTTTTATTCCTGTGACTTATTCATTCCATAACTAGAAGTCTGTGTCTCCCACTCCCCTTCACTCATTTTGCCCATTCTCCCACACCCCAAGCATATTTTAAATTGTAGAGACACTGACAGATACTAAAGAAATAACATTAAACAAATCTGACTAGCCTAGACATTAGCATTAAAGATAGGTGTGTTCATTGTTTTAAAGATTGTTCGATTTCTAATTTGTATTCTATTGCTGTCTTTTTTTTTTTTTTTTTAAGATTTTATTTATTTGACAGAGCAGAGGGAGAGGGAGAAGCAGAATCCCCACTGAGCAGGGAGCCCAATGCGGGACTCGATCCCAGGACCCTGAGATCATGAACTGAGCCGAAGGCAACCGCTTAACCGACTGAGCCACCCAGGCATCCCCCTATTGCCTTCTTTTAAAAACACTTCTGTGTTTACTTCCTTTCTCAGATATTTTGAGGATTCATTTTAAGCCTTCATGATGTTCATTTTTATATTTGTTATCTGAACCAAATTAATATTTTAAATATATAGGTGATCCTCGTTATTTGTAGCTTCCATAGTTATAGTTTAGGGTTCTCATTGTTTATAGGTTCCATATTTGCAACTGATCTACTTGCTAAAATCTATTTGTATCCCCAGAGTCAATACTCCTAGTGCTTTGGTGGTCATTCGTGGGTATGCACAGAGCAGTAAATATTTGCTACCCTACATGCACATTCTCAGCTTAGGTCGAACAAGGCTACCCTCTTCCTTCTTTCTTCATCCCTCACACTATAAACAAGTGTTTTCTCGTGTCTGTTTTGTGCCACATTTTTGTACTTCTTGTTGATGATGTCGCTGTTTAAAATGGCCCCCAAGCATAGTGCTGTCTAGTTTTCCTAAGTACAAGAAGGCTATGATGTGCCTTACAGAGAAAATATGTATGTTAGGTACACTTCATTTACACATGAGTTACAATGCTATTGGCCTTGAGTTCAATGTTAATGAATTGACAATATGTATTAAATAAGTTATCTTTAAACAGAACCACAAAAAAACACAACAAGGTTATGTATTGATTCGTTAGGGAAAATGTAACTAGGGGTCACAGGAACCTAACCCTGTATTTGCCCTAGGAGCAGTGTTTCAGTATTTGATAATTCAGTGTTTGCAGTGACTTTATAGAATGTAACTACCGTGAATAAGGCAATGCACTATATGACAAAATAAGAGTAAATTTTTAAGTTGTAGGGCAACCAAGCTACTTCTTTTCTTCCTCCCTTCTTTCTTTTCTTCCTTTTTTGCTTCTTTCCCTTCTTATTCTTATTCTATCACTTGTGCACCTGAATGTTATAGCAAGAGGAGAGCAAGTACTGACCTAAGGGAATCCCCTTCCCCGTGCTGCTAGTCCTGGAACCACCACTGTCTGTGACTGTTGTTAAAGGAGAAAACATGACAAGTAAACTCAAATCATGTAGGAAGTTATAGCTTTGGGGGAATGTCTTTCCCCCTTTAGTTTCACTACTGGTAGTGGTAGCAGCACTTAAAAGCACTCAGACTTTTTCAGAGTGGAAACCAACGGTGTAGTTTTAAAACCTTCAGACATGAGAAACAGAAATATGCACAAAGCTATGTTACTAAAGATGTTTTCTTTACATATGAAATAAATTCATCTCTTGTTTCAGAGTTAATGATGAAGATGTCAGACTGATGTTGTGGGATACAGCAGGTCAAGAGGAATTTGATGCAATAACGAAGGCCTACTATCGAGGTAAATTGTGGGGTTGTTTGGGCATGTCCTTTCGGCTAAACAAAGAGCTTCACTTTTTTTTTATTCCACATAGAAGGGTTTCTTTATAAGAAGACTTGAATTAATTTCAGAGTATTTTTAAAAACCTCTTAGGTCATTATTCTCCTAATGATCTTGTTGAGTGGCAAATAATGCTGTGTACTATAGTTTGTGTCTGCCTTGGAATTATATGACTCACATAGGCATTCCCAGTTCTAATCAGTTAGAAATTGCTCAGTGCCTATTTCTGACCACATGGAGATGACTCTATGGTCAGAGAGTGGAAACTGGCATGAAAAAGTAAAGTTCCTGCAAATAAGATGACACTTTGTTAAGACGCATGAAATTGCGGGGATAAAGCCGTCTCGGTGCGCTAAGAGTTCAGAGAAGTGTGAGATACACGTACAAGGAAAGAACTCCAGCTGTAGCACTTAAGAGTCTAAAATGTGGGGTTAAATTCCTCAAGGAAAGCTGAAATTTCTAAATGGAAATTTCTAAAGTTTCCATTAATATTTTCCTCTAAAATTTTGTCCTTTTGGGGCGCCTGGGTGGCTCAGTCATTAAGCGTCTGCCTTCGGCTCAGGTCATGGTCCCAGGGTCCTGGGATTGAGCCCTGCATCGGGCTCCCTGCTCAGCGGGAAGCCTGCTTCTCCCTCTGCCTGCTGCTCTCCCTGCTTGTGCTCTCTCTGGCAAATAAATAAATAAAATTTAAAAAGTTTAAAACAACCAAAGAAGTTGCCTTTCTGACTTGGTACCAGGGAAACCTGACTTCCACTGCCTCCTCTAAGAAGACATTTTGGTTTCTTGAGAAATTAAGAGAGGTACATCTCTCAGGTATCATTCTAATGGTGCCACCACTACTTCTCATTCTATTTACTGTGTCCTTAAAGCCTTCCCAGGGGCAGTAGTTTTGACTGTTGCTCTCCTGTGGATGCTAGTTTGGATCTTGAGCACCTGTAACATGGCGTGAGGCAGGAATTATGTTCTTACGGCTCAAAGCTCTTAGACTAGATGGCATTTTTATCAAATTATTAATTTCATGAGCATTGGCACTATTGATTAACAGGCCCGAAAACTAAAGTTAATTCTTAAATTTTTTAATTTTTTTTTTAGATTATTTGAGAGAGAGAGAGAGAAGCTCACAAGTGGGGAGGAGAGGGAGAAGCAGGCTCCCTCCCCACTGAGCAGGGAGCCCAATGTGGGGCTCCATCCCAGGACCCTGGGATAATGACCTGAGCCAAAGGCAGATGCTTAACCAACTGAGCCACCCAGGCATCCTAAAGTTAATTCTTGAGTAAAAATTAATTTGTATTTTCTTAGTGGGGTTATTACCACCATACCTCTTCACCCCATTCACACAGAAAGAAAACAAAACAAAAAACCCTAGGGGAAATATAAAAAAATAGTAGGAGTACATGAGATTTTCATCGTTTTTACCTAGCTTTTTTTCTCTCAATTCTCAGCATGAAATATGTGTTCTTTTGTGAGGAAAAAAGATAGCTTGGATTCTCCCCCCGCCTTTTTTTTTTTAAGATTTTATTTATTCATTTGAGAGAAAGAGGGAGAGAGCAGGGGGGAGGGGCAGAGGCAGAGGGAGAAGCAGACTTCCCGCTGAGCAGGGAGCCAGATCCCAGGACCTTGGGATCATGACCTGAGCAGGTGCCCCACAAAGGTATCTTTCACATCCTTCATGTGTCTGAGGCTCACAGGAGTCCTGTAAGGCTAGCAGAGTAGGTAGAGTTATCCCCACTTCACTGATATGGAAGCAAACGGAGAAGAGGAGAGGTTTGCCCATGATCATGTGACTAGGGAGGAGTAGGGCTGAGCCTTGGCTCTTTCAAGCCACTTCTCTGAATCACATACTCCATGTTCTCTGTCATTTATTTGTGGGACTTCCTCTCAAAGCGCAAAGTTTGTAGTCTACTTTATTATTATTTTAAATATTTTATTTATTTGTCAGAGACAGAGAGCACAAGCAGGGGGAGCGGCAGGCAGAGGGAGAAGCAGGCTTCCTGCTGAGCAGGGAGCCCAATGTGGGGCTCGATCCCAGGACCCTGGGATCATGACCTGAGCCGAAGGCAGACGCTTAACCACTGAGCCACCCAGGCGCCCCGGGTCCTTGGTTTTAAAAAAAAAAACAAAACAGACCAGGTAGCTAAAAATATTTTTATTTCCTCTGTAGTTGAGGAATTAATGCTTTCTTAAATTTTATCCCATGAGACTATGGGATGTTCAACATTATTATCTTTTAATTTTTAAAATTTGACTCATCTGGCTTGTGTGCTTCTTGTTTAGTACTTTTTAAGTGTCCACAAATCAGAGTTTCTCTTAACAATGTCTGCAAAAACATTCTTTGCCAGAAACTAAAAAGAGGACCCATAATTATTAGTATTTACTTGTTTTATCTTAATTTACTGTGGGTGATGTTTAAATTTTTTTCCGCTTTGTTTCATTTAGACTACAAGGCTTCAAACAGCTTTGGTTTCCCTACACTTAACATTTTATTTTATTTTTATTTTTTATTTTTTATTTATTTATTTTTAAAGATTTTATTTATTTATTTGACAGAGAGAAACACAGCGAGAGAGGGAACACAAGCAGGGGGAGTGGGAGAGGGAGAAGCAGACCTTCCGCTGAGCAGGGAGCCCAACACGGGACTCGATCCCAGGACCCTGGATCATGACCTGAGCCGAAGGCAGATGCTTAACGACTGAGCCATCCAGGCGCCCCCATTTTATTTTATTTTTAAAGATTTTATTTATTTGCGAGGGAGAGGGAGAAGCAGACTCGTGACCTAAGTCCAAGGCAGATGCTTAACCAACTGAGCCACCCAGGCGCCCCTATACTTAACATTTTAACTTAAAGTTGATCTTAAGCTTATAAATAGATTACCTCTTACAAGCTTTTCTTAAGAGGTTATGTGTGGTGGTGAGCGCTGTGTATTGTGTAAGACTGATGAATCACAGACCTGTACCCCTGAAACAAATAATACATTATATGTCAAAAAAAAAAAAGGCTTTTCGGGCGCCTGGGTGGCTCAGTCGTTAAGTGTCTGCCTTCGGCTCAGGTCATGATCCCAGGGTCCTGGGATCGAGTCCCATATCGGGCTCCCTGCTCCGCGGGAAGCCTGCTTCTCCCTCTCCTACTCCCCCTGCTTGTGTTTCTGCTCTCACTGTGTCTCCCTCTGTCAAATAAATAAATAAAATCTTTAAAAAAAAAAAAGGCTTTTCTTAAAATGTAATTTTTTTAGTTCAACCATGTTAAAACGGCAAAGAACATAGGATACTGAGACAGGTCTTATGTTTCATCTTCTTTTTCTAAGTTATAAGAATAAACATCACATCCCAAAATGAATTAAGTAATAGAAAGTGGCAATTATATGTAAATTTGGGAAATGGCATATTGAATATTCTTATATGCTTTCCTTTGAGGTTCCATCAGAATGCTTTTGGTTGCTGAGAACAGAAAAGCAACCTCAAACTAACTTAAACTACAAAGAAAAGTGGAAGTAGCGTAGCTTTTAGTTATAGTTTGTTCTTACTGTAACCCCACTGATTCTCCTAACTTGCCTCACTCCCTGTGTGGGGTTCCTCATGCTGATTTTCCTTTTGGTTGCAAGATTGCTACCGTCAGCAATGGAAGCCACATGCTTTGTTCACATCCTTGGGGGGAAAGAGTTAATTCCCACAACAATGGATCAAAAGTCCTGAGCTTTTATCTGATTAGATCACCCTTGACCAGATCACTGTAAGTAGTTAGAGGAATGTGATTTCCCTAATTGGCTTGGTGCACTTAGGGCCTACTCCCCCGGAGCAGAGGGTAGGTTCAGCCTGCCTAAACCATAGGCTACTATACAGTAAGGGAGAGGTGTTCTCAGGGAGGGAGGGTAATTGGATGCCAGCTAGGCAACTGGGTAATCATCTGCTACTAGTGTAGATTCAAATATGATGATATAATTAAATAGAAACGAAGATTAGGAAGAGAATGTAAGGGCTGGGAAAAATGCATTAAGATATCAATTTATTGATGGAAACACCATGCCTTATAAAATTAGGACTTACTGATTTATGTCCTAGAAATGTATTATTCAAAATACATAAAAATTTTTAAAATTTATATTTAAAAAGAAAAATTTTATTATAATTCATTTAAAAGACCTACCATAAAAAACCATTGTTTAAAGGCACAGTTAGGGGCACCTGGGTGGCTCAGTCGTTAAGCGTCTGCCTTCGGCTCAGGTCATGATCCCAGGGTCCTGGGATTGAGCCCCACATCGGGCTCCTTGCTCGGTGGGGAGCCTCCTTCTCCCTCTCCCACTCCCCCCTCCCCCTGCTTGTATTCCCTCTCTGGCTGTATCTCTCTCTGTCAAATAAATAAAATCTTTAAAAAATAAAAAATAAAGGCACAGTTATATTTTTAGAATGCTGCATTAATTGTATAGTGAGATATGTTGAAACATGACTTTGTAAAGAACAGAACACAGATCACATTAGAAACCCTTATGGGATCCCAAGTGACTCCTCTTAAATTCTTAAGAAATCCACCCTAGGCAGTAGAAGCCATACTTAGTACAGAAAGTTATGTACAATATAAAACATTTTCATTGTGTTTTTTTTACTGTGATTTGTTTCTAAGAAAAAAATGTTTTTGACTAACAATATGGGGAAATGAAGTTATAGACTTGAGGCCTATTATGTGAGATTATGCTCATAAATAGAAGGAAACATTTTTTTTTAAGTATCATCTTTCACGAATGTAAGTGAATATAAATTGTTGGAAATGAAATGGCTCTGGACAAGAAGCTGTTTATAGATTTCTGTTATAAATGCAAAAATTAAGGAACAACAGAATTAGACTATGCAAGTCCTTTAGATTTGTTTTAAATTATGTGAGTGTGGAATCTGTGATAGATTGGTTCATTAATTTGTGTGCTTCACATTATATAGAGTGTAACAAGAATAAGGGACAGGCATTTAAAATCTAGAATAATATATACGTAATTATAAAGCCTCTGTTTCTGATTGGCCTGCTCTACTAAATTTTGTGCCATGTTATATAGAGCATTGTTTTTTAAATTGTCGTGTGCACATGAATCCCCTGGGGAACTTGTTAAAATGCAGTCTCTAATTTAGTAGATCTGTGGGTGGCTCTAAAATTCTGCATTTCTGCAACCTCCCCGGTAACCCTGATGCTGCTGGTCCTCAGCCACACTTGCAAGTCTAGAGACCATCTTTTAGGGTCTTTCAGAATTTGAGGACAGAGTTACTCTCTAAACATCATGTGTCTTGAGTTTTTTCTGAATTACATTCAGAAATAGTAACTTTTTTTTGAAAGATCTTATTAATTAGAAATAAATTGCCAACAAACCATGAGAGACGATGGACTCTGAAAAACAAACTGAGGGTTCTAGTGGGGGGGGGATGGGTTAGCCTGGTGATGGGTATTAAAGAGGGCATGTTCTGCATGGAGGACTGGGTGTTATACACAAACAATGAATCATGGAACACACTGCATCTAAAACTAATGATGTAATGTATGGGGATTAACATAACAATAAAAAAATTTAAAAAAATTTATAAATGAGAAAAAAAAAAAGAAAGAAATTGCCAGTGGTAATCTTATAATTGACACCAAAACTTTGTTCAGATCTCTATATTCCTGATATGTGGATAAGTGGAATAGTTTGTTAATTATGAGAAGTCATTCTTTTGTGGGTGGTTTACTGTTATCCAGGATGACAAAGTAACTTTTTTTTTTTTTTAAGATTTTATTTATTGGGACGCCTGGGTGGCTCAGTCGTTAAGCGTCTGCCTTCGGCTCAGGTCATGATCCCAGGGTCCTGGGATCGAGTCCCGCATCAGGCTCCCTGCTCCGCGGGGAGCCTGCTTCTCCCTCTCCTCTGTCTCTCTCTCTCTCTCCGTCTCTCATGAATAAATAAAAAAAAGAAAAAAAAAAAAAAGATTTTATTTATTTATTTGACAGATAGAGACACAACCAGAGAGGGAACACACGCAGGGGGAGCGGCAGGCAGAGGGAAAAGCAGGCTTCCCGCTGAGCAGGGAGCCCGATGCGGGGCTCAATCCCAGGACCCTGGGACCATGACCTGAGCCGAAGGCAGACGCTTAACGACTGAGCCACCCAGGTGCCCCAACAAAGTAACTTCTAATGGTGTGATTCTTAGAGTATGTAGTATTGAAGGAAGATTGAATAGTAGGAAAATAAAGGTCTTTTTAAAATATACAGTTAGAGGGGCGCCTGGGTGGCTCAGTTGGTTAAGCGACTGCCTTCGGCTCAGGTCATGATCCTGGGGTCCCGGGATCGAGTCCCGCATCGGGCTCCCTGCTCGGCAGGGAGTCTGCTTCTCCCTCTGACCCTCCCCCCTCTCATGTGCTCTCTCTCATTCTCTCTCTCTCAAATAAATAAATAAAATCTTTAAAAAAAAAATAAATAAAATAAAATAAAATAAAATATACGGTTAGAGAACAGTGGCTGCCTGTAATATCAAGGGCATAAGATATGTCCAAATGACTGCATCAGAGAAATTAAAGCATTATTAACATTTTTTTAAAAACTTTATTAATTTTCTTAAAGATGACTGGTACCAACACAGAACTGGAGGTCGAAGGAAGAAAAAGAAAGGATAACAGTATAGGATCATTTTTCATTAAGAATATTTATAGGGGGGCGCCTGGGTGGCTCAGTCGTTAAGCGTCTGCCTTCGGCTCAGGTCATGATCCCGGGTTCCTGGGATCGAGCCCCGCATCGGGCTCCTCGCTCAGCGGGAAGCCTGCTTCTCCCTCTCCCACTTTCCCTGCTTGTGGTTCCCTCTCTCGCTGTGTCTCTCTGTGTCAAATAAATAAATAAAAAATCTTAAAAAAAAAAAAAGAATATTTATAGGGGCGCCTGGGTGGCTCAGTCAGTTAAGCATCTGCCTTCGGCTCAGGTCATGATCCCAGGGTCCTGGGATTGAGCCCCACGCCGGGCTCCCTGCTTAGTGGGGAGTCTGCTTCTCCCCCTCCTTCCCATCGTGCTGTCTCTCGCTATCTCTGTCTCTCTCAAATAAATAAAATGTTAAAAAAAAAGAATATTCATAGTAGTTGATATGTTGAACAGAGTTCATGGAGATACCAAAATGCAACTTTTGTTTTCGTCTGTCACCATCCCTTTGTTTTTAGTAGGCAGTAGGGGGAGGGGAAGTTCTTTCTTGTCCCTCGAAGAAAACTCCCTTTAGCTCATGTCTTTTCTGGTCACTCTTAAGTAGTTTTTCTCAACTGCCTCATAGTTATTTCTAGTCATAAACATAATCTCATTTTGGTAGTTAGAATAGCCAGTCTTGTGCATTAATGAAAACTACAAATATAATTTAGCATTAAATCTCTTATCTTCTCTGGGGCTTTAGTAGGCCAGTTAGTATCTGTGGTCTGGGAAGAAAATGTTGGTTGCTTCCATCCTCTCACTTGTCTTTGACTTGCTGGAGATGTGTCTTTCTTCTCCATAGTCAGGCCCAGGAGGAAATGGAATTGGGAGACAAAAGCACTCTTTTTTTTTTTTTTTAAAGTAATCTGTCTGCCCAACATGGGGCTCAAACTCACAACCCCAAGATTAAGAGTTGCATGCTCTACCTACTGAGCCAGTCAGACACCCCAGACAGGAGCACTCTTACGGGTGCTATTGTCTGATGTTAGGGCCCTCCGGGTGGCAGGTGTTCCAAGATGATTCTTTCTCTAGGAGATTGTCCTGGATTCCTCCAAGGTTCCCATTTTTGGGGATATTTGTTTTGGGCACATGTATGTTTGATTCTTGCAGTTGCTTTTCCCCCTTGCTGCCCTTTGTGAGAGTTGCCTTCCACCTCTACCCTCCTTTATGCTAAACTCCCGTCATCCAATAAGCAGTCCTATGGGACATGAGTTAAAATGACCCCATTTTCTCTGAGATGTGGTTCACCTCTATCCGTATGAAATTCGTGTGCACTCTTTGTCTTGCCATTGGCAGGATCGCGGTTACTCCCAAAGGCAACTCTTTTCTTTTTGTCTGTTGGTCTTGCCTTTTTGCTGTCATTCCCAGCCACTGCATCTTCCCTAGGCTTGAATCAAGGCACCCTCAGTCCAGAGTGTCCCCCAGTTGCTGGGAACACATACCAGGCTACTTAAGTGGTCTTGCTGAGGTCCATTCCTTCTAGATTGAGATGAGGGAGGTAATGATAGTACTCTCCCCCATAGCACCCCACCTTAAAAGAGAGAGAAAGGGGTCACCTGGGTGGCTCAGTCGGTTAAATGTTTGACTCTTGATTTCGGCTCAGGTCATGATCTCAGGGTCATGGGATGGAGTCCCATGTTGGGCTCCCTGCTCAGCGGGGAGTCTGCTTGTACCTCTCCCTCTGCTCCCCCCCCCCCACTCTTTCTCTCTCTCTCAAATAAATAAGTAAATAAAATCTTTTAAAAGAGAGAGAGAATGGTTGGTGTGGACAGCACTTTCTCAAAAGAAATCCTTTCCCCTTCTTCTCAATTCTTAAAAAAATAATTTCTTGGAGTGCTTGTGAGGGAGTTCCAAAGTTGTATAATGGATTTATGGGCATTTCCTTTGCAAATTCTGCAAAGAATGATCTTTCCACACATATTTGGAATCAGGTATTTGTCATCTGTTTTATTGGTACCTCACTCAAAATTTTGTATAAAGAGTCTTTAACTTTTTAAAGTATATATTAGGGCTTTTTTGAGGGGGAAGGGGGAGGTTCCTAAGCAGAAAAGAACCATAATGCATCACAATTTCACAGAGTATTTGTATGTATGGATGATAATATTCAGTTAGGGGAAATTAAAACAAGTTGTTGTCCCCCATTTCTGAGAATTATTATATCTGCAAAAGTAATCCACAAAACAGTTCTTGGCACAACTTGGTGGGGCTGGTTTATTTGGTAGGTGATCCCAGGAAGAAGAAGTGAGAGACTGGGGAGAAAGGGAGAAAAACCAATGAAGGATGCATTAATGAGTTAATTATTACTGTAGGCAATTGGGGAATCATGAGGAACCATGTAGCCATGCCTCAAGATGGTCCCATCAAAGTGAGGCTGAGGTTTTATCCCATCTCCCATACATTCAAGTTCTCCCCAGAGGTATGAGTTCCCTTTAGTTTGGGCAAGCCCAAGAGTCTTTCTGAAGCATCAGAAAAAGCCCAGATTCAGAAAAGCTAGTATGGGGAGCCTGGGTGGCTTAGTTGGTTAAGCATCTGACTTCGGCTCAGCCTATGATGTCGGGGTCCTGGGATTGAGCCCCACGTCCAGCACCCCGCTCAGCGGGGAGTCTGCTTGTCCCTCTCTCTCTCACTCTGCCCCTCCCCTCACTCATGCTCGCTCGCTCTCAAATAAAATCTTTTTTTTTTAAGATTTTTTTATTTATTTAACAGAGAGAGAGACAGCAAGAGAGGGAACACAAGCAGGAGGAGTGGGAGAGGGAGAAGCAGGTTCCCCGCCGAGCAGGGAGCCCGATGCGGGGCTCGATCCCAAGACCCTGGGATCATGACCTGAGCCGAAGGCAGCCGCTTAACGACTAAGCCACCCAGGCGCCCCTCAAATAAATAAAATCTTAAAAAAAAAAGCTGAGTGCCACCTGCAGCATATGCTTTGAGGATATTAGCAACAGGCAAGAACTGTTCACAGCTACAGTGAAATTCAGGTGTTTCTACCCATATTTGTGTTTATTTACCTCCCTTGATTGCTTAGACATATTTAACAGTGCATCTTCCTTCTCTTTAGACTGGCACTTTAGTACTTTTCCACATTCCTTTGGTCTCTCCTCACTCAGTCTCCCACTAAATATTTGAAGTTGTTACGGACATACTTTTTCTGTTATCCGTTGATCATTGATTTTTTAAACATTTTGGGACGCCTGACTGGCTCAGTTCCTAGAGCATGTGACTCTTGATCTCAGGGTTGTGAGTTTGAGCCCCACGTTGGGTGTAGAGATTACTTAAAAATAAAATCTTAGAAAGAGAGAAAGAAAGAAAGAAAGATGTTTTAAATACATTTTGCTTTTCTTAGTTAATCATTCTTGCTGTTCATATCTGTGGCACCATCTGCTTAGTTTTTTTATATATTATTATTAAAATATACTGCCTCTAAGAGTTTTTTTTTTTCTTAAGTTGTCTAAGACTTTGTATTCCTGGAAATACTCTAATGGGCCCTCAAATTCAAAGAACAATTGACTGGATATAAAATTCTAGGTTTAGGGCGCCTGGGTGGCTCAGTTGGTTAAGCGACTGCCTTCAGCTCAGGTCATGATCCTGGAGTCCCGGGATCGAGTCCCGCATCGGGCTCCCTGCTCAGCGGGGGGTCTGCTTCTCCCTCTGACCCTCTTCCCGCTCGTGCTCTCTGTCTCTCATTCTCTCTCTCTCAAATAAATAAATAAAATCTTAAAAAAAAAAAAAAAAAAAGACTCTAAAAAAAAAAAATTCTAGGTTTAAAGCTAATAGAGTTTTATATATTTTTTTTTTTTAAAGATTTTATTTATTTATTTGACAGAGAGAGAGACAGCGAGAGAGGGAACACAAGCAGGGGGAGTGGGAGAGGGAGAAGCAGGCCTCCCGCGGAGCAGGGAGCCCGATGCGGGGCTCGATCCCAGGACCCCGGGATCATGACCTGAGCCGAAGGCAGACGCTTAACGACTGAGCCACCCAGGTGCCCCTAATAGAGTTTTATAATAAAGAACAGTTTCTTGGGGTGCCTGGCTGGCTCAGTCAGTAGAGCATGCACCTCTTGATCTCAGTGTTGTGAGTTTGAGCCCCATGTTGGGTGTAGAGATTACTTAAAAATAAAATCTTAAAAAAAAAAAGTTTCTTAGTCAAAGTATAATGAAATAATGTTTTATTTATAGTTGAAGTAAATATTAGAGTTCAAGTAAATATAAATTTACTTACTAGTATCTAGTGTGATCTTGTCAGTGTTGAGGTTTTTTGTTTTGTTTCTTTGAGAAAGAGAGAGAGAGGTGGGGGAGAGGGAGAGGGAGAGAGAATCTTAAGTAGGCTCCATGCCCAGCATGGAGCCAGACATGGGGCTCGATCTCACGACCCTGAGATCATGACCTGAGCCAAAATCAAGAGTCTATGACACTCACCCGACTGAGCCACCCAGGCGCCCCTGGTCAGTTTTATCTCTTCTTAAATTCCTGGAAAGTGTTAAGGTGCTTCTGTCTGTCTGTGTTGTATCCTGTCCCTGCCCCAATTTTGTATTAACTTAGACAATTTTTGTAATTAATATATTCTTTGGTTTAAAACCTGTTTTAGGGGGCGCCTGGTGGCTCAGTCATTAAGCATCTGTCTTCGGCTCAGGTCATGATCCCAGGGTCCTGGGATCAAGCCCCACATCGGGCTCCCTGCTCGCCGGGAAGTCTGCTTCTCCCTCTCCCACTCCCCCTGCTTGTGTTCCCTCTCTCTCTGTCTCTCTCTGTCAAATAAATAAATACAATCTTATAAATAAATAAATAAATAAATAAATAAATAAATAAATAAATAAATAAAACCTGTTTTAGAGTAGGGAAGATTTTCCTGTATGAAGCCTCTGCTTTTACAGTAATAATGAATCGCTGGTTTTTCTCTTTCATGCTCTTGCTTTCTACTACAATATTCCCTTTGGTGGTACACAGGCCTTTTTTGGCTTTCAAGTGTCTTAGGTAGCCCAGGTATGTACGTTTTGAGTCTTAGAGGAAACTTTTATACCTGAGGGATCTGGAAGGAAGGATAACAGTAAGAAAATGTCCCTTGATTCCAGGAAATCCTCTTGACCCCAAGGCGATTTTCTCTTGTTGCCTATGTATCTGCTTTTGTCACCATGCTGCCTGATTGATTCAACATCTAATCATTTATAAAATAACTTTCAGGGGCACCTGGCTGGCTCAGTCAGTAGAGCATGCGACTCCTGATCTCAGGGTCATGAGTTCAAGCGCCACATTGGGCGTGGAGCCTACTTAAAAATAAAACAAAAGGGCTTCTTTCAGAAGGTTGCTGCTTATTTTTAATCTTAGATATTATCAACCTAATGTGATAATTGAAAGTTAAAATATTGTCATTGAGCATGGGAATTATGCAGTTAAACAGGATAAAAAATAAAATTAAACCTTTTCCTCTATTTTAAATATATATATATATATATTTTTAACTTTGACACTAATTCTTAAATTATGTTCATTAACATCACTGGTATTCTGCTACTAAAATAAAATAATAAAGATTTTTTTTAAATAAATAGAATGAGAAAATTATGATTTTTTTCTCATAGATTTTTCTTAAATCTATGCTAAAAGAAATTCAGAAGCAAATGATAGATATTAATAGGAAGAACTTGGCAATAGCCTGTCATTCATACTTGGCTTACCATTCTCTCTTGCTTTTGTAATATCCAATACAGCAGTGTTTCATGGTGTTCCAAAAAGAATGTGTACAGGTTTTTTTTCTTCCAAGCTCTTATTTAACAGTTAACAAGAATGTATAGTTTTGAGGGTACTTTGACCCTTGCACACAATTTTGAGAACCACTGGTTCTTGGAATAGGAAAATAGAGTTTATATGTTAAAACATAAGCAGAGGGGCACCTGGTTGGCTCAGTCGTTAAGCATCTGCCTTCGGCTCAGGTCATGATCCCACGGTCCTGGGATCGAGCCTCGCATCGGGCTTCCCTGCTCTGCGGGAAGTCTCCTTCTCCCTCTCCCACTCCCCCTGCCTGTGTTCCCTCTCTCGCTCTCTCTCTGTCAAATAAGTAAATAAAATCTTTAAAAAAAAATAATAAACATAAGCAGAGTGCTGCAAAGATGAGCTTAATATTCACTTACATAAAAATTATTTTGATATACCTAAAACTAACATAACATTGTATCTTAATTATACTTCAATAAAAAAAATTGTTTGAATAGGTAAAAGTTGCTCTCATCCTGTATAGGATTGCTTCATTAATGTAAATAACATTTTTATTTTGTGACCTTACAGGAGCCCAGGCTTGTGTGCTCGTATTTTCTACCACAGATAGGGAATCTTTTGAAGCAATTTCCAGTTGGAGAGAGAAAGTAGTAGCTGAAGTTGGAGACATACCAACTGTACTTGTGCAAAACAAGATTGACCTCTTGGACGATTCTTGTATAAAGAAGTAAGATGCCCACTTTTGAGGGGGAGGTGGTAATTCTATAAAGTTAAAACCTGTTTTAATTTTTGCATAGATTTAAAAAATTTAGGACACTTTTTATAGAGACTGCCTTATACTTAAATTTTCTGTGAGCTATTCTATGTGATTGGTTTGGGTTTAAAAAAAAGTTCACATGAAATCGTTAAGTAGAGAAAATTAAAGGAAATAAATTTTGAAGGCCCTTGTAGAATTCCAGTTTTAAGTCTTATACCACAAATCCAGCTCTTGATGTTAAAGCAAATCTAGATATAGTAAGAATGTTAAGAAAAATATCCCTGTATGTTTTAATATCAAGAGCAAGTAGCTATCCTATGTTGATGAGTTTAAAGGGGCAAGTAGTTCAGATTCATATTGTTTTGTGTATTCAGAAACATTATGCTCAAATATGTGAACAGAGCATATAGATAATTTCTGTCTGTACGTATTTGCCAACTTTGAAAATATTTGCTTGTTATCTTTTTATTTTTTTGTATGTTCTTATATTATCTGCGGCTGTATAACCAATTAACCCAAAACTTAGTGGCTTAAAACAACAAAAATTTATTATTTCAGTTTCTGTGGGTCAGGAATTTGAGAGTGGATTAGCCAGGTGGTTCTGGTTCGTGTTTTTTGTGAGCTTGCAGTCATGATGTTGCCCAGAACGGTCGTCGTGTAAAGGCTCGACTGGGGCTGGAGGACCCACTTCCGGGATGGCTCCCTCACTTGGCTCTTGTCAGGAGGCCTTAGTTCCTTGCCACGTGGACCTCTTCCTGGGGCTGCTTGAGTGTTGGCACAGCATGGCAGCCGGCTTCCCCCGTCAGGGGATTCAAGACAGGGCAAAGCAGAAGCCATAATGTCTCTTACGACCTCATCTCAGAAGTCACATTCTATGCCTTGTGTGTATTATTGATCGCACAGACTAACCTTGAATACAGTGTAGGAGGAGGCTACACAAGAATGTGAGGACCAGGAGGAAGGTGGGGGGTGGGGTGGAATCACCGGGAGTGATTACAGAGCAGAGCTCCTACGGTCTTAATAAAACTAAGACCAGGAGTCATAATAAAACTAAAATTAGGAGTCTGCTCCCATAGACACAGTTGTTAATATAATGACTTTGGCTTTGGCAGCAAAGTAGTTTCATAGCCAGTTACGAGTAAAATAAGGAATGCAGTGTAAGATTTTCAGAGTGCAATTAAATTCAAATGTTTTTAAAAACAAAAGAAAGTTAATTTAAGTATTATATAAAGTAAAGTGATATTTAGCCATTTTAAGGCTAGAGTTTAGTGACTATAGAAATGACAGTATAGTGGTGTTTATCCCCCAAGAATACTGAAAGTCAAAAATCCTCTCTAAGCACTAAGAACATAGCTTTCAACTGGTCTGGAAGGTCTGACACCCCCACCCCCAACATGTATTCAGTAAATGGAATGAAAATGATTTTTTAAAACAAGCTATCAGAAAGTACCCTGATAAGTGCCTTTTTTTTTTTTTTTAATCAATATATAGTGAGGAAGCTGAGGCACTGGCGAAAAAGTTGAAGCTAAGATTCTACAGAACATCAGTGAAAGAAGATCTGAATGTGACTGAAGGTAAACTGCCTTTTAAAAAAAATTAATAGCAGGAAGTTTGTTTTATTCTTCTTATGTTTTTTCTATTGTGGTTTCCAGAAATCATATATGTAATAAGAACAGAATTTTCTTCTCAACAATCAAGTAAAATTTAGAGGCATGATACTTCTTAGAGTCCTTAACTAAATTACCAGTGACTCTGAATACTTGTTACTCTCTACAGAAAAACTTTGGTGGGTTTTTTTTTTGTTTATCTTTAAAAATATAACTGTATATATATGAGTGTATATGCATGTATGTGTTTTTCATGCATACCTTTTAAAGTTACTGACTTGTTTAAGGACTACTCTATAGTGGATATTCCATTAGGTAGTTACAATGACCCTAATTTGTTGTTGTTGTGTGTGTGTTTTTAAAAAGATTTATTTATTTATTTGAGAGAGAGAGAGCAGGGGAGGGGCAGAGGGAGAGAATTATCAAGCAGACTTCCTGCTGAGTGCAGAGCCCAGTGAGGGGCTCAGTCCCACAACCCATGAGATAATGACCTCAGCCAAAACCAAGAGGTGGGCACCCAACTGACTGAGCCACCCAGGCGCCCCAGATTGTTTTTTGGGGTTTTTTGGGGCTTTTTTTTTTTTTAAGTAATCTCTATCCCCCAGTGTGGGGCTCAAACTTAATGACCCCTAGATCAAGAGTCCCATGCTTTACCGACTGAGCCAGCCAGGCACCCCTGACCTTAATTTGTTTAGTAACATTTCCTAGTTTAAGAAAGTGAGAGTAGAGAAAGATGATTATTTTTCTCATTCCAGAACTGCTACTTATTTTATTAGATTGCAACTTGATTGTTGCTCAAGTGTCTTCTGCATAGTTTTTTTCACCTAAAGAAAGGAGACATCTTGGGCGCCTTGGTGGTTCAGTTGGTTAAGCATCTGTCTTCGGCTCAGGTCATGATCCCATGGTCCTGGAATCTAGTCTTGCATCGGGCTCCCTGCTCAGCAGGGAGTCGTGCTTCTGCCTCTGCCCTTCTGCCCATTCCCCCACCCCCGCTCATGCTCACGAGTGCACACTGTCTCTCTCTTTCAAAAATAAATAAAATCTTAAAAAAAAAAAAAAAAGGAGCCATCTTTTTAAGACTGAGTTAGTGTAGTGTTGCTGAATGTTGATCCCTATTCAAGTACCTAAAACTAGTGACTACAAGTGTTACTTCATTTCTTTGCTAATAAAATGCCATATCTATTTATTATGACCATTGTTCTTAGGTATTGCTCAAATAATTTTTTTAAAGATTTTATTTATTTATTTGACATTGATATTTTATTAAATATTTATTTATTTAATTTAATTTATTTATTTATTTATTTATTTATTTATTTATTTTATTTGAGAAAGAGAGAGCACAAGCAGGGGGAGTGGCAGGCAGAGGGAGAGAGAGAAGCAGGCTTCCTGCAGAGCAGGGAGCCGGATGCGGGGCTCGATCCCAGGACCCTGGGAACATGACCTGAGCCGAAGGCAGACCCTTAACTGACTGAGCCACCCAGGCGCTCCTGCTCAAGTAATTTTTAAAAGTTGAATTTTTTTCAACTAGATTGTATACTTCCAATTTAATTTTAAATGTGTTTAGTAAGGATGAATGAAAGAATACAAATATTTCAAAATAAATAAGTATTTTTAGCAAGTATACAATATTACAGTGAGTGATATGAAACAACAGATTTTACATGCATAAATTATACTGACCTGGTAAGAATTTTGTTTTTGTTTTTATTCTAGTTTTTAAATATTTGGCTGAAAAATATCTTCAAAAACTCAAACAGCAAATAGCTGAGGATCCAGAATTAATGCATTCAAGTAGTAACAAAATTGGTAAGTACCCAAGAAATTTTAATCCCATGTTTACCTAGTAAATTTATTTTCCATTCATTATTATCATTATTTTCTTAACCATGTTTTAAAAAATTTTTTTAAATAGGCTCCATGCCCAACATAGAGCCCAACTCAGGGCTTGAACTCAAAACCCTGAAATCAAGACCTGAGCTGAGATCAAGAGTGTGTGCTTGGGGCGCCTGGGTGGCTCAGCTGTTAAGCGTCTGCCTTCAGCTCAGGTCACAATCCCAGGGTCCTGGGATCGAGTCCCACATCGGGCTCCCTGCTCCACGGGAAGCCTGCTTCTCCCTCTCCCACTCCCCTTGCTTGTGTTCCCTCTCTCGCTGTGTCTCTCTCTCTCAAATAAATAAAATCTTTAAAAAAAAAAAAAAAAAAGAGTGTATGCTTAACTGACTGAGCTACCCAGGCACCCATATTTACTATTTTTTAAAAAAGATTTATTTATTTTAGAGAGAGAGAGCAAGTAGGGGGAGGGGTAGAGGGAGAGAGACAAACAGACTCCACACTGAGCGCAGAGCCTGATGTGGGGCTTAATCTCAGGACCGCAAGATCATGACCTGAGCTGAAATCAAGAGTTGGACGCTTAACTGACTGAGCTACCCAGGCACCCCTACTATTTTTTTTTTTTTTTTTTTTTAAAGATTTTTATTTATTTATTTGAGAGAGAGAGAATGAGAGACAGAGAGCATGAGAGGGAGGAGGGTCAGAGGGAGAAGCAGACTCCCTGCTGAGCAGGGAGCCCGATGCGGGACTCGATCCCAGGACTCCAGGATCATGACCTGAGCCGAAGGCAGTCGCTTAACCAACTGAGCCACCCAGGCACCCTTTTTTTTAATATAATATGTTCATTTCTTTAAGAAATGTGATTAGAAAGTATTAGATCAGCAGTTATTAAACTTAGTATCAGGTCTCAGATTAAAAGGTATATGGAGTTAAAAGGTTTTTTTAACTATTGAATTTTCTAAATCCATTTTCTATATTAAGAGAGCAGAGATAAAAACTTTTTATAAAGATCTGTCCTGTGTATAAAGGAGGTCTTAACACTTTTTCTTCTGACTCTATACTTGTACTGTTTCCATACACTTTACTGATTTTTTTTTTTTTTTTAATGCTAAATGCCTACAAAGAAGTACCTGGCTGGGTCAGTAAGTTAAGCGTCTGCCTTCGGCTCAGGTCATGATCCCAGGGTCCTGGGATCGAGCCCCGCATTGGGCTCCCTGCTCGGCGGGAGGCCTGCTTCTCCCTTTACCCCCTTCCCCCCTGCTCGTGCTCTCTCTCTCTTAAGCTTTCTCTCTCTCTCTCAAGTAGATAAGTAAAATCTTAATAAATGAGTAAACAAACAAACAAATAAAAAATAAATGCCTGCAAAGTCTAACATTTCCTAAAGAATAGGTATGTTGTCTTCTCTATAACAATAACTGACTGACCATGTCTTGCTCTTTGTTTTGGCTTCCAGGAAGTTTAGATCCAAGTTTTCTGTTTCTAAAGCTTCTGTGTAGTCTCTTAGAGACTTCGTATCTGTATTCTGTCCCCAACTCCCCCACTACATACATGTGATCACATACTTTATTTTCTTGACCTCTTTTAACTTTTTTTCCCCTTGGTTCTGGCTTCTTTTTTGTTGTTATTTTGCCATTTTTAGTGCATATGTTCTTACTGTCAGACACCTCAAATGCTCTGTGAAACAAAAAAGGACAGTTGTAATAAGGTTCTGTCTGGTCTTGTCTTCTGGGCTCCATTCTTGTCTCTTCCAGTTCACTGAGTAAAGCCCTTTGATAGATTCATATTGTGGAGAATATTAAATGCAGCTCTCTTCATTCTGAGATCTAAAGACAATATTGTCTATCCTTCTGTGTGGCCTTATGCCCCACTATTATTTATGTACCCCATTTTCCAGTTCTGCTAGAGGTCTTGCTGTTTCTTAAACATTCTAGTACTATCTTCTTTATTTTTGCTTATTTTGGTTCTTCCATCAGGAATGACCTCTCTCAGGGCTCCTGGGTGGCTCAGTCAGTTAAGCCTCTGCCTTCGGCTCAGGTCATGATCCCAGGGTCCTGGGATCGAGCCCCACATCGGGCTCCCTGCTCAGTGGGGAGCCTGCTTCTCCCTCTCCTTCTGCCTGCCGCTTCCCCGCTTGTGCTCTCTCTCTCAAATGAATAAATAAAATCTTTAAAAAAAAAAAGTAAAGAATGACCTCTCTCTTTCCTATCCCTGTCAAAGAACTATCCAATCCTCAACGACTGTCTAGAAAGCTCTCTCTGCTCACTATGTATCTAGCTAGAGCCATGGCCACTCTGCTTTGCTTCTCAGCGAAGAGAGATGTGAGTCCAGTGCACTACCAGCTGTCCAGTGCTGCCTTTTTTATTAGCTTGTCCTTTCTTCTACGGTAGCTATAACTGGTCCTTCCTTGGAACCGTCTGTGGGATCTTGGGTCTCTTTTATGACATTTAAGGTAGAGTCTCTACAGCATTTCTTATATGGATTCCAGCTCACCTCACTTCCTGGATTGTAAACTTGTTGTGGGCAGGAATTGGCCTTAGTCATCTTTGTATTGCTGACAGTGTCCCGGGCCCAGACTTTTGTGTATCGTGGATGATAAGTAGTTTATAAATTAGAGATTATAGTTTAAGAGCAGCACAGTTCAGAATGGAAACTATAACAGTTAAAAGTTTTCTTTTAGTTCATCCTTTTACCTACTTATCACTTTAATTATCTGTAGACCATTTCGTTGTTGTTTTAGCCAAGATAGGAAAATCCTACATTACTGCAGCTTTTACATATGCAGTGTTTTTATTAACATAAAATCTCACAAATACTATTGTCAATAACAAATCTGGTATGCTTGAGGAAATTATATGATGTAAAAGATAATAAGAGAAATTATTAAAATTATCATATTTACTGTTTCCAAATTTCAGAAATAGATTGTTAATGAAAAGATGCGGAACAGCGTGTACAGTTAATCATCATTTTGGTAATTAAGGGAGGAAAAAAGGATGTGTATGCATTTTTGCTTAAATATGCATAAAATATCTCTGGAAGGATACATGAGAAAAGTGTTAAAACATGCATGCTTTAGGGAAGGTAAACTGGTGATTTGAAAGGGAGACTTTAATCCCTTTTGTAACCTTTGAACTTTGACAAACAATGTGTACTGGCTATTAAAAGTAAATTCAATGTGGGGAACCTGGCTGGCTTAGTTGGTAGAGCATGCAACTCCTGATCTCAGGGTTGTGAGTTCGAGCCCATGTTTACTTTAAAAAGCGGGTGGGGGGAGGTAGAATTTATTTTAAAAAATTTAAAAAAATATATGAAATGAAAACAAAAGCTTAAAATTGTAAATATTGAAAATATTACTGGTTTACTAAGATGTTGGATGCACCATCTGTAATTGCTAACCTTGAGCTATATCAGTATCACTCTCTCTTTTCCCTCCATTTATACAGGTGTCTTTAATACATCTATTGGAAGTCACTCGGGTCAAAATTCAAGTACCCTTAATGGTGGAGATGTCATCAATCTTAGACCCAACAAACAGAGGACCAAGAAAAACAGAAATCCTTTTAGCAGCTGTAGCATACCCTAAAACATTTTAGGGAGGAAAAAAATTGAATTATATTGTGCAATTCAGTAAGAAATACATCCAGCTGTCATGGTATGTTACAAGTTTTTTTTTTTTTTTTAGCAGACTTTGCACCTAATGGCTCTGTGAAAGTTGACAGACTTAAATATTGTTCTGCAGTGCTTTTCAGATGGAGTGAGATCTTTGGTGGAAAAATTACTGCCTTGTGGACTCATTTTAATTTTTTTACATCAGACGAAGCTTCTCCTGTTTTTGAAGGAATGCTATAAGAAATGTCAAAAACAGGTTTTGCTGAATTTTAAGTGCTGGAAAACATAAATGGAATGCCTGAATATATTGGTGCAGATTTTAATATTATTGGTCCAGGAAAGATAGCAAGCATGGTATGTCTGAAATTGGTCATATAGCTTTTCTGGAAAGTAGTATTGAATCCAAATACATACAAAAAGATAATATTGAAAGGTAAACCCTAAGTCTTGCCAGACTGCATGGGTGTGTATTTTGGCAATGTTACTTGTGCAATATCTGTATGATGTAGAATGTGGAGGTCTGCATGCAGATATCTGGTACTGAAGTATACTGAAGGGATGTTCAGTATGTAAGGAAACACAGAATCTAATTCATTCATTCATAAAATCATTTACACATTGTGTGTATGTTAAAAGTTTTTATTTTCAAGTAAGAAATTTCAGACATATATTTTGCAAAATGAGCTCAGATTTTAAAAGTGCTTTGTGCCAAAAATATCATACCTAATTTTTACAGTGCTTTACTATCAGAATTTATATTGTTTATAATATCTTTAAAAAGCAGTTTTCCTCTCTGACAGGGTAGATAAAAGAGGGGTATAAACGTTTTAATGCTAGAGTATCTCCCGGGTGAGACTTGTTGCAAACTCTTTCTCCCATGTGCACCCATGAGCATGGGGAGCTTGTGCCGGCCGAGCCCTTCCAAAGGTCCAGCGCCCCTGCGGTCGTTCGTGGGGTCCTGTGAAGTGTGCTGGTGCACCTGGCACCTTTTGCTGCTGACTGAAAATGCAATTTTGAACTTGTAAGATTATGCTAATGATTTTTTTAAATGCAGAAGAGACGATCTTTTGTCTTAATCTGCATTGCGGATTTTATAATGCCCTGCAACTCTAAAGCATCTTTTCGTTTACACATTTTTGTATGGTATTTTAAGATTATCACTTAAAAATTTCTATAAACTTCAGTTTGTATAGCACTTTCTCAAGAGCTCTGTCAGCACCAAATGCAAAATAATTTCTTTTAAGAACTGATTTTCATATGTAATCATGTGGCAGAGCATACATTTTGTGACTTGGGACAGTAGCTTTCCAACTAAGATAATTGCATGAACTCTGTTAAAAAGTGATTATCATTCATCAGTGACTTTGTTTTTAACCCCTTGCTATATACCTGGTTTTTACAGGATTTCAAAACCTGTAAAAATAACTTTTCTTGGAAAATGTGTGATGAAAGTTGTTTTTCATTATTTGTACTAAATGCATAATGTTGTATGTATTTCCTCTGTATGTTTTCTCTCTCTCTCTCTTTAAGTCTTCCATCTGCACCATCCTCATCCCTCTGTCCAGATTCATGTTGAGAAGATAATAGAATTTTCTGGGGCATGTCCTTGCTAAATGGTCAAGAGTGAATGTTTGCTTTTCATAATATTGAAACAATCTGGCATTATCTATTTAAAGTAATATAAAATGTTCATTTTTCTGCCACCCGTTGCCTCCACTCCCATTGCTGGCAGTGGGTTAGGTGTTGGGGGAAGCAACTCCATTCCTAACAATGGGTACCTGTTAATGATTCCTCTTTCCTTTTCTGCTCTGTTCAAATACAGTCTCTTTAATTTTTGCACAAAACATGCTTCGCAGCGAGTAGTTTTGTGGTCTTTAGTAGCCAAAAAAAAAATCATGTTATGTAATATGTTGTAGTTCTATTTCATATTAATTAAATGTATGTGGGGAAGAGATTGCTACTTTTCTATATAAAAAAGATAATCACCGTTGATGGTTGAAGTTCCCTGATATTTGTAATATAATTTTATGTATTTAGTTTTGTCCTTTTTTCTTTTTATAGGAACTGAAGAGAGAGCTTTTGTTACCCATTTGAATTTTTATTTGCACTCATGTATTTTAAACCTAACCATAATTGGTCATTTTAAATAACGAAGTAAGTCTGAAAATCAGTCACAGGTGATATGTTAAATACCTTCTCAATTTAATTCTAAAACCTCCAAAATTGACGTTAAATTCCCCCTACCCCAGACCCTTAATTCTTTTAAATAACTTTACTGTTAATTTGTAATGAATAATGGATACGAAAGAAAACACTGTGTAAGATGTTGTTTGTGCAGTTTGTGCTCTCATGTACTCTGCTACATGCTGGCTGGGGGTTAGTATACAGAGAGAGCTGTGAGGTAGCTGCCATATTGCCTGGTCCCTCAGCTCTCCTTCCTCTCAGTCCGCCTAGCTAATTGAATAACTCACGGAGTAGCCCAGAGAAGGCAGTATCCGGTTGACCCTTGAACAACACCAGTTTGAGCTACGTGGGTCCACTTATATGTGGATTTTTTACAGCACTGTAAATGTATTTTCTCTTCCTTATGGTTTTCTTAATGACATTTGCTTTTCTCTGGCTTACTTTATGATAAGAATACAGTATATAATACATACAACATACAAAATATTTGTTAATGGACAGCTTATGTTATCGGTAGGCTATGGTAAGTTTTGGGGGAGTCAAAAGTTATACTTGGATTTTCCACTGTGCGGGGGGTCGGTGCCCCTAGTCCCTGTGTTGTTCAAGGATCAACTGTATTTTAGCTTTATTAGTGCCATAAGATGGAATTCGTTGCCATTAATTTAGTACTTACTATCAGGTGGGAACTGTACAAAATACCTTGCAAACAATAATTTAATCTTTACAACAATTCTACGGAGGTGAGTATTATTATTCCTTCCCTTCTTTTCAAAAGAGGAGAATGAAGAGCTGAGATAAGTTTGTCAAAGTCACATATTCGATAGCGACAAAGCCATTTTCTATCCCATTTTGTAATTATTATGTTTATGCAGCCCAGACATAAAAAGATGTGCTATCTTCCATTATACTTTACAGTCTAATATATGAGTGGATTTGATACTGCTTTATATATGCAGTTATATTTTATGGAGGAATTACTACTGCTAAGAACATTTTCAGCTTATAAATGTTCTAACATAATATTGATTTCTTATTTGATGCATTTGTTTTAAAGAGAGAATTAAAATAATAAAGAATAACTATTTTTCAATCAAAAGTCTAATTTCTCATCTGAAATTATGGGGAGGGAAATATCCCAAAAGAATGATCTAATCATATTTTAGTGTATATTTGATAGTTTCATCCAAAAAATTAAATAATTAAAAATATGAAGAAAAGCTTTTGAATTGGGATTATGTACCAAAAAAAAAAGAAATAAGTTAACCATTCTCAAGTACATTATGAAAAGATTATGTAAAGAGAATTCTGACCAGCCATTTTTAATTAAAGATCAAAGTAAAGGATTTAGCTTCGTTATATTGATTATTAAATGCTGCAATCATTTAATGAAGTAACTTAAGCAGTCTTCATAAATGAAAATTTTAAATAAAAAAATAGGGGCGCCTGGCAGGCCCACTCGGTAGAACATGCACCTCTTGATCTCGGAGTTGTAAATTTGAGCCCCACTTTGGGTGTAGAGAATACTTAAAAATAAAATCTTTAAAAAAAAAAAAAAAAGGATCTTATCCATGCTGAATGCCAACTTGGATGCAGAAGTTGTCATAAAAAGGTTTTTTATTTTCCCAATTCTTCTATCTCATAGAATTCAGCTTTTCATATATTCAAGTGAGAGATTCACTTAAATATATTTCTATTGTTTTTAATTGTTTAAGAGAAATCAAAGGCTGAATTTGCTTACCCCTTGGTTTTTGTATTGTAGTATGTGTGACTCCTCTATAATTCTTATATTCTATCTTTATGTTATTATTAAATGTGTACATATTTCATCTCTTCTAATTAAAATGTTACTCGAGTTTTTCTACTTTCAAAATTGTAATGAGAATACTTTGCTCTTCTATTAGATTGTAAGAAAAAATAACATGTCATACCAATCTTGAAATTTCCTAGTATGGATTTTATACAGATTTATAAATCACACTAGTTAGAGCAGATTATAAACAAACACAATTTAAATGTGTGATACTTATTGCTGAGAGAAATTAAAGGAGATTTAAATAAATGGATATATTATGTACATGATTGGAAGATTCAGTATTGTTTTGTTGTTAGCTCTTTCTAAATTGATCTATAGATTCAATGCAATTCCAATCAAAATCCCAATAGGCTTCTTATTGGAAAGTTTATCTAAAAGTTATGTGATGAACCTAGGATAGCCAAAACAGTTTGAAAAATAACAGAGTTGAAGAACTGAGACTCCATGATTTTAAGACTCTCAGTATGGGTACAGTAAACAAGACACATAGATCATCGAAACAGACTAGATTCCAGAAATATACCCACACAAATATGGTCAAGTGATTTTTAACAAAGATTTCACAACAGTTCCATGGTGAAAGGGAAAATGTGCTGGAATCTAGATATTTTGAATCTCATGCCTTACCTCATATTATTCTCAAAAAATAATTTGTGGTGGATTATAAAGCTAAGGCTTCAAGAAGAAAACAGGAAATATCTTCATGACCTTAGGGTAAGCAAAGTATATCTTAGGACCCACAAAGTGCTAACTCCTAAAAGAAAAATCAGTAAGTTGTACATAATAAAAATTTTTAAACTTCTACTCAACAAAAGACATGGTTAAGAAAATGAATAGATGAGGCCATATACCAGGAGAATGTATTTGTATAATCATATCTCATGAAGGACTTATAGCTATATTTTTTAAAAAACCAAAAATAAAACCCTACAACTCATTTATAAAAGACAATTCAAATAAAAATGAGCAAAATACTTTAACAGACACATTACAAGGAAAGGTATATGAATGGGCAATAAGTACACGGAAAAATGTTCAAAATCATTAGTCATCAGGAAAATGCAAATTAATACAATAATAAGATACCATCACAAACTTCTAAAATAGCTAAAATTAAAGACTGACAAAATAAAATATTTGTATAGATGTGGAGTAACTGGAACTCTTGTTCAATCACTTTGGAAACTTTGGCAATTTCTAGTAAAATTAAAGATACATCATCTGTATGACCCAGAAATTTCACTTCTAGGTATTTACCCAAGAGAAATAAAGTCTTATGTGTATGAAAAGAGTTGTACAAGAATGTTCATAGCAGCTTTAAAATAGCCCCAGATTGTGCCTGTGTGGCTTGGTCAGTTAAGCATCTACCTTGTGCTCAGGTCTTGATCCCAGGGTCCCGGGCTTCTCCCTCTGCCCCTCTCCCCAGCCCCCCGCCCCTCTCCCTGGCTCTCCACCCCCCACCTGTGCTCGCCCACCCTCTCTCTCTCTCTCAAATAAGTAAATAAAATCTTTTAAAAATAAAATAAAAATAGCCCCAAACTGGAAACAACCCAAATATCTACCAGCCCATGAATAGTTACACAAATTGTAGTATATTCATAAAATGAAATACTGCTCATAATTAAAAGGAACAAATTATTAATATATAAAACATGAATCTCAAAAACTTAATGCTGAATGAATGAAGTCTGACACAAAAGGCTATGTACTATATAAATTTCATTTATATGAAGTTCTAAAGTAGGCAGATCTAAGATTAAACAATCAGGACGGTGGTTGCCCCTGGGAGCATGCATTGACAAGAAAAAGGCACAGAGAATACTCTTGGGTGAGGGAGATAGATCTTGATATGGGTATGTGTTACACAGCTATGCATATGCATATGTATGTGTGCATACACAGCTATATGGGTATGTCAAAACACATTGAATTATATACTTAAGATCTGTATATTTCACTGTAAACTACACCTCAATAAAAAATTAGAAAAATAATGTGCTTTTCTGGGAAATGCTGCTTTAATGTTGAGTTATGTTTAATTATTATTTGGAACTACTTCTAAGAAGGGTGATGGCTTAAGCACTAACATTTGGATATCCTTTATGGAAACTGACCAAATGGCCAATGGAATATAAAATCGAGGAACAACCTAACCTGAGTAGTACATAGTGTCCAAAGATGGCCCCCAAATAATCCTGCCCTTCCCTGTACCTGCATGCAGCTACTTCCATCAGAAGGGAGAGCTTATGTCTCTTCTTGAATCTGATGTGGGCCTGTAACTGCTTCATCTAATTGAACGCAGAAAAGTAACATTCTGGGATCTCTGAACCAAGGCATTAATAAGCCTCTGCTTCCTCCCTCTAAAACCCAGTGGCCATGCGCTGAGGAAACTTGAGTCAAGTGGAAGGGCCCATGTGGCAAAGGATAAAGGGCCGCAGCTAACAGTCCCAGCTGAGCTCCCATGTGACAGCCAGCACCAACCTGGAGCCATCTTGGAAAAGGATCCCCCAAGCCTCAGTCAAACCAACCTTACTAATGCCATATGAAGCAGAGATGAGCTGCCCCACTGAGCCCTGCCCAAGCTACAAAAATGATTATTGCTTTAAGTTACTAAATTTTGGAGTTGTGTATTACATAGCAACTGATAATTAAAACAACTTGCATTAATACTGGGATAAGAAAGATACCATCCACATGGCACGAATTCCAAGGAATTCCTCCCACATGGTATATATGGAGCCAGATCAAAGGAGGACATGTAGGGCTTGCTCATAATTCCTTTTCCTGAGGAAGGAGTGCTGGACTTCAGAGAGTGAAGTTCTGATGAAATGCTTCACACAAACCCTTTAGGATTTTGGTTGGGGTTGCATAAATATAGATTAATTTGGGGCGAATTGTCATCTTTGTCATATTGAGTCTTCCTATTGAGGAACATCATAGTGTCACTTGATTTACTCAAGTCTGTGTGTGTGTGTGTGTGTGTGTGTGTGTGTGTATTTGTCAGTAAACGTTGAAATTTGTTAACTTTTCTGGTGGTTCATCCTAATAGAGGATCTTTAGGCAAATCTTGGGCAAATCTTTTGGGCTCAAAGAAGAGGTAAAAGTTTGTATTTTCTTTGGTGCTTTTGCAAGATTTAGAGTATAAACAGCTTGTTTGAAGTAGGGAGGAAGGTATCTCAGAGAATTTCAATGATGTGCCAATTGGTTGCTTCTCAAGGTTTCTTCCTTGGTACTGCCCCACCCCCATCCCCACCTTCCCACACTCACCCTGGCAACAGGCACCAATCCTTTTAGAGCTTCACTCCATCAATCCCCTTTGTGCTCCCCTTCGTAGGGGCAGGTTGAATGAGCGGCTGTTCTGGCTGACAGCCCTGCAGCTCTGCTACCTCCACTCGCCGTGTGGGGGTTTGGGTTCTGTCATGGACACCATTACTTATTTCCCAAGTAGGCTTTTCCTTTTTCATTTATTGAATTTCAGGCTGCTCATTCCATGTCCCCCACCGCCCCCCCCCCCCACCACTCTGGTCTTGTTTGCACATTGTCTTGTAGAAATTGCTCTGGTCCACACCTTCTCTTTTTCCATCCCTGAAACAGAATTGTTGCTATGTTTGTGTTATACTGGTCATTTTAATGACATTTGAAAGCACCTCTCTGAAATGGGAGATTTCAGAATTATCTTTCTTCAGCAGATATCTGATTATAACCGAACTTTAATGGTTCTGTGAACGCTCAGATGGTAATCTTAATGTCTCATCTGAGCATTCAGGACTCCTCAACGTTTCACTCTAGCTCACATTCTTACTGTGGGCTTTTATGTATCCGATATTTTGACCATTACCATTCTAGAAAATACCCACAGTTTGCCATCTTGGGCCTTTTTATTGATTTCCTGACCTGAAATGTCCATTCATTTATCATATAGTTGTTGACCGCCTTCCACATACCAAACACTGTAAAGAGTAATATTGTCATTTTAAACCAATCATAGACCTTGGAAGGTAATATTTTCTTTGATCAAAACTATATTTTGTGTGTCCAGATGCTTAAAAATATCAAATTGTAAACTGTGACAGTATGCGGAGCCCATCTCTTGACACATGAGCTGAGTTAGTGCCGTGGTCCACATGTAAGAAAGTGAGCTAAACTGTCACCCTGAACCAGATCATGATGCACTAGGAGGTGGAGGCATGAGCAGTGTCAGCTAATGATTAATTAGAGTCAGGAAGGGGCACCTGGGTGGCTCAGTCGGTTAAGCGTCTGCCTTCAGCTCAGGTCATGATCCCAGGGTCCTGGGATCGAGTCCCGCATCGGGCTCCTTGCTCAGTGGGGAGCCTGCTTCTCCCTCTCCCTCTGCCCCTCCCCCTGCTTGTGCGCTCTCTCTCTCTCTCTCTGATAAATAAATTAAAAAAATCTTAAGGAAAAAAAAAGAGTCAGGAAATAACACTGAAGAAGTCTGTGGGTTTGTAGTGAAGACTAATTCCGTAAATAATAACAGGGAACAGACAGCATGGCAAGAGATATGGTGGATTCTATCTTTGACTAATTATAGATGCCAGATGCTATGACGGATTGTTGGTGTCCCCTCCCCTCCACCCCCAAAAATTCATATGAAGTTCTCATCTCCAGTGTGATGGTATTAGGTGGTAAGGCCTTTCATAGGTGATTGGGTCATGAGAGCAGGGACCTCAGGAATGAGATTAGAGCCCTTATAAAAGGGACTCCAGAGCACTCCCTTGCCCTTTTTGCCATGTGAGGACACAGCAAGAGATGCCTATCTGTGAACCAGGAAGCAGGTCCTCGCTGGACACCAAATCTACTGGTGCCTTGATCTTGAACTTTCCAGCCTCCAGAACTGTGAGCATTAAATATCTGTTGTTTATAAGCCATTCATTCTATGGATTCTACGGTGTTTTCCTATAGCAGTCCTAAAAGAACTAAGACAAAAAATGGGTACTGAGAAGTGGGGTGCTGCTATAACAAATACCTAAAAATGTGGACATTGGCTTTGGAACTGGGTAATGGGCAGAGACTGGAAGGATTTTGAGGTGCATGCGAGAAAAATCCCGTGTTGCCATGAATGGGCCACTAAGGGTGATTCTGGCTGGTGAGAACTTGGAAAGAAATGAGAACTGTAGAGGGAGCTTCCATCCAATTAGAGAATACCCAAGTAATTTGGAAAAGAAATGTGGGTAGTAGAGGCCATTCTGAAATGAGGACCCTGTTATTGGAAACTGGAGGAAAGGCAGTCTTTGTTATAAAGTGGCAAAGAACTTGGCTGAATTATGTTCATGTTCTAGTTTTGTTCCACCTTCCACATTCCCAGCTGGTCTCCTTGCCTCTACCTACCACCTCTCATGCATCCTACACATTGCCACCAGAATGATCTTTCTAAATTAAATTATAAAATCTTCTGCTTCAGAGCCTTGCATAATATTCATTGCCATCTTGTCAAACTCTTTAGTATGACCTTGCCTTGATTTTGCTCTCTGGTCTTCACTCTATGTCCTTCACTGTGCTCCTTGTTAACCTGCTATAGAGAATAGGTTGTAGTTCACAGATTGCATCGTGTTATTTAATATCTCTGTGACTTTGATCATTCTGTTTCTTCTAGAATTCTCTTCCTCTCCTTTCTTGCCTTACAAACTTCTTTTTTGGAGATTTTATTTATTTGAGAGTACAGAGCATGCGCGTTGAGGGGGGAGCGGGGAGTGGCAGGGGCGCAGTGAGGAGCAGAGGGAGAGGGAGAAGCAGGGTGCCGCTGAACAGGGAGCCTGACACGGGACTCAATCCCAGGACCCCAGGATCATGACCCGAGCCAAAGGCAGATGCTTAACCAACTGAGTCACCCAGGAGCCCCACCTTACTAACTCTTTAATGTTCTTTGAGGATTCATTTCAGTGCCATCACCCTTCAGGAAGTCCTCCCTTATCATCCCGGACTAAATTAAGTGTCTTCATTTGATTCTACTTCTAGAATACTCTAGTGCATGATTATATTTACATCATACTACTCCTTAATCTGTTATTTAAATTTTGGTCTGCTTCAGAGTACCTATAGTGTATCAGGCACCATACTAAATGTAAGTGGTAAAGTAATGATCAACAAGACACAGTTATGCCCTTATGGAGCTCAGAGACTAAAAAGAAGATGGACATTAAGCAAGGAATTGTAAGTGCTCCAAAAGAGAACTAGATATTCAATGATAAGTGTAACAGGAAGACCTGGGAGATCAAAAATCTTTAGGCTCAGACATTTCTATCCCTCCATTAGACCATTAGCAGCTTGAGATCAGGGAGAACTATGTTGGTTGTGATGGGCACTTGAAAGAGGCTCGTGAGTGAATACAAATGTTTCATGATGGAAAGCTCTTTATTTCATGAGGCAGCAGATTACATTTTTAGAGTGCTCTAATATTTTTTCTTTTACTGAACTGAAAGATCTCTCCAAAACTTCTACTCATTGTTCTTAGTTATGGACTCTGAAGGAGCTCAGGGTAAGTTTATTCTTTCTTCTATGCAGTAGCCTTTTAAATATTTTAAGATAGTTATATGGCCTCGTACATACTCTGTTTTGGGCAGGTGTGGGGTGGGGTGGAGTATGGTGGTGAAATATTCTTCCCTTCTTTCAATTAAGAGGAGAAAGTATTGGTACTAACTTTGTGACTATCTGTTGAAGAGATGATGGATTGAACACAAGCATTCACCTTTGCCACCTCTCCAAATCCCATTAAAATGACCTTAAAGGATGTTTAAAAAGGCATAAATGTCTCATATTCAAAGAGAACAGGGAGAGAACAACAGCAAAAAATTTGGGAAGCTGGAGAGAGGATGGATTGGGGTAAGTCCTCACTTGTCATAATCATATTATATACAGGAAAGCAGAACTCTCAGTAGGCCGTGGAGGAGCCCCAGAAGTGAGCCGTCTTGCACCACAGACCTCCCAGAGGCATAGAAATGGGCAGGACCAAGTGTATGAAGCATAACTTCTTATTCTGATGTTTTGACATCTGAGGTCTTACTGATAGTGGGGAGACCACCCCTCCCAGGGCTCCTCTCCCCCCCACTTCTAAGGGGTTCTTACATTCTGGGTCAACATTCTCCTGCCCCAATCATCCCGGGCCAAGTATGGACACTTAAGGACAGTCCCTATGCCCCATAGCCTGCTGATTATTTAAACTAGCCAGTCCTTCGCCCGCTTACCCTGCCTCTCCCAGTCCTCTCATGAAATTGCAGTAAAGGCTGCTTCTCCCTTGCTCCCTCTGTCATCTGCCCAACCCTGGTGTTTCCCCTGTGGCTCTTTGAGGTGTGGCAGGCTTCCTTCTGGAAATGGTGAATAACAAACTATCGTTTCAATGGCAGTTATCTCCTGATCTAAATAATAATAAAACCTAAATTTTAAAAAACCAAGAATCTCTGATAAAGAAGGGTAAAGCAGGAGGAATGTTTGCAAGTTTTTTTAAGAAGCATTAGATACTCCGGCTCTTGTTTGCTATCTCTCTACTCCCCCAACCCTTGCCTACCATCACGTATAGCCCGTCAACTGCCCCTCTTCCTCTACAGCAGATTTTGTTTGCTTTCTGAATAAATGTGGACCAGAGGGAGTTCCAGGCTCGGCTAGATGAGGCTACCACACTGAAAACAAGACTAGTAAGTACAAGTCTGCATACTGAAGGGAGAAACTCTAGATCCACTCAGCTCCAAGATCCGTAGCAAGCAGGCTTGGAGCCTCCACATACAACACTGGAAATGCTTTCTCTGGAAATCTAAGAAGCCCGAAGAAAAGGCCTAAAGATACTGATAACTGGGGGTCTCCCCAGGAATCACCTCAACCGGATCCCTAGTTGACAAAGGCCGCCTCATGCACACACAAAGCTTCAAATCAGGTTTGAATGTTCCACTCTTAAATGTGAATGAATTGTCAAGGATCCCCATACTTTTGAACAAAGCCTCCAACATCAAAGACAGGGACAAAATCCAAGGGTAAGCTAGAGCTTAGAGAAAACAGAAACTAAGTGGGAGAATAAAAGTTAAAAACAAAAAACCACACACAACAGCTCATTAAAATCTACAGAGACATAATACAAAAATAACACACCCGTGAAACAACAGATGAGTAAAAAAAGGAAAATTATGAGAACAAAAAAGAATTCTTGGAAACTTAAAATAGTATTAAAAGGGGCACCTGGTTGCCTTGATTTCCGCTGGAGTCATGATCTCCAGGTCATGGGATTGAGCCCTGCCTTAGGCTCCTCGCTGGGTGGAGCCTGCTTGGGATTCTCTCTCTTTCTCCCTCTGCCCCACCCCCCACATTTGCACATGCACACTCCCTCTAAAAAAAAAAAGAGAGATGGAAAGGAAAAAAAAGTAGAAAAGCTTTGTCTTTAAAAAGAATAATAATAGGGGGCGCCTGGGTGGCTCAGTCAGTTGAGTGTTCAACTCTGATTTCAGCTCAGGTCATGATCTCGAAATCCTGAGATCGAGTTCCGAGTCAGGGGGCTCAGTGCTCAGTGTTGAGTCTGCTTGTCCCTCTCCCTCTGCTCCTCCCCCCTGCTCTCTCTCACTCTCTCTCATAAATAAATAAAATCTTTTTTTAGAAAAAGTAATAATAGTATTAACAATAACTGGTTCTTCATTTGGTTTGGTACAATGTTCATGCTAATTAAATGAGATCTGACATATTAATGTCCAGAGCACAGTTTGGCACCTCATAAATGCTCAATAAATAATGATTTCTTTCTTCTAGTATCTCTAAATGAAAGTACCTCAAACTTCCTTTATGTCAAAATACAGTAAAAGCCTCTAATAAAAGCATTAAAAATTTCCTGCCAGGGCGCCTGGGTGGCTCAGTTGGTTAAGCGACTGCCTTCGGCTCAGGTCATGATCCTGGAGTCCCTGGATCGAGTCCCGCATCGGGCTCCCTGCTCGGCGGGGAGTCTGCTTCTCCCTCTGACCCTTCCCCCTCTCATGTGCTTGCTCTCTTTTATTCTCTCTCTCTCAAATAAATAAATAAAAAATCTTAAAAAAAAAAAAAATTTCCTGCCAATAAATTATAATACTGTATTGTGTTAACAAAAAAGAGGGGCGCTTGGGTGGCTCAGCCGTTAAGCGGCTGCCTTCGGCTAAGGTCATGATCCCAGGGTCCTGGAATCGAGTCCCACATCGGGCTCTCTGCTCAGCGGGGAGTCTGCTTCTCCTGTTCCCACTCCCCCTGCTTGTGTTCTCTCTCTCTGTCAAATAAATAAAATAAAATCTTTAAAAAAAAACAAATAAAAAAGGGAAATGTTTTGATTTTGCTTTGTCTACCAACAAATATTCCTTGAGGGAATTATTATAATATAATTAGGTTACTTCTAATCACAACTGAAAAGAATTATAGTTGCATAGCTACAACATGGAAATCAAATAACTTACAATTGACTTAAATTGTTTCATGTTTTCCTAAACCAGTATGATGGTTACCAAATCAAAAGGGAAAACATGCTAGTTAATCATAGCATAAGCTTTTTTCCTAATATGGTGTAAACAATTATAAAGTTCTTACTGTATGACATCTTAGGGTGTGTATTTTCTTAACTCTCGGAGGAAGATTAGTAACAAATCATGTGCCTGTTTGTGTGTGTGTGTGTGTGTGTTAAACCAAGTTGCTGCCCAGACTTTATTTATGAGCCCTGAAAAAGCCCAGGCTCTTTACATTGTAATTTAGCCATGATGTAATCTGATCTGTATTTGTACCTGAAGTGATCACAGGCAATCTCACAGTGAGGTTTGCCTTGAGTTTTGTTTTAGGAATGATTTCTTATGGAAAAGAACTAGAAATTCTGTTTTAAATATCTTTTATGAACCTCATAGATATTCTCAAACAATATGATATTATTTGTTCCAAAACCCACATTTCCCAGCTTGGTATCAGCCAAATACCATCTACCAAGGCCAGCCACCTATAAAACAAAAGACATTCTTAGAAGGTTCCTAATGTTCAGTCTGCTCTCACCTGCAGTCTGTAAGTCACCATTTCACATTTTTACACTTCCCAAATGTCAGTATTACATATGCTCTGAAAATGCAAATGGTGATAAAAATGCAAATGGTAGTGGTCATTCACTACTGAATATTTTCCCCTTATTAATTGACTGGGAACAGGAAAAGAAACTGGTGGGGAGATGAGAAGGACAAGGGGTGTGTGTGTTTGTGTGTGTGTGTGTAATGGTGGTGGCTGTAGACAGAATTGAGTACAGAATAGGATGCTGTGTACAAGTGGGGAACAGGGTTGAAGGATGTAGAAAGGCATGGTGCTGGTCCCCTAAGATAAAGATTAAGAGGGTATGTTAGGGGTGCCTGGGTGGCTCAGTTGGTTAAGCAACAACCTTCGGCTCAGGTCATGATCCCAGGGTCCTGGGGTGGAGCCTGCTTCTCCCTCTCCGTCTGCCTGCCACCCCCCCTGCTTGTGCTCTCTCTCTCTCTTTCTGTCAAATAAATAAAATCTTAAAAAAAAAAAAGAGGGTATGTTAATAGAATATTAGCACAGATGAAGAGGTTAAATTCTATTTTAAGGGTGCCAAGGTGGCTCAGTCAGTTGAGTGTCTGCTTTTGGCTCAGGTCATGATCCCAGGGTCCTGGGATCGAGCCCCACATCGGGCTCCCTGCTCAGTGGGAAGCCCGCTTCTCCTTCTCCCTCTGCCCCCGCCCCACTTGTGCTCTCTCTCTCTAGCTCTGCTCTTTCTCTCAAATAAATAAAATAAAATCTTTTTTAAAAATTCTATTTTAAAACTGATTGTGCACAATGAGGCACACAGTGGTAGGCTCACAAGCTATTCCTTTCTGTATCATTTGAATCTAGCTAATATAATGGGGAAACACAGATACCTCAATCACCTAAGAAAACCTTTCTTGACTTCCCTGATCTTCCCAATTATATTCTTTTCTTCCAAGTGTTTTTTGAGGTTGCATTTTAAATGTATTTGTGTAATCCTTTTATTTTATTATTCTCACCCACTAGACTGTAAGTACCCTAAGGAGAAGCACTTTATCTTTTGTGGCTCACGGTTGTATCCCAGTATGGTAAGGGGCCTAGCACAAAGCAGATGAATCTCCACGAATACAGTTGACCCTTGAATAATATGGGGATTGGGGTGCCAACCCCCATGCAGTTGAAAATCCACGTTTTGACTCCCCCAAAACTTTACTAATAGACTAATAGATAAAAAATAGTTAACATATGTTGTATGCTATACAGTATTACATACTGTATTCTTATAATAAAGTAAGCTGGAGAAAAAGAAATAAATGTATTAAGAAAATCATAAGGAAGAGGAAATACATTCACAGAACTATACTGTAAAAAATTTGTGTGTTATTCTGTTATTTTTGGTTGGAATGTTCTCTATATATCTAAGTCCATTTGGTAATGTGTCATCCAAATACATTGTTTCCTTATTGATTTTCTGCCTGGATGATCTATCCATTGATGTAAGTGGGGTATTAAAGTCCCCTACTATTATTGTATTACTGGCAATTTCTCCTTTTATTTCTGTTCATATTTGCTTTATGTGTTTAGGTGCTCCAATGTTGAGTGCATAGATATTTATAGTTGTTATATCCTCTTGTTGGATTGATCCCTTTATCATTACGTAATGCCCTTCTTTGTCTCTTGTTACGGTCTTTGTTTTAACATATATTTTGTCTGGCACAATAATTGCTACCAGCTTTTTTTCCCCACTAACATTTCATGGGATATCTTTTTCCATCCTTTCACTTCCAGTCTGTGTGTCTTTAGGTCTGAAGTGAGTCTCTTGAAGGCCCCATATATATGGATCTTGTTTTTTTATCCATTTGAGGAATGATCTTTGAATAGCATAACAGGAGTCTGAGGAAAACAACACTACTTAAGTAGATTTTTTTTTTCTTGTTTAATTAGAAAAGGTAATGAAGGGGCGCCTGGCTGGCTCAGTCAGAAGAGCATGGGACTCTTCATCTTGGGGTCATGAGTTTGAGCGCCATGTTGGGTGCAGAGATTGCTTAAATAAATAAAACTTTAAAAAAAAGTAATGAAGTCTTTTGTTTTACATATATATATTAAAAGATTACTTAGAGAGAGAGAAAGACAGCTCAAGCAAGGGGAGGAGCAGAGGGAGAGAGAGAATGCCAAGCAGACTCTGCGCCAAGCGTGGAGCCGGGCGCAGAGCTTGATTCTGCAACCCCGAGATCATGACCTGAGCGGAAATCAAGAGACTGATGCCCAACCGACTGAGCCACCCAGGTGCCCCTTGTTTTATTTTATGGACAACAACTACTGATACATTTGTCAAAGGGGCCGCATTTATAATAAGAAAACAATGAGGGAAAAGAAAGAATTCATCTAATAAATAAACTAAAAATTAGTAACTAAATTAATAACTAAAAATTGATATACTTAATAAACCATCAAAATCTATATTTTTAGCTTTCTTGTCACTATGCATGGCCCTGCCCATTGGGTAAACACAGTTGATTAGGAGGGTTTCTCAAAGTTTTGGTGTTGGTTAATGCTTCAAATATTATATATCTCCTTTTATAGAATAGAGGCATTTCACTGAGGTTATTTGAAATAATTACATTTGAAATAACATCTTCCAGAGGCTGGAGATAGTCCAAACACTGAGAATCAAAAAAAGAATGGAAAATTCATGGGGTGCCTGGCTGGTTCAGTAGGAAGAGCATGCAACTCTTGATCTCAGGGTCATGAGTTTGAGTCCCATGTTGGGTGTAGAGATTAAAAAAAAAAAAAAAGAACGGAATATTCATATGTAGCAGATAGATTGAAAGGTAAGTTTACAAGGGGACTCATTTGTAAGTTTATAATTTACATAATTCATTCTTTCATTTAGTTAGCCATTTCCTGCCTTGTCTCACAAAGAATTAGAGGTAGTTCTGAAATAAATGAAGATTACATTATAAGTAATTTTAAGATCTGGGTTAGCTAAAAGGTAACTAAAATGAGAAAGCCAAGACCTAGAAAAAAATTTACAGAATATAAAAATGAAGACAAAAAGGACAAATGATGTTGTATTAGCTAAGCTTTATAAATGTTTGGAAGTTAAATTTCATGTTTGTTGGCTATTACATTTTCTCCAAGCTATTAAAGAATGCAGGCATAACATAACACTCTCCAAATGTTATGGCTGCATTCTTTAACAGCTTATCAAGTCTTCATGTTATGTAATAAACAGATTTTTTAAATTTGTTTTTAATTTTTTTCTGACTTTAAATGTAGTATATGCTCATTATAGTGTTAAAAACAAGACAACAGACCCAAAATGATATCATTTATGCTAAGCCCCATGTCACCAAACCTTAAGAATTTCAGCTCTCCCAGAAATGGAATCTTAAATCAGTCAGTCACTCAGGAATCACCTGATCAGCACTAGTTACATAATCTGCCTGATAGACCCCTGCCCCCGCCAAAGGAAGGTAATCTTGCAATAACCAATCTGCTTCTTTGCCTAGGATAACTTCCTTTTCCCTACTCCCTTCTGACTATGAAAGTCTTTCATTTTGTGCAGCTCTTTGGAGCTCCTTTCTCTCTGCTAGACTGGATGCTGCTTGATTCATGAATCACTCAATAAAGCCAGTAAGATCTTTAAAATTTACTCAGTTGGGGCACCTGGCTGGCTCAGTTGGTAGAGCATGTGACTCTTGATCTTGGGGTCATGAGTTTGAGTCCCACGTTGGGCATACAATTTACTTAAAAAAAGAAGAAAAGATTTGGATATGTCAATTATACTTCAAAAAAATTGAAAAAAAAATAAACATTTACTCAGTTGAATTATTTTAACAATCTATAATTATATACTTAGATATTGAAACTTGAAACTTCATATACCATGGAACCTAAAGAAAAATAACAGTTAAAGTCTATTTTTCTTCATTAACTTTCTCTTCCCCACCACCTACCCTGCTCTGTGAGGGAGGAGGAAGGAGATGTAGACATACCATAAAGGGGACTAAAGTAGTGGAAAGAAGACCTGTGTCCACTCTGGGCATTGCTTCTAGCAGTGCTGGGCCATGGGTGGTAAATAGGTTCATCTCTTTAAGCCGGATCTCTCTGATAGAAGCTGTGTGGAGTGTTCCAGTCAGAAGGGTCTGGGGCCACATCTGGATTTAGCAGGAAAGCATGCCATGACTGATGAACACCAGGGGCCACCCTGTATCATATTATTAAACTTAACCAATGCCCTTATTTGCCTTGGAGTATAATGAATATGTGAACTAGATTGACCTAGATTACTTATATATAGTGCTTGCAACTCTAATATTCTATTAAGTAAAGAGAAATCACGGTGGACATTTTCAGGACTGTTTTAGAATATAGGTTTTATTTTATTTTGTTTTTTTAAAAAGATTTTATTTATTTATTTGAGAAAGAGAGAGAGAGAAAGAGAGCACGAGCAGGGGGAGGGGGAAGGGGCAGAGGGAGAAGCAGACTCTCCGCTGAGCAGGAGGGGCTCGATCTCAAATCCCAGGACTCTGGGATCATGACCTGACCCAAAGGCAGACGACGCTTAACAACCGAGCCACCCAGGTGCCCCTAGAATATAGGTTTTAATATTATGTAGGTATGGCAAGGCCAATAGATCAGGAGATGAATCCCATAGAAAAAATAATTTGTTATACTCATAGATCCCTCTAAGCGGAAGGGGCGTGCCATGCCACCAGGGTTGGGGCTCCCAGGAAGCACCAGTGTCAGCCAGGAGGCAGATGGAGTAGGGGGACAATGAGCAAGAGCCTTTATTGTGGTTTCCACTGGAAGAAACAGGGTAGGCTGGGTAAGCAGGTTTAGGATTGGTTAGTTTGAAGAATTTCCGTGGACTCTTGTGCACAGGAGTTGTCCTTCATTGTGTGGTCGCTGGTCCTGGGGTAATTAGGGCAGGTGGATAGTAGCCCTGAGTGTGGAAGCTGATAGAGGAGGTAGTTGGGGATGTGGGCTCTGGATTGGTTGCTTTGCACTTGAAAGGTTAGCTGGAGCGATAGACTGTAGACTGTTTACTATCTCTAGGAATTGGCTAGCCCTGGGAGGGGCAGTCTCTCTAGGGTCAGCAAGTCTCCAGATCTCAAAGCATTCCAATACAGAAAATAAAGAAGACATTTTCAGAAAATTAATTCTCGTTTGCATTTCGTTTAGGTAAATACAGTGTTCCTTACTGCTATGAATCTCCTTTTGATTTAGGGGAAAAAATATAAGTAATAACTAATGAGCTGTTCTTTTTCAAATGGAAGAGTGCTCAGGCATCTGAAAGCAGTATCTCCCATTTTGGTGTTATAATAGCATTTTTTTGCTAGTTGTTAATGTTAACAAGTTATTGATTCTGTCATTGAATATTTTCAGAGTATTGTTCACAGTTTATGTTTAGACGGCAAAATCTAACCAATCAGTTTATGGCTGCCCATCTGGTGACCAGACATCATGATAATCTTCCCAAAAAGGAAAGACAAACAATATCAGAGATTACTATGTCTTTTTGTTACAACAAAAAGCTCCTTTATGCCTTTTTCTTTTTTCTAAAAAAAGATTTAAAAAAAAAAATTTAAAGATTTTATTTGAGATTGAGAGAGCATGAGTTGGGGAAAGAGCAGAGGGAGAGGGAGAAGCAGGCTCCATCCCAGGACCCCGGGATCATGACCTGAGCCAAAGGCGGACGCTTAGCCGACTGAGTCACCCAGGCACCCCCCTACCTTGTTTTTATAAACAACCGTATAGAACTATGCCGCTTCCTAGTTCTGCTCTTCAGAGTCTTTAAAATCTCTCCAGATTCATATTCACAGTAGAGAACATTTGGTTGGCTCAGGTTGGCTCACCTTGTCCGACCACTGTGATCAGGAAGTGATGAAGAAATTAGTCCCTCTATATACATCCAAGCTTCATGTCATATACAGACCACACCATTAAAACAAAAATGGAAATATAAAAAACAGAAAGAGAGCAGTAATTGCGTCAAACTAATAGGATGACTATGATAGAACTTTAAATTAAGCACTGCAGGGGCACCTGGGTGGCTCAGTCAGTTAAGCATCCAACTCTTAATTTCAGCTCAGGTCATGATCTCAGGGTCCTGGGATCGAGCCCCATGTCTGGCTCCCTACTCAGTGGGGAGTCGGCTTGTCTCTCCCTTTCCCTCTGTCCCCTTTCTCTCTCTCAAATAAATAAATAAATCTTTAAATTAAGCACTATGATGTCTATGATCCAACCTAAAAAAGGAAAAAGAATAATTATTAACACTTCTTTGAAGGTATGGTATAGATAGTTTCAAATTTGTAGTAGCAAGAATTGGCACTGAATAATTGTTCCTTGGATGTCCTATTACTTAGTTCATTTACTGGTACTTGAAAGTTAGGAAAATTAAAGTGGAAGTTCCTGTGGTTCCTCATGTCTAACTATCCCATATACCATCCTAAATCCCGACCTCTACAATCCTAAGTATATATATATATATATATATATATATATTTTTTTTTTTTTTTTTTAGTAAGCTCTAGGCCCAATGTGGGACTGGAACTCACAACCCCAAGATCCAGAGTCACATACTCTACCGACTGAGCCAGCCAGCTGCCCCTCCTAACTAATTTTTAACTTTACTTTATATTTCACACATCTTCGACATAGTGACACTGAGTAAATACTTTGTTGAATTAAACAATTAAATGCAATAGTATCTTTGGAAGCTGAAGCATAATTGTCTTAGATTAATTATTTTCCATATTTTGAATATTAGTTTGTGGTTTTTTTTTAATATTTGTTTATTTATTTTAGAGAGAGAGAGCAGGGGAAGGGGCAGAGGGAGACACTCCCTGCTGAGTGAAGAGCCAGGGTGGGGCTTGATCTCCTGACCCTGAGATCATGATCTGAGCTGAAATCCAGAGTTGAATGCTTAACTGACTGAGCCACCCAGCTGCTCCTAGTTAGTGGGTTTTTTAAACCAGAGATACGAGTAAGGTCACTAAAAATGGAATTATGAATAAGCAGAGTGGGTGTTGTAGTCCCTTTTTCTGATGTAACTTTAGAGACACTATGAAGGCTCTTTTGCTCCATCTCTTTAAAAAAAAAAAAAAATTACTCCCTTAGTTCTGGGATGATGTGGAAAACTAAATTGTGAGAGGTCCATTTCTTTGGTTTAATTCTACCTCCAGGCTGGCTACATAACTGGCAGCTGCCAGTGCAAAATAAAACTGTGGAATCCCTTGTTCAAAGAGCAATGAAAAAGTGCCATTAAAGGAACTAAAATGTAAAGCTTTTTCCTTTAAAAAAATGCTTATATTGCTTATGAGAAGTAATTGGGAAAATAGTGATAACTGAGTAACAACATAACTAACAAATTTTAAAATAATATTTTTGATGTCATTTTATTATTGCAATACATAATATTTGATTAATGTGCTATCTTGATTGATCATAAGACTTTTCTTGCTCATATTTCTCCAAATACATTTATTAGGTCATTAAAATTTACACTTTTAACAACTTTATATTCAATTGATATAATTGAAAGTAATACCAGTCACACTTGGCAAATGCAAGATCACACATATATTTTTATAATTTAAAATTTTGAGATCTGCTGATGCAACTGTTACTGGAGCTCTTATGAGTACTGGGGCACCTGGGTGGCTTGGTTGAGCAGCTGACTTTTTTTTTTTTTAAGATTTTATTTATTTATTTGAGAGAGAGAGGAGATAGCGAGAGAGAACAGGAGCAGGGGGGAGAGGGAGAAGAAGGCTTCCTGCTGAGCAGGGAGCTCATTGCGGGGCTCGATTCCAGGACCCCAGAACCCCAGGACCATGACCTGAGCTGAAGGCAGATGCTTAACCAACTGAGCCACCCAGACTCTCCGAGCAGCTGACTCTTAATTTCAGCTCGAGGTTGCAGGATCAAGCCCCATGTCAGGCTCCATGCTCAGAGGGGAGTCTGTTTCTCTCTCTCTCTCTCCCCCGCTCTGTCCCTACTCTGCTCTTGCGCACGTGTTCTTCTCTCTCAAATAAATCTTAAGAGTATTTTATAGGCTGTGACATATTGGGATAAATTTCTGATCAATTATTATCATTTATTTTTTTATTTTATCTTTTAAGTAATCTCTATACCCAAGGTCGTATTCAAACTCACAATCCCCAGATCAAGAGTCACATGCTCTACTCACTGAGCCAGCCAGGTGCCCCTCTGATCAGTTATATTGAATATAAAATTTAGTCCATCTAGACTTCATGATTCTCATGTCTGTGTGTGATATCATGATTTATAATAAGAAATATGTTTCTTTTTTGTCCTTATTCCAGGCACAGAGCTCCTAAAACCCTTGGAATTTCTTTTTAAGTAGGCTCCGCACCAAATGTGGAACTCGAACTCATAACTGTGAGAACACACATTGACTGAGCCAGCCAGGCACCCCACCCTTGGAATTTCCTAAATGATGAGAGAAACAAAGGTGTCTCTTGTTATGTTAATGAGGTGACATTTCGACCCCACTGAGGGGCAGGGCCTGAGTTGCCAGAGGCACCAACCTGTAATTAGAGGGTTAGAGCCTTCAGCTCCGCCTCCTGACCTCTGGAAATGGGAGGAGACTGGAGATTGAATCAGTCAACAATGGCCAATGATTTAATCTGTTATGCCTGTGCAATGTAGCCTCCATAAAAAACCAAAATGGCGGGGTTAGAGAGTTTCCAGGTCGGTGAGCACGTGTGGAAGTGCTGGGAGAGTGGCACCGGAGAGGGCACGGAAGCTCTGCGCCCCAGGACCTCATCCTATGAAGCTCCTCCATCTGGCTGTTCCTCAGTTACATCCTTTTATAAGGAACCGGTGATCTAGTAAGTAAAATGTTTCTCTGGGTTCTGCGAGCCACTCAGGCAAATTAATCGAACCCGAGATGGGGGTTGTGGGAAGCTCTGATTTATAGCCAGTTGGTCAGATGTACAGGTAACAACCCGGGCTTGCTGCAGACGTCTGAAGTGTGCATGTGTGTTGGACGTGGGGGGCAGTCTCACAAGAACAAGCTTGGTGGTGTGTGGCAAGAAGCCCCCCCCAACATTGGAATTGCATCCAGGAGCCCACAGAGTCTGTGCATATACTTTTATTTTGTAATAATTACAGACAGAATTTACTACCTGAGAGCTGGCAGTTCCAGTTCCAGAGCCTCAGGTCAGAGAGTTAATGCTTGTGCCCCGCAGGAGGAACCCGCTCAAGAGGATGGACTGGTTTGGGGGATGTACTGGCTGATACCCTCCCACCTTGGGTCCCAGCACTGTCCCCAAGTGGAGCCACTCTTCCTCTTTCCTCTGCTGCTTCTGCTACTACCTTTGCCGTGGCCCATCTCTCACCACTTTGGAACCCTGAGGCACGCTGGTGCACACCAGTCACCGGGATGCATGGTCTCGTGACTTGACTTCTGTGCCGCAGGCCATGCTCGGGGACCTGAGCTTACAGTTGCGTGCTGCCCGGCCTCTCTCTGTTCTGCTGCTCACGTGCACACTCCATGCCCCCTCACACCTCATTGGCAAAACCCAAGTTCAAAGATAAAATAATTTGAAGACATTGTCTTTCTGAAAGTGGAACCCAGGTCACACACCCATGAAGCCCAGTCTGCCTACGTCTTTGGCTTTAAAGATTAATTGCATCTGTCACCTCTGGAAGTGTGTGCCAGTCAACTCACAGGGCTGACTTTGCCTTCGGTTTGGTAACCAAATAACCAAGGACCGCTCCAGAAACTGCAGCAAGGCTCCATTTTTCATCTTTGCCTTGCTCTCTGCTCCCTCCCAGGTCTCAGTTTTGCAGGTTTGGGTCTAGGTTCTCTAGCTCAGAGAGAACTGGCCAGTGCAGCTTCCTAGGTTAGCACAACCGCTGGGATCTCAGAGCTCAGAGGGTCAAGTAGTAGCTCAGCAAGAACAGAATTACTGGGTCCTGAGTCCTGGGTGCCCTGGAGTGCAGGTGGAGGGAGTCGGGGCAGGGACAGAGGAGAGTGTGCCTCAAGTACTGGACGGGACTGTTGCTGTTTTACAGAATGCAGTGGAACAGAACTCTCTCTCTCTTTTTTTTTTAAAGATTATTTATTTGACAGAGAGAGAGAGCAGGAGCAGGGGGAGGAGAAGAGGCAGAGGGAGAAACAGACTCCCTGTGGAGCAGGGAGCCCGATGTGGGGCTCGATCTCAGGACCTCGTGATCATCACCTGAGCTGTAGACAGATGCTTAACTGACTGAGCCACCCAGGCGCCCCAGAACATTGAATTTTTCATTCGTAATTACAATTACTGAGAAAGACGAGAATATTATTTCTAGTATCATAGAAAACATATAAATCTAGTACTGGTTTTGTGTCAGAAGAGTCCTATCATTTTAGTGGTTGCTCACTTACTGTATCACATCTATATCTGTCTCTTTATATAATACTGTAAAAAATCTTAATTCTTGGGATGCCTGGGTGGCTCCGTCGTTAAGCGTCTGCCTTCAGCTCAGGTCATGATCCCAGGGTCCTGGGATCGAGCCCCACATCAGGCTCCTTGCTCAGAGGGAAGCCTGCTTCTCCCTCTCCCACTCCCCCTGCTTGTGTTCCCTCTCTTGCTGTGTCTCTCTCTGTCAAATAAATAAATAAAAAATCTTTAAAAAAAATAAAATAATGGAAAGTGGGGCTCTTGGGTGGCTCAGTAGTTAAGCATCTGCCTTCAGCTCAGGTCATGATCCCAGGGTCCTGGGATCGAGTCCCACATCGGGCTCCTTGCTCAGTGGGGAGTCTGCTTCTCCTGCTGCCTGCCGCTCCCCCGCTTGTGCTCTCTGTCTCTCTCTGACAAATAAATAAATAAAATCTTAAAAAAAAAAATCTTAATTTCTTTAGAAATAAGTTTTTATTTTCTCATTTTCTCTTCTAAGATTTTTTTTTTCCCCCAGTAAGTCATGTCAATGTTAAATTGTGGTACAGAAACCCGTGTTACCTGTTCTCTAGGTCATTTATGAGTGAAAGGGTATCACAGAGTTTAAACAGTGGTTAAAGAAGACAGATTAGGTGATACAAACAAATTTAATTTGACACTTCATGGAGTGGACAGTCTCCATTTGGGGAGCTGCCAAATAGGGCAGAAGACTAGAAGCTTTTATAGAATATAGAACAAAGAACAAGAAAGACAGATAAAAATATCTGGTTGGTTGAGGCCACATAGTCACCCTTGTTGGGGGTGAGAAGGCCCAAGGGGTGGCTTGGGTTTGGGGATTGGTTGACTGGATATCCTGCACTTCTGGTCAAGAGGAGCATTTACAGGGACACGGAAGTTGTTTAAGTTGCCATATCCTGACACAGCACCCCAGTGCGGGAGCAGCTCCATCTTGGGCCTGGAAATTTATTTCAGTACAAGTTTTCTTGGTCTGTGTTTCAAAGGCATCAACCCTTTCTGTTCCTATAACTTCTTACATCTTCAAATGAAAAACAATAGGAAATCATTTGATTTCCTTTCTCCGGGAGGCCAGGAGAACATGGCTGCGGTGGTAGAGATAAAATACTATTCTAGGATTGCTAGTTGGTCTCGGCTTCCTCAGCTGTTGATGAGATACAGCTGGAGAAAGCCTTCGATGAGAAGAAGAGACTGGCTCAGTCCACTTCTGGCCCAACTCTTACCTACAACTCCCCCTCTCCTGTCTCCACTCACCCGTCTGATATCTTGTTCCAGCAATGGGGTAGAAGCAGGAGTTCAAGATAAGATGGCGTCACACCAGCTCAGAAGCCAGGAGCACAGGTAACCCTAATGCATGAGCACTATGATGTACGCAGTCTGTTTCAGAAATCCATACCTGTGCCCAGGTTTGGGCGGGGGGCAATGACGAGAGGAGAGGAAGCCATGGCCGGGGACCATTAGGCTGGAACTGGGAGGGGCAGCTCCCCATTGCAAGTGCTAGGCAGATGTGTACCCACGTGACCGTTCCTGCTGATCCTCTCACCTGCTAGTTTCTGCATCTGCCTTTATAATCATGGGCTCCTTCCTCTCTGGTTGATGTCTCTGGACATGAGTTCTTGCTCACCTAGACCCAGGGTATCCATCGTCTCTCCCACTTTCCTGGAAAAGTAAAGCCCTTTTTCAGCCAGCCCTCCTTCTCTGCCATCACATCCAGGAATGACCTTGATTGAGTTGTACGAGATTATCCACCGCTTCTATGGCTTGGATAGATTGTAATGAGTTTTAGGGCCTGTCAGATTTCAAGGCTCTGTTTCGTAACACACATATTGTTAGGAATATGAAAAGTGCTTAATAATTATCCATCAATGAGTAAGCTTTGAAGGAAGATAGGAAAGTATTATGAAATAAATGACAATGTTAGAATTGAGGCTTACTTAGAGCAAAATTATTTTTGGTATATTTTGAGCACCATATAAACGTCAATGAAACCAGTGAGACAAAGCAAGAGCCACTGGAGTAGCATAAATTCACATTTTTAGCTGCTGTGGTTGGAATGAAAATGTTCTCCATGTGGTTGGTCTGTGTGAGAGAATGTTTCACAGGACTATCAAAATTATATCTTAGGATGTCATTTTGGATACTAAAATTTTCTTAAGTAGTGATTTAAAGAATCTTGGTGCTTTCTTTGGGCATGGCCCAGAAACCTAAGTCCTTTCTGTGTGACTAAAAGGATTTCTCCTAGCAGTGGAAGCCTCTATTTGAGCTTTTAAAAAATAAGCTCTGTCACTCTGGATGGATTTGTAGCACTAGCCAGTGGGTGAGCATGAGATTATTTCTGAAATTTTTAGAGAATAGAGAGATTAAAGAAAAATCAGGGGGCACCTGGTTGGCTCAGTCGGCTAGGCATCCAACTCTTGATTTCGGCTCCGGTCATGATCTCCATGCTGGGTGTGGAGCCTGCTTAAGAGTCTCTCTCTCCCTCTCCCTGCTGTGCCCTTCCCCACCTCCCTCTCTAAGAAAAGAAAGAAAAAAGAAAAGAAAAATCAAGCCACTGGGTGTGTTAACACAAGTCAACCTAGTATGTAATTCAATTCATGCTTGGGACTTCTGAATTTAACCAAAAAATAATTGGATCCATTACAGGTGCCAAGGGTCAGAATGAGACCAAGTGGGGAATTCAGGAATGTACATAACATCTTGTACTATATAAATCATACATGTCAAGTGGCATATCCAAATCGTGTATCATACCTAACATGGCATAACCAAATGTATCCAAGTGTAGTTACACACGGCTTTGAATTGTAACTGCAGAGAGTTGGTCAGGAAAGAGTAGTACCCAGGGACTCAGCAAATTAACACTGGAAACAGATGGTAGGAGCAGTTTGAACTTGAGCCAAGCTCTTTGGGTTACAAAGCGCTTTTCAGATTCATTTTGCTATCCATAGAGAGAGAAAAATCACACCTATTAACTTACCTAATTGTCCTTAGCTTGCAATGTGAGGTTCAGTCTTGTACTCCTTTAACTTCCATTTACTAGCCATTTGAGATGGAGTACAGTATTTCAAAAGATGCCTCACAATGGGTTCATGATTCCTATTCAATATCCTTAAGTTATTACTTAGAAAATACCAGAATTCATCGAATAACATGTCAATTTGCTCAGCACATTGTTCTCTGTGGAACTCATAGCTGCCTCCCCCTCCCCTACTTTTTTCAAGCCCATGTTAATATACTGGGAAACAGACTCAGTATGAACAATGATCAAAGGGCAATTATGAAATGCGAATCTGAAAGGCTGGACTGCTGTGCCACAAATTTTTTAAAAAATTGTCCTCCGAAAACACTTACAGCTTGGGTGTGACATGCCTGTTGCAGGAAGTATTTTGTAAGGAGTGAAATATTCTGGGAAAATCTAAACTACCTTTTCCTTTCCTCTTCTGCTTTTCCAAAGAACACATTTTCCCCATATGTCTGCTGAGCAGTTATCCTTTATTATGAAAAATGGGTCACTTGTGGAAGAAAGGAGTCCTTTTCTAGTTAGACAACTTGTCTAGAAGCTAGACTATCTTAAAGTGAGATAAGAATAGCACAAGTCTGTCCGGTCGGAGTAGGGTCATCTTTGCCAAGATGGGATCGAGGTTTATCTAATGAGAGAGAAGGAATACCCAGGTTAATGTGCTGGCCAAAGGCTTGGAGACAAAAGGTTGGGCCGAGCCCGCAGCTGGTACACTGAATTTGAGAACCTAGACCCGGGGGCTTTAAATGGAATATTGGTTACTGTCGAGGGGGAGTGTTGCTCTATTATGGGCCGGACGCTCTGGAAGTTATTACATCCTGCCCGGACTAGTTCTTGGCCTCCCCGGTATTAGGAAGACCAGTATCTACAAGTCCATCTTGTTTCATTTCAAGTTCCATTGGGGCAGATGATTCATCTGGTGGTTTGGGACATAAGTCCTGAGAGTTGAAGGAATGGAAGTAATATTTGTTAATTGATCCACTCTGCTGTCCTGCCCACTGCACCAGACGGTTGATAATCCCTAAGGGTTTCATTGACGTACAAATATTGCTGTTTCTTCAATATGTGAATGCTGACTCAGACATTGTGGAACATTTCTCCAATGTTTCGGATTAGATATCTGGGAATTAATTAATTCAGCAAATATTTATTGGCTATTTACTATGTTGGGCATTGGGTATAAAAAAGTGAAGTGAAAGAGCGACGTGGTCACTTTCCTCATGATGCTTACAATCCAGGGAGACAGATTGACTTTAAATAAACACCTAGAGATATATGTAATTACAAGTTAAATAGTAATTTGTAGTAAATACTATGAAAGAAAAAATTCAGGGGAGTATGAAAGACAATAATGGGGAGGGAGACATAATTTAGACTGGGGAGTCAAGGAAAGCCTCTCATGAAAGTGGTGTTACTACTTAGATTCTTAATTTCTGTGTTAGATTTATAATAATCTCTCTGCTTCCATTTTCTCTTTCCCTTTGATCCATCTTGCAGGTCATCTATAGATGAGATTTTTAAAAATATTACTTTTATTAAGAAATCTAAGAGTTTGAAGGGATATTTTTCAGGTGACGTAGTCTAACTTAGTCAAGGTCGGTGAACCACTGTTACAAACAACCCCTAAATGTTAGTGGCCTAACACAATAAAGGCTTCTTTCTTTCTTCCGCTTCCTTCCTTCCTTCCTTCGTTATTTATTTGAGTGAGAGAGAGAGCACACATGGAGAGGGAGAGGAAGAAGCAGACTCCCTGCTGAGCAGAGAGCCTGATGCGGGGCTGGGGGATACCAGGATCCTGATCATGACCTGAGCCAAAGGCCGACATTTAACTGACTGAGCCACCCAGGTGCCCCAATAAAGGCTTCTTTCTTGCTGCCTCACAGTCTAATGCAGTTTGGCAAGGGAGTGCTCTGCTCCATGTAGGCCAGAGTTCAGGTCATCTCCATTTAGTGTGTCAGTCACCTCCTAGGTTTTCATCTCCTCTGCTGGACCCATCTCAGACTTCCAGAAGAGAGAATCTGAATGCCTGGCTTGGATTAGATGCTTTCTTGGGTCCAGTCAGCTAAGCCATGGAGAGGGGTTCGTTAACGTCCTTCCAACATGGGTGCTGTGGTCATTTTTGTGGATTGGGACCATTTACACAGAAGAGGAAATGAGCCGGGAAGATACTATCCAACTAGGTGTTATTCAGGGAGCCATTTTTACTTCATATGATAGATCTTCACATATTTGAAGAAAATACTTCTTTCTCATGAGCTTCATTCTTTTCAAAGTAAACATTGTCTGTTTTTTGGAGCTTGCACAATTCAGGTTATTTATACTGGCTCATCAACTTCCCTCCTAACATTTCAATTATGAACTTCCTTCAAATTTCACCTCTGCTAGGAAAAGGTCCTTAATTAACGCACGCCACTCCTTAATAAATATTCCCTAGGTCTCAAATCCTACATGCCTTGATCTACCCAATCAAGTGACCCTTAACCTTTCTTGTACAGTTGAATAGCATTAATCTTTAGCTTTTAAAATTCCATGTCTTGCCTTACACCCTTACACCCTTCCAAAAATGAATCATAGATCTAAATGTAAAATGCAAAATTATAAAACTCCTAGAAGATAACATAGGAAAATACCTAGATGACCTTAGGTATAGTGATGCTTTTAAAGATTTTTTTTTTTTTTTTTAATTTAACAGAGAGCGTAAGTAGGCAGAGCGGCAGACAGAAGGAGAGGGAGAAGCAGGCTCTCCGCTGAGCAGGGAGCCCGATGCGGGGCTCGATCCCAGGACCCTGGGAACATGACCCGAGCCGAAGGCAATCGTTTAACTGACTGAGCCACCCAGGCACCCTGGTATAGTGATGCTTTTAAAAATACAACACCAAAGGCACAAGCCATGAAGTAAATAATTGAGAAATTGGGCTTGATTAAAGTTAAAAATTTCTGCTCTGTGAAAGACAATATCAAGAGAATTAGAAGACAAGCCACAGACTGGGAGAAAATATTTGTAAAAGACACATCTGAAAAAAAGACTCACCCAAAATATACAAAGAATTCAAAACTCAGCAGTAAGAACAAACAGCCCAGTTAAAAAATGGGCCAATGGCTTTAATAGACATGTCACCAAAGAGATACAAGATGGCAAATAAGCATATGGAAAGATGTTCCACATCATATATCATCCGGGAAATGCAAATTAAAACAACAATGAGATGCTATTACAAGGGTCAAAATCCAGAACACTGATAACTCCAAATACTGGCAAAGATGTGAAGCAACAGGAAATCTCATACATTGCTGGTGGGAATATAAAATGGTATAGCCACTATGGAAGACACTTTGGGGAATGTCTTACAAAACTAAACATACTCTTAACATATAATCCAACAGTGTGCTTCTTGGTATTTACCCAGAGGAGTTGAAAATGTATGTCTGCACAAAAGCCTGCATATAGATGTTTATAGAAGCTTTATTCATAATTGCCAAAACTTGGAAGCAACCAAGATGTCCTTAAGTAGGTGAATGCGTAAATAAACTATGGTACATCCACACAGTGGTGCTAGGAAGAAATGAGCTATCAAGCCATGAAAAATCATGAAACTTAAATGCGTATTACTAAGTGCAAGAAGCCACTGTGAAAAGGCTACATACTGTGTTGTTCCAACTATAGAAAATTCTGGAAAAGGCAAAACCATGGAGACAATAAAAAGATCAGTGGTTGCCAGGGGTCGGAAAAGGGAAATAGGAATAGGCAGAGCATAGAGAATTTTTTGGGACAGTGAAAATAATCTGTATGATATTTTAATAATGGATATATGTCATTATACTTTTGTCTAAATCCATAGAATGTACAACACCAAGAGTGAACTGTAGACTACAGGGATGCCTGGGTGGCTCAGTCAGTTAAGCGTCTGCCTTCGGCTCAGGTCAAGATCCTAGGGTCCTGGGATCGAGTCCCACATTGGGCCCCTTGCTCAGTGGGGAGTCTGCATCTCCCTCTGCCTGCCGCTCCCCCTGCTTGTGCTCTGTCTCTGACAAATAAATAAAATACTTTAAAAAATAATAAAGTAGACTACAGACTTTGCATAATTGTGATGTATCAACGTAGGTTCACCCTTGGGAAAAAACATACCATTTTAGTGAGTGATGTTGGTAATGGGCGAGGCCATGCATGCATGGGGGCAGGGAGTATATTGGAAATCTACCTACCTCTCAATTTTGTTGTAAACCTAAAGCTTTTTAAAATTAATTAATTAGTTAATTAATTTATTTGAGGGGGGTGGTGGGGAGGAGCATAGGGAGAGGGACAAACAGACTCCATGCTCAGTTCTGGAGCCCAATGTGGGGCTTGATCCCGAGACTCTGAGATCATGGACCTGAGCAGCAATCTAGAGTTGGATGCTTAACTGACTAAGCCACTCAGGCACTCCATAAACCTACAACTCTTCTAAAAAAATGAAATCTTAAAAAAATTCCATGTCTTGCCCCACTGAGGATGAGACCATGTCTTCTTCTCCCTTTAGATTCATCACAACGTAGTGCTAACTATATTCTTTCCTGAATCCTATTCAAAGACTTAATAATATGTCTCTCCTCAGGAATATTTTTATGTTTATAGAAGGCAGGAAGTATTCAGTTATCATTTGCTTCTGTTTTGTGCATTGTCTTTTTTTTTTTTTTTTTTTAAGATTTTATTTATTTGCGAGAGAGAGAATGAGAGACAGCATGAGAGGGAGGAGGGTCAGAGGGAGAAGCAGACTCCCTGCTGAGCAGGGAGCCTGATGTGGGACTCGATCCCGGGACTCCAGGATCATGACCTGAGCCGAAGGCAGTCGCTTAACCAACTGAGCCACCCAGGCGCCCTGTGCATTGTCTTTTAATTGGTCTGAGGGATGGTGTAGTTTATTCATAAGAAAGGCAAACTCCAAGGGCGCCCGGCTGGCTCAGTTGGTGGAGTGTGTGACTCTTGATCTCAGGGTTGTGAGTTCGAGCCCCACGTTGGGTGTAGAGATTACTTAAAAAATAGAATCTTAAAAAAAAAAAAAAAGCGAACTCCAAGTTACCATTTATTGAGGTTCACCAAGTACTGGGAACCCCACTAGGGGCATTTATATGCATTATCATTTAATCTTTACTATTACATTTAATAATAATAGGCCTGTGAGCCTATTATTATTTCTACGATCACACAGCTAATGACTAGCTTATCTAATTCTGGAACTCCAGTCTGTCTAAGTTTCCAAGTTCTTGCCTTAACCACAACCATACTGATACTCATTAATAAATTGGCTGAACTGGCATTCCCGTGGCAGCTCTGTATCTTCTCATTCCCTGCATTTCTCATGATGGACGCCTCATCCCACTTTTCCTGCTTTGTCCACTTTGGGTTGTATTGATCAGAAAGGAGATCTATTTTACTGAAGGGAAGAAATGTATTTGCTTTCGTAGTTATTAGAAATAGAATATGTGAGATCAGTAACTTCACGGGGGACACTGCGAATGACAGACAAGAGAAAGAGGATGCCTTGTCTAGTGTTTACATTTCTGTGCCTCTAGGGCAGAGAGCCAAGAACAAAGCTGAAGTTCAGCCAGGAGGAGGAGAGGGTCCAACTGTAATTGAACTCTGCAGGAGTGCTCCCAGTGGCCTAGATTTCAGGATCCCCTCCTCAATCTCCTAGGAAAAACAGCATGCAAACGAAGTAAGCAGTAGTTAGGGGTGAAGTAACCTGTGATATATAGTCCACTTCATTTGGAGAATGATATCGGTGGTGGTTTGGGGAGGGGTTTGTATCCCAGCAAAGGAGGAGACTGTGAGTATAAGACTTGGGGTATACATCAGAAAGTTTTTACTAACTTCATGAACTTAAGTGCTTTTTAGGCTCTGTGGGCTGGTTAATATACTACTGGGCTGATTTAGTTAGTTTGAGGATAAACTGAAGAATCGTTAGTCCGTCTGGGCATGTCTGTTCCATCTGATAACTATAAGTGTGCAAACATTTGCCCCACGTTCAGCACTGGGAGACCATGGAGCTTATCTACCTGCTGGTTTTGATGATGGCAACTGGATTAATAGTTACTAATTATATGTAATTATTAATAGTAAAATTATGGTTATTATAAAATATTGCTGTTACAGTTATTAATTCAGCTTGCCCCTGTGTATACTCCTGTTCCCAGTTTCTATCATGATAGCTGAGCCTACGCAAGGGCTTAGGATAGGAAGGAAGAGAGTCAACATTCAGGGCTTCCTCTGGAACCCTTGTTCCCTTGTAGACAAAATCCTCTTTCCTCCCCGCTTTTCTCCATAATGCTCCCTCCAGGTTGTGGCTTTCACTGGAATCTAAACTCCACAGATGACTAAAGAAACGGTTGTGATGGTAAATGGGTGGGTGCTGACCTGTCGTTCAGCTTTGTGGCAACTTGTAAACCAGTGGTGGTCAAACCCTAGCAAGCCCCCACATCCCTGGGAGGGCTTGTTTAAATGCAGATTTCAGAGCCCACTCTCAATTTCTGATTCAGTAGATTTGGAAGGGAGCCTGGAGTTTGCATTTCTAACAAGTTCCTAGGTGGTGCCCATATGGCTGGTCCAGGAACTACACTCTGAGAATCACTATTGGAAATCATGACTCTCTCATCCTGGTGAAAGTGTTCCTCTTCCTTCGGTCCCCTGGACATTACACCATATCCTGCACTCTCCCACGTGTCGCTGTTGTCTACTGACATTCCAGTCCCCCCATACACACACTCTCGGAAGATCTTACGGCACTGTGAAATAATAGAAAAAATATATATTGGTCTCTGTCCCTGGTTCCTGGCACAGAGCTCCTACAACCCTTGTAATTTCCTAAATGACAAGAACACTAGGAACATCTCTTGTTCTGATATTTGTCTTTGACTTCCATCCCTGGTACAGGTCTCCTAAAACCCTTGTAAATTCCTAAACAATAAGAGCACTAAGAGCATCTTTTGTTCTATTACGGTGACTCTGGGTGAGCTCCTGGACGGCTCCCAAGATGGAGGCTGGTCCCCAGAAAGACCAACCAAAAATTAAAAGCTTGGAATTTTCAGGGGACCCCCCCCCCAGAGAGGGAAGAGGGGCTAGAAACAGTAAATAATTGATCATGCCTACATGACGAAGCATCCATAACATCCCAGTGCTGTGGGGTTCAGGGAGCTTCCAGGTGGGGAACACCTCAACACTGGGAGGGTGACATACCTCAACTCCAGAGGACAGAAGCCCCTGCACTAGGAATGCTACCAGACCTCAGCCGATGTATCTCGTCATCTGACTGTTCATCTGTATCCTTTAGCATATCCTTTAATAAACTGGTACACCTAAGTGTTTCCCTGAGTTCTATGAGCTGCACTAGCAAATTAATCAAAGCCAAGGTGGGGGTCTTTGGAACCTCCAATCTATTGCCAGTTGGACAGAAGCCCAGGTGATAACTTGGGCTTACAACTTGTATCTGACATGTACGTTTTGCAGGTGGGGGGCAGTCTTGTGAGACTGAGGCCTTAACCCATGGGATGTGCCCCTATGTCTGGGTAGAATTGAGTAAATTATAAGAGAACCAGCTGGTGTCCTCAAGAATTGCTTGGTATGGGGAAAAACCTCCACACATCCGGAAGTAGCCAGAAGTGAAGTGTTCTGGGTAAAAGTAAAGGAGACTCCTAGAAAAGAAACACACAGGAAAGAACTGCGTTCTCCTCACAGGAGGAGGAAAATGAATTTTACCATTAGAGATGCCCTGCTGACTGTCTTCCCGCTATTCCAGCTCCTGAGGTTGTCTGAGGACTTTCACTTTCTTCCATGGGACCCTCTAGCATCCTAGCTTCCAGAATGTCTTTACCTCCTCAGGTCCACAGATTTTCCCTTCAACCTTTTTTTTTTTTTTTTTTAAGATTTTATTTATTCATTTGACAGAGCAAGAGAGCACAAGCAGGGGGAGCAGAGGGAGAGGGAGAAGCAGGCTCCTCGCTGAGCAGGGAGCCTGCCCGATGCGGGACTCGATCCCAGGACCCTGGGATCATGCCCTGAGCTGAAGGCAGTTGCTTAACCATCCGAGCCACCCAGGCGTCCTCCCCTCAACTCTTAAATCTCATTGCTATTACCCACTTAGAGGGTTATAGCCTGAAGCTTATCATTATTCTGAGCTTCTCTACCACATACGATGTGAATTTTACTTTTCTTCTCTGTAACCCTGACCCCTGCGCTTAGTTCTTCTCCCTGCAGCTCCACTGACTCTTTGAGCACAAGGACAGCTTGATCACGCTGATCCTTTACTTAATTCATCTTTCACTCCCTGCTTGGCTTCTCTATATAGCCTGGAACCCAGCGTTGATCATTAGAAATGACTCTCAATTTATTTGCAATCTTATTTTTCCACCACTCTTTCCAGTGACCAATGCTGTGTCATTGCCACAACCTGTCATTTCCGTTTCTCAGGGTGTGGCAGAGACGTTAAGATAGAAACACAACTGCAGTATGGAGTGGCATTCCATAACAGTTAGAAGCATAATACAGAAATCCATGAACTTGTAAGGAGTCCATCTAGTTAACAATGATCAGAAAAAGATCTTCAAGTCTGTCATGGAAGATACAAATATGAATCAAACACTAGTAGACTCTAAAGCTCTTTAAGTATAGGAATGGTGTAATTTATATTACTTTCACTGATAGAACCTAGCAGGTTTTAGAAAGAGAATTAATGAGTTGTGTCTCCTTTAGAATGATTCTTTGTCCCTTATGAGGTGTGAAAAACCTTAAGGGTGCTCAGAGGAATATATCATTTTATTTATTTATTCTTAAAGATTTATTTATTTTAGAGAGAAAGAGTGTGTGCAAGCAGGGGGAGGGGCAGCAGGAGAGGGAGAGAGAATCCTCAAGCAGACTCCCATCTGAGCGCAGAGCCCGATGCCAGGCTCCATCCCGGGACCCTGAGATCATGACCTGTGCTGAAATCAAGAGTCTGACATCCAACCAACTGAACCACCCAGGTGCCCCTCAAATGAATAAATGAAAAATTCAAAAAGCAGTCTATCACCTATGTGTGTGTGTCAGTACGCACACATATTTGTTGTATAAATATAGAAAAATCTGGGGAGGATAAATACTGTCTTGCTTTATCCATCAGCATGTTGTTTTCATTTGTGATTAGGTAAATGCTCCCTTTTACAATTTAAATTTTTGCAGTAAAAATAAAAATATTTTGGAGAAGAAGGCTGCTTTTGGCAAAAAGTGGTAGAAATAATACTTCTTATATTTCCTGGGGCCCCGCTGTATGTCAAGCATATGTCACCTCGTTTATCCCTCACCATTGCCCTGCAAGGCTGTAGTAGGCGTTATCTTCATTTTGCAAATGAGACTCAAAGTAATTATTGTAGCTCATCAATTCTCAGATGACATTTTAGAAGAATATTTGAATGAATCTTTTTTTTAACTTTCAAATTTTTATTTAAATTCTCGTTCACGTATAACGTCATACTGGTTTCAAGAGTGAGTGAATCTTATCATTGATGGTGTCTTAGATTTGATAAGGGAAGTTGCACTGTTATTATCACATATAATGCTCTCTGTCATTCATGGTTGAATTGATTCTAATTCCTGTACTTTTTTTCCCCCATTAAATTGCATTATCTTGTCTTTTTTTTTTTTTTTTTTAAGTTTTTATTTATTTAGTTTCGTAATTTCTACCCCCATGTGGGGCTGAAACTCATGATCCCAAGATCAAGAGTCACATGCTCTTCCAACTGAACCAGGCAGGCACCCCAATTCCATTATCTTTTCTAACAGAAGCAGACTTTTTGCTCCTCCAAATTTTCTTTTTCTCTTACACACACACACACACACACAAACACACACACACACACACATTTACTACCCGTTTCTCACATGTCTTTACATTTCAGTCTAAGCTAAAAATATCCTGCTCGTAAGATGTCAAGGCTTATGCTTATTTTGAGTTTCGCCATGGTGAATTTCATCTGTCAAACTGATGTGTTTGTCTCTTTTTCCTGCTAAATTACTCAGTCTGTTTTGTTTGATTCCATTTTACCCACAACACTTTAGAATCAGGTGCCTTGACACTGGGGAAGAAGCTAACCTTCTCTCTTATAAATATGGTTAATTGGACAAATTAATTCTGACTGATACAATAAAGGTTTTTATTTTTTAAATTATTTTTATTTTATTTTTAAAAATATTTATTTATTTGACAGAGAGAGAGAGAGAAAGCACAAGCAGGGGGAGAAGCAGAGGGAGAGGGAGAAGCAGGCTCCCTGCTGAGCAGGGAGCCCAATGTGGGGCTGGATCCCAGAATCCTGGGATCATCACCTGAGCTGAAGGCAGTCGTTTAACCAACTGAGCCACCCAGGCGCCCCGAGGTTTTTATTTTTCTTGGGCAAGGTAGCTGCCCTAGGCCAGTGCTTCTCACCCTGGCCACACCACCGTAAATACTTAGTCTACCGTCCTGGAGCATCAGTTGTGATTGAAGATATGCTTGAAGGGAAGTAGGACATGGAAAAAAATGTCAATGAATATCTTTGAAAGAAGTTTTTATCCTAAAGCAAATGTGAAGATATTATTGAATAGAATGAAATATCCATACGCATTTTTAAGGTGCAACTTTAATGACATTTTGAGCTCGCGGTAGACCACTCATGGCAACTTGTGGTTAAAACTACAGGTTTTAGAGCAAGACCTGGCGTCCCAGCTCCACGTTTTTCTAGCTCTGTGTCCTTGGGCAATGGCTTAACCTCTTTGTGTCTCAGTTTCCTGATCTATGAAATGGGAATAATAATATCACCTGCCTTACAGGTTATCATGAGAATAAGTGAGGAGCGGATGTTCAGCATCAGAGCAGCGCCTGGAACAGAGTGAACCATCACTAGTGTTAGCTATTTTCATTTTTATTTAGGCTTCCCGGTGTCCCCCGGGGCAAGTCTTTTGTTCTCTTTTTGTTACAGTGTCTTGGTGCCAAAGTTCAAGAAGCCCTTGCCCAGGATTCTCCCCGTATACTGCACTTGCTTCTCTTCTGTTGGTCTTTTGTAATGTTTCAGGAATGTGCTGTTTTCTTTTCTCTTTTCTTTTTTTGCAGCACCATTAAAAACAAAGAGTAGCTGTTTTAGGAATTTGGGAAATGAAGGGGAATGAGTCTCAGTGTCACTAATGTTTGAAATGAAATAACCTCATAGTTGGGAATAGCAAGCCGATAGTTAAGATTTCGGGGGTATAGATGTGAGGAATTTCAGGCTTGGCTCCCTTTGGAACATGGCTTGGACTCAGCTGGTCATAAAACATTGAAGTCTGTAATTAAAGCCTTCTCCTGTAAGACTTGGGATATGTGCAGTCTCATCTGGTTATGGCTCACTGGGGAATGAATTTTCTGACGCAAATGAGGTTTAAAAAAAAATCATAGCGTCTCTTTATTTGGTTAACATTATTTCTGCGCTTTATTTTTCCTTGTCAGCTTTAAAAGGAAGAGGGAAAAAGTAAAGCACCCTGCCAAAACTTGGCAGGAGAATTTCAGTGAGCAAAAATTCCCCACCCACAGCAACGTTCGAAGCGGCTGCACAGCAAGGGTCCCACAGGCTATTCCTGATGCATCAGATCGCCGTCTTATGCTTGGTGAAGAAAGCTTGAGAGCCTGGAAGCCACAAGAAAAGACCAGTGTAGGACAGAAGACACCTGTCCTCCGATCTTTCTTGCCCCTTCCACCTAATATTATCTTTGACTCCATAGTCCAGGAATCAGAGGGCAGATACTGCAATTTCCCATTGAGATGGCTGGACTCAGCTCTGCATCTCCTCCACTGTCAGAACCTAAATATTTGAAGGGCAGAGGGCAGGATACATGCAGCCTAGGGGATTGGAGAGCAGTAGGAACTAACCCTTCCTTTGCTGTCCCCCTTCACCCACCAACATCTTCTAGGCTCATGATTTTTGCATCTAAAATTAAAGAGTACAAATACTGACTATATCTTATAGTGATTGAGTGCTTCTAAGTTGCCATGTACCACGCTAAACTCACAGCAACGTTAGAGAGCAGATACTGTGTCTATATCAAGGGTGAACTTGAGGCTTACAAGAGAAGATTGGGTAAATTGTTCAAGTCACAAGTAGGTCACTGTATTGGTCAGGGTGTTCCAGAAAAATAGAAGCAATGGGAGATACATATATCCTTCCTCCTCTGCCTTTTGTTTTATTCAGGCCTTCCATGGATTGGATGATGACCACTCACATTGGGGAGGACAATCTACTTTCCAGAGTCTACTGATTCAAATGCTAATCTCATCCAGAGATACGCTCGCAGACACATCCAGAAGAAACCCTGTAGCCAGTTGAGTTGATACTTCCAGCTTTGATGATTAACTTTATGTATCGGATATAGAACCAGATCTGACCGTTGGGTCGGAGTCTGTTATATTGATTTGCTATCCGTGCATAACAAATCACATCATACAAAAGCAAGCGCTCATTTCTGTAGTGTCTACAGGTCATCTTGGGTGTTAGCTGATCTAAGCCGGGCTTGCCTGGGTGGCTGGCTGGGATGGTTCTGCATGTAGAATAGTTCTCCACGTGCCTCTCCTCTTCCTCCTGAGACCAGCAGGTTAGCATGGACATGTATAAAAAGGAAACTTGAAAAATGCAAGGTCTCTTAAGGCGGACTCTTGAGATTGGTATACTCACTTCTGCCTCATTCAGTTAGTCAAGCTAAGTCCCAAGGCTGAGCCCAATGTCAAGAAGCAAAGAGATACACTCTACTTCAATGGGATATAGTAGATGCTGTGGTGTACCTCCTGATCCCCCTTCAGAACTATTCTTACTCCCTCAGCTGCTAGGAATATTTATTGCTGATGATAGCTCACAGCTAAGGCCCCCCAACACTCCTATCCTCCCACTTCTACCCTCACCCCTGATCTCCCATCCCCACTACCTGCCAGGAACTGTTTTGCTCAAGGGTGCCCCCATAGGCCACCCACATGTCAATCACTGGTCAGGTGTGACAGTACAAAGACCCAACCCCTCGCCTCAATTCAAAACACTTCCCAAGCGCCATCCCAGCTCCAGAGCCTCCCTTGGGTTTGGCTGAGGCTTTGGCTGCATCTGGCTTGGTCCCATTTTTCTCCCAAGAGCACTCCTCAGTAATTACCGCATGCAAATGTAACCTTCAACATGGGAGAAATTACAAAGACAATGGCAAAGGGCATGGATAGAATATAGGAAAGCTGGGACCAAAAATGCAGTTTACCACACCTTTGCATTTAACAACTAGACTAAACTGCATCCCAGATTAGAACAAAAGTATGTATTGGAGAAAACAATCTCTGTCTGAAATGTCCTAATGTGTACTTAAACCATTAATACTGGACCTTGAACTATTTTTGAGGTGGAACTCAGTTTGCAAAGGCTGGTGATCCTGAAGAGTTGTGGGCAAAGGGAAACTTTGTAAATTGAATGAAATTCCAAGTGTGTGGTGGAAGTTCAGTATTCTAAAGGTAAAAATGCAGTGAGTTGTTTTATGGATAACTGTCTTAACATTGATTTTTGTCCATGTCAGGATTTTATATATCAGCAGTTTATTTCATTTTTATAAATAAGCCCCTTTCCCTTCTTAAAGATAATTCCATGTATGAAGTTATGGCATGTTGTCATAAATTTAGTTTTGGTCTGTGGTTCTTAGTAGATTTCCTTTGCATCAGTTTTAAACTGATGGGAACCTTAGTGAGTTCGAGGGACTCCGGGAAAAGGTATGGCGCAGGATGAGTGGAAATGGGCACTTTGGATATACTGAACAGAGCAAATGAACATCCCAGGAGAAGAAACCTCTGGCCACACACTGTTTCTCCAGGGAGAAGCAGGAACTGAGAAAGTAGAGAATTTGCTCTACTCAGGGATGGGTATTTTTTTTTTTTTTTTAAGATTTTATTTGAGAGGGGCGCCTGGATGGCTCAGTCGTTAAGCGTCTGCCTTCAGCTCAGGTCATGATCCCAGGGTCCTGGGATCGAGCCCTGCATCGGGCTCCCTGCTCGGCGGGAAGCCTGCTTCTCCCTCTCCCACTCCCCCTGCTTGTGTTCCCTCTCTAGCTCTCTCTCTCTCTCTGTCAAATAAATAAAATAAAATCTTTAAAAAAAAAAAAGATTTTATTTGAGAGAGAGATAGCAAGAGAGACAATGAGCAGGGAGGCTTCCCGCCGAGCAGGGAGCCTGATGCAGGACTCGATTCCAGGACCCCAGGATCATGACCTGAGCCACCCAGGTGCCCCAGGAAATTAAGAGTTCTAATAGAATATTGCTTACATGGCTGTTTGTCATCTCCAGGGGTCTGAAGAAGGGCCAGCAGGGCCAGAGAGCAGATCAGGACACTGGTGGTTGAGGGGTTGGAAGCCCCTGGAAGAGGCAGAAACAGGCTCATAGCAGTTATAGATCAACAAAAACTTATTCAATACTGGTGATCTACAAGTCATGTTTATATTCATTTTCCTGCTATTTCCTGTGGGGGGGGGTTGAGGTTTTCTGATGTGAGTTTCCTGTATTAGTCCGGGTCTAGGAAATATTCTTGATATTTTATTTAATTAATTTTATTTTTTAAAAGATTTTATTTGGGGGGGAGAGAGAGGGAGAGCAAGCATGAGCCGGGATGAGGGAGGAGGACAGAGGAGAGGGAGAAGCAGACTCTCCGCTGAGCAGGGAGCCCCATGTGGGACTCGATCCCAGGACCCTGGGATCATGACCTGAGCCGAAGGCAGACGCTTAACCGACTGAGCCACCCAGGCGCCCCAATTCCTTATATTTTAAAATGGAATTTAAAACAAGGAATTGGGAGATGACAGAACTGAGAAGCCTAAAGCGGGACAGTACAGCATCCCTGAGATTACTGAGAGCAGGAAGCGCCTACCACTGCCTAAAGCTGAAGGGGCTAGGATCCAGGGTCAGCAAGCAGAAGCGAGCTGGAACCACAGCAGGGCTTGCTGTAGGAGCTGGGTCCAGACAAGGGACAGCGGCTGCCACAGGACAATGCCTGGAGCGGAAAGAGATGGGGGGAGATATCCTGGCTTCTCCCTGTCTGCCCCCAGTATTCCCTCAGAACCTCCTGTTGGCTGAATTGATGTAGAAACCAGAGGGCAAAGGAAGCCGGGGAAAAAAATCCTCATGATACAGAACAGTGCAGAGGAGGGCAGGGAATGGGTCCAAGAGCAAAACAGGCCCAGAAGAGCACATGTCCTCAACTTGCCTTCTCCATGGAAATGTCTTCCTTCTCTTCCATTTCTGAGTCTCTGATTCCTGACACTGGCTTCATCCGGGCTCCCTTGGCAGCTGGGTTCCAGTTTGGCACAGCTGGTAGGTGGCACAGGCAGGAGATTGGGAGGCGAGAGGTCAGATTATTGGAAAGGTCAGATTATTCTCTAACACCCCCCCCCCCGCCCTGACCCCCTGCCACTCTCTCCCTGTTGGTGTCCCTCCCTGGTTGCAGATCTGCATGGCTTCCAGGCTCACTAGGACTCATCGGGGGTGCAATGGCTTCTGGGTATCTTACTGTCCCCTGTTGAGTCTCTTCGTCCTGCCCATAGCTAGGTCAGTTGTATCTTTATGAATGTCTCTTCATTTGAACAATTCAGGTTGCGTTCTGTTTCCTGCCAGGATCCTGGCTGATAACCTGACCTATTGTATTTGTTTTCCAACTCCTTGCAAGTATTTTGCTTTCCCCTCTGCCTAGATCAGCATTGTGGCATAGCAGGAAAAGCACTGGCCTAGTGACAGACATGGTTTTATTTCTGACTCAGTCGCATACCGACTGGGTTACTGGCTGGGGAAGTTATTTAACTGAGCCTCAGTTTTCTTGCCTGCAAGGTGCGGATAATGATGGCTATCAGTTGGATTAAATAAAATCTGTACCTGACCAGTATGTTCCAGGCCTCATCAGCCTGTTGTCACAGAACAAGTTCTCACATTCTTTCCTTTTTAAAAAATTTTTAATTTAAATTCAGTTAATTAACATATAATGTATTACTGGTTTCAGAGGTAGAGGTCAGTGATTCATCAGTCTTATATAATACCCAGTGCTCATTACATCATATGCCCTCCCCAATGTCCATCACCCAATTACCCCATCCCTCCACCACCCTCCCCTCCAGCAACCCTCAGTTTGTTTCCTGTGATTAAGAGTCTCTATGGGGGTGCCTGGGTCACTCAGTCGTTAAGTGTCTGCCTTCGGCTCAGGTCATGATCCCGGGGTCCTGGGATTGAGTCCTACATCGGGCTCCCTGCTCAGCAGGGAGTCTGCTTCTCCCTCTGCCCATCACCCCGCTTGTGCTCTCACTCTCTCGCTCGCTCTCTCTCAAATAAATAAATAAAAATCTTAAAAAAAAAAAAAGTCTCTTATAGTTTGTCTCCCTCTCTGGTTTTGTCTTGTTTTTTTCCCTCTCTTCCCCTATGATCCTCTGTTTTGTTTCTTAAGTTCCACATAAGAGTGAGATCATATGATAATTTTCTTTCCCTGACTGACTTCACCTAGCATAATTCCCTCTAGTTCCATCCATGTCATTGCAAATGGCAAGATTTCATTCTTTTTGGTGGCTGCGTAATATTCCATCACATATATATACTACATCTTCTTTATCCATTCATCTGTCGATGAACTTCTGGGCTCTTTCCATAGTTCGGCTATTGTGGACATTGCTGCTATAAACATTGGGGTGCTGGTGCCCCTTCGGATCACTACATTTGTATCTTTGGGGTAAACAGTATGGAGGTTGCTCAAAAAGTTGAAAATAGAGCCACCCTACGACCCAGCAATTGCGCTACTGGGTATTTACCTCACATTCTTTTTATATTCCAGTTTATACAGTGTGGATCCCCATCCTATTTGACTGGAGGAAATTCATTCCCTTCAGAGTAGCTCCAGTTATTTCTAGATGTTCTCAAAGAAATTCCCATGGTAACCTGTCTTTCTTTTGCAATTGCCATGGGCTTCTGCCCTGTTGTTTTTCTTCTAGCGCAGCTCCCACATGTCCAGCATCTGCTTGCAAGGCCATGTGCTGAGGCTTTGCCAAGGCTGACGTTTTTCCAGGACCACTGTCCATCATGAGAGCACTGCCCGTGCCAGAGTTGTTGACTCTCAGTGCTCCCAAGAGGTCCAGTCCCTGGGAGGCCTCCGTCTGGAGAGGAGGGGAGAGTGGCCTCCGCTGCGTCTGAGCCGTCTCAGCCCCAAACATATAGAGCCTCTCGGAGTTTTTTGACTAGTCCCTCACCTAGTTTCACATGAGAACAAAGCAACTCACAGAGGTTCTGGAACTTGTTTCCACCGTCTCTTCTAGAGGGAGATCATGGCCAGACTAGAAGAGGAATAGATGCTTTACCATCTGTTCCCTCTTTCTCTCCCTCCCTTCCACATCTCTCCCCAAACCCCCAGCCCTCCTTCCTCTTCCATTTGCTAAACCGAAGCTTCTATACATATCAGCCGTTGTGGGATGGAAGAGCGAGGGTCAGTTAGGAAGGGGAGGTGTGTATGGCTCCTCTATGAGCCCGTGTCCGTGCCAGTTACACCGAGATGTACAGTATCTGGCACAGAGTTATTATCCTATAACTAGGAAATCCCATTTCCTACCAATCCTATACTGCAAGCTCTTCAAGGTTCCATTTAGATGTCATTGCTTACAAGAAGCCTGCTGTATTCTGTTTAGTATGAAGTCATCTCTCCCTCTGAATTCTTTTCCCAGGGCTGTGGTTACAAAGTACCAAAAGCTGAGTGGTTTGTAACAACAGAAATGTCTCTCTCACTGTTCTGAAATCCAGGCGTCAGCAGAGCCTTCCGTCTCTGTTGGCTCGGGGAAAGAATCCTCCTTGCCCCTTCGCGGCTTCTGGTGGCTCTCAGCAATCCTCGGTGGCCTGTGGCTCCTCACTGCCATCTGTTCCCACCTTCTTGGTTTGGCTTGGTTTTTACGAGCCCTTCTCTCTCTGAAGGACATCGGCCCTAGTGGATTAGGGCCCACCCTAGTGACCTCATTTTAACGTGATGATATTTGCTAAGACCCTAGTTCCAAAAAAGGTCACTGTCTGAAGTCCTGGGGGTTAGGATTTCAACATACCATTTTGGGGGACACAATTCAATCCATAACATCCTTCAATAATCTAAACCTTAATAGCAATTTTCATTTTCTTATGTCTATCACATTCTCGTTTATTGTATAGTAATTTTTTTAATTAAAGATTTTATTTATTTAAGAGAGAGTGAGAGAGAGAGAGCACAAGCAGGGGGAGCAACAGAGGGAGAGGGAGAAGCAGACTCCCCACTGAGGAGGGAGCCCGATGCAGGGCTTGATCCCAAGACCCTGGGATCATGAGCCAAGCCAAAGGCAGACACTTAATTGACTGAGCCCCCCAGGTGCCCTCCAGAATGTTATTTCTGATTTTTTGTGTTCCTGCCAGTACCTGCCTGGCCATAATAGGTTTGGCAGTTCCTAAATGCTTGGGCTCCTTTCCTCACTCACCACCAATCCATTAGACTGGAGCATGCTGCTGCCTGCTCGGTATGTGCATTTCTGAGTGCCTTGCGTTTTTGGCCCTTTGGCTGATTTCCTGGAAGAATAAAGATCAGGAGGATGGGTTTGGCTGGCTGAAATAGCTAGTTACAGCCTGCCTCAGGTGGTGAAATACTTCTGTTTTCTGGGAGTGAATAGTCGGCTTCACTCTACCGGGGAAACAATCTTGTTTGTCCCGTTTATGGCTCTTTTTTTTTTCTCCCCCTTTTGCATTTTCAGCATCCTGATGATGTCCTTAGTTACAGTTGCTATGGAAGTATTTTAGTGTTTCCTGCAGTGCAGGGCGGTGTGGTGCCTAGAGTCCTCTTTAGTGCAGATTTATGATGATGCCCAAGCCATGGGTTTCATTTGCTAGTTTTCTGGCCTAGTAACTGGTTGTCATCAGGGGAGTGATGTGCCTTTATTTTTGTCCCCTGATTTATTACATTGATTTTCTTTTTCATTGGTTCTGGAGTGCTCATCATCTTCTTAAATACTCAACCGATTATTTCACAGAATGTAATGACAGAGCCGGCCTCATCTTCTTGTCATTGAATAAATCTGTGAACAGATGCAACGTGTCTGATACTAACACGGCCCGGGGTGATCTAAGCTTGTCAAAACCCTGGAAATCTTTGAAGGATGCAGAATTTAAGGATGGAGACTAGTAAGTGGAGGAGAGAAAGCTGGGCTGTCTGGAGACTCGGACTCTGGTCTCTTTTATAAAATGTGAAAGCACTAGTAATGCACGTCACCTACTTGATAGGATTGTTGTAAGCATAACGTGATTAATGAGTACAAAAGCAGTTGTAAGCTATACAGTGCTGTGAATGCTCTCAAATGGCATCAGGAATAAGGTCAGCTGACAGTCTTAATAGTCTTGGCTCTGCACTTGACCTGGGTGACCATGGGAAGCTATTTAATCTCTGGTAAAGGCCTAAGTTGGCCTCTTTACTAAGCCATCTGGGCAAATAAGTGTTCAGGCCATTTTGCAGCATTTTCAAGGTCATCAGGTTCTGAGTGTTAACCTCTTCTTTTCTTTCTTCATCTTCTACTTTGGGGAGGGAAGGGCTAATATGACTTTAATTATCAGGTTGAAAAAGAGAAATCTGGATTTTTTTGTGTGTGTGATCTTTTCCAAGTTGTTTAATATAGTCTCTCTGATACTCTGTTGCTTGTTTGGTATATTGGCATGTGCGATTATAATTTTACTCCTCCAAAAAACTTTTTTTGGTGTGACTTCGGTCTAGGGTGGACACTCGGCCACTTACTAGAACACATTTAGGCATGCAGACTTGCAGTTCCAAAGAAAAGTTCTCAATGCATTTAGTGATTTGACTTATGTATTCTAGGTGCTTTTTTTTTTTTTTTTAAAGATTTTATTCATTTTAGAGAGAATGTGAGCAGGGGGTGGGGGTGAGGGAGGTGTGGAGGAGTAGAGGGGGAAGATGTGGGAGGGGGAAAGGAACCCCAGCAGACTCCAGTTAGCATGGAGCCCTACAAGGAGCTCAATCTCATGACCCTGAGATCATGACCTGAGCCGAAACCAAGAGTCAGATGCTTAACGACTGAGCCACCCAGGTGCCCCCTATATATTCTACTTAAAAAAAAAATCTTATCAATTTATTCTAGAGATGCTCCAGAAATTGGTATCATTGCAGTTAAACAGAATTCTTTATGAGGCATTTTTTGGGCCTGACAACTCCAGATATATTCATTATGCAGCTTCTCTTGAAGCATTTTCAATTTGCTCATTTGGAGCAAATTTTGTGTGTTGAATGCAGTTGGTTCCTAGACACTGACTCATTTTCCAAATACGAGTACACTTTTTTTTTTCCAATTGACTTTCTCCCGCCAGTATGTCATCCAGTTCTTCCTTAGTGTCCTGTCAGAATATGGTCAGCTCATCATGAACAGGAAATGGGCTTCTTGCCCACTCTTACAAAAGTAGAATTAAGTCACATATTTTGACTTTTAAATTATAAGAAAAGGAGAATTAAAAAAAGGAACAGCCAGAAACCTAACTAATTTTCAGGCTCAGGACTATTATAAGGAGCTTAAACAAATGAGACACCAAAAACCAAAATCTGCAATTTGTAGATTTTTTGAGTAGAATGCATCAAAATTTCCATTTTACTTTAAATATCAAATAGCTGTAATGTGGTCAGTATAAATAAACCAAGGAGCCAAAGTTTTCTTGGAAGACAACAGCAATTTCATGTGGGCAGACAAACATCTCAACACAAAAACTTGGCCATATGCTCAGGACTATTTCGATGTATTTAGATTTTTGGCGCAAATTCCATCTCTGTCTCTAGAAAACAAACCCAGAAGACCTTACAAAGTCAAGGATGAAGAACTCATTTCAGTAAAGTGCCAATAATGTCAGCCCTAAAAAATCAGAATTTTTAGTTCTACCTAATCTAGTAATCACTGTGACAATTTTTGCAGCCATGGTTGCTTATGGGGACTGACCAAAGTGACCATTTGTTGAGGATGAAGTCCAAAGTTATTGAAGCATATAACATATAGCACAGATTTGATTCAACTACATAGATAATTCACCTCAAAAATGTTCCTCATAGGGGTGCTTGGCTGGTTCAGTTGGTAGAACATGTGACTTTCAATCTTGGGGTTGTAAGTTCGAGGCCCACAATGGGTGTAGAGATTACTTAAAAATAAAATCTTTGAAAAAAAAATGTTCCTCATAAATTGCATTGAATTATTTGGTTACTTGCCCCGATCTTCCACTTTACTTGGGTGTTTGTGTAGACTTTATTAAAATAATATCTTATAGGATAAAAAGAGTTTATTCTGCCACAACTTCTCTTCATTGCTAGTTCAAAAGTTTCTCCTAAATTTTTGATTGGTCCCAATTTGGAACCAATCTCTTTAAGCCTCAATTTCTGCATTTGTGGAGAGGGTATAATTAATACCTCTAAAACAATATAAAGCTCTTGCATTGATTAGTGGAATGGTACAAAGTACTAAACATGGGGCCTCACATATATTAAATGCTCAGTAAATCTAAATATTTTTCACTTTTACTGGTAAAGATGTGACCTTGGAAGTCATTAAACTTTTTGTGGTCTAGTTCCTTAGCCATGAAAGACAGCGTCTTGATATAAATCCGAAAATGCTCTTAGAATGAATACAATATATGCTTTGGAGCAGAGCTTGATGCACAAAGTCTCACTTTGCTTGGATATTATTTTTATTACTATTTTGCCAATTTTTAAAATATTATCTACTACATTGTGATAAGAATTTGGGTGCAAGTGACCCTAGCAAGCATGATAAGGGAGTGGGAAAGTAAGACTGGCAAGAAAAGTGTCATTAAGGGTAACTTGAAAAGCAGGTCACTGTAGTGGGGAAGGAGGCTCAATCCCACTCATCCCTCTGAGAGACTTCAAAACCTGTTGGCTTTAAGTAACGTCATCCATTTAGCTCAACACTACATATCTTATCATTTTCTCTGAGTTTTACCACATGAAAAAGTTTGGGAAGCATTTCTATAAAGCTTGCTTGGCAGAAATACAGAGACTTCAACTGGAGACAGGAAAATTTAGTTAAGCAGTGGGGTCAGAGGGTGTGAGGTCAGAAGTTGGAGGCTTATGGTCTTTGTATACCTGGAAAGGCAGAAATTCAGGTAAAAGCAGGGTCAATGGGAGAAAACCACAGAGAGGCAAATGAAAGTTTGTATCTGAGCTGTCTGGAAAGTATTATGGACTGCTTGTGAAGGGCAGTGCATTATCTCATTTAATTCTCATAACAATCATGTAGATTGGGATCTTTAGTTTTTTCCCCCAACTCCCAACTGAGCCACCTAGGCGTCCCAATATTAGAATTTTCTTTTCTTTTTTTTTAAGATTTTATTTATTTGAAAGAGAGAGAGAAAGAATGAGAGACTGGGGGCCAGGGGAAGGGCAGAGAAGCAGAGAAGCAGACTCCCTGCTAAGCAGGGACTCGCTCCCAGGACTCTGGAATCATGACCTGAGCCTAAGGCAGACGCTTAACCAACTGAGCCACCCAGGTGCCCCCCCCCAATATTAGAATTTTCTTAAATGACAGGGAATTGGTCAGTGAATACCTCATATCTACCTTGGGAAAGAGTGTAAGTTTCGCTTGTGATTTCCAGAGATATAAGCAAGAAATGACTCAGGTCAAGTTAGTCTTACAAAATACAGTAAATTAAACTTTGTCTATATGACTACACAGGTTTTGTCTGCTCAGGGAATTTTCAAGGCTGGTCTCTGTTTTGTTTTGTTTTGTTTTTTAATTTTAAAGATTTTATTTATTTGACAGAGAGAGACGCAGCGAGAGAGGGAACACAAGCAGGGGGAATGGGAGAGGGAGAAGCAGACTCTCCGCTGAGAAGGGAGCCCGACGCGGGGCTCGATCCCAGGACCCTGGGATCATGACCTGAGCCGAAGGTAGACGCTTAACAACTGAGCCACCCAGGCGCCCCTGGTCTCTGTTTTTTATTTTAACACGTCTGACAGGTTTTTTTTCACAGCATTATAGATTCATTAATGACAGAAACCTTAAAGGTTACCTGGTTTTTCACCATGGTACAGGAGTCCCTCCTACAATTTCCAAATTCAAGATAGTGGTTAACTGGGGCGCCTGGGTGGCTCACTTGGTTAAGTGTCCAATTCTTGATTTCAGCTCAAGTCATGATCTCAGAGTCCTGAGATCAAGCCCCAGGTTGGGCTTCGAGGTGAGCGCTTAAGATTCTATTTCTCCCTCTGCCCCTCCCCACTTGTGTTCTCTCTCTCTCTCTCAAAAAAAAAAAAAAAAAAAGGAAAATTTTAATATAACCAATCACTGTGAAGAATAAACAGTCACTGCTTTCTCATTACATGAGCTGCTTTATAACAATATGTAATAATATAACAATGAGCCTCATTCCATGTTCCTGATTTGCAAACTCTTTTTGGTGTGTGCACTGTGAACTTTCACTAATTACTACTTTGGTGATTCACTGATTTTACTTCAGTTATTTCTGAACTTTTGACATATGCTAAGCCATCGATACTTCCTATAATTTAAGAATTATTTCTTACGGGGATGTCTGGGTGGCTCAGTTGGTTAAGCATCTGCCTTTGGCTCAGGTCGTGATCCCGGGGTCCTGGGATCCCGCCCCACGTCGGGCTCTTGGCTCAGCGGCAAGCCTGCTTCTCTTTCTCCCTCTCCCTGTGCCCGCAGCTCCCTCTGCGTGTGCGCTCTCTCTGACAAATAAATAAATAAAATTCTAAAAAAAGAATTATTTCTTACATGAAGAATTTAATTTCTTGTTTATTTTAATGAGCACTAAATGTTTTTGAATTACCTTTGATTTAGTACTAATAAAAATAGCTTGTTAATTGTTTAAAGCATTGATTATTAGCTACTCTCTTTAATTAGATTGGAATATGCTGTTTGAATCAGTAATAGCTTAGGCAACCAGAGGCGATTAAAATAATCGAGCATGAGAAGGTTGTGAATTAAAGGCTAGAAATGGAAACAAAAATGAAGCCCAGCTATTGAAAATGCAGAAGGGCAGATTATGTTGAACTGTATCCTAGAAAAGATCTGAGAGACACACAAAATGAAGCGTGCTGTAAAGAGGGGCTGTTGAACTATGGCAGTTGAGCATACGCAAGCAGGAGCAAAACTGTTCGGCTATGCAGTGTTGTTTGAGCTTTAAGAGAATAACAGCTCTTGTTTATGGCTTTGCAATTTCAGTGAGATTTAGAATAGCCCTATGAACATTTTTAAAGTGTTGGAGGTGGATGAAAGGTTGTATGAATTATGTAAATTGCCACTTCAGTGGGGAGGCACTTGGCTGGCTCACATTCCTCCTTGGTCTGGCGAAACTACCTTATTAGGGTTTCCTTCTAATCAGGAATGTAGCCAGAATGCCCACTAGGTGGTGCTCAAATTACTGTATGGAATTCCGTGACCTCCAGTAGGATATAAGGATTTTAAATGTGAGAACCAAAAGGCAAAACATCTTCTATGATTTGAGCCTCAGGACATGAAGTTTTCATATATTGAGATATCATGGCTTTTAAAAAAATATTACGTGATATCAAAATGTCTATGCAGAAAGGGTAAAAAAAATGCTACCTCAGAGTCAAGGTTAATATTGTTGGTAGGAAGTGGATTTCATTCACTATTTTTTTCTATTTAGCTTTAAGAATAATTGTAATACACTGGGTTCTGGGGCATTTATGAAGATTTTAATTTATGTTGTCATGTCTTTTGACCACCAACACTGTGAAGAATCTGTTTTTCCACATTTACATAGTCTTTCAATATCATCTCCAAAATGGATAAGATGTGGGTTGATAACTCTGCAAAAGCAATGATTTGGGGGGAAAAGGGGGAAAAAGGGTAAGCAGAATGAAATGCCGATTGCTGAGGCAAGGGAGCAAGGCTAGAGGGAGAAGGAGATGCCATTACTGCCGGATGGTTCCAGATTACCTCGGGCACGATTTATCTATCATCTATCTATCTGTCTGTCTGTCTATCTATCTTTTTTTTTTTTTTTTTTTTTTAAATAATCTCTATACCCAACGTGGGACTGGAACTTGACCCCAAGGTCAAGAACCTCATGCTCTACTGATTGAGCCAGCCAGGCGCCCTGCCCCCTAGGCACAATTTAAAAATATTATATATGTTCTGCCTTTTGGTTGTAACATTTAATACGGTCCTGGATCAATCCAGATATTGCTTTCTCCGGTCCTACTCTTGGACTGCCAGGCAGCTGGAGGAACACCTTATAACAGGACAGTGTGATGCTATTACAAAGTCAGGTTTTGGACAGAGGGCTGAGGTTCTGGAAAGATGGTAACTTTAATGTGCTCTTCCTTGCTCTCACTGCCAACACAATATAGTTCCCGCTCCTGAGCTACTTAGGTCCTGGGTCTGAGGTGGCTAGCTCTGCTGGAGTCCTCATGAAAAGGCACCTTGGACTTTATCCCCAAGGGCCAAATGGAATCCCCCTTCATTCTTGCTTAAAAGGTAACAAAAATGTCCATAGCAACAGTTGTCATAATAGCAAAAATTGAAGACCATCCACATGTTAATTAGTTGCAAAATGAATGAAACAACTGTGATACATTTATACAATGGAATACTACATAACACGGCAGTGATAAGGAAGGACCTAGAGCTCTGTGTTTCCAAATGAAAACAAGCAAGAAGCAGTGGTATACTTGAGTATGATATAATGAATGAAAAGTTAAAAACCGTCACGCAATACTATATATATACATACATATGGACATACATAGGAAAAGTAAAGGATAACAGTTACTTTCAGGAAGGGAAGAACATGGCTGGGGACACATATACAGGGACCTCAATTATAACTATGATATCTTAGTTTGTGAGCTGAATGGTGGTGGAGACACGATCGTGACGATATACTTTTTTGCTTGTCTCAAATGATTAGAAGAATGGGAGAAGGTGAGGAAGATGAGGAGGAAGAGGGGAACCAAAAGAAGGGAGAACAGGAGAGGAAGAGGGAGAAAATGACTCCAAGGAGTGAGTTCCAGGAGGTATGTGATTGTAAGCAACAGGTCACCACCATCAGGGCACCTGGCTGGCTCGCTTGGAAGAGCATGTGACTCTTGATCTTGGGGTTGTGAGTTCCAGCGCTACGTTGGGCGTAGAGATTACTTAAATAAATAAAACCTAAAAAAAAAAAAAAAGTCACCACAGAGGCTTAGTACAAAAGGGGAACACTGAGAGGATGGATCTGAGGTCAGACTATGTGACTGCGAGGAACATCAGATGAAATAGAAAGGACAGGAAAGCACCCTTTCAAATGGAGCAGATTCATTCATTCATTTATTCAAAATATATTCATTAACTACATGTGCTCGGCACTGTTCAAGCCTTCGTGGAGCCCAGGTATCTTGCAAGTAGAGTCTTTCTGTGTCCAACCTGTTTGTGTGGGAGCTTCCCAGAGAGGCACCCAGGGAAGGAAAGGGGTTTGTTCAGCCTACAGATATGCACTGAACGCTTCCCAGACAGCACCCTCTGCTGGATGCTGGGGCTATGGAATGAATCCTTGCCTTCAAGGAACTCACGATCCCCTGGGGAGAGCCACATATGCACGGGGACATTTGCAGCTCAGTGTGTTGGAGGAAGGCAAAAGCTACCTTGGGAACAGAAGTGGTGGGGAGTGGTGGGAGTCTGCTTCTGCTTGGCCACGGAGTTGATGATCTTGGAGGACCATGATAGGAATTCAGAGTCAGTGTCATTTCACTAGCATGAATGAAAGATTCTGCCCATGGACCGTATACCTAAGGTTGAGCTCTGTGCTCTAGGGCACTGGGAAGAGTCTGTTCTCCAAACCTGTCCCCTTACCCTGTTGTCTGCTCTCCTAGCACCAGTATGTCATAATTAGAAATTCATTCCATTGCCTCAGTACTCTTTTTTTATTTCGAATAACAAGCTATTGTATCAAAAGATATTTGATAAATTCTTTATACTCTAATTTGTAACATTAATGTTTTGACAAGAGCTATGTCCCCAAAATGTCTTGTTGACAATAACATATAAATATCTGACATTCTGAGAGATGTAATATAATACTATATATGGACGTAATGTGTCTGTGTTCTTATTTTCTTCTTCACATTTTCCGAGGTTTGAAGAGGATTGTAGGGTAAAGAGGAGCTGTGGATGAGGGAGTGGCGTCAGCTGGGAAGGGACCCATGAAGGAGGTGGGAAAGGGTGTCCAGCAGTTGGAGGGGGGGCCTAGTTATGAACCGAGATACAGATGAGGAGACCTCTTCCATCAACATTGTTCTGGAACTCTCTGGAATATTTCCCCCCTCCCTGAGTGATAATGATATTGATACAATGATCAAATAAGAAAAAAAGAACAAAGACAGTCTGTATGCATTCAGTGATGAGTTTTGTGCTTACTACTTGCCAGGTATGTGCTAGGCACTCTGCCAGACCCTGAAGCATGGCCTGAAGCACCCATTAAAGGCAGTTGGCTGTGACTGCTTATAGTGTTTGTCCTGCTACCCAAAGGGGTGAAATTATGGTCTGTGAAACCTAAGCCCAGCTCACTGAGGGCACAGTACTAGAGGTTTGGCTTTAAAATCATGTCTCCAAGTCCTGTCTTAAGAGGAACTTGAGCTTGTAAAGGTTTTATAGAGGGGAAGCCACACATTAGATTTGGAAAATTTTACTGCTTGCTTTCCTGGTCTCTCTGATTTTTAAACTTCTGGAAACTGCATTTCCTCGGTCTGGGTGGAGTAGGAAATCCCTGCTTCACCCTTTTTCAATTCCCACATGGGGTAGATTGCTTTTAAGCTGTCGGGAAATAGCTTAGGGTACTACTAGAGAAGTTGCTCTCAGCATTTTGAACTTCTGTGGGTCAGTAAGTGCGCAGTGCCCTGGGGAGAATTTCCAGGAATTCAGGCCTGCTGGATCGGTCCATGCCAGGGAGGATGCAGCCACCCCTTTTAGAGAATTGTATGACGAGATTGAGGCGAGTTTCTCTTTGCATATAGGGGTTAGAGGGACATAATGAATGTAGTGAATGGAATTTGTGTCATTCAAAAAATGTTTGAGGTCTTACTCTGCCAGCACTGTGCTAGGATCCGAAGTGGAAAATAACAGAGTTCTTTTCCTCAAGGAGCTCACAGACAAGGGAGTGAGGCAGATCAATGTAAGGTAAATGCTAAAAGCAGGCCAAGTGTGGTACTCTATGGGTTGAGTGAATGGCAGGGAAGTCCTGAGCTGAATCCTGGGAGGGGAGCCCTTAACTAGGGGAGGATTTGGGAAAGGGCTGTCCCCATTGAGGACATCCTACATGGACGAGGTAGGCTGGGGGCCTGTAAGTGGTTCTGGATGACCCAAAGGGAAGAGGGCAAGAGATGAGGCTGCAGAGGAGGGCAGGGCCCAGATATCAGGAGGCCCCTCGAATGTTGTGCTAAGTCTGGACGGCACCCTCAACGCTCCACAGAGACATTGAGGGATCTGAAGTAAGGCAGTGAGCATTTAAAAGGGGTTTTGTGGGGCACCTGGGTGGCTCAGTTGGTTAAGTGACTGCCTTCGGCTCAGGTCATGATCCTGGAGTCCCGGGATCTAGTCCCGAGTGGGGCTCACTGCTCAGCGGGGAGCCTGCTTCTCCTTCTGACACTCCCCCATCTCGGGCTTTCTCTCTCTCATTCTCTCTCAAATAAACTCTTAAAAAAAATAAAAGGGGTTTTGTTTCTTTATTTTTTAAATTTTTATATTTTTTCTTATGAAATTTAAAAATTCTCGTTGAGAAAACCTGGAGGTTATAGAAGGTTGTAAAGTGAGAACATAAAAACAACCTTTAAGTCCACCCCGTAGAGATAACTGTGGCCAATATACTGGTATATTCGGTTTATAACTTTTTACATGTTTGTGACCATTTTATGTATAAAACTCTATTTTGCTTTTCTTCACTAACGTTATTTCCTAGACATTTCCCTACTTTATGTTCTTTTTGTTAATAAATTTTAAAATTTGAAATTATTTTTAAATTCTCAGAAGAGTTCCAACAACCTCGCAGGAGTTCCTGGCTGTCCACCACCCAGCTTTCCCCAGTGTTAACGATTCCCTTTCTCTCTCTCGTGTCTGTCAAAACGTACTTACCTCTATCATATTTCCACTAACTAACCCGGAAAACTGAGTTGTGGTATTGTGAGTTCGTGGACATTCCCAGCCTGAAACAGGGGCCCCCTGAGTCACAGCACATCGGCCTGGGAGAGTGGAAGTTCCAGGCGGAGGGGGGTGGTCCCAGGCAGGTGGGACCTTCGGGACCCTACAGCTTAGCCTGCACATGGGAGCAGCTTCCAGCACTACTTCCTGATGAATCCTCACTCCCTAAGATAGTTTTTTTTTTTTTTTTAAGATTTTATTTACTTGTATATTTGAGAGAGAGTGAGAGTGAGAGAGCACAAGCAGGGGGAGCAGCAGAGGGAGAGGGAGAAGCAGACTCCCCGCTGAGCAGGGAGCCCCACCCCCGGGCCCGATCCCAGGACCCTGAGATCATGACCTGAGCTGAAGGCAGACAGTTAACGGCTGAGCCACCCAGGCGCCCCATCCCTAAGATAGTTACAAGTGGTCTGCAGGTGTTTCTCCTTATGTTTTAAAAAAGTAATAAAACTGAGTTTCTGCATGAACTTGACCAGTTTAAACCCTGAGTCTGATCCAGCATTTCCTGGCATTGCTCAGAGCCATTACTAAATGATTTATGATCGGTTCTCAAGTACTCAGTTAAGTCACTTGGTCCTCACAGATCATCCAAGGAAAACATCAAGTACTGGCAAAAGCCACCCCTAATGATAGAAGAAACTATCCCAAGCCTCATTCCTAGACCCTCTGCTTGTTCCTTTTCACCATCTGATGTGACTTCCTTTAAAAAACGCCCTTGATACTTACTTGTCTTGTCTTAGAGAAGGACCAAATGACTGGTGTGTGTGTTTCTCGTTATATTGTACACTTTAAGAGTAAGACTGTATATTCTTCATTTTTACAAATTGCACAGTGTACAGCATGGTATCTTGCTATTACATGGTAAATATAGGGTCTTACAGCTTTTTTTTTTTTTTTAAAGATTTTATTTATTTGACAGAGAGAGACACAGCGAGAGGGGGAACACAAGCAGGGGGAGTGGGAGAGGGAGAAGCAGGCTTCCCGCGGAGCAGGGAGCCCGATGAGGGGCTCAATCCGAGGGCCCTGGGACCATGACCTGAGCGGAAGGCAGACGCTTAATGACTGAGCCACCCAGGTGCCCCTAGGGTCTTACAGCTTTATCTAATATCTTTTAGTAGGTAAATTCTGTTTGGTATCTCGAACTGCTTCCTAAGTAGTTCAACTTCAATAATCTAATTTCACTGCAAATTACAAAAGGCTAAAATTAAAATAACCACACCCTCCCCTTACCCCCCCCCCCCAGTCGCTTCCTGTGATGGTCTGAATTGTGTCCTTCCAAAATTCAAATGTTGAAGTCCTAACTCCCAGTGCCTTGGGATGTGACTGTATTTGGAAATATGGTCTTTAAAGAGGTGATTAAGGTAAAATGAGGTCTAATGGGCAGGCTCTAATCTACTATGACTGGTTGTCCTTATAAAGAGATTGGGACAGGGACAGAGGGAAGACTAAGTGAAAACACAGAGAGAAGGTGGTTATCTACAAGCCAAGGAGAGAGGCCTCAAAAGAAAACAACCCAAGCAACACCTTCATTTTGGATTACTTGCCTGCACAACTGTGAGGATATAAATTTCTGTTGTTTAAGCCACCCAGTCTGTGGTACTATGTGATGGCAGCCCAAATAACTAATACACTCCTCTTCTCGTCTTGTCTTCTCTTCCTCTTCCTTTTTCTCTTCCTCTTTCTCTTTCTCTTTCTCTCTCTTCTCTTCTCTTCTCTTCTCTTCTCTTCTCTTCTCTTCTCTTCTCTTCTCTTCTCTTCTCTCTTCCCTTCCCTCCTCTTCCCCTCCTCCTCCTCTTCCTCCTTCTTCCTCTTCTTCTTCTCCTTCTTCTTCTTCCTCTTCTCCTTCTTCTTTTTTTTTACTAATACACTTTCTTTACCTGAATGATAAGCTGGCTTTCCCAGTGCTCCTCCATATTTCTGCACTTACCAGCATTCTTTCAGGCATATATATTTGGAGGTGTCTTTTCCAGCACTCTCAACCCTTTTTATCATCACTAAATATTTGTTTTGCTTGCTTTCTTTCCCTTTACTGGCATCACTGTTATTCTAGTTCACTCAATATTGATTCTTATTTAATAGCCTGAACACATTTCTCTTTATATGATCTTGGTATCTGATTTTTCTTTTATGATACAGTCCTATTATGTACTGAGTTCAACTCATCCTGAATGATTGATAATTTGACCATGTCAGATTGTTGCCTCCCTTGGAAGTGCCCCTTCTTCTCTTCTGCAAGGCGTAGTAATTAGTGGATCTAGACAGGTAATGACATGCCTTCTTTTCTTTTCTTTAATTTTAAAGTTTATTTTTTATAGTAATCTCTACACCTAACGTGGGGCTTGAGGTCACCCCAAGACCAAGAGTCGCATGCTCTTTTGACTGAGCCAGCCAGGAATTTGCCTTCTTGTTAGCCTTTCATCTGACTTAGCCTTCTGACTTTGGCATATGTCCTCGACTTCCCTCGTCTCCACCTCTTAATTATATGTCTGCTCTATTCTTACACACATGTAGTATAAAATACTAAGCTAATATTGACTATCCCCTATAACCAAATTGGTGCTTCTCCATATAGTATATCACATAGACAAGTGGCAGATACTGAGGATTAACATAGGGTCATGTTAGAATTTTTTGGTTTAGTTTCAGTCTTTTACTAGCTTGTGACTTTGGGAGAATCCTATGACTTTTTTTCAGCTTCAGCTCTGAGGTGAAGATAATATTTAATTTCACTTGAGTGTTATGCAGAAAAATAGATTATGTGAAACATTTGTAGGGCACTAAGAAAGCAGTATTTGGTGTTATTTGTTGTTATTGGTCTTGACATTTCCCATATTGTCCTTCATTGCCACTGGTCCTGTCTTCCCAAGTTCCTGATAATCTTCTCAAGGGCCCAGATCATGGGTCATATATTTTTTCTGATTCCTACAGCACCTAGTTGTTTCATAAATATTGAAATTTTTAAAAAAAGCTGTCCCCTAAAATCACAGTAGTTGAAAAAGCCTTATAAGTAGGGTGATTATTCAATGTACTTCGCATGGGATGGGTCTGGTTTACCCTTGTTATCCCTGCATAATTATACTACCCCCTCAGCAAAAGTGTGCTTATTTGGACAACAAATCATAGGGTTCCTGCCCCTCCCCCCATGAGTGGCCCTGCTTGAAAAGAGCCATGGAGTTTATTTCCCAAAGATAAGAGGGGCATGGGGCAAACTTTCTCTGAAGGAACAAAAGTCTGAAGATAAAGAGACTTGAATCCAAAAGTAAAACTTCTCTTTAGGAGAATATTTCAGCTAATGGCCGTTAAAAAAGCCTGTGGGTAACTTTATTTTCCTTAAATGTTCAGAGGTCAGATAAGATAACCAGCTGCACTTGTCTGCGATATTGCCAAGTGTAGCCTTAGCATTGAACTTTTGGCAGACATGTTTGGATGCTGTACAGTTCGAAAAGCTATTAATCAGATAGTTTACATGTGTGTGTTGTTAAAAGTTAAAAATGTAGTCTGTATTCTGATTTTAAATAGTTTTTGTTTTTCATTACCCATGTAATACATGTACACAGTGTTGGTGTGCCTACCTAGAATAATGTCTCGTATAGGGTACCTGGGTGGCTCAGTCGGTTAAGTGTCCGACTCTTGATTTCAGCTCAGGGTCATGAGATTGAGCCCTGTGTCGAACCCTGCATCTGACTCTGCACTCAGTGGGGAGTCTACTTGAGATTCTCTCCCTCTCCTGCCCTCTCCCATCCCCTCCTGCACTCAGGTGCGCTGTCTCTCTCTCTCAAATAAGTAAATCTTAAAAAAATAAATAAATAAAATGATGTCACATAGAGAAAGTAAAAACAAGTCCCTCCCTTTATCACTGCTCATCCACTTGCTCTCCCTTTTCTATATGTGAACAGCACAAAACAAAGAATAGTACAAATAGATTATAATTATTAAAACATTGCAAACTCAAAACAGTTTATGTAGTATAATCGCATATATATATATATAAGCATATTTAAATGTATATAAACACACACATGTAAATAAACTTTAAGCATTTATGTATATCCATTAAAAATACACGGAGGGAAATACAAAAAAATTAATAGTAGTTATTTCTAAGTGGTAGAGTGTTCGAGTTTTTTTTTACTTTCTTTGTCATATTTTATACTAATTTTTACAATAAAGATATATTTCATAATTAGAAAAAAATAAATCCTCATTTTTTGTTTTCAACAATTAGAATTCCAGTTTTACTTTACCCATAAGTAATCCATTTAAGTGTGGTTTTTTTGTCTCTCCCTCTAGCTGGTGAGAGGAAATGCTGCCATCATTTTTGGTGCCAATAATTACTTCCACATATCAAATACATCTGTATTCTGAAGCAAAATTATCCTTTATCGGTAAGAATTGGATTTTATAGGGCGCCTGGGTGGCTCAGTTGGTTAAGCGACTGCCTTCGGCTCAGGTCATGATCCTGGAGTCCCTGGATCGAGTCCTGCATCGGGCTCCCTGCTCAGCAGGGAGCCTGCTTCTCCCTCTGACCCTCCCCCCTCTCATGTGCGCTCTCTCTCTCTCTCTCATTCTGTCTCAAATAAATAAATAAAATCTTTAAAAAAAAAAAAAATTGGATTTTATAAAAATAACAGTTCAGATAGGGAATGTCTGATCTAGTGCCTAGAGGTTTAACCAGCACCAAATCGCTATTTTATTTTGGAGTGAATTAGTCTACATTAATTCTAAAAAAGAGTCCTAAATCTCTCTTCTTGCAAAGGAAATGTTTGGCATGAGAAAAGGCTGGTTCTGGGTGATAAGCATATTGTGATTTAATGAGTTAGAATTCTAGTCTTTAGCTTCATTCTTAACGAACTGACTGATTTTAGAGAAATAAAAAGAAAGTACATGGAGGGGATAGAAGAAAATATAAAATTTCCAGGCATGAACAGAAGAACTGCTTCAAATATCTTCCGAGTGGCAGATCCTAACTGCCCAAGTCCTGATGTCTGTCTCCATGTGAACAGGTCCGCAGGCACCTTGACTCCTCATTTGCAAAACTGAGTGCATCACCTTCTTCCTACACATCTTCCATCTATTGCTTGGTTCCCCAACGTAAGAGCAAAACCATCTTCTCCAACCCCAGATTGAAATAACCTAAGTCTGGGTGGGAAGCACGGAGGACTGGGTACAACATCTTCTCCTGGAAGGACATAGTCCTGCCAAAATTGTACAATGTGAATTTCATCATGAGGAAACATGGGCAGTCTACAGAACAACGGGCTAGCATTCTAGCGTTCTTCAAAAGTGTCAAGTACACAAAGGACAAAGGAAGGCTCAGGAGCTGTCTCATTTAAAGGAGACTAAGGAAATAGGGCAGCTAAATGTACCCTGGGATCCTGGATGACAAAGAAAGACATCAGTGGGACACTGTCTTTGGGGTCAGCTGATGAAGGTCGATAGGTAATTTTTGGTGCTCCTTTACACTTTTTTATAAGTCTGAATTATTTCAAAGTGAAAATTTAAAAAATTTAAACATCATAAAAAAAAAAAGAATATCAGTTTGCAGACTGGTACCCCATGCTAACAGAATGACAACACGAAAGAAGTGAGGAGTAGATGTGTATAACTGGCTTAGGAATGCTGGCCATGCAGGGCACATGGGGGGTTGACCCTGGAAAGCAGAGCTAGAGGCAGACGTGAGAGGAGTTAAGTGTCACCCCAGAGAGCAAAGTTTTAACAGCTAGGAAAGCGGGCTCCTGTGTAAAGGAGTGGATTCCTTTCATTCTCTCCCTCCAAATTCTGAGAAGCATTTGCTTTTTTTTTAAACCATAGAAATTGTGAGTTTTGTTCTGTTATTTTCATTTGTGTAAGATGATAGTTAAGCCCGGGATGCCTGGGTAGCTCAGTCAGTTAAGCATCTGCCTTTTGCTCAGGTCATGATCTCATAGTCCTGGAATCGAGTCCCTCATCAGGCTCCCTGCTCAGTGGAGAGTCTGCTTCTCTCTTTCCCTCTGCTTGCTGCTGCCCCTGCTTGTGCTCTCTTTCAAACAAACAAACAAATCAATCAATCAGTCAATCAATCTATCTATCTATCTTTAAAAAAAGATAGTCAAGCCCAAAGTGATGTATTGCTACAGAAGTTAAAAATAATGCATTTTGGAATAAAACGTAGGTGTAGTAAACAACAACAACAACAAAACAAATCTGAATCATTTTGATTCTGTGTTCTCCTCCCTGCCTCCCCTCTCCTATTCTCCCATGTCCCATTTGTCACCTGCCAATTCTTTTTTTTTTTTCCTTAAGTTTTTATTTAAATTCCAGTTAGTTCACATATGGTGTAATACTAGTTTCAGGTATAGAATTGATGATTCAGCACTTATCTACAACACCCGGTTCTCATCACAAGTGCCCTCCTTAATTCCCATCACCTGTTTAACCCATCACCCCCCCCCCCACCTCCCCTCTGGTAATCATCAGTTTGTTCCTATAGTTAAGAGGCTTTCTTGGTTTGCCTCTCTTCTGCCCCCCCCATGTTCATTTGGTTTGTTTCTTGAATTCCACATATGAGTGAAATCATAGGTATTTGTCTTTCTCTGACTGACTTATTTCACTTAGCATTATACTCTCTAGCTCGATCCACATCATTGCAAATGGCAAGATTTCATTCTTTTTGATGGCTGACTAATAGTCCATTATATCTATATACCACATCTTCTTTATCCATTCAACTGTCGATGGACATTGGACTCTTTCCAGTATTTGGCTATTGTTGATAACCCTGCTGTAAATATCAAGGTGCGTGTATCCCTTTGAATTAGTATTTTTGTATTCTTTAGGTCAATACCTAGTAGTGTAATTTCTGGATTGTAGGGTAGCTCTATTTTAACTTTTTGAGGAACCTCCATATAGCTTTCCCCAGTGGCTGCACCAGTTTGCACTCCCACAACCGGTGCAAGAGGGTTCCCCTTTCTGTGCATCCTTGCCAATACCTGTTGTTTCCTGTGTAACACACATCTTTTAAGACAAAATCAGAATGAGATAGAAAAAGGGCATCAACCCTTCTGTGGGTTTGCCACCTGGTGCTTGCAGCAGAGAGAGACCCACATGCTGTGCCGCTACTTTCAGCGCCTGCAGAATAAAGGAAAAACCCCAGCAGCTCTGAGGCCATCCTGTGCAGCAAGGTGCTGCTCCTCTAGAGACGTGCATCTGGCTTAGGTAAGATTACTGAACAGTCAGTCAGGGAACATGGGAGAGGAGAGGTGGAAAATAGATTCTCTGCTCTCTTCTCTGTTCCCAAATCTACGAGTGGCCTGGCCCATCTTCAGCCTTCCATATTGCTTCCCTTAATTAACTGCAAAAGACTTAGGCTCAGCTATTCATTGGACTCAAGCAGAAATGTGTATCTATCTGTTTATTCATTGATTCATTTAACAAGTTGGTTGGATGCCAAGCGTGGAGTGACTGGAGGAGAAGAGGGGATACAAGAAGCACAGAATTTTATCACTTTGAACATTTTAGTCCAGCACAGTGATTTCCAAGTACTGGCCCTAAAACCATTGATTGTGAGGGGCCAGCCTGCAGCAAAATGGGAAAAGTAAGGACCATGTGGTTTAGAAATGTTAGTCAGTACAATGTTGGGAGGGATTGTTTTATATTCCGAGAGTGTGTTCTTCCAGCTATTTTTGGTAAAATGCCCTTCCTTTTCTTAAATTATGAAATGTAGTAAGACTGAATCCTGATGCAACTCTGGTCCTATTTTCCTTTGTCTTCTCCGTGGTACCCATCTAGGACAGGTACGTCAGAAGACAATCCCAGTTACTGGCTGGAAGTTCAAAACCTAAGTTAGAACTTGCAGTCCCCACCCTTAGGGGTCACAAGATTCTTCCAGATTTGAACTGATTTCATTACCAAATTTGAAACATCACATATGAAAACATTGCCTCTCCTGGGCCTTTTATGGTGAGAACATACAATTTTTTAGGGAAAAAACCCTTTAAGCATGAGTATCTGCTAAATACTTTAGTTATTTAGTTTTTTGAACAGAATTCCATTTGAATATATATAAAAGTAGAATATATATTTTTTATTATACATATTTTTAATTTCATATAAATAATTTTCATTATATATATATATATATTTCATTCCAGGTTATTTAACTTTTGAATCTTTAAGTGCTTTAAGTATATCCTTGAGTCATTAACAAATATTTTTGGCTTTTCAATTTTCTCTAGCACTTTTCCATGTGTTTTATTGATTTCAAGGCAGCTGTTGAATTTCAAATAGTTCATTAAAAATTATGTGTCCAGCAGAGATATGAAAATTGTTGCTTGGTTTATGCACATATGACTAAGAGATAAATAAATAAAATGTCTTAGTGATGAAAGTATTATCTTTATCTCAAAAGATACAACTACTAAAACACATCTTTCTTAATATTTTAGAAATGTATTAGGGTTAGTGGATGTTCTAAATAACCATGAGCCATTTGGAAGAGTGCTTTTTAATAATATTGTTTATCTCCCACAAAATAAATACTCTGAAGGGCTAGTACATCTGTCCCTAAGCCAGTGCATTCTGGAATTGACTCTTCATAAAAGTCCATTATTTCCAATTCAAATAAAATAATTATTGAAACAGAAAGTAATAACTGATTTTTTGAATTTAAATTTTTAAAAATTTAAATTGATTTTTAATTTCTAAATTTGTCAAAAACTATTTTAGATTTCTGTGGGTAGCATTTATCCTGAGTAGCATTATAAATCAAAATGTTTACTGTTAATCTCTTTCATGATTAGACTAGTATTTCTCAAATTTCAGTAATGCGAAGAAGCCTTTAAGAGGAAGAAAATTATCAAGGATTCCAGAGTTGATGTAGATCATTTTGATGTAATTATTGTGATAATTTTTATGTGTGTAGCTAAGACACCCATGTAAAACCTGAGCACATTTACATATTACACTCAAACAAAATTGTAAAGCCAGTACAATTCCAATTGACAATATTTAATTTGCTGGATGATGTTTTGCTGAAATTAAAAAGCACATGTTGAGGTTAAATAATGCAAAAATTTAGTCACTGTTTACTTGGTATTTTTTATTTTGAGCACGGTGAATCATCATCTGAATCATTGTCATAACCATAGTTGGTTATTTCTTTATTTTAAAAAAAGTGAATTTGGGGGTGCCTGGGTGGTTCAGTTGGTTAAGTGTCCGCCTTTGGCTCAGGTCATGATCTCGGGGTCCTGGGATCGAGCCCCATGTAGGCTCCCTGCTCAGTGGGGCGTCTGCTTCTCCCTCTCCCTCTGCAGCTCCCCCTGCTTGTGCTCTATCTCTGTCAAATAAATAAATAAAATCTTAAAAATAAAATAAAAATAAAAATTAAAAAAGTGATTTTGTTTTTAACCGCTACAATTGATTGGAGGAACAATCAAGTTAATTATTCACTACAAAATGCAAGAGAGAAAAATTTAAAAATACCACTGACTAAAAATCCTTCATTGTATATTTACTTTTATATATACTGCTTGTACCCTATTGCAAGTTTCTACATACAAAGGCAGAATCAGAGCAATATTTCTACTTGCAGTATCAATTGAGAACGGGCGGGATGGGCTGAGCAGGTTCTTTGGAACCACTAACTATCTTTTGAATTAGAAATCCTCTGAAAACACAACTGTCCTACCACAAATCTTTATTCCAACTACTGTAAAATCTTTGTTTAGTGAACCAAAGCATTATATTATATACCTTATTTGTTTCCAATGAATGCTTTTCATGTTTAAGTTCACCTCTGTTGTGTTTCCAATGGTACTTTATTTTCTACACTGGTTTGTTTTCACAATATCAAATCAAACCTTGACTACTAAATATTTTAAGAAACTGAAGGCTTATTCTTGAGAATGTCTTGCATTTGAAAATTATGCAAATTATGACTGCAAGACAGCTAGTTTTATCTGTATAACTGTTGAAAAAATCCAAGTTAAGAACAATGGTGATTGGGGCGCCTGGGTGGCTCAGTCAGTAAGCGTCTGCCTTCGGCTCAGGTCGTGATCCCAGGGTTCTGGGATGGAGCCCCGCATCAGGCTCCCTGCTCAGTGGGAAGCCTGCTTCTCCCTCTCCCACTCCCCCTGCTTGTGTTCCCTCTCTCGCTGTGTCTCTCTCTCTCAAATAAATAAAATCTTAAAAAAAACAAACAAACAATGGTGTTGCAGGATGATGATCGACATTTTGACTTTAGAACCTGTAATTTAAGAGCAGCTAGATATGTTTACCAACACATGGCAAGCCAAACTGTGTCATTTCAGACAATCATATGATACCAGTGGGATTGCGTCATATGCAGTGGCTGGCCCTGAAGTCATCTAGCACTATTTGGAAATAACATAGTCTTCCAGATGACACAGGATATGCTCTTGATTAAACTTTTAAGCTTGTCATAGAGAACAGAAGGAAAAATGGAAATTATAGTTGAAAGAAGGAACCCCAGAGATTCAACTGATGTGAGAAATCCTGGTTTAGAGCATAAAAATAAAATTGCTTTGAAAACTATAATGCACTCCACAAATGCCAATACCATTACTGTTAGAAAACAAATAGAGTTGGAAGAGTCTGGAATTAATAATATTTTTTATAATATAAAAATGCTTGGATTAACCCTACCCAGCAGACAGAAAATCCCCACAGTTAAGGTCATTACACAGAGTTTCCAGGAAAACAGCTGCTCCTATCACTCCACTGGAAAAATCACAAAACAACCTAGTTCCTAATTCCTTCATAAATGTACTCTGAGGAAAACTGACCTTGATTCTAAGGGTTGCCTGTGTGGCTGGGCCTTTGTGGGGGCTGGGGGAGGAGGCAGTGGGTGTTGAATTGGGAGGAAAGAAGTCCTGGGAAAGAGGCTGGACATGTGTTTTGTGAGCCCGCTCCCTGGGGCCTCATGGGGGAGAGAGGCCGAGACAGAGAGCAGGTGTGAAGCCCATGTAGGGTAGAGTCCCAAGTACATACTACATTGCTTCTGGGTCACTGACCCTAAAATATTTAACCTCATAGGAAAAAATTGTGTTCCTTCTAGACGGATGAAGTTTTTAACCACATGGGCCCTTGGCTGACAGATTGTGCTTTTTTGTTCAAAGAGAAGAACATGCAGATGATGTGATTCCACAGGTGCTAGGAAGGTCCCTTTCCTCTCCATACTTTGGATAACCCTGCACATTGATCCTGAAGTGTATCGATGGGTCAAAGATTTATTTTTTTACGTTTTTATTTCCATTTTCTGAAATGTTAAAATCATTATCTAGCTGAGAAGTTAACTTTTGGACGTGACTATCAGTCAGTTAGTCAAGTTGGAACTAAATCTTGGCATCGTAACAGGATCATATTTACACCTACTTCAGTTTCCAAAACTCAGCCAACTGAGAGAAAATATTTTCAACAGGACTTTCAATGGGAAAGCCAAAATCTGGAGTAAAAACACATCCTCTGTGAAGGATTACATCATTGAGCGTATGAGGGCCCATCTGGAAGTAGGGATAAATACAGAAGAGTTCAAGTCAGTTCAGCAGACAGCTATGGACTGTCCATCTATGCCAGGAACTGTGGCAGAGGCAGGACTGCAGAACCGAACGAGATAGTCTGCCTGGTCTCAAGGAGCTCATGGTTTTATAACCAGTCTCACATGAAAAATTCAAATATTTAGAGTGGTTTGAGTGCAAAGGAAAACCGATATTGCCGAGATCTCATTCCATTCACGTGAACTCCCCAATTTACTTTAGCAGGTTATATGGACAGTGCATTGGAAAATGCCATCAATTTTAGAGCATAAGGGAAAATTGTATTTGAGGCTAGTTTTTTGGTGACTTGGATTCTTATGTTCCCTTTTGTTAAATTCCTTTGAATACAAATAAGGTGATTCTAAGTAGATGGGTCTAGCACAGAGGATTCCAGTCAGCTTAAACGTAAATAGGAAAAGAACAATAGGGACATTCTACTAAGTTGTTAGGCACCAAGTTGGGTTGTGTGCTTACCTAAAGGAAGTATTTCTCTCTATTTTTTTTTAAGGTTTATTTATTTTTTTTAGAGAGAGAATGAACACGTGAGGTGGGCAGGCAAAGGGAGAGGGAGAGACAGAAGCCTCAAGCAGACTCCGCACTGAGCACAGAGCCCCACGTGGGACTCAGTCTGACCATCCTGAGATCATGACCTGAGCCAAAACCAAGAGTCAGATGCTTAACTGGCTGAGCCACCCAGGCACCCCAAAAATGGGTATTTCTTATAGTCTTTGGATGCCCTGAGCTGGCATAAATAATTAATACTGTAATAAAATAAATTCTGCCAAAAATTAATCTGACACAGAACAATGAAATGCCTAAAGTTATGGTGCATAGGATAATTATCCATAAATGATAAGTAGTGCTCATAAATACTAGTATCCAAAATTATTTCCATATGGCTAAACCAAGGTCAGATTTTTTTCTGTTATTCATTATTAGTCTTCTGTATTTATAAATAGCACCAAAAGTGAACAGTTTTACTGGATGTTTTAATGAAATTCATTTCGCACCCCTCATTCACCTCTCCACACACTCACACACCATATGGATAAACTCAAAGCAGAGGTATTGGATTAAACCCCACATAGTTGCTATCCCTCCCATGTCTCCGTCTTTAGCCCCAGGCCTGATTCAGGGTGCTGTGCTGAACTCCTACTACGCTACCCCAGGGAGAGGGCCAGATTTAGTACATCCAGCCACGAGGTATCTGGGGTGCTGAAAAGCCCCAGGCAGGACAAACTGCAGGGGAGGCTCAGGCAACCCCCTACCAGCTTATTACAGTGAGGGGTGGATGACATTGGCAAGTGGGGGTGAAAATTTAGGCGAAGGTGGTGACTGTCAGTAAAAAGGATCTGGACATTGGCACCCAAGTAGTTCAGAGATGAGGAAGACAAGAAGAGGACCTGTGTTGTCAGAGTGAGCTCCTGGTCCCAGGACTATGGATGGGGGTGGCAGGGGACCTCACACCGAACCTTCATTAGTCCATGCTTGGAAATCTCAGTCCCTGTCACAATCTGTCTTGGGTCCAGTAGGGAGAGGAAGGAGAAGACATAAGAGTCTTGGAGGGATAGGAAGTGAGGATGAGATGCTGGGTGGAGGGGGAAGGAAATAGGAGTAAAAACTATTGCAAACGTTTCCCAATGGGACAGTATGTGTGGGAAGACTGTGCTTTCCTATTTCTTGGGCTGTCTCCCTGCTGTGTTTATTCCTTTCCTTTTAAAATTTCCACTGTACAATATATGTACTGCTTAAAGAAGAAGAAGAAAGAAACATTCATGTACCCATGATAGAGCATAAGCACTAGAATAGGACCAGAACCTTCAAAGCCCCATGTACCCAAACAGTGCATTCTCCTCCTTCCCCACCCTTAGTTAACCACTATCTTTTTCTTTTTAAGACTTATTTATTAGAGAGTGCATGAGCGAGTGGGGGCAGAGGCAGAAGGAGAGGGAGAGAATCTCAAGCAGACTCCCTGCTGAGTGTGAGCCCGACACAGGGCTTAATCTCACGGCCCTGAGATCATGACCTGAGCCACAATCAAGAGTTGGAAGCTTAACCAACTGAGCCACCCAGGCACCCCAGTTAACCACTATCTTGAATTTGGTATGGATCACTCTCTAGCTTTCTTTTTTTTTTTAAGTTATGTATTTATTTATTTAAGTAATCTCTAAAAAAAAAGTAATCTCTATACCCAACATGGGGCTCCAACTCATGACCCTGAGATCAAGAGTCTCAAGCTCTTCCAACTGAGGCAGCCAGGTGCCCCACTGTCTTGCTTTCTTGATAATTTTCCACCTGCAGTGTATATCCCTGAACAATATATTATTTCTTTGTTTTCTTTTAGCTTTTATATAAAGGCTGAATTGTATTCCACAAGAGACAGGTGGCACACTCAAAATAGACTAATTGAAAGAGAATTTGCAGAGACTATTTACAAAGATGTGGGAGTAGGGAACCATAAGGGATAGACAGTCCAACCAAGTAGGGCTTAATTGAAGTTATATATGTTACTGTGTGGGAATCTGAAAAGTAGAGAGAGGGGAGCTGCTCCAGACCCAGGATGAGGGAGTCCTTTAAAGTTGGTCATCTTGAAAGAGCAAGGATAGGTTGAAGACACAGGCAGCTTTGCAGGGAGACAGCTAGTGGAATAAATACTTTGATCTCACATTCTTCTCTCCTTCCCATCTGCTTTTGGTGTTCTCTAATTGACTTTAGAAGTTCTGGGAGCAGGGGCACTTGGCTGGCTCAGTTGGGAAGGCACGTGACTCTTGATCGGAGTGTTGTGGGTTTGAGCCCCATGTTTTTGGGCGCAGAAATTACTTAAAAATAAAATCTTAAAAAAAAAAGTCCTGGAAGCAGAAATTAGAAGGGACAGGAAGACATATGGTCTATGCTAGTCAGGAGCAGACAGCATGGGAGAGGGTGCGAATGTAAGGTGAGGGATGGAATGGAAGAGATCTAGTACATATATATTCCTGTGGCTTGCTTTTCCTTCAACATTATATTTCTGAGATTCATTCATGTTGATATATTTACTTGTAGTTCATTCATTTTTTTCCTGGTGTTAATATTTCTTTATTATTTTATTTAAAAAAAAATTTTTTTTTTTTTTGAGAGAGAGAACAAGAGAGCAAGCAGGGGATGGGAGGGGAAGCTGGGGAGGGAGAGAGAATCTCAAGCAGACTCCGTGCTCATCACCAAGCCTGACATGGGGCTCGATCTCACGACCCTGAGATCATGACCTGAGCCAAAACCAAGAGTCTGCTGCTTAATCTACTGAGCCACTCAGGTTCCCCTCTTTATTTTTTTATTCTAATTCCGGTGTAGTTAACATACAGTGTTATATTAGTGTCAGGTGTACAATATAGTGATTCAACAATTCCATATGTTACTTAGTGCTCATCATGATAAGTGTCCTCTTCGTTCCCTTCACCTATTTTACCTATCCCCCTACCTACCTCCCCTCTGGTAAAAATCTGTTCTCTGTTGTTAAGAGTCTGTTTTTTGGTTTGTCTTTTTTCCCCCCTTTGCTTGTTTGTTTGTTTTGTTTCTTAAATACCACATATGAGTGAAATCACATGGTATTTGTCTTTCTCTGACTTACTTCACATAGCATAATATACTCTAGATCCATCCATGTTGTTGCAAATGTGTAGTTCATTCATTTTCACTCTTTTTTTTCTTTTATTCCACTGTGTGAATTGACTACAATTTATTTACCCATTTTCCTGATGATGGGTAGTTTTTAGTGTTTTCATATCTTAATGTTGTTATGAACATTCTTGTTAATGGTTTTTGACATCTACGTGTGAAAATCTTTCTAAAGAATATACTTAGAGTAGAATTATTGTACTGAGACAAAGGGTTAAATTTACCAGATGATGCCAAATTGTTTTCAAAAGTAGTTGCACCAACTAATACTCCTACAGTATATGAGTTCTTTGTCAATACTTGATATTTTCAGATTTAAAAATTTTTTCCCATCTAGTGTGTGTAGATTATTATTTCACTGTGGTTTTAATTTGCATTTCCCCAATTGTTAATGTGGTTGCACATATTTTTGTATGTTTATTGGTCATTTGTTTCCTCTGTTGTGAAATACCTGTTCAGGGTTCGTTTCCCCTTTCTTTTCCATGTGTTTATATCTTTTTTCTATTGATTCTATTCTGACAGTAATCCTAGGTTAATTATATTTGATAAGTTTCTTTTCCCAATTTGAGGGGTTTTAAAAAAATGTATCATTATGTGTTTTTTTAAACTTAAGTTCTTAATTTTAATGTGGTTGAAATGATCAATCTTCCCATTTTAGGCGTGTGCTTTTTAAGAAAATTGTGTTAAATAGACATAAAGCAAAACTTACCATTTAAACCATTTTTAGTGTACGGTTCAGTGGCATTAAGTATATTTACATTGTTGTGCAACCATCACCACCATTCATCTCCAGAGTGGCTGTGCTTTTTCTTAATGTCTTGTTTAAGAAAGTCTTTGCTATATTAAGACCACCCTTATATTTGCTCTAAATTCTTAAAATTTTGCCTTTCACATGTAAGTCCTTTAAGCATCTGGGATTGATTTTTGTGTATAGTGGGAGGTAGGAAATACACGTTCCCCCATATGGATAGCCGGTTGTCCCAGCACCATTTAGAATTGTCCATTTTCTCTGCATCCAGCTGTGCAGTGGATGTGTGCTATACCCAGTTTCTTCATAGGTGTGGGTCCATTTCTGGTTTCTCTTTTCTGTTTCTTTGGTTGGTCTGTCTATTCCTGACCCAATATCACATTGTCTTAAATACAATGGAACTATGATATGCCTTCCATCTGCCTGAAATGCTATTCTCCTAAAGATACATGTGACTCAGTCCCTAATTTTCTTCTGGTCTCTGCTTCATGGTCATATCCATAGCCAGTCTTTCCTGGCAATCCTTTCTAAAATTTCAGTGCCTCCTCCAAAAACTTTAAACCCTCCTACTCTGCTTTATTCTTTCTGCTTAGCAGTTATTATTTAACATAATAATGTGTATACTTCTCTTGTTTGTTGTCTCTCTTTCCCGCTAGAAGAAAAGGTTTATGAGGGCAGAGATTTTTGGCTGTTTCATCACTCTTGTATCCCTAGCATAGAAAACATTGCCTGGCACTCAGTAGGTACTGAATTAGTATTTTTTTTTTTAAAGATTTTATTTATTTATTTGACAGAGAGAGAGACAGCGAGAGAGGGAACACAAGCAGGGGAAGTGGGAGAGGGAGAAGCAGGCTTCCCGCTGAGCAGGGAGCCCGATGCGGCCCGATCCCAGGACCCTGAGATTATGACCTGAGCCGAAGGCAGTCGCTTAACCAACTGAGCCACCCAGGTGCCCCTGAATTAGTATTTCTAAAACAAATCATGTAAGGTTGATATGTGGAAGGGTCATCTTCCCTTCCTGTACTTCCCCTTAAGAATATGCTTTTTCTCTAGTTCTCTTGCTCCTTGATGCTAGATGAATAAAAGCAATCTGAAGGGAGAAAGAACGAAGTGCTCCTTTAGGTTTCGTTCCTTGCCATGTTCCAGAGGTGGGCAGTGAAATGAAAAGGGTGGAGGGATCAGTGTTGGCTCACTGTGTATTATTTTCTGGGTCAGCTATCCTGCTGGAAATCCCTCCTGTCTTTGCTTTCCATGGCAAGCAGAGCTGGCTGGACCTAGAGTTTATAGAGTTCTCACTGCGGAAGGAAATGTACCACACCTTTGGTTTTTTAGGGTGGCACACCCTGCACAGGGGAAGAATGGACACTCACTTTGATTTACCAAGCATGGCAACTAAAATTTTAGTTGTAAGTGTGACACACTACAAGATAGAACTCTTGGAGCTGTGGAGTCATCTAAGAATGAATGCCCTGTGAGGCAGTCTGCGTGTAGCTGGGTAATGTCCAGAAAGGCACTGAATTGAGCAGTGATGATTCATGGAAATTTCATCAGAGATGGTACTCTGTGCTTATTATAGGCTAAACTGGGGAGCCAAGTCATTCTGGAAGGAATGTGTATGGAGTTTTCAGATGAGGACTTGAAGTTTTATATGTTGGAACCACCTTTGATTCAAACCATCTGTTGCATGTCAGGCTGAACCCATCAGGTTTTTTCTTTCATATTTTACAATAATTCAGTATAATAAATATTTGTTGGCAGTCCTTGGAGTGCCATACAGTGGGGTTACAAAGATGAATGGCATACTGGTCCCTGTTTCTGAGATGTTTATGGTCTAGTGGAAGTAAAAGTTTATATGTTTATATGTGTTTTTCCTCCCCCGGATTGTGAGGTTGAGGTCTATAATTTATGTGCATCTTGGTTGCCAGGGCTGAGCATTGTGTTAATCCATTTTCTTTTGATGAAATAAATACATGAAAGAGCTTGCAGTGATTTACCGAATATAGTTACTGAAATGTATAACATTGTTGTGCATTATTGGTACTGTGATGTGTAGATGTGTATTATAATTGCCTCTCAATACGGAAAGTACTCTTCATGGTGAGGTAATGACCAAATGAGGGTATTCTGAGGAGTGTGTTCATCAAATCATCCAGTGGTTCATGTTCTCAAAAGATTAAGAACCTCTGTAGTATAGGGACATAACTAGTAAAAGAATGATACTATATGGAATTACAAAGAACATGGCGGTTTAAATGAGGAGCAGCCAAGGTGGCGTAAGCAAAGGCTCAGTAGGATGGAGGAAGGCAGCAGTTGACTACCTGAAGGATAGATAAAATTCTTACAGGAGTGGTGGTTAGGGCTTTTGAAGTAGAGGCATCACCACAAAGAGAGACACAAGTTAGGGAAGTGCAACTCTTTTAAGAGGGAAAGAGTTGGTATTTCAGAGCATAGTCTGGAGGGCAGTGGTAGGCAATAAAGTCATTAGATCTTGGGGCCATGCTGTGGAAAGTCTTCAGATGTTTTTGATGATTAAAACAGAACTTTAAAAATACCATAAAATACCCCTATAGTCTACCTCACGGCCAGTGGCTTAGTTGCCAGTAATGTAAAGCATTATTATGTTTGTAGTAGACTTTTTTTTTAGTCCAAAGAACTATTCAAAAGATATCAACCACTGTAGAGAAAGAGGTATTGACATTTAAGTTAAAGGTGGGCTAATTTAAGATTGGACTGAGGACAAAGCTAAGAAAAGTTAAATAAAAACTATAGTTCAGAGTGGCTGTCTTGCACCTCAAATTTTAATCGCAATGGGTACCATCTGCCCAGATTTTAAGAGGAGGGGAGGTTGGGGATTGGTGCACAAGTGGAGGGAGGAGGAGTTGCAGAGGGCAACCTCCTTGTGGAAGTCAGAAGCATTGCAGAAAAATGTATTGGTATGTCAAATGCATCTTTCATTCATTCATTCTCACCAACCATGAAGTTTTATTGCTTACAACAAAATGTTAACAGTGTCTGTCCCTGGGTGACAGTATAAGCAGATAGCAGCATATAGGTGAATTTTCTTTTTAACATTTTCCAAAATTTCTAAAATTTTATTTACTAGGAAAAGTAATTTAAAAATGACTGTTGTCAATTAGGTAACGTTTTTACAAAATTGGGCTCATATGGCATATGTGGTTTTATGTATTCTGCTGTTAATAGTATCCTGAGCATTTTCCCAAGTCAATATTCTTCAAAAACATGTATTTTGAATGGCTGTGTAATGTCCCATGATATGACAATACTATCATTTACTATTCTTTTTTCTGGGTTTTCACTCTTACAGTGCTGTAATGAAGTTCCTTGAGCATGAATTTTTGTGTCCATTTCTGAACAGATTCATATACGTGAAATTATTATGTCAAACTGTATGAATTCTTTTAGGGCTCACAATACACATTATTATATTGTACTCCAGACTTGTAGCACCACAATCAATTCCTATGTGAGCTCATCGTACTGGACTTTGCGCAGCACCGAGTATTTTCATTGTAAAATCTTTGCCAATTTTGTTGAGGAAAATTTCTTTGCTGCCAGTGATAAACGTTTTTTTTTTTTTTCACATTTTATCATTGCTTATTTGTTGCTGTTCTTTTCCCATTTTTCAATTTGTATCAGGATTTTTTTCTAATTAACTTACAAAAGCTCTTTACACTTTGATGGTGTTAGTTATGGTAAACCTTTCCCCTAGTTTGATCACTGCAGAACATTTTGTGATTTTTTTTTTTTAGATGCCCAATTTTACATTTTTATAGTCAAATCTTTAGAGTTCTTTGTAATTTATTTACATTCGTTCCCTATCCAGAGTATTCATGTAAATGTTATCATCTGTGCTTCAGGTTTTTTCAGGCAGTTTTCATGCTTTCAGGTGTCTTCTTTGTACCAGGTTATGTTAATTATGTTGCCTGATACAGAGAGGAAAGAATTAAAGTGAGGCACTGCTGTCATACCGTGGAATTAGTGCTGTATGCTGGTTAGCACTATGGTGCTTGGAGACAGTCTCTCTCACCTTGAACCTGGCCCTGTCACTTAGGTGATCTTTGAAGTAACTTAACTTCTTTCTCTGTTCTATGGCTTCCTTATCTTATAATATAACCTATCTCATAGTTACGAGAATAAAATGAATTGATATGGAAATCACTTAGAATACGTTCTGATACAAAGTCAGTGCTAGGCAGTTTGGTCCACGACGGGTAGGTGCTTTGAAGTTTGGTATAGTTTCGATATATTTTGCATTTCTAAAAATTTGAACATTTCATTTCAAATTGCTCTTCACCTGCAACGATTACCTTTACTAGATCTTTCCTCAGCCACTTTAGTGAGGCACGCCTCCTAGAGGCCACAAGTGAAGCTTATTTCGCTCTTGAAAACCCTAGAGCTCTCAGTTGGGAGAGTTGGTGTGGCTTTGACCCACTGCTTCTGATGGACCGCTACTTCTTCCCTCTGAGCCTCATCTCCTCTAATTTCTGTAGCCCCCGGAGCGATTTCTGCGTGTGTGCATTCATGCATTCTAGTTCCAGTTATTTTGCGGGGCGCGGGCGGGGAGGAACTGAAGGTAGAATCTGTCTTTACTGGGCTTGCCGTCCCATAGGAAAAAACAAAACGTACTGTGCATAGATGGGCAAACTAACGTTCATCTTTTAGCTTCTACTTTCTCATCTGTTAAAATGGGGGTAATACAACCTACCTTATAGGGTCGCTGAAAGATTAAACAAGAAAAAACAGAGCCCCTAATAGTGAGCCGGGTGCAAAACGAGCTCAGTAAACGCCTATTCCTCCACTAGCTCGAGTGATCAGTCTAGCCCTGTGGGTTAAAGCTCCATACCCTTGGGAGCGCGGAAATTTCTGCCGCTAGCCTTCCGGTACCCCAGTTTCAATCATCAAAAGCTACCGGCGGTACATGCAGGAGGGGCAGCGTATAATTTGGAAACGCAAACGATCGTATTTAAATAATTTTAAGCTGGCTAAATGGATTAAACGTCCTAGGAACCCAGGAGCGCCGCACGGAGCATGCGCAGGGCGCGCGCGCGCTGGGTGGGCGGGACGGTCGGGGGCGGGCTTTGTGGTCCCGTTACTTCCGTTTCCGATCCCATATGAACTCTCCCGCCATCTGAGAACAGCGTCTGTTGGTTTGTGTTTTTCGTGTTTTGTGTGGTTGCAGGTAAGAGGGTCTCCTGCGGCTTTAGGATGGACAGTAATCTTGGTGTTGAGGCTTGCAAGTGGGGAAAGAAGGGAGAGCACTTTGCCAGCGGTGAAAGCCGAAGGATAACATGGTGGGGTGGGGGTATTGGGTATTGGTTGGTTGGGGCAGAGACGCAGGTGCCAGCGAGTTGAGGAGAGAGAAGCTTCGCCGAAGGGCTCGGGTAGGATCGAGGGGGGTAATTTTTATAAGGAGCTTGTGGATGCTTCCTACAGGGAGTTCGGAAAGACTGGATTAGGAAGACCTGTACTGTTTCCCAGGGTCATGAGATAGGAAGTGAGTAACTGGACCTGGACCATTAAGTCTCTTCTCTGGAAACCAGAACCTACCGTGCTTTCCTCCAAATTCACGATTGCAACCCGTATAAAATCTCATCTTAACTCTTGGGACTGCAGAGGTGCAAGGGCGGTGGCACACAGGCAACATAGCTTGGTTTTGATGTTGCCGGAAGTTACGACCACCACCTGCATTTCACCTTGCACACGCGGCCCTCACTCGCATTACAGAATTGTTACAGGTGTGTTGTAGAAAATCTGGAAAATACAAAAAGACATGTTACCCAGGAATAACCACTGTTAACATTTTATGAATGCCTTTCAGTTTTTTTCTGTGTATATGAAGTTATTTTTTGCATTTGTTGTTTGTTGTTTTCAACTCCATTTGCCATTATTTTAACCATTTTATGTTTCCTTTCAAGGTAACGAGATGCAGTTTTCTGGAGGAAAGCGGAAAAAACTGAGGTTGACAGGTGACCAGAAGAATGTTTGCTACCCTCATAGCCTTCAGTTTTACTTGGAGCCACCTTCTGAAAGCATATCTTTGATCGAGTTTGAAAACTTGGCTATCGATAGAGTTAAATGTGAGTGATGCTTGAATTAGAGTTTGTATGTTCTTGAGAACTTCACTTAAAATTTGGGGGAATGAATGAGAGTAATTTATTTCCTTCATTCAATTCATTCAAGAAATATTTATTGAGGGCTTGCTATTTTATTTACTGTATAGTGTATATTGAGTGCCACTATATTCTAGGTTGGGTGGGGATTTTCAGATGAATAGTGTAATTCTCATATTCGTTGAAGTTGTATTCTAGTACATAGATACACACATCCAAAATAATAATCATAATTTAGTATTTTAAGTGTCTTATTAGAGGTAAATAGTGGTGCTTTTGAAACAGGTGGGAGTGACTTAGGCTGATTAAGTAAGACTGCTTAGAGAAGTTGAAATGTAATCTGGACCTCAAAGGATGAATAGAAGTTTCTCAAAAGAAAAGTAAAAGCTTTTTTCAAGCTGAGATAATGGACTGTACAGAGACTTGGAGGCACGAGTGAGAATGTTACATTTGAGGGAACAGTGACAAGTTTAGGTTAGGTGGAGAAGAATGGATAACCAAGGGCATTTTGTGCCAAGCTAATGGTGTAATATCGGGGTATAAGAAGGATGTGGCAGTGTACTGTGGGCCTGCTTATCCTCTGTGTGTTAGTGAAAGAAAGAAATAAGCTGGGCATGAACTGAAACAAGTAATAACAGTGTCTTCTGAGTTTATGTTCCAGGATATCCTTGTGGGAAAATCAGAAGGTAAGGTAAGATACTGTTAGTCACTTTTAGAAGAGCAGAGTGACAGGGCATCTGGGTGGTTCAGTTGGTTGGGCAACTGCCTTCGGCTCGGGACATGATCCCAGAGTCCTGGGATCAAGCCCCGCTTCAGGCTCCTTGCTCAGCGGGGAGCCTGCTTCTCCCTCTCCCTCTGCCTGCTGTTCCACCTGCTAGTGCTCTCTCTTTGTCAAATAAATAAATAATCTTAAAAAAAAATAGAAGAGCAGAGTGACAACAGCTAATACAGAGAGGGAGCACTCAGTGCTTGTTGATTGAAGAGTGAAGACAAGGGAGAAAAGGGTTTTAGGAAGCTTAGCAGTGTCGGATGCTTCATAGGGATTAAGATGATGATTGAAAAGTGCCCCTTGGGTTTGGCACTTAAGGAGTGAGATGGTGAAGGCCTGAACTAAGGCGGTAACAGTGTCAGGGATAGGAAGGGAGCCATTTACTGAGGAGGTATTCCTGACAGGATTTGGTGATTGTTTGGATATGAGGAGTGAGGGGGCAGGTGAGAATGGCTGAAATTCCATTTTGGATGATCTGGTGGTTAGAAACTGTGCTAGTGGAGATGGGGATGGCAGGAAGAGGGGCAGGACGGAGGGGAAGAGAATTAGTTTAGTTTGGGATACCGTAATGAGGTGCCTGTGGGGCATGGGTTTATGTTCAGGATTCATTTTAGAAGTTTTTCATTCTTATAAAAATGCTTTTCATAATGATGGAAGTAGAATTCATCTGAGCAAGGATTGACAAGGTGCTTTGGGAACCTTTGAACAGTTATGTGCATCTATTCGGGACAGTTCATTTGGATCATTGAAGGGTTTTGCTTCTTCACTGTTGGGTCTTCTCCTCTACTTCATCAGTAAAGGAAGGGCTATTTTTTCTGATGAGTCTCTGCTGAGTAAATGAAGCAAACTGACAGCTCCACATGAGGGATGCAAACAGGGGTGCTTAATTTTTTTTTTTAATAACAACACTTGAATTCCTCAACGGTGGTGGCTCAGTACACAGTAATGATCCCCCATCCCTCTCCCTCTGTTTGAGAATCCCTGGTATTAGATTATGTTATGGGACATGTATATTTTCTGCATATGGATGGAGATTATTTTCCCATAAATTTACGTAATTTGTATAACGTACTTGCAGAAAATAAAGCCATTACAACTTGTCATGTTTTAAAAACAAGTAATTATGGGATTGCTATTCATAGACTTTGTCTTAGGACTTAGTTTTTAAAAATTATCTTGCAATCATACATTTTTTTCTTCTGTTTTAAAAATATTTTCTAGTGCTAAAAGCAGTTGAAAATCTTGGTGTGAGCTATGTGAAAGGAACTGAGCCATACCAGAGTAAGTTGGAGAATGAGATAAGAAAGCTCAAGTTTTCCTTCAGAGTAAGTAAAAGTGGGAGAGAAATGTTCTTCAGTTTGTATATATTTATATAGTGAGTCTTGGTTGTGGAAAAGATCTCACATTAGGCACAGGGCTTTAAAAAAGACTTATATAGCATAGACTCTGCCTGAAGGGATATCTGCAGTCCATTAGGGGTGATTGACATGTAGTCAGATGATTATAATATAGCAGGGTTTCTCAACCTCGGGACTATTGACATTTGGGCCTGATAATTCCTTGGTGCAGGGAGTGTTCTGTGCACTGTACGATGCTCATTAGCATTTCTGACTTCTGCCCAGTAGATATCTCCAGACATTACCGGATGTACCCTGTGCACCACAGCATGAAGGGTGCTGTTAAATGCGTGCTCCAGGAACTCCAAGAGCACCTATAATTACCCAGCTCACACCGGGGAGGTTTGGGAAGGCGTCCCAGTTCCAGGTAGTGCTGGAACCGAATCTGATAGATGTGATCAGATTTTTATTTTGGGGAGATGACTGCCAACAGCAGATTGAGTGGGCCTTGTCTGGTAGGAGGAAAACCAGTTCGCCTGGAAATGATGAGACTGAATTGAATGGGGAGAAGAGGACTGATATTAGAAGATACTATGAAGGTCGAATGAAAAGATTTTAGTGACTGATTGCAGGGAGAGTTAGGAATGACACCCGGGTTTCTGGTTAGGACAACTAAGTGGATGGTGATAGTATTTTGAGAGGTGATATACAGGAGGAGAAGCAAGTCTTAGAAGGAAGATGTTGAGTTCTAGACATGAATTTGAGGTGCTCATGGAAATGCCTAGTGGATAGCTGGTTATGCATTCAGGTTGGACTTCGGAGACATCTGGAGTGGAGGTATGGATTTAAGAGGAAGGTTGCTATCATCAGGAGGAGGAAAATATTTGAGTGAGAAGATTATGGCGGACAGGATGTGAAGAATACCAATATTTAAAGTGAAGTAGAATTGGGGGAGTCTGGGAAGGAGATTGAGAAGGAGTTGCCTGAGAGGTAGGAGATCATCGGGGATAATAGTGGCATGGTAGCCAAGGAAGGCTGGAGTTGATATAATAATGATCATGGTATAAATACTGATACCATAGCAGTAACAACAGCGAGCATTCATATTATGCTTATTTGCTGTATCCCAGAGATTGTTCTAAGGACATTACATATATTAACCCATGTAATCCAGTTAACAGTCTTATGAGGCAGGTACTGTTGTCACCCTTATTTTATAGGTAAGGGAATGGAGTTATTGATAAGCTACCTAACTGGCCCAGCTTATAATTTGGTAAATGGTGGAGCCAAGATTCAAATCTGGACATTTTGTCTCCATGGTGGTACTCTTAACTACATAATTTCAGAAAGTTAGGATCATGTAAGATGAATTGTACAGAATCTGTTTGGATTTATCAGCTCTGTGGGGCCTTGTAGATAGAGGCAGAAGCCAATGATGGCAGTGTTTGGAGGAGGGAGGTGGGTATGGGATATGTACTCTTAAGATGGCTAGCTGAAAAGACGGGAGAAATAGGTCTGAATAAAGAAGAATTTATAGGGAAAAGAGAAGACCTACACGACAGGAGATACTTGAACATGCTTATAAGCTGAGCAAAGAAATCTGGAAGAGAAAGAAGAGGGGAGTTTGAGAGAGCATTTGATAAATCAAGATCCTTAGGACAAAAGAGTAGATGGGTTGCATGGCTTAGGTTTAGGGATTAGCTTATATAGGAGGAGGGAGAGATCTTTTGTCCACAGAGTTGGAAGGGAAAGTAGTACAGTGTGGATGCAGAAGCTTGGAGCTGAAGGAGTTGGCCCGTGGCCTTTAATTTCTGTAAAGTAGGTGAAGTTACCTGTTGGGAGAGAAGGGGAGTGGTGTGGTAGGGAGCTTGGGTCAACTAGTAAAGACTGAAACAGCATTTCTAAGAGTGAGGAAAGATGAGTATGTCTCAAATCCCTGTTCTATTGTCATAAGCATTGTGACCCTGGAAAAATTATATTACATCCCCGTGCCTCAGTTTCCTCATCTTTAAAATAGGGATTTGGTAGTGCTTACTTCATAGAGATTTTTTAAAGGATTAAATGGGTTAATAAGATTAAAAATGCTTATAACCGTGCCTGGTAGCTCATACGTGCTCAGGACTTGTTCCCTCTTAACTGTGTTGGACTTGAATAAGGATTCCTTGGTGCTTATAAAGGTCCAGTTCGTGTTAGAGGTTGTGAAGTTTTAATATTCCAAATTCTCAGTAATTGTGTATTTTTTTCCTCAGAGGTTCTCAGTGTTTTGGGAATAGGACTATAGAGTGTAGCTGTAGATCTATTTAAAATCTAGGTTTTATCAAATGGTTAAATGAAAGCAGTTGAGGGTTGATGGAAGAGGTGGTTGAAGAGGTGAGAGCCCTGGGTATGGGCTGGGTAAGAAAGGAAGTTAGGAGAGGATTTGATAGGAAGAGAGAGTGGAGTCCAAACCCAGGAGGTTTTGTTGATATCAGTTCAGTTCTCATTTCATTTGATTGCTATCTTACATAAAATGATAATTATCTTGGAAAGCAAATTATGAAATTTGTATTTGAAACTTTAACTTTACCATTGGCTTATGATGACTCTGTAATTCTTTATACTTCTTACCATTCCAATGCATTTATCTTACTCATGTGCCATTATTTTTAGGAAAACTTAGAGAATGAGTATGAACCCCGAAGAAAAGATCATATTTCCCACTTTATTTTACGCCTTGCTTATTGCCAGTCGTGAGTATACATTTATGCTTTCATAGTTGAATCTGGTATCTTGGGTTATAAATTGGTACGGGGAAGCTGACGTGTATTGTACTCAACATTGAAAAACTCAGAATAACATCAGAAACTGGCGATTGATGAGTTGAACACTGCTGTAGCGAATTGTTTGAAGCCAGTTTACTAAAAATATTGAAAAAATTCTTTTCTAAAATTTGCCTGTTGAAACACTTGTTAGCTTCATGGGACAGGCTCTTCATTTGGGATTTGAAATTGGAGGGGATTTCAGGAAGAAGAAGGACTTTTGCTACTGTTTTCCCAGAAAAAAATAGTGGCACTATTTATAAGAAATAATGACTCAAACATATACTTGTATTTGGTACAGATTTTTAGAAGTTGAGATCTATGGGCTAGTGCCCATTAGATAAGATCTTTTCCTTTGCTAGTTCGTTTGTTATAATATAGTGCCACCCAGAGGGAGAAGGAGTTAGTTGCTTTTTTTTTTTTTTTTAACTTTTTTTTCCCTGCATTAATTTTGGCTAAATAGCGTACTTATTGTAAGTTTTTTTTTTTTTCCTGTTTCTTTCTGTTAATAGGCTTAGCATATGAGAATCTTGAAATTGTTTTCTATCACAAGATTATAACTGAGAAATTATTCACCGTGTTTGGTCCTGGAGTTTTTCTTTTGTAAAAAAGCATGTGCATTTTATGTAATTTATGCAGTAAATGAATTGCTGACAATCTGTGAAAGTCACTTTGGAAAAAAAAACTAAATCATATATACATGCAGTAGTAAAATTATTTTGTGACAACAATAATGCCCATTATATATTTTATGAATTAATATATTTATATGTTGGCTTTTAAAAAATTGAGGTATACTTGCACATATTAAATTTTGTGAAATTATAATTATAAAGCTGTAAGCAAAGTTTACTTTCAGAGTTTCTCTGATCATAATCTATTCAGAGATAAAGTTACTTTTTTTTTGAGATAAAGTTACTTTTAAAAAATTTGCTATTTATTTGGCATTGATGAAACCACCTTAGGCTGAAGGAATATCCCATTTTCTAATGTAAATGACTATTTTGCAGTTAAATGCAATGAACTGTGTTCTTTTATATTATTTGATAATCAGCTAGGCTCAAGGTATTCTGTATTTAATTCTTTTAATTTTATATTCATAATATCTCTCCCCATGTTCAGCACATCCCTGGTAGATTGTGTGTGCTATGTATCTGTACTCTTTATTATAATAGAGGACTTGTATGCTTTTAGCTTCTGTCTTTTGGCGTCTTGCTTATGTTTGAATTTTATTTCATAAAGATTTCTTGGATTTAATAATTGGTGGACTTTTAAAATAATATTGGGCTTTTCATTTATGCTTACCATTTCCCTGTCTCCATTTCAGTGAGGATCTTAGACGCTGGTTCATTCAACAAGAAATGGATCTCCTTCGATTTCGATTCAGTATTTTACCCAAGGACAAAATTCAAAATTTCTTAAAGGATAGCCATTTGCACTTTGAGGCTGTAAGTATAGTTTTGTATCCATCTTCAAATTGTTTTCATCATTCTCCCTTCCTGTTGGCCTTCAGTGCTAGTATTAACGTGTGGCATTCTTTCTCTTTACGTTTTCTTCTGAAGTACCTGTGTGAAAGAATAGCTGTTGGCTTTGCACAAGGAACCTTTCCTTTTCCATGACTAGAAGAAAAGGGGCTCCTTAGTACCAAAGTCTCACATTTAGTGACTTTATTAAATATGTGACTTGTGAAAGCACAAAATTAATTTATACAGGTTCATCTTTAACCAAAATCTTCTAGGCCGAAGATTTAAAGCTAATAATGTATTAAAGGAAATAGAGAAGTGCTAGGTAGTATATATTTCCAGTAATGAAATATAGTTTAGACTTTATTTTAAAAGTCAGTTGGTAAAATCTCTGAGGAGTTTTAAAAATTATTTTGCAGACAAATCTGAATGATTTACGTATTGTAACTATATGAAAAAGAAATGTCTGGGATATATTTAGCAAGTGTAAGTATTGTGGGTGGAAATAGGATTTATGTTTTTTAGGATGATCTATGCTGTGGAGGGAAGGCAGAAAAATTCTGTCATGGAGCACTTAGATGTTAGTAGGATTGAGTGAGTCTCCATTTTGGTGTTAGAATGAGTGACTTGAGACCAAATAAAGTAGAAGTTGGAGTGAAAGACATTGTTCTGAGAAGTGGAAAATATACTCATGGTGTACAGAAACTGTGGGTTATTGAGTTGGTGGAAAGAGATGGCATGAAGGGAAGTAAACAAACATTTGATAGACATTTAGTGTTGATTATGTGTGAGGGAAGCACTTTGCGCAGTTTCTCTCCTTTCTAAGAGCCCCATGAGATTTCTTTTTTTTTTTAAAGATTTTATTTATTCATTTGAGAGAGAATGAGAGAGAATGAGCATGAGAGGGGGGAGGGTCAGAGGGCGAAGCAGACTCCCCGCTGAGCAGGGAGTCCGATGTGGGACTCGATCCCGGGACTCCAGGATCATGACCTGAGCCGAAGGCAGTCGCCCAACCAACGAGCCACCCAGGCTCCCACCCCATGAGATTTCTAAATAACATCTACGTGGGCATAGGAAAGTGTTGAGCCTAGATCATCTGACCCAAATCCCATGCATTTTCCCTTTTGTCTTTTTTTGTTTGTTTGTTTTTAACTTAGATCCTTAGTGAAGTCCATTATTGCTAATATCATTTACAGTTAATGTATGCTTTTATATTAAAAATAATTTATTTTTTCCTGTTGTTGGAATGAATAGAGAAGGGCACGGGGGTGGCTCTTGATCTCACCTCAGGTCTTGATCTCAGGGTTGTGAGTTCAAGCCCCGCATTAGGTTCCATGCTGGGTGCTGGGGATGGAGCCTACTTATAAATAAATAAATAAATAGATAGATGGATAGATAGAAATAGAGAAGTGTCCTTGAAGATGTTTTTTATTCTTTTTTTTTTTTTTTAAAGATTTTATTTATTTGAGAGAGAGAGAGAAAACACAAGCAGGGGGCGGGGCAAAGGGAGAAGGAGAAGCAGACTCCTTGCTGAGTAGGGAGTCCCACGTGGGGCTTGATCCCTGGACCCCGGGATCATGATCTGAGCTGAAGGCAGATGCTTAACCAACTGAGCCACCCAGGCGCCCCTAAAGATCTATTTTTTATTTCAAAATGTCTCAGTGTATTGTCAAGTATAATTTTTTTTAAGCAAAAACCATGTTTTTTTTTTTAAACTTTACAATTTAATTATGTACAGAAAAGTGCATAGATCATAACTATATAGCTCTATGAAGTATCACAAAGTGATCATTACCAAAGTTAAGAAATGGAACAGTGCTATCACCTGTGTACCTTGTGCCTCCTCCTATTCACTACCTCCTGTCTCCCGCCTAAAATTAGCTACTACCTGACTTCTAATATCATAAATTCTGCCTGATTTTGAACTTTATATAAATAGTATCATACAGTGTGTCTTTTTCCCCCAGCTCTATTGAGACGTAATTGACGTATAGCATTGTGTAGGCTTAAGGTGTCCAAGGTGATCATTTGATACATGTGTATGTTGTGAAGTGTTTACCACAATAAGACTAGTTAACACATCCTTCACCTCACATAATTGCAATTTTGTCATGGTTATGGTGAGAACATTTAAAATTCACTCTCATAGCAACTTTCAGTTATAGAATACAGTATTATTAACTATAGTCACATGATATTATGGCAATGGAAGTGTGGACTCTTTGACCAACGTTTCATTTTTCCCCACCCCCTTGCCCCTGGCATTCAACATTCTGTTCTCTGCTTCTATGTATTTGGCTTTTTTAGATTCTACATTCCATATGAGATCACAGGTATAATATTTTATAATATCTTTATTGAGATAGCATTCACATATCTTGAAATTCACCCTTTTAAAATGTACAACTTAGGGGAAGGGAAAAAAAAATAAAATGTACAATTTATTGGTTTTTAGTATAATCACAGAGTTGTACAACCATCACCACTATCTATTTTAGAACATTTCATTACCCTAGAAAAGAATTTGAGAATTATCCTACCCATTAGTAGTCACTTTTCGTTTCTTCCTCTCATCCCTTGGAAGCCACTAACCTACTTTCTGTCTCCGTGAATTTGCCTATTCTGGTATTTTCATATAAATGGAATCTTGTAACTTGTGGTCTTGTTACTGGTTTCTTTCACTTAGTGCAATTCTTTTTAAAAATTAAGTATAATTAACATACAGTGTTGTATTAGTTTCAGGTATACAATATATAGCAATTCAACAATTCTATACAATTCTTAGTGCTTATCACAATAAATATATTCTTAATCCCTTTATGTATTTCACCCATCCTCCCACCTACCTCCCCTCTGGCAACTACCAGTTTGTTCTCTGTATGTGAATCTGTTCTTTGGTTTGTCTCTTTGTTGTTGTTTTGTTTCTTAAATTCCACATATGAATGAAATCGTATGGTATTTGTCTTTCTCTGATGGACTTATATCACTTAGCATTATATCTTCTAGGTCCATCCATGTTGTTGCAAAGGGCAAGATTGCATTTTTTTATGGCTGAGTAATATTCCATTACACACACACACACACACACACACACACACACACCCACACCCCCCCCCCCACATCTTTTTTATTCATTCATCTATGGATGAACACTTGGGTTGCTTCTCTATGTTGGCTATTGTGAATAATGTTTTACTTAGCACGATATTTTAAAGTTTCATCCATGTTGTAGCAAAAATCAGTACTTCATTCTTTTTTATTGTCAAATAGTATTTCTCTGTTCAACAGTTGATGGACTTTGGGTTTCTACATTTTGGCTATTAGGAATAATGCTGCAGTGAATATTTATGTACAAGTTTTGTGTGGATATCTTTTTATTTCTTTTAGGTATATATCTGGGAATGGAATTACTAGGTCATGGGGTAATTCTGTGTTTAAACTTTTGAGGAACTGCCAAACTTTTTCAATGTGGCTGTACCATTTTATATCTTACTGGTGTACGATGGTTTCCCTTTCTCCACATTTTCACCCACAATTGTTGTTACTTGTATTTGAATGTAGCCATCCTAGTGGATGTGAAGTGGTAAGTCACTGGGGTTTTGATTTACATTTCTCTAATGATGAATGATGTTGAGCATCTTTTCATGTGCTTACTGGTTATTTGTATATTTTGGGGGGAATGTCTATTCAAATCCTTTGTATGTTTTTTTAATCGAGTCATCTTTTTATTGTTGAGTGTTAATTTACATATTCTGAATACAATAAGATATATGACGTACAAATATTTTCTCTCTTAGGATTGTCATTTCATTTTGATGGTATCATTTGCAACACAAAGTTTTTAATTTATGTGAAGTCTAGTTTATCTATTTTTTTCTTTTGTCACTTGTACTTCTGGTGTCAGGTCTAAGAAGGTTTTGTCTAAAGGAAGGTCATGAAGATTTTCTCCTATGGCTTTCTCTAGGAGTTTTTTTTTTTAAGATTTATTCATTTATTTTAGAGAGCGAGAGAGTGAGCGAGTGTGCACAAATGGGAGGGGCAGGGAGAGGGAAAGAGAATCCCAAGCAGACTCTGCCCAAAACATGGAGCCCAGTGCCTGGCTAAATCTCATGACCCAAGATTGTGACCTGAGCCGAAACCAAGAGTTGGACACTTAACCAATTGCACCACCCAGACACCTGTCTAAGAGTTTTATAATTTTGGTTCTTACATTTGGGTTTGTGGCCCATTTTGCATTAATTTCTGTATATTGTATGAAGTAGGGGTCCAACTTAATTTTTTCGCATGTGGCTGTCCGGTTTTCAGGTGTCATTTGTTGAAGTGGCTATTCTTTCCTCATCAAATTGTCACTCTTGTCAAAAGTCAGTTGACTGAATTGGTTTATTTCTGGACTCTTAATTTTATTCTTTTGAGCTGTATGCTTATTCTTATGGCAGTACTGTATGGTCTTGAATATTGACTACTATAGCTTTGTATATTTGAAATTGAGAAGTAGGAGTCCTTTAACTTTGTTCTTTTTTCAAGATTATTTTGGCTATTTTTGTTCCTTGCATTTTCTTAAGAATTTTAGGATTCACTTATCAGCTCTACGAATAAGTCAGCTGGGACTCAGACTGGGATTCAGACTGAGATTGCAGAAACCATGTAGATCAGTTTGGAGAGTTTTGCCATCTTAATACTAAATGTTTTTCATGAACATGGGATATTTTTATTTTTGAAGGTTTTCTTTAATTTTTTCAACAAAATCAAGTACTTTTGTTAAATTTATACCTATAAGTATTTTATTCTTTATTTTTACTTTTAATTTTTTAAAAGATTTTATTTATTTATTTGTCAGAGAGAGAGCGAGCGAGCGAGAACATGTGCAGGCACCCACAAGCACCCACAAGGAGGGGGAGTGTCAGGCAGAGGGAGAAGCAGTCTCCCCGCTGATCAAGGAGCCCTATTCGGGACTTGATCCCAGGACCCAGGTATCATGACCTGAGCCGAAGGCAGACGCTTAACGACTGAGCCACCCGCTGTCCCTTATTCTTTATTTTTCAAAAATTTTAATTTAATTTGATTTTTAAGTAGGCTCCATGGTGGGGCTTGATCTCATGACCCTGAGATCAAGACCTGAGATGAGATCAAGAGTCAAATGCTTAACTGACTGACCCACCCAGGGGACCCCCTTAGTATTTTATTCTTTAATGTCACTGTAAGTGGAATTGTTTCTTTATTTCATTTTTGGAATATTTATTGCTAGTTTATAGAAGTTCAATTGATTTTTGTATATTGATCTTGTATCCTGCAACCTAATGGAACTCTTAGTACTAAGAGGTTTTAGTGGATTCCTTAGGAGATTATGTCTCACAAATAGAGGTGAATCTTACTCATTACTTTCCAGTCTGGATGCTTTTTATTTCTTTGTTTTTGACTAATTTCCCTAGCTAGAATCTCTAGTATAATGTTGAATAGAAGTGGCAGTAGTGGACATCCTTGTCTTGTTCCTGATTTTAGTGGGAAGAAAGCATTCAGTCTTTTACTTTGACCTATGATATTAGGTATGTTTTTTTACAGATGACTTTTATTCAGATTGAGAAAATTTCCTTCTAATTTTATTTGAGCATTCTCATCATGAAAGGGTGTTGGATTTTTGTCATGTGCTTTTTTTTTTTTCAAAGATTCTATTTATTTATTTTGACAGAGAGACACAGCGAGAGAGAGAATATAAGCACGGGGAGTGGGAGAGGGAGAAGCAGGCTCCCCGTGGAGCAGGGAGCCTGACGCGGGGCTCAATCCCAGGACCCTGGGATCATGACCTGAGCCGAAGGCAGACGCTTAACGACTGAGCCACCCAGGCGCCCCCGAGTCATGTGCTTTTTTGCACCTGTTGAGATGATCATATGATTTTGTCCTTTATTTTGTGAATATGGTGTGTTACATTAATTGATTTTTGGTCCCAACCTTGCTGGGATATTCCTGGGATAAATTCCTCTTGCTTATACTGTATGATTGATTGATTGATTGATTGACTGATTGGAGAGAGAGCGTGCACGCACCAGCGGCGGGGTAGACGGGCAGAGGGAGTGGGAGAATCTCAAGCAGACTCAATGCTGAGCCACCTAGGTGCCCCTGTATGATCCTTTTTATATGTTGCTGGATGATTTGCTATAATTTTTTGGAGGATTTTTGTGTTTATTGATAAGGGATGTTAGTCTGTAGTTTTCTTGCGATGTCATTGTCTAGGTTTGGTATCAGGGTAATCTTGGTCTCAGAAGGGGTTGGGAAGTGTGAAGTGTGTCCTGTTCTTTTGGTTTTTTTGGAAGAGATTGTGAAGGATTCGTGTTAATTTTTCTTTAAATATATGTTAGAATTTAACCAGGGAATCTGGGCTTAGGCATCTCTTTGTGGGGTGTTTTAAAATTACTGATTCACTCTTATTATAGATCTATCCAAATTTTCTATTTCTTCTTGAGTCAGTTTTGGTAATTTGTGTTTTCTAGGAATTTGTCCATTCACCTGAGTTATCTAATTGATATGTACACTTGTTCATAGTATCCCTTGTAATCCTTTTTTAAAAAATTGAAATATAGGGGCACCTGGGTGGCTCAGTCAGTTAAGCATCCGATTCTTGTTCTTAGCTCAGGTCTTGATCTCAGGGTTGTGAGTTCAAGCCCTGCGTTGGGCTCCACGCTGGGTGTGGAGCCTACTTAAAAAAAATTGAAATATAATTAATATCCAATATTACATTAGTTTCAGAAATCCTTTTTCTTTTTTTTTTTTTTTTTTTAAGATTTTTAATTTATTTTATTTATTTGAGAGAGAGAGACAGAGATAGCGAGAGAGAGCACAGGCAGGGAGAAGAGGGAGAAGCAGGCTCCCCGCTGAGCAGAGAGCCTGATGTGGGACTCAATCCCAGGACTCTGGGATCATGACCTGAGCCACCCAGGCGCCCCTCAGAAATCCTTTTTATTTCTATAAGGTTGGTAATGTCCTTTCATTCTTTCATTACTGATTTTACTAAGTCTTTTTTTTTTTTTTTTTTGGTCATTGAGTTAGAGCTTTGTCAATTTTGTTGATCTTTTCAAATAACTATTTGGTTTTGTTAATTTTTCTCTACTGTTTTTTCTACTCCTGTGTCTTTAATTTTTGCTATTTATTATTATCACTTACCAGTCTTTATTATTTCCTTCCTTCTGTTTGCTTAGGGTTTAGTTTGCTCTTCTAGTTTCTTAAGGTTGAAGTTTAGGTTACTGATTCAAGGTGTTTTTTTCATTTTTAATGTAGGCATTTACATTAACCCTCCTCTGAACACTGTTTTAGATGCATTCTGTGAGTTTTGGCTGCGTTGTGTTTTGTTTTCATTAATATCAAAGTATTTTCTTTGTTTTTTCTTTGACTTATTGGTTATTTTGGGTGTTGTTCAACTTGTATGTATTTTTTTTCAAAGATTTTATTTATTTGAGAGAGAGCGAAAGAGAGAGAGCACGTGCAAACACAAGCAGGTGGAGGGGCAGAGGGAGAGGGAGAAGCAGACTCCCCACTGAGCAGGGAGCCTGATGTGGGGCTTGATCCCAGGACCCTGAGACCATGACCTGAGCTGAAGTCAGATGTTTAACTGACTGAGCCACCAGGCGCCCTCACCTTATATGTGTTTCTGAATTTTCCAAACTTGTTGCTGTTACTGATTTTTAATTTAATTCCATTTTAGTCTGAGAACATATTTTGTATGACTGCAGTCCTTTTAAAATTATTGAGTCTTATTTTATGAGCTAGTGTATGGTTTGTCCTGAAGAATGTTCCATGTGAGCTTATTAAGAATGCATGTCTATTGGGCGCTTGAGTGGCTCAGTCATTAAATGTCTGCCTTCGGCTCAGGTCATGATCCCAGGGTCCTGGGATTGAGCCCCACATCGGGCTCCCTGCTCAGCAGGAAGCCTGCTTCTCCTTCTCCCACTCCCCGGCTTGTGTTCCCTCTCTTGCTGTATCTCTCTCCTTCAAATAAATAAATACAATCTTTTAAAAAAAATGTGTGTCTGTTGCTTTTGGTTAGAGTGTTTTGTAGATATAGTTTGTTAGATCTTATTGGTCAATAGTGTTTTCAAGTCTTCTGTTTGCTAGTTGATCTTTTTATTTGTTCTATTCATTATTAAAAGAGGGATATTGAAGTCTTCAGATACTATTGTTGAATTGTCTATTTCTGTCTTCACTTCTGCCATTTTTTGTTTTATGTATTTTGGGGCTCTGGTTTTAGGTGCATAAATATGTAAAATTGTTACATCTTTTTGATGGATTGACCATTTTATCATGAAATGTTCCTCTTTATCTCTAGTAACATTTTTTTGTTTTAAAGTCTGTTTTGTCTGATATTATGATAGGCATTTCAGATCTTTTTTGTTTGAAAAAAGATATATCATGCAAAAAACAATCTTTTTACTTTCAACTGTATTTGTGTCTTTGAATCTAAGGTGTCTCTAATAGCATATAGTTGGATCATTTTTTTAAAAGATTTTATTTAGGGGCGCCTGGGTGGCTCAGTCGTTAAGCGTCTGCCTTTGGCTCAGGTCATGATCCCGGGGTCCTGGAATCGAGCCCCGCAGCGGGCTCCCTGTTCGGCGGGAAGCCAGCTTCTCCCTCTCCCACTTCCCCTGCTTGTGTTCCCTCTCTCGCTGTGTCTTTCTCTGTCAAATAAATAAATAAAATCTTTAAAAAAAAAAAAGATTTTATTTATTTGAGAGAGCAAGTGTGCACAGGCAGGGGGAGGGGCAGAGGGAGAGGGACAAGCTGACTCCCTGCTGAGTGGGGAGCCTGATGTGGGGCTTGATCCTGGGACCCTGAGATCATGACCTGAGCTGAAGTGGGATGCTTAACCGACCGAGCCACCCAGGGCCCCTTGAATGTTTTTCTTAAGTGTCTAATGATCCTTGGCCCTTTGTTTTGTTTAAGAATGAGATACTAAAAAGTGGACTGGAAGATTGGGGTTTATATTGTGTACGTGGAAGTGTATGAGATACTTATTTACTATTGGGCATTATTCAATTACTTTTTAAAAAATAATTGGTTGATGACCCTTGCCAAAGTTAGTATTTCAGAGGAAGCCTCCAGTCTCTTTCCACAGTGATTTATGTCTTAATGCTGACATTCTTGTATCAGAGAGCCAGGAGCCCACTCTTCACTATGGTGACTTCTTTCTTTCTTTCTCTTTTTTCATTCTTCATTTTTTGTATATGGTTCATCTAATTCATGATTGTTTTCTGTGAGATAATATTAGCTCTCTCTCAGTATCTCTTAAGTTGTGGCTTTCTCTTCTCTTTTCAATCAATTAGCACACTTTCATCCACTTTCCAAAACCATGTTGAACTCCCTCTTCCACCATTTTGTTTGTCCTTGGTGGTTTATATTCTTTTTATATCATTATTGTCACTTTTCATTTTGTTGTGGAGGTAATGGAAATAAATACTTACGTTCAGTTTGCCATGTTTAGTGACAGGCCTCAATGGCCTCAGTAATTATAGTTTTAAATTAGGGGAACAATGATAAAGTTTTTGAATGTGGTTTATTAATAGTGGTTAACAGTCCAGACTCTGGTGTTGTATTTGTGGAGTTTGAGTTACCCATCTGATGCATATCAGTGTTGGAACCCACCCCCTTCTGATCCTACATGTTTTGCTTGGTATATGAAGAAAATATGGTCCTGACCACTCTTTACCCAGGCCGTTCTCACAGCTGTGTTTTTAACAAGCAACCTTGAGGGATGAAGTAATATTTTCCTGATATATAGAGGAGGCTTGCTTACTGCTTGCTGTAAAAGTGATTGTTTCTCAGTGTTCCTTGCTGTAGTGCAAACCCATTCTACTTGACCATTCATCTGGACTATGTCATGTTTCCCCCAAGGAACTTGATGGTAAGCAGAATGACACAATGTCTCGGCTCTCTTGCTGCTTCTTATAAGTAATACATTTCTTTTTCTCTAATGCAGGAGTCTTTGTCTTCTGTCAGCATCCATTAAACAGTAATAGGCTAACTTTTGACTTATAGGTAGCATAAAATTCAATCCCAGACTTGGCAATCAGGTATGTGATTTTGAGTAAATTTTCTGATCTGTACTTGTTTCCTCATTTTTAAGATGAGGATAATCCCGGAGTGCCTGAGTGGCTCAGTCGGTTGAGTGTCCAACCCTTGGTTTTGGCTTAGGTCGTGATATCAGGGTTATGAGATCGAGCCCTGCATCTGGCTCTGTGCTCAGCATGGAGTCTGCTTGAGATTTTTCCCCCCTCCCTCTCCATTCCCCTCTGTTCCTCCTCCTGCTTGTGTTCTCTCTCTCTCTTTAAAATAAATAAATAAATAAAATGAAGATAATCCTAATCCTCACCACAGATTCCTGAGTTTTAAATTAGTTAGAGTAAGGGCACCTGGGTGGCTCAGTCGGTTAAGTGGCTGCCTTTGGGTTATGATCTAAGGGTCCTGGAATCGAGCCCTGTGTCAGGCTCCCTGCTCAGCGGGGAGTCTGCTTCTCCTTCTGCTCCTGCTCCCACCGCTTGTGCTCTCTTTCTCTCCAATAAATAAATAAAATCTTTAAAAAAATTTAGAGCATATAGAGTTGTTAGTATTGTGCCTTGCATATATATTAGTAATATGGCAGATATAGAGGCCGCAAATGTCTGTATTTGGAGAAGCTTGGGGTTAATTAGATTTGATATGTTTTTGCTGCAATTAAAAAAAATCTATTTTGGATACCTGAAACCATAAAAATCCTAGAAGAGAACACAGGCAGTGGGTTTTTTGACATTGGCCCTAGCAGCTTTTTTCTAGATATGCCTCCTGAGGCAAGGCAAACAAAAACAAAAATAAACTCCTGGGAACACATCAAAATAAAAAGCTCTGAACAGTGAAGGAAACAATCAACAAAACTAAAAGGCAACCTGTGGAATGGGAGAAGATATTTGCAAATGACATATTTGATAAAGGGCTAGTATCCAAAGTATATAAAGAACTTATAAAACTGAACAGCCCCCCCAAATAATCTAATTAAAAATGGGCAGAAGATATGAACAGACATTTCTCCAAAGAAAACCTACAGATGGCCAACAGACACATGAAAAGATGTTCATCATCACTTACCATCAGGGAAAAGCAAATCAAAACTACAATGAGATATCACCTCACACCTATCAGAATGGCTAAAATCAACAACATGAGAAACAGCAAGTGTTGGTGAGGATGTGGACAAAGGGAAACCCTCTTGCACTGTTGGTGGGAATGCAAACTTGTTCAGCTACTCTGGAAAACAGTATGCAGTTTCCTCAAAAAGTTAAAAATAGAACAAGCCTATGATCCAGCAATCATACTATGGGGTATTAACCCAAAGAATAAAAAAACACTAATTCAAAGGGATATATGCACTCCTATGTTTATTGCAGCATTATTTACAATAGCCAAATTATGGAAGCAACCCAAGGGTCTGTCCATTGATAGATGAATGGGTAAAGAAGATGTGGTATATATATGCAATGGAATATTATTCAGCCATCAAAGAGAATGAAATCTTGCCATTTGTAATGGCATGGATGGAACTAGAGAGTACTATGCTAAGTGAAATAAGTCAGAGAAAGACGAATACCATATGATTTCACTCGTGGAATTTAAGAAACAAAACATATGAGCAAAGGGAAAGAAAAAAGAGAGGCAAACCAAGAAATAGACTCTTAACCATAGGGAACTGACTGATGGTTACCAGAAGGGAGGGGGGTTGCGGGGGTAGGTTGAATAGGTGATGGGGATTAGGAGTGCATTTGTGGTTATGAGCACCAGGTGATGTATGGAAGTGTTGAATCACTATATTGTATCCCTGAAATTAATATAACACTATATGTTAACTAACTGGGATTAAAAAAGAACTTAAAATCTATTTTGGGTCTTGTTATTATAGGAGAGTGGAATTTATGGCACATATAGGCATACTTTTAACAAGTGTCTTGGCAGTCATGATTGGCTTTTAATATTATTCTGGTTGCTTCCAGTCTGTTTGCTATAATTACTGTATTTATATTCTGTTTCATTCTGCAGGTCATTTGAGGTGCATTATAATAAACATGCATTAAAGTAAGATGTAGAAATATGGATAAGATTGGAAAATTGAATGTAGGGAAAATTAATGTCTACATTTGTATGTCACTGGGGATCCTATGCAGTTTCTAAAAGGAAGAGTAACTTTTGGCTTTTTGTTTGACTTTTTGTTTTTTTAGTTCAGTGATTATTAGTTGTTGGGGGATAGGATGTAGGTAGTCCTCCTGGGTGGTTTATCAGAACCTTGGTTGGAGGTGTATAGTGTAAAAACATGTTTTTGTTTTTGAAATAAACAGTGTGGAATATAAAACTTGATCAAGTGTTTGTAGCTGGTGCTGATTCACGGAGGAAAGAAAAGAGTGAGAAAGCATTGCAGGGGCTTGGCAGAAAAACCGTTCCTGTGATAGATTGTATCACTTTACTAGCAGAGACCTTTTTCCTTCTTTTTCTGGTATACTCTCATGGCAGCTGATACTAGTAATCAAGGCACTTGAATTTAGGTGCTTTTGATTAGCTTGCCAGTAGCTCCCTCTGGCTCTTCCCATTTCCCAACTTTTACCATTTCGTTAATGGGAACATGCACATTTTTCTTCACTTTGATTGGAATATTTGGTTTGTGTTTGAAACTGTTGTGCTAAAACAGGTGTCAGTGATGCTTTTAGACTCAAGGCAAAGCAGGAATTAGGGTAAAGTTATTAGCATTTATTGTATAAGCTCGTCTCTGATGTGTAATAGACCCTGCTGCCCAAGTTGAGGCAGAGGGAAATAGTGGGGAGTAGAGAGCCACAGGGCCATCTTGGCTTCCATGTTACAGAAGCTGGGTTGCTGGCACATACATCTTAGAGTCTACCTGGACTCTACGTTTGTATGCATTTGTTTATCTTTTCAGATTAATTAAAGCTGCAATGACTTTTTTAAAAAAATATTTTTAAGTAATCTCCACACCCAACGTGGGGCTTGAACTTACAACCCTGAAATCAAGAGTCACATGCTCTACCAACTGAGCCAGCAGGTGCCCCTAAAGCTGCATTGACTTTTATATGGATCTCTTTCTGTAAAATAAGTATATTTTTATATTAGAAGGAGATGCAGCGTTACAATTAAATTGCATTGTGTTTGCTTTGATGGAGAAATATGTACAGAAAAGGGAATAATTAATTTCTTTGCGAGGTTTTTTTTTCTTAAATTTTTTGTTTGCCATAGTTGATGTAAATTTATTGGATAAAAGTTTGAAGGAGGTGAATGAGGCCAGTTATCAGACTGGGACTCTTGTGTTGTATTTCTTGTTCAGACTGTGTTTTGATAATTTAGCTTTTGTAGTCTGTATTTGGATTTTTAGTGGAGAGTAGATTCTGAATTTTTAAGATACATAACATAAAACCTTAATGTGAAGTATTCAGAAAGGAAAAACTGATATTTTTCATTCTTGGATTTATGTGTAAATAATTTGTATTTTAAATCTGAAATTTCTAGGAAGGATTAGAAATGATTAATTATTGCTGTCTTGGGGGGGACATTTTGGATCTAATTGCTGAGTTGATTGACTTAACCTTGTGTCATATTAAAGGTGAATGAGTAAGATCAAACATACTATTAACGATTTTTCAGTTGACCAGTTAGGGAAAGGTCAGGTTTTGACACCTGTCAGCCTCGTAGACAAAGGTTCTCTGTGTTCTTGCTGTTCAGAGTCTGATAGCTGTTTGTAATTTACCTTGATGTTTTAAAAAATCTTCTTAGGACAGTCAAAAATATTTTTTACCTGATTTGAAATACCAGTGGATTTAATGGCAGTACAGTGAAGATGAGCGTCTTAAAAGATGAATGTATTCCATGTGTTACAAATGAGAAGTCCACTGCATGTTAAGTAGAACAACTGTTGTTCCATTGTCAAATATGTTCAGGAAGGGAGGTTTTTTTTTTTTTTTAAGATTTTATTTATTTGACAGAGACACAGCGAGAGAGGGAACACAAGCAGGGGGAGTGGGAGAGGGAGAAGCAGGCTTCCCGCCGAGCAGAGAGCCTGATGCGGAGCTCAATTCCAGGACCCCGGGATCATGACCTGAACCGAAGGCAGACGCTTAATGACTGAGCCACCCAGGCGCCCCTGGAAGGGAGGGTTTTTGAGTGAAGGCATTGTGGTTGGTAACCTTATTACCTGGCTCACTGAAAACAAGTACTTGTAAAACTTTGGATTGCTTATTTTTACCTATTTTAAAATAATTTTCCTTATCCTGAATCTGATATTTAAAATCTGTTTCTTATCCCTTGAAGTTTGGAATCTTAATTTCTTCTATATTAGAAATTATTTCATGTCATTTTTGGCTCAGTCCTTCTTTTCAGTGATCATGAATTAATGTTTAATTTGTCATTTGTTATTGGAAATGTCAGTTATGTGAATTTATTAGGAACTTCTGGATACTTTTCCCTAGTTAACATTGGAACATTGATTTTACATTGATTTAATAGTTTTACATGTTGAAGTTTAAAGTAGTTTTTGGTGTTCACTTGTGCATTATTATTTCTTAGATATTTGCAAGTTGGCCTTGAGGTAGTCATGGTTTTCTGATCATTTTGGCCTTTATTATATTGTTTTCGTAGCTAGTTGATCTAGTTAGGTTTGTTGTAGCTCTTTTGGACTGTGCATTCATCATTGTGGTCAACTCTTTCTATTACATAAAATAGGAAAATGCCATTCATTTGATATATATGACTGTCTTTGTAGCTACCCTCTGGGATATGTTTACAAATTATTATAAGCCTAGTAATAAGTTGCAAAGCAATTTTAATGTGCTTGCAAAATCGAGAAATGTGTACTTTAATTTTCCCTCTGACGTGGAATAAATTTCAGCCAATGGGGAGTCTGATGTTACAGCTGAGACAAAACACGCACATGTCAAAACGGACATCTAGTGGAACACACTAGAGAACAAATGTATTTGATGAGCATGGAAGCTTTTCATAGGACGTCTGACAAGCCATTAACCATGACAGGAGTGGAAAGGGGGCCTGGAGAAGAGTGAAGTGGGATGGTAAGCACATACGATTAACTCTTGGCAACCCTGAGCTGAGAGCGCACTCCTCAGCTCCGTCTTTGCACCCGGCTTCCCTGCTCCAATACCTGGGAACTCTGCCGCACTCAGGCACCCCTGGTCTTTCTGTGACCCTGAGGGTCCTTAGACCACCCTGTCCCAGCGAGGGTTCCACCCCCCACTTAGCCACTAGAGCGACGTCCTTCAGCGGAGCAGACTTCTAAAAGTTCCGATTTTGTGCTCTGCTGCTCTATCATTTGCCGGTAGCGGCTGATGGAGGCCCCCTCCCCCGCCATCTATCTTCCCGTATATCGCCTCAGATTCACTTCTCTGCACGTCCTACCTTCCAGAAAGTGGTCGCTTTTCTGTTCAGAGAGTTGCTGCTATTCTTTTCTTTGATCTCCTGTTGAGTTCATAGGTGTTCAGAATGGTTTGATCCCTATCTAGCTGAATTCCTGGGACCAGACGAAATTTAGGTTTCCTACTCCTCCGCCGTCTTGCTCCTCCTCCCACACATACTATTAACTCTTGTTGGAAATTCCAGACTTAAAAGGAACTGAGGGAGAAAGGATTAATAATCAGATGAAGGTTCAAGTTTATTTTCAGAGTGGGGAAGTAAACCGTTTTATTTATTTGTTTATTTATTTTTTATGATTTATTTATTTGAGAGAGAGAGCACAGGGGGAGGGGGCAGAGGGAGAGAATCTCCAAGCAGACTCCCCACTGAGCATGAAGCCTGATGTGGGGATTGATCCTACGACCCATGAGATCGTGACCTAAGCTGAAACCAAGAGTCAAGTGCTCAACTGACTGAGCCACCCAGGTACCCCGTGGATCATTTTATATTCCAAGAATTTGAAGTGGGCAATTTTGAGTTGAATTGTCTAATGGATTCCAGCATGGTGCTGAGTGTTGAGTAAAGGAGTTAATTTCCAGAGAAAATACTACTCAGTTCAAAAGATTTCTGTTTCATAAACATGAGGTAATCTTTAAGATGAGTACAGTAACATGGAATACTTATCTTTTTCAGGGTTAAATATTAGGTAATAGGTATATATATGTCCTATATGAAATGAGCTTTTTCTGTTGAACTGAATTTGAGGGATTATGCTGGTTAGCAGATTTCCATTTGTTCTGTATTCTTTATAGGAAAATTTATGATTTGCACAGAGCTCTTTATGTGTTTCTGTTGCAATTGCATACCTTTAACTTATTTTCTTTCTTTTTTTTTTTAAGATTTATTTATTTATTTATTTGACAGAGTGAGAGAGCACAAGCAGGGGGAACAGTAGAGGGAGAGGGAGAAGCAGGCTCCCCGCCAAGCAGGGAGCCCGATGTGGGGCTCGATCCCAGGACCCTGAGATCATGACCTGAGCCGAAGGCAGACAGATGCTTAACCATCTGAGCCACCCAGGCGCCCCACCTTTAACTTATTTTCAAATGATGTAAGGGAAGGCATTAATAGGGCTTCCTTTCTATAAGCACACTCTACAAATATAATCCTCTTAACCTCATGTTGTTTTTTGACATCAGATAATTATGGAAGCTAACTTTGTATTGTTTCATATATATTTTTAGGTAGCTATAGTATTAGATTTGGAGAGTGAGGAAAAGGTTTATTGAATTCTTTTACTTAATTGAGGACTCACTGTTTATGCATATAATTGTAAAAATACACCATAGCAGATGGTCTTTAGTGGCAATATTTTAGAAGTTCACAAAATTTGGATTTTCCTTATCAAGCTACAAAATTAGATTTTGCTCATTATAAGATAGTTTAAACCTAGAGATGCTATGACTAAATGTGAAACTTCAAGCTGAGTTACCCTTGAAGGCTAAAATTAACATACGCAAAAATTTTCAAATAACTTACGAAAGTCATTTTTCTTTTTTAAAGTTTTTGTATAGCTTTTGAATACAGAATTCCTTGTATTCTTATTGGTGATGACTTCATGCCTCTGACTTTGCCCTTGAAAAAGTATGCTGTAGCTGAGCTGAAGTTTCTCACCTAATAATGTTATATATATGTTGCTATTTAGATCCTAAAAGAATGAAATTAATTTACTAAATATCATTTTTAGTGTTCTGATATTCTCTCTTTTACATTGTATAGTGTTACTTATGTTTACATTGTATAGTGTTACTTATGTTTTCTGAAGGTCTTCAAAAAAAGACTGAATTTTTTTTTTTTTAAGATTTATTTTTTTTTATTTTTTTTTATTTGAGAGAGAGAATGAGATAGAGAGAGATAGCATGAGAGGGGGGAGGGTCAGAGGGAGAAGCAGACTCCCCGCCGAGCAGGGAGCCCGATGCGGGACTCGATCCCGGGACTCCAGGATCATGACCTGAGCCGAAGGCAGTCGCTTAACCAACTGAGCCACCCAGGCGTCCCAAAAAGACTGAATTTTTAAATGTATATTTTTTCAATCTATAATCTTCCTTTCTCTTGTCTCCTGCTGCCCTCTCCTCCCTGAAAGTTTAATCCTTTTTAGTTGAAGTCCTGTCATGGACTAGTTCAGAGCCTAGATCAGAGTGCCGTATCCTAGGTCTTTGGGATACGATTAAGAACCAGGGTTGTGGAAGGCTGATGGAGTTGCAGGAAAAAATCATTTTGTGTTGTTCTAGTCATTGAGTGGCTAAGTCTGAGTTACAAAGGCAGGAGGAAGTAGTTGCCAGTTAGCCCAGGCCCTATCAGTATATCCATCCTTCTATTCCCCACCCTTCTGAAGACAGAGATAAAGCAGTTGAAATTCTTACTCTGTACTCCTTTCTCTCTCTTTACTCCCTCGTTGCTGCTGATTGCTAATCTCCTTGGCTTTCAGATTCCTGGTGCCTCCTCCAGCTATTGATACCTGCCAGCTCTCTGGCTTTTTCCCTGTTCATCTCTGCTCAGAGTGTGCTCCCCCAATTCCAGTGTTGCATGAAGCTTTTGGGCAAGAGAATACTTCTGTTGTCTATATTGGAGTCGAGTAGCCAAATATATTCCGGCTTCTTTTAGTTGATCCAGAGAGTGTCACCTCTGTATGAATGTTAGAAAATCTGGAGGACTGTTTCGGAGCTTGCATGGGGTCCTTGTTCCCCAAGGAAGGAATACTTGTTGGTAACCTGAATGAGCAGTGGACTTATTAAGGTTTGGGTCTCCACGGTGATCTAAGGAGACAGAGGAGAGAAGTTAGTCACTAAATAGCTGACATTTGTTATGTGTTCACTGAATGCCAGGCACTAAGCTAAATGCTTTAAATGGATTATATAAGTTAATCCGGACAGCAGTTCCATGAGGAAAGGTTAGAGAGGTGAGGTAACTTACCCAGAGTTAAATGCTAGAACTGGAACTCAAAAATCTGACCTGGAGGTTTTTGAAATGTGTATAGCACAAAACATGTTACTAAATATATGAGCACATTTCCTCCCGGCTAGTCCTTAACTAGCAGTGAAATGAAGTGGAATAGCTGCTGACATTTAAGGTGACAGCGCTCATCAAAAGGGATACACAAACACAGGTGTGAGATTAGAGATTTACATTAATGTAGGAAATTAAAGCATTAACTGTAATTTTACTAAGATGTTTTATTTTAGCTGACAGTTCTTAGCAGAAATGGAAACACAATATATTAAATATGCCATAAGTAGTTTTCCCAATATAATATGTGTGCTACCTCTAGGGAAAACATTATATTTACACAGCTCAGTTGTTGAAGGGCTCATTATCTTGACCATGGCTATTCTATACCCTATGTTGCTTTTCTTCTCTGGTACTTTTTTTTTTTTTTTCCGAACATTTCTTTGGTCACATTGTATGTTTTAGTTCATGTTCAACAATAGACTCCTGTAATATTCAAAGGTCAGTGGAAGCCAAAATTCAGGAGTAGATTTTATGCTTGAGATAGGAATAATTTAACAGGGTGGTAAAAAGAAAGTTACAGGCTTGATTTGGTTTTGTTCTTGGCTTAGAAGAAAGGAGGAGGACCTTCTTTAGAGAGAGGTCCACTGGTTGTTTTAGACTGGGCCTTTTAGGAAGATAGCTCCTTGGTTCATTCTAGGGGTTCTGGACTCCAGGGGCTACTCTGCTAATAGATACTTTGGACATCTTTGTGGTATATTTCTGATGGTTGTAACAATGATTGGTGGGTGCTACAAGCGTTTAATAGGAGATGGGGATGCTGGAGTGTCTGCAATGCATTGGATAGTTCTGTACAACAATGTGTTTTTCCATGTCTTTATTGATTTTTTTATTGTTCCTTTAAAAAATTTATGTGGGGTAAAAAAAACAAAAAACCTGTTTCTCATGATCTGTATCTAGACCCAAACACTGTTTTATAAATATACATAAAGTGTTTTTTTTCCCCCATGGCTTTTGTGTACCCTGATAATTTCTGGAACGAAACTACTGCGTGAATTGATGGATAATTATGCTTTGTTTTGTTCCATATGTTTCTGTAAGTTCACCTTTTTGGAAAAGCACTTCACTGATGTGGCATTTGAGGCACCAACACACACACTATATCAGTCTGCATTGGTGGAGGTTGCATTCATAGTGTTGCTAGGAATGGGTACAGTATTTACTTGATTATGACTTTTTTTTTTTTTAAAGATTTTATTTATTTGACAGAGGGAGATAGTGAGAGCAGGAACACAAGCAGGGGGAGTGGGAGAGGGAGAAGCAGGCTTCCTGCCAAGCAGGGAACCCGATGTGGGACTCGATCCCAGGACCCTGGGACCATGACCTGAGCTGAAGGCAGTCGCTTAATGACTGAGCCACCCAGGCGCCCCATGACATTTTTTTTTTTAAGATTTATTTATTTGAGAGAGTGTGTGCATGTGAGTGGCGGGGAGGGGCGGTGGGAGAGGGAGAGAGAATCTCAAGCAGACTGCACACTAAGCGCAGAACTGGATGTGGGGCTCACTTTCATGACCCTGAGACCATGACCTGAGCCGAAACAAAAGTTGGACGCTTAACCGACTGAGTCACCCAGGTGCCTCTTGATTATGACATTTAATGCACTATGTGTGATTGTTTATGTATGTTAGTATTATTTTGTTTTAGATTGCTTTTCTGTTTCTTTTATATTTTAGTTATGGAGTTACCCCTTTTTAAAAAACAGACTTTTTACTTCACTAACACTAAAGTAGCTGTCATCCCAGACATATTGTTTCCATAACTAAGGTTATATCTGGATGTCTTACTATTATTTGTAAAAAATAATCTTCTTAAACCCTCTGTATTGTGTAGTTCCAGTATGCACAACAACTGTGAGCATAGCACATGGAGACGGTCAAAAGTGGCATCAAAATAATACTTCTTTATAGTCCCTTTCATAAACAGAGTTCAAAACTCTTCATGTATTGTGGATGTAGAGCTTCCTAGTGTCCTAGTGGAACAGGGCAAGCAGACTTCTCAGATGAGGGGAATTAAGACTGGCTCTCTGCTCACAGATCATTTGGTGGGCCTGGGGTGGGACATTCAGTTCTTTCTCTTCCCTTTGGAGATATCTTCATAGAACATAACGAAGGTGCTTTTTTCCTGAGATTGTGCTGTTCGTATAGTGAGGTTTCTGGTCTTTGGATCACTTATGTATAGAAATAATTCCTAGAAATTGTATTATTTATGGCGACTTAAAGTAGACTTGAGAAATGTTAATCATAAGAATTCTAATTTTTAAATTTATTTATATTTTAATGCATGGTGATGATGATGTGTATAAACAATAGAGGAATTCCAAGCACCAAACCATTGAGAGAACTTTGCCTTTGGACCTAGGGACCTATAAAATTTATATATTAACTTGTCAGTTTACAGGTTCTGAAGATAAACCTGAGGGATGGAATGGGTGGGTTAGGATGATCTCTTTCTTTTGCTTTGTGGGGGCTCACCAGCTGCTGGAGCTCTGTTCTGAGGACTGGTTGGTGATAGAGGGTCTTGGAACCTGCCTTTCTTTTTTTCTAGGAACAGCAGCCTGCTCTTCCTTAATGTAGTGTAGTACTCTTTCTTCTTTCCAGCTTGAACACACATAGTTCTGTCATCCTATTTTTCCTAACCGCAGCATAACTCCTACTCCTCTGAGATCTTCTTTTTTTTTTTTTTTTTTTTTGGAAGATTTTATTTTATTTAATTGACAGAATGTGAGAGAGGGAACACAAGCAGGGGGAGTGGGAGAGGGAGAAGCAGGCTTCCCGCGGAGCAGGGAGCCTGATGTGGAGCTTGATCCCAGGACCCTGGGATCCTGACCTGAGCCGAACACAGACGCTTAGTGACTGACCCACCCAGGTGCCCTTGGTTGTACATTTTTATGACAAGGAAGTTTGTAGTTAAATTGTGGGGAAGGGGCGCCTGGATGGCTCAGTCAGTTAAGCGTCTGCCTTTGGCTCAGGTCATGATCCCAGGGTCCTGGGATCGAGCCCCACATCAGGCTCCCTGCTCTGCGGGAAGCTGCTTCTCCCTCTCCCTCTGCCTGCTGCTCTCCCTGCTTGTGCTCTCTCACTCTCTCTCTGTCAAATAACTGAGTAAAATCTTAAAAAAGAAAAAAAAAATTATGGGGAAGAGAGGGAGGGGAGGCTAGTGAGATAGGATAAGGGCAGGAAGGAATTGCTGAAACTTTTTGAGGAGTGGACTGACATGTTTTAATTTAGTATGATAAAAGAGAACCACAGTAGCTGAGTGAATAAGGAAGTCCAGAGTTGAGACCCAAGTTGAGATTTTTTTTTTTTTTTTTTTTTTTTTTTTTTTTTTTTTTAAAGATTTTATTTATTTATTTGAGACAGAGAGAATGAGAGAGAGAGAACATGAGAGGGGGGAGTGTCAGAGGGAGAAGCAGGCTCCCTGCCGAGCAGGGAGCCCGATGCGGGACTCGATCCAGGGACTCCAGGATCATGACCTGAGCTGAAGGCAGTTGCTTAACCAACTGAGCCACCCAGGCGCCCCGAGATTTTTTTTTTTTTAAGATTTTATTTATTTATTTGACAGAGAGAGAGACATCGACAGAGGGAACACAAGCAGGGGGAGTGGGAGAGGGAGAAGCAGGCTTCCCGCGGAGCAGGGAGCCCGATGTCGGGCTCGATCCCAGGACCCTGGGATCATGACCTGAGCCGAAGGCAGACGCTTAACTGACTGAGCCACCCAGGCGCCCCCGAAGTTGAGATTTAAGATTATCAGGTAATATTGGACACCACTTCATGTATCTTTAAGTGGGCCTGCCTACTAGCTGACCATGAGAATGAGTCTATTAAAGCCTTAATGAGATTAATTAACACTAAGATCCTCAGAGTAAAAATAATTCCTCTTAATTGTGGTTGTTTCACATATCTACAGATGTGGTGAAATGGCACGGAACTGTACACATGCATTGTACCAACGTCATTTGTCCTGGTTTAGGTTTTGTACTCTAGTTATGTAAGATATAACCATTGAGGGACCCTGGGTGAAGGGTACAAGGGAACTCTCTGTCCTGTTTTTGCAACTTGTGGGTCTATAATTATTTTAAAATGAAAAGTTAAAAAAAATTAAAAGTTAAAGAAAAAAAGATTACCAAGTAGTAGAATGTTGAGACTTACAGCAGAGTTCTGTTGAGATGTTGCCAGTTTCTCTGTTAACAACAAGGAAAATTTGTTGAGTGAATGACCAAATGAAGGACTGAATGAGGGTCTGAATTATAGAAGTGACTGTGGCGATGGAAAGAGGTGGGCCAACACGGTAGACGTGGAAGGAGCCTGAAGATTTGATGACTTAGTGGAATGTGAAATGAAGATGACTCCAAGCTATTTGGTAGATAAAGAATAGTGTATTAGTAATGGTAGGGAATATAGAAATAGGAATATGTTTTTGGGATAGGATGGTATATTTGGTTGTGAATATACTGCTTATGAGTGCTGGTAGGCCAGTGGAGATAGGCAGTGGACAATTCAGCATATAAGGCTGTGTTCAAGAGGTCATGGTTGAAAGTATATAATCAAAATACATATGTAACAGTAGTATTTGAATCTGTGGAAAAGAAGATTGCTAAGGGAGAGTGTATGAGTGAGAAAATGTGGGAAAATTAATCTCATAATGGATTTTTTATGACCCTGGGTAAGTTACCTAACCTTTCAATGCCTCATTTTCTTCTACAATAAGATAGAGAACATCTTAGTATATTCCTCATAGAATTGTTGTGAAACTGAAAGAAATTATCTATGTAAATTGCATAGTGCTTGGCACATTGTGAACACTAAAGGTTAGCCATTTTATTATTTAGTAAGCATTTTGCTTATGCATATGAAAACAGCAGACTCTAACTCTAGAAGTTATATTGAATGTTTAAAATTAAACAAGTGATTTTTATTAGTGATATTTTTTATTTCTCAGATTAGAACTTTTTGGTGTTTGAAGTTCTGGTTAGTTATAATCTTGGAACTAATCTTTGTGGTTAATTACTTTAAGGCATTTTTATAGAAACATGTTATTTTTTTTGGACTGTTAATACCTCTGTGATGCAAACTTTTTGGTACAATACTTTTACCTTCACTTTACTCCTGTTTCTTAATTATGTAATTCCTTCACCTTTTGGGACTTGGAGATAAACTCTTGGTTGAATATATAATATTTTTGTTTAATTAGGTTGAGAGTAGGGTAGATGAGGATGATGATATTAAAACTGAATCTAGTACTGGACAAGTTTCTTCCAATGAGGATGGGATACAAGGAACCCCGTTGTATTTGGCTTTTGTTTCTTTTCTCTGTGACAGGATTATTATGCTCTAGAAGTGTCATTTGGGGGAGCCAAAGCACTGTACTTTAACTTCCAATGGTCCGATCAGTGCAGAAGGGAAAAAAGTAGTGAAATGAATTGAAGTTCATGCTTTGCAGGTGTTTATATGTCTCTTCCTTCTGCTTTAATAGTAAAAGGCTACGGGGGTTTGTTAAATAGCAAATGAATTAAGACTAAAGGTTGGGCTTTTATATTCCTAGAGTTTTAACTTTTTACATTTGCCTTTTAGTTGCCCTATTGATAATTCAAGGGTTAAGAGAAATAAGTTTTTTTCGGCTGGATATATATCATATCACTTCAGAGCTGTAGTTGCTCCAAATTAGGCTGTTGATGCTGTGTCTGAGACCCACTATGAACTACTAAAAGAACAGTCTTTGGAATGTAGGCTTGATTTTTCCAGTCAATGAACCGACTAATATTTTCGGAGTGCCTGTAGATGCGAAACACTAAATTATATTAAAAATATTGCCACTTCAGTAAGTCCTTAAAGAAACAATTTTGGTGCTGTTTGGTTGATTAGTGTACATCAGAGCTATTGTTTGGGCTCTCCAAATACAGGTTGTTCAGGAATGCAGTCGGATCTGCATACAAATGGATTGGAATTTGGATTCGGAAAGGATAGCTTCTTGTTTATTCTGTGTCAGTTTTCGTTTGGTATGTTGTATATTCTTTAAAATGAATTAGAATTTATTTGAGTGTTCCTTTTTAATATAAGCTTGACATGATTATTTTTCTTTCTATTTATCACTCCCTTTGACACACAAGCACACATGCATGTGCACACACACAAAAGAAGAGCTATGGTTTGGGTAGTATTCATAGCAGGATAAAGATAATTTATTTGAAGTTTGTAGTAGGTTGCTATCTTTAGTCATGAGAAAAGTCTACTTTCAAATTTCACTGCTGCTTTTTGGTAAGAGGATTAGTTCTAGAACAGAGGGGCTATTTCCAAGACCATGTCTTCATCAGAAGCTGGAGTTTAATATATGTTAGAAAAGATACACGCTTCCTCCACCATCTCTTAAGCTCTTGCTATTTATTATCTGACTTGTTTATCAAATCCTGGAAATTGGTACCTTTGGTAGCTAATGGGGTGTTTTGGTCAGTTAAGAGTGGAGATACTTTAAAAAAAAAAAAGTCAGCATCACTGAGTGTGAGAGAATGTATTGCCTGTAGATAAAAGTAATGGCTTATCTTGTTTTTTTGTGATGGCCCCTTTGCTCCTTTATTGTCCTGTGGTCTCTTTCTAACAAAGAAAATTGACAAGTTACTTACCTTTTTATGAGTGCTTTTCTTGAAAACTGTATGATTGAATGTTTAGTGAAATTAACCTTCTGCAGTACTTAATGGCAGCAGAGAGATGCTTGCTTCTTCCTTCCTTTCTTCTTAAAAATGCTGTTTGAATATAGTTTGGGTGAGTTGACCTCTGAGGTAGTTGATGGAGAGAATTGAAATGAAAAATTTTTTTCTCTTCTGAGTATTGTGTTAATTTGCCCCAAATGACATAATTAGCTTAAATGTTGTGAAGTGTTAGGTTTTAGCCAACTAAGCTGAATTTAATTTGTATGTCTTTATTTTTACTGTAGATGGGGTAAACTTTGATAATTAATAAAGATTTAAAGGAATATCTAACTGATAAATTCACCCTGTTTCACCTTCTTAAACCTAAGAAGCATAATTTGGCTAAATTATGCAAAATGCTAATTAAAGGGTTTAATTTGCTAATCATCTCAGTTTGATTAGAGGCAGATGCTGATTATCTGCACAAGTCTAAATGGACCTTTCAGAGATGGCTTTCATTATTTAAAATCAACTTGTCAAACTAATTAAGACATAAATTTAAGGAATAACAAATACCAGTAGTTATCTGTAGACTTTTAGTATAATGCAAGGCTGCATAATTCATAAATGCTGTGCATCAGAGACTTGGTATATACAGTGTCATTAGGCATTTCAGTATTTTCAAAGTTTAAGAGTTGAACTTTGGCTTTTTTACTGAGCTCATTAGATTGTCTGGTCATACCTTTGTTGGTCCTTTGGGTCTCTGATATTTTTCCTGGCTCTTTTTTCCTTCTAGGAAGGAAAAGGACACTGCAAGGGAGCCAAGACAATCCTGTGCATGTACATTTAAACCATACATGGAAATAGGCAGGTATATCATAGATAGGTATACCAGGTTCCTCAGAGGTGACCAAAACTTCCTCTTACAAATCTGAGAGATGTGGTAGGAAACTCTTAACAGGCATGGGTCAGTGTTAATGCCAGGATGCGGGGCGGCGGGAGACACGACATCTTAGTTCAGTAACTGAGGAAGAATTTGGATCCATGCTCCTAGCCTTTTATTCTTCCTGGCTTGTCTTTTTCTCAGGGTGTGCAAAGATGTAAAACTATTTACAGTTCAGTCAAGTGTCTGTGGCTGATTTAGGGTTAAGAGTGGAGAAACCAAGGAAGACACTATTCCTAATTTGACTCAGATACGAAAGGCCCAGTAACAGAAAATGTTTGGGGTTTTTCATTGCAGACTTAGGGTGTTGGGATAGAGGATCTGAGGTATATACATACAATCCTGCTTTGACCTGTACCAAGGTCAAAGGTAGTAGGGCGAGGTAGCATGATGTCTAAGTGGGGATAATCTATATGTCATATGGCCTAGGGGTAGAATGCACAGGTTCTGGTGCCATACTACCTGGGGTTGAATACTGGTGCTGCCACTTAGTAGTTTTTTTTTTCCCCCTCCAATCTGGTTTTCTCATCTGAAAAATAAAAAATATAATAATACTATCTCATAAGGTTAGGCGGCTTCAATTAAATTAATACATGTTAAGGTATTTAGAACACTGCCTGGCAGATAGTAAGCACATACTAAATTTTAACTATTATTTTTATTTGTTACTTTCTAGCTTCTTTGTGAGATTTGCAAAAGATGGTGTACATAGAGAACATTGGGTTCTTTCCCCTAATACCCTTTGAGTCATTTAAAAATGATTGCTACCTGCACCAAAACCCATAAAATACCTAGGAATAAACCTAACCAAAGAGGTAAAAGATTGGTACTCTGAAAACTATAGAACGCTTATGAAAGAAATTGAGGAAGACACAAAGAAATGGAAAAACATTCCGTGCTCATGGATTGGAAGAACAAATTTTATTAAAATGTGTGTACTACCCAAAGCAATCTACATATTCAATGCAATCCTTATCAAAATACCACCAGCATTTTTCACAGAGCTGGAACAAACAGTCCTAAAATTTGTATGGAACCAGAAAAGATCCTGAATAGCCAAAGGAAGGTTGAAAAAGAAAACCAAAGCTGGAGGCATTGCAATTCCGAACTTCAATCTGTATTCCAGTGCGTAATTATCAAGATAGTATGGTACTAGCACGAAAACAGACACGGAGATCAATGGAACAGAACCCAGAACCCAGAATGGACCCTTAACTGTATGGTCAACAATCTTCAACAAAGCAGGAACGAATATCCAATGGAAAAAAGACAGTCTCTTCAACAAATGGTGCTGGGAAAATTGGACAGCCACATGCAGGAGAATAAAACTGGACCACTTCCTTACACCGTACAGAAAATAAATTTAAAATGGATGAAAGACCTAAATGTGAGACAGGAATCCATCAAAATCCTAGAGGAGAACCACAGGCAGCAACCTCTTTGACCTTGTCCATAGCAGCTTCTTCCTTGACACGTCTCTGAAGGCAAGGGAAACAAGGGCAAAAACTGAACTATTGGGACCTCATCAAAATAAAAAGCTTCTGTACAGCGAAGGAAACAATCAATAAAACCAAAAGGCCACCGATGGAATGGGAGAAGATACTTACAAATGACATATTGGAGAAAGGGCTAGTTTCCAAAATGTATAAAGAACTTATTAAACTCAACACCAAAAAATAAATAATCCAGTTAAGAAATGGGCAGAAGACATGAACAGACTTTTTTCCACAGAAGATCTACCAATGGCTAACAGACACATGAAAAGATGCTCAATATCACTTATCATCAGGGAAATACAAATCAAAACCACATCGAGATACCACCTCACACCTGTCAGAATGGCTAAAATTAACAAGTTAGGAAACAACAGTTGTTGGTGAAGATGTGCAGAAAGGGGAACCCTCTTACACTGTTGATGGGAATGCAAGCTGGTGCAGCCACTCTGGAAAACAGTATGGAGGTTCCTCAAAAAGTTAAAAATAGAGCTACCCTATGACCCAGCAATTGCACTACTAGGTATTTATCCAGAGGATACAAACATAGTGATTTGAAGGGGCACATGTACCACAGTGTTGATAACAGCAACAATATATCAACAATAGCCAAACTGGAAAGAGCCCAAATGACCATCGACTGATGAATGGCTAAAGAAGATGTGGTGTATATATACACAATGGAGTATTACTAAGCCATCAAAAAGAATGAAATCTTGCCGTCTGCCAACAACGTGGATGGGACTAGAGTGTATTATGCTAAGCAAAAATAAGTCAGTCAGAGAAAGACAAATACCATATGATTTCACTCATGATGTGGGATTTAAGAAACAAAACAGATGAACATAGGGGAAGGGAAGGAAAAATAAGATAAGAACAGAGAGGGAGGCAAACCATAAGAGACTCTTGACTATAGAGAACAAACAGAGTTGCTGGAGGGGAGGGGGATGGGGGGATGGGCATTAAGAAGGGCACTTGTGATGAGCAGTGGATGTTGTATGTCAGTGATGAATCACTAAATTCTACTCCTGAAACTAATATTACACTGTGTGTTAACTAATGTGAATTTAAATAAAATCTTGGAAGAAAAAAAATAATTGCTATACATACATATATAATAACAAAAAATTATAAGAACCTCAGTTGTGTAAGATAAGCTAATAAAATTTGGAATACTGGAGTTTTATTAAAATGAGTAAGTGCAGATTTTGGTCTGATTCTTTATATGTAGTGCAAGTGGTTTAGGGGTGTGTAGAGATAGTTCCTAGACTGACAACTGGACAGTCCCTGATCATGTGTTATTTTCTATCTCCCAGAAGATTAAAACAATTTATTGTGTAATAGTTTTAAAGGGTAATAGAATGCTGTGGGTTTTGTAACTACTTAGACCAATAGAATTTGGTGGAAGTGACACTGTTATCAGTTTCTGGGTGCAGACCTTAAGAAACTGGCTGCTTCTACTTCCTTTGTCGGACATACTTTCTTTGGGAATCCTGAGATGTCACGTAAGAAGTCTGACTAGATGTGCTGAGATCTGCTTGCTGGAGACGTCTGTTCTGAAGCCTGGCGTACACTGGCAGCTGCCATACTGGAGAGGCCACGTCTCAGCACTCCTCGACATTCCCAGTGGAGCCCCGCGGTTAGCCATCTCTACCGTGGTGCCAGACATATGAGTGAAGCCATCTTGGACTCTTCAGTCTTTTCATCAGCTCAGGACCCCAAGTGACGTCATTTGATGCCACATGGAACAGAGGAATTGTATCCTTTCTGAATTTCTGACCAACAAAATTGGGAGAAAATAAAATGGTTGTTGCTTTAAGCCGCTAAGTTTTAGGGGTAATTTATTATGCAGTGATATGTAACTGGAAATGGTAGCTAAGCTAGAGCTTCTGACTTCTTAAATTTGAACAGAAGCCGAAACAGTGTACCCTAAATACTCTAAAACAACTCTACCATGATTTGGAAAGACTATGAAACGTAATGAAAATTATGTAACTCAGAACTATGGTTAATAGTATGGAAAATGAAATTCTGATCATTAGGTAAGTAGAGAAGGTAACTCTGAGGGAGTTCACATTACTCAGAAGGGAGAGAAATGGGAACATTCTTGATTAAATGCTTTCCACTTTTCAGAAGTTTGGTGAAGCTGCTTCAACAGAGTTAGCTGAGAAGTTTATGGCTTTTTAATTTTGAAGAGATGCTTGGTGCATTTCTGAATCTTGACGGGAGTCTGAGAATACTTTGAGGTCTTCTTGATTTTCAGAGAGAGCTTTTTATGTTTCAGGACCCGGGAGAGAGCGGTAATAAGGTATAAGGTAGTTGATGTTTTTAAACAGTGTTCTTACCCTCTCATGAGTTTGCCGAAATTTAGAGTGGTCCAAATTAATGACTTCATTTCAGAGTATAGATTGTGGAGAGTCCTTTTTGCTTGCTACACTCAATTCAGCCAAGAGATGGTGAACTAAGAGATATGGTTAGGGCTCTGTGTAGGTGCTATGGGGGATTTAAAGCACTTTCTTAAATAGAAAGGGTTATAAATAAGTGAGTAAAAGCAATCATAAGTTATACAGCCTCCTTGATTTTTGTGTGCTGTTTTGAAACGGTTGCAGATTTCTATTTTCTTTTTAATTTTCAGCATTTAATGGTTTGTATTGGTTCTCAGTATGTGGAGTTTGGATTATGGTAGTTAAGGGAGAAATTTTAATTCATATGGAAAATCTTGGAAATGATCTCTTATTGAAAAACTGAAAATGGATTAAAAAACCTTTAAGTCCAGGGAAGCAGGAGAGTAGAGGCCTAATAAGGCCTAATAAAACCTTTTTGTGTTGGCAGACACATTACTGCTATTATAACACTTTGCTTACGGAACAGGAGAATCAGGGATAAATGTAGTACATACACAACTGTTTGAATTTGCTGCTTAGCTTTCTGGATTCCTTAAGCTGTATCACTTTTGGGTTGTAATGATCTTACTGGAGGCAAGAAACAAAGTGAACAAGATGATTCTCATATATGTGTCCCGAGGCTGCTGTTATTTATTTCTACAAAATAGAAATAATAATTTTGTCTTTTTTCTTTTTTGGTAACTCAAAGTTAACATTAGCAAGGAAGATATAGATAAGGAACCAAGTGATTGGTATTTTAAGAGATCAATGTCAGGATCATTACAGAGAACAACATAATGGCTCTAGAATGTATGAATTCAGTGTTTTCTCTTTTTGCAATTTTGAGCACATAGAATGAAAATGGCCACACTTAGGTGGGGTAGGAGTTTAGCTTTGGAAGGAGAAGCTCTTATACTACAATATGGATAAAATACATAATTACAGTATTACAAGAATGAGGGCTGTTATGGGGAGGGTGACATGATTATCTGTTCTTCAAGGCAGAAATGGGCTCTTTTTTCCCTATTTCTGATGTAGAGGAGTAGAAGGAGAGCTGTGACTTGATGGCGTACAGTGGAGTGGCCTCTGTGTAGTGCAGCTAGTGCTGCTTCCCCTCACGTCTGGTGTTGGCAGCGCTTGATAACCGGGTGTCCCTGAATAACACCAGCCTTTCTCGGTGGTATCATGGCTGCTTCCTGTATTTGAATCCATATTTTCAGTGCAGATGAAACACATGAATGTTTTAGGAATGGAATTAGAGATAGCACTGTAAGTTGAGGTAGGAGTGTAAGCAAGGGAAGGAAGCTCTTGATGGACTTTGAAGTATGACAAATGGATGAGTAGCCTCTTTCTTCCTTGATGGAGGGTAAATGTATAAGATGATGGGGAACGCTTGTCTAAATCCCTGTCAACGTCAGGAAGTGGCTTGGAGGGACTTGAATCTACCCGCCTCTTTCCTACTAAGGTACCCAAATTAACACAGTTTATAGAAAGTGTGCTTGCTATGCAGATGTATCTATAAGCTAAGTCCCTAGCTACCAGAATTCTACTCCCAGGTATATATGACATAGAAAATCTGGAGCTACTGATGTCCTTCATAGTACTTTATACTTAATATTTGATAATGCTTTATGTATACCCAGCATTATGTTCTGCATTATGGAGGATTTATAACATTTGTAGTTTGAGAGAGTAGAAAGAGACTGTTTTCATGAAACAGAGAACAAGGCAAAATAATCACATGCCAGAATGTTTTTTTTTTTTTTTTTAAAGATTTTATTTATTTATTTGAGAGAGAGAGAATGAGAGAGAGCACACGAGAGGGGGGAGGGTCAGAGGGAGAAGCAGACTCCCTGCCGAGCAGGGAGCCCGATGTGGGACTCAATCCAGGGACTCCAGGATCATGACCTGAGCCGAAGGCAGTCGCTTAACCAACTGAGCCACCCAGGCGCCCACACGCCAGAATGTTTGATACAGTCTCTAAGAGTTATGAAAAAGTAAAGAGGATATTGCTACAGACTGGATTAATCTAGGAAGGCGTCATTGAGCTGACAGTATTTGAACTGAATCTTAAAAGATAAGGCAGAAAGGGGGTAGCAGAGCTATTTGGGTGGGTGGGATATTGTGCCAACTACACCATCAAATGTTTGAATAATTTTCTGAGGAACTGAAAATGTTGAACTGGGTCAACAGATAGGAAGCCTTTGTCAAAGCCATAAAACTGCTTTCTAATATTTTCAGTTGCAAACCTATGTATTTAAACATTTCTTGGAATAAATACCTCCTTTCTCTTTACCCCAGGCACAAACAATAGCTAGTATTCTCACTGTTTGAATTTCAAATAATATAATGGAAATGTAAATTTAGTAGTAAGACTTGATTTCCCATGGCCTGTAAGAGAAAATGATAACAAATCAATTTGACTTTATTTTTCTGTGCTCTTGTTTCATTCTCCATTTGCTTGGATAAACATAGATGCATCACTGGTCCATATTGACTTTTTTTTTTTTAAGTTTTTTAATTTATTTAAGTAATCTCTACACCCAACATGGAGCTCGAACTCACAACCCCAAGATCAAGAGTCGAATGCTCTTCTGGCTGAGCCAGCCAGGCACCCTGAGTCCATACTGACTCTTAAGCAAGTTTCAGCCTTTCCTCCCCAGGCAAGTAAAGCCATATTTTTGTAATCTGCTGTTAGCTGCTTAACTTGGAAAGCTTCAGTTTTCACCATATCTTTCATGAATTAGAGTTTGGCTGCCTCTCTTCCATTCATCTTGAAAAAATGTCCAAAGTGCTATGTAGTTTAAAAACTTAGAACCAAGTAAAGTTGAACAATTTTCTACTGGGCTACATTGTAAAAATGGAAAAGGAAAATTACTTTCTTTTGTTTTTGTTTTGAAGACATTTGCCAGTTGGAACCTCAACAGAGATTGAGTTTGGGAGGCCTTTAATTGTGCACCGAAAGGTTATTGCAGAAGATAACATAAGGGAGATGTCATAAAGAAGAAAATTTGAAGCTCAGTAATAGAAAGCTGTGTGAAGAAATAGGCATTCTGCCAATTAACTGGGTGCTTGAAATAAATAGTTTGGAATTAAAGAAACAGTTGCAAATTTCAAAGACTTGATTAACTTAGTTCATAGGGAAACTGGGGAGTGGGGAACAAACTTCTGGCTACAGTAGTTTTATTTTATTTTTTTATTTTTTTAAAATTTTTTTTAAAGATTTTATTTATTTATTTGACAGAGAGATAGAGAGAACAAGTATGCAGAGAGGCAGGCAGAGGGAGAGGGAGAAGCAGACTCCCCGCTGAGCAGGGAGCCCGATGCGGGGCTCGATCCCAGGACCCTGCGATCATGACCCGAGCCGAAGGCAGCTGCTTAACCGACTGAGCCACCCAGGCGCCCCCTGGCTACAGTAGTTTTAAAGCAGACTTACTATTCATTGCAGTTTTGCTCCAAAATGTTTAGTTTTTATAAAGTTTAATAATGTAAAATCTGAAGAATTGTTAATCTGATATTTTATGTTAAACCATTGAAATAAAATTCCAAGTGTGTTTGGGTGAAATGAATTATGATCATAGGAGTTCAGTCTTGAACTGTTGACTGTCTCAGCGGTTAGTAAATATTTCCGAAACTGGGCATAGAGTGATCATGAGTGTGTGTAGGAAGGATATCCAACAAAGCATATAAATGGTACCTGACCCTTGGGTCTTCTTATCTGTTAAGTAATCATGACACAATTATATAAATAACCAATTAATAATAAAAAAACATTTGTGCGTATCAGGGAGATGTACAGGAGAACATTAAATGTTCATCTTTCCATAAATGTCCAGCTCTTCTTATGTTGCATTAGTTTGAGGTGAAGTACATTTCTTTAAGGTTTTATTGCTATACTTCTTTTATCTTTTAGGCATTGTCACACAAACCAAAAAGCAAGAAAGGAGATTGTATTCTTTACTGAAAGGTATTTTTGTTGGATGTAGAATTTTAGGTTGGCAGGTTCTTTCTTTTTCTTGCAAGATTTTATTTTTAAGTAATCTCTACACCCAGTGTGGGGCTCCAACTTACAACTCTGAGATAGAGTCGCATGTTCTACCGACTTAGCCAGACAGCCTTTTTTTTTTTTCTTTAAAGATTTTAAGGTAGGTGCTTTTCTTTTAACATGTTTAATATATAGAATTCTTCTGTCTTCTGGCTTCCATTTTTGCTATTGAGAAGTCAGCTGATAGTCTACCTGTAGCTCCCCTGAGAATAAGATAGTCACCCTCCTATCGTGATAGCCCACACTGAGATACCATGGATCTATATGGGGGCCGGGATCGCTATGAGGACTGAAGCAGCAGAGATTATGGCAGAGAGTATGATTCCAGGATAGGCAGTAGCAGAAGAACATTTGGTAGTGGGTACTGTATGGATGACAACTACAGAGGAGGTGGGGACCACTATGAAGATGGATATGACAGATGAGGTGATCGGTCATGGAGCTCCAGAGAGGATTACTCTCAGGATAATTACGGGCATGATGATAGAGGTCCTCCTCCCCTCTCCCCTCCCTCCAAAAAAACCAAACTGAATGTAAAGCCTTGGAGTACTCCTAAGGAAGATGATTCCTCTACTAGCATCTCCCAGTCCACCTGAGCAACCTCTGTCTTTGGAGGGGGAAAGCCTGTCGACACAGCTGCTAAAGACTGAGAAGTAAAAGAGTGGCTGCAGAAGGAGCGGGAGAAACTGAAAGGCCAGCTGGATGAGCCAAAACTGCAACAATGGCCTTGGGGGAGACACCCAAGCTGGCGAAGTGAAGAAATTCAGGAACAGAACAGTCCTGGACAGGAAGTGAGCCATCACAGACTGGGACCTCAGCCACAGCTGGGAGAAATGCAGGAAAGAGAGAGAGGGAGAAGTCTCTAGAAAATAAAACAATAAGGAGGAAGAGTGTCCCTCTCCAACTTCTAAGCCTCCCAAACCTCAACAGCCTCTAAAGGTAATGCCAGCGCTTCCACCAAAGGAGAGTGCTTGGGTGATGCGAAGTCCTAACCCTCCTGCTCGATCTCAAAGCTCAGACACAGAGCAGTAATTCCCACAAGCGGTGGGGGGAAAGTAGTTCCGGATCAACCATCTGAGGAAGGAACAGCAAGGAAAGATGAAAATAAAGTAGATGGGGTGAGTGTCCCAAAGGGCCAAAGTGGGAGCTCCAGCTGCAGTCCAGGAAATGGAGGGAACAAAGACCACTGGAAGGAGTCAGACAGGAAAGATGGCAAAAAGGATCAGGACTGCTCATCTGCACCAGCCAAAGAGACCTGAAGAAAATCCATCTTCCAAGTTCAGTTCTGTAAGCCGATATGCTGCTCTCTCCGTTGGTGGTGAAGATGAGAATGAGGGAGAAGATTATACCAAATAGACCTCGGCATCCTGTACTTTCTCCAGGTCTCTTCACCCTGGAATATTCGAGAGCAGATAAACCTCTTTCCAGACAAGACAATACAACTCACCATCTCCTCGAGACCTTTCTTTGAAAAAAAAAAAACAAAAACAAACCTGAAATGAAATGAAATTCTTTTGCACACTGCTGCAGCCTTTAAAATATTGAAATAACTGGAGAATCGCCAGTGTAGCCAGAGAGAAAGAGACGTACAGCTTTTCATGGAAAAGTTGTGCATTTTTATGACACATGCAGTTGCCTGTGTGATTAGTGCCGGGGAGGGGGTGGGGAGGCCTCCATTTAATAAAATGGCGGTGACATGATGCAGTGTCTGGAATCCAGTTGGGCAGTAGGGCAGGCTTAAGGAAGAGTGTGAGATTTCTTTTTATTTTTTATTTTTTTTTTAAAGATTTTATTTGACAGAGAGAGACAGCCAGAGAGGGAACACAAGCAGGGGGAGTGGGAGAGGGAGAAGCAGGCTCCCCGCGGAGCAGGGAGCCCGATGCGGGGCTCGATCCCAGGACCCCGGGATCATGACCTGAGCCGAAGGCAGATGCTTAACCGACTGAGCCACCCAGGTGCCCCAGAGCGTGAGATTTGTACCTCTTAATTCTTATTATCCTGTTGTGACATATATGAATTCTCAAACTTTATCTGAATAAATTTTCCATCCTTGGAAAGGTAGGTTTAGTCTCTGAAGTTGTTTTTGTCTCCAGGAGGCTGCCTGCCCCTCCTCTTAGTTAATTCTGAGTTCCTGGGACTAGCCTGGGGGAATTCCTTCATTTTTACCCCTCAGGGGGGTAGTGGGGAGGGACTCTATCGGCCACTAAAGAATAGGACTGCTTGGTGACCAAAATAAGTGGGAGAATCTTGGTTTGAAAAGAAGCTGTGGGGAGGTGGCACATTATTTTGCACGAGTGATCAGGGGAGCTGGTATGACCAGTGGTGAACACTGGGGCAGAAGGCACTTGGGGCTCGTCTTGTATAAGAAAGGGTTTTGCCCTTTGTTAAACAGCATCCCTTCTGAAAGTTCTCAGATTTTGAACTGTTGAGATCTCGAAGCTTTAAAAATCCTGTCCTGGTCATATGTTCCCTCGTGCTACTCCTTGCTCTTACCTCCCAAAAAGGCAGTTTCTGTTTAAATCACATACGTGCTCTAGGCATTCTGTATTAGCCCCAGGGAGCAGAAGCAAATGAGGAATCACTGCTTTTCTTCAGGAGATCTTGGCTTTTTCATGTCTTTGACTCTCACTCCTTCCCTCCATTCCTATTCTACTTCTCTGACCCTTTTTATACATCAGAAAACTCTGGAATTAATGGCCTTAGGTAGTGAGTGAGGGTTGATAAATAGGGACCCGTAAATTGTGAGCCATTCTTACAACCATGTTTGGGGCTTTTGTTTTTGTTTTTACACGTTTCCCTCTCTCCATGGAAATCCCACACCAGTGTTTGGATTTATAATGTGGCCTCAACCAATGTGTGGGTTTATTTGTTTGTTTGCTTTAACATCCCTTGAGAGAGAACAAATGATAATGGAGAGAACTGTTTAACAAGGTCCTTGTTTCTCTTGCAGCATATTAGCTGAACTTGTGTGCTTTTATGTGCACTTTTGTATGGTCAGCCTAGTAGACAGTATCCTTATGGGTGTTATTGGTACCTGCAGAGAAATGACACCTTAGTCTCTTGTTTACAAGCCCTTCTCCCATCAGTCCTAGGTTAGACCCTGCCTGGCCCTGCAGACATGTTGGTTTATGAGTGCTGTAGCAGTGGGCATAATGAATCATTTACCCAGTGGACATAAAATACCACATGAAGAACTTTAAATAATTGGCTTGGATTGGCCAGTAGCCAGGAAGTGGCTTTCAGAGAGAGATACCCAAGGCTGAAAGTTTTTTTTTTAAAACTCTTTGCTGTAGAGGATGAAAAGGTAGGGTTTGCCTTCTTCAGGTCTACTCCTTCCAAATAGTTGTGTCCAAAAAAAGCGGTTTTTTCCCACTTCCCTTTCCTGCTCCCCTTCCCCCCCGTTAAAACAGAAATGGGGATTATGTCCTGCTCCTTAATACATGTAAAATTTGTACAAAATATCTTCTATGAAAATGATTTGTAAACTGTAGACTTATTACCTGGGAGTTGTCTTGAGATGTAAAATCCCATCCTTTGAGTTGTGGGTTTTTCTTTTTGTTGTCTCCAAAAAAATCTGATCTTTAAAGTTCAAAAAAAAAAAACCCCAAAAAACACCAAACACAAAACGTAGCCACCTTGCTTGTTGTCTCCTTTTAAGATACTCTGATTCACTTCTGCTTGATTTAAGTGTTCTGTTTGTTGAGCAGTGGGATTCTTTTTATTTTCTCAAGTTTCACTAGGCTTCTTGAATCTCTCGATTGGTGCTCTTGTCCTTATTCTTTCTTCTCTGCCTGGGATTCCAATCAAATGTATTTTAGATCTTCTTAGTCGGTCCTTCACATCTCATTCTAATATCTGCATTTTCTTTTTTATTCTTTATCTGTTGAATTATAGATTATTTCTCTTGAACCATTTCCCATTTTATTTCTCTATTATTCTGTTTTGTCAGTTCTGCTGCCATTAGGTTTTAAATTTTGGCTATTGTAATTTCTAGAAGTTCTGTTTGGTTCCTTTAAAGATCTGCTATGTTAGGGGTGCCTGGGTGGTGCAGTTGGTTAAGTGTCCGATTCTTGGCTTCTGCTCAGGTCATGATCTCGGGGTCATGAGATTGAGCCCCATGTTGGGCTTCCCACTCAGCAGGGAGTCTGCTTGAGATTTTCTCTTCCTCTCCCTCTCCTCCTCTCCCACTCCCTGTGCAATTGCTCGCTCTCAGATAAATCTTAAAAAAAAAAAAAAAAAGATCTGTTAAATGGATTTTTGTTCTTTGCAGTCAGTTTAAAATCTGTTGTTGTCTTCTATGAATGTAGATTGCTTTTTAGTCTGTGTCTGATAATTCTAAGATTTAAAATTTGTGTGGTCTGTTTTTGCTGTTGTTTGTGCTTATTTTTCACTCCTGTTTTGTTTCCTTGTGTGCCTGGTTGTCTTTAACTGATTATTGCCCTTATATAGTTTTTTTTGGGGGTTCCCAGGATGAGTGTGCTCTCCTCTGAGAGGTACTCTGTTGGCTTCTCCCAGGCTTCTGGGGGTATTACTTGTCAAGGACTGTCTTTAAACTATATTTAAGGATGTGGCTCCCTGGCTCATCAAAACTGTGGATGTGTGCCTGGAGTGGCTAAGCTTCTGAAAGACTTTGTTTTTCCTACTTTTTTCTTTTCCTGACTTGTCCAGTGCCAAAACTGCCTGCTTTTCATTCTCCTGTGGTTGGGGAAGAGATGGAGGGTCGATTCTAGTTCATTGGTTCCTTGAGAATGTCGTCCTTTGGGGTCCCAATTTAATGTAGGGAGGGTCTCCTTTGGGGTCCCATGTTTGGCAGGCTCTAATCCTTATCTTTTCACTTGGCCCCTTGAGGCTGAGGATCTGAAGTGCAAGTGGATGCCATTGGCTGATGCCTTCTGGGCAGAACTGGCTTTGGTTCTCCTGGGCTTAGATTTTCCTCAAAAAAGGGCAGTTCCTCTTGTCTTGTCAGTTTTTTAATTCTTGCAAACTAATTTTTATTTTATTTTTTATTTAGTTTTATTTATTTGAGAGAGACCTTGCTTGTGGGCACGTGGGGCAAGGGACTGAGGAAGAGAGAATCTCGAGCAGACTCTGCGCTGAGCACGGGGCCCAACTTGGGGCTTGATCTCACCACTTCGAGATCATGACCTGAGCCAAAATCAAGAGTCAGATGCTTAACTGATTGAGCCCTGAGCCACCTAGATGCCCCTTGTAAACTAATTTTTAAAAAATGGTTTATCCATCATTTTTCATTATTTTCACTGGAAAGTAGATCTGAATAACTTAATTAGAAGCTGCCTAATGGCTAGGTCTAGAACCCAAGAGCCTGCATCTATTGCTGTGCTATTGGAGACGCAGCGAACTCTGCGCCCCTCCCCCCCCCCCAGCGTATTCTTTGCAGCCTCTGTCTAGACAGAATACTGACTAGGAGGGAGGATGGGGTCTAATTTTTTTAAAAGGTTAAGGGGTGCCTGGATGGCTCAGTTGGCTGGGCAGCTGCCTTCGACTCAGGTCATGATCCCAGGGTCCTGGGATCGAGCCCTATGTCGGGCTCTCTGCTCAGTGAAGCCTGCTTCTCCCTCTCCCTCTGCTGCTCCCCTGCTTGTGTGCGCTCGCGCGCTCTCTCTCTCTCAAATAAATAAAACCTTAAAAAAAAAGGTAAAATAGCTTCATAGCTATTGTCATTTATTTGATGAATTATTGTATGCTCTGATTATACATTTTTAGTCTTCTGGAGTTTCATTATATTTTTCAGAATATTTATTTATTCTTCTTTTTCTTTGTTTTTTCAGTTTGAATATTGTCACCCTCCATAGTTTATATATTCCGGTTTGTAAGCATTTCACCAGGTATTGTGATGAGAGCTGGGAATATAATAAGTATAACAAATTTCTTTGTGCTTAGGTTCATATAGCAAAGGAGATACACATATAAATGCTTATAGTATAGTACGTAAGTACTATAATACCACATGTTCAAGCACAGAAAAGGAAGTAGCTATTACTGAGAAAATCTGGGGAGACTTTGTAGAGATAATGTGTTAGCTATATAGACATTTTCCAGTAGTAACAGAGGGTATAGAAGGGCATTTCCGATATGGGAAATAAGTGTAAAGACACAGAGATAAAAGCCATGGTGTGCTATGGGGAGTGCACATAGATTGATAGAATTGGAGGATGAAATATATTTGGGGATGAAAATTAAAACCAGGAAGAGTTAAAGGCCTGGGGGTGGGGGGAAGAGACTGATGGATCCAGGGAGCCTGTGTAGTGGGGATGTGGAGTAGGTGAGCAGGGAGGGTGAGGAGGTATGGTTGGGGGGAGTATATGTATGTTGAGGGGTGGGGTGGGTAGTTGTGAACAGGGCTCTGACCTTGGGAGTGAGCTGCCGAGGTAGAGTGTGAGTGGGCAGAATGTGCCAAGGGCTGTAAGACTGGTGTTGAGGGGATCATCCATATGGATGTATCTGTCATTTAGGGCAGTGGCAAGAAGGTGGATGTTACAGTGTTGACAAAGTTTGGGTTTGGGTAGTGTCTGTCCCAGGTTTAGCACTGAAAGCCCTATGTCTTGAGAAACCCCTAAGTCCTGGGAAAACTGGGATGGTTGGTCACTATAGTGAGTGCCAGAAGGGCTGGATGAATTTGAGGCAGTTCATGGTGGAGAGCAGTCATCTGTAGGGGGAGGTACTGGCCACAATGGAGGGAGAAGGGAGGAATGAGTTTATGTCCATTTACGATACAGCTCTGTTCTCGGAGGCAGCAGAGGTAGGGGAGCATTCAGAAAGAGGTTGAGCCTGTGGGGGTTGGTTACTATAGGACAAAGTAGAAGGTATTTTGGAATGTGTTCAACAGAGGGAATATACAAATGAATGAGGTGGATAGATGGGGGTCAGAGCTTAATCAAATGAGGAAGACTGTAGGATCACTGGTAGGTCTCCAGAGGGGTCTATTTTTTGGGTATCCACTGAGAGTAAGGATGAGAGACGTAAATGATAATAAATGAACAAAAGATTCATCAATAGTTTTGGTATAAAGTTGTTTCAGTTCTGACTCCAGGTGTCTACCAGGCTTTTAGCCTCCTGGTTGGAGTAGAATAATGCATATACTCTTTTCTAGTTGACTTTTTCCACTGTGCCTTATTTCTTTAAGGTTCCATATTTTTATACTTAACTCATTGTCATTTGTAGTGTATTTATATATTAGGTCTCAGCAATAGATCAAAGTTTTTAAATAAATTTTCTTAATATTGCTGTTTTGGTGTTCAGTATCAATGATTACACAGTATTTTGTTTATTCATTGTTACTTTATATTTTGCTATATTATTGCCATTTTTCTAGGCCACAGCCTGGAAGTGACTCAGCCTATAAATTGGCCGCTGAGTCCTGTTTCCCAGTTCAGGGCTGAGGTGTGTGTGTGTATGTGTGTGTGTGCACGTGTGTGAGCCAGAGAGAGATAGAAATTGATTGATTGATTGATTGAGATTGGTTAATTAAAAGTGACTCACTTCCATCTTCTGTGCCCTTATGTGGCTTCCTAGGTTTCCTGCCTTTTAGGAGCATCAAGCTTTTCTCAGTAAATCTTAATGCTATCAATGCTGCCTGGCTGGGGTGCCTGGGTGGCGCAGTTGGTTAAGCGTCCTCTTAGTTTTGGCTCAGGTCATGATCTCAGGGTGGTGAGATCAAGCCCTACATCAGGTTCCGCACTCAGTGTGGAGTCTGCTTAGATTCTCTCTTCCTTTCCCTCCGCCCCTCACCACTGTGGGCACGCACTCTCTCTTTCTCTCAAATAAATAAATAAATCTTTAAAAAAAAAATGCTGCCTGGCTACCCTGTGCAGTGCTGTTCTGTAAGCTTCAGCTAAAGCCAATGCCCTAGCAGTGCCGTTGGTGACTTGCAACTCAGTTTATCTACAGTTGTCTGAGTAGGCAGTCTGAGGTGGGTTCTGAAAATAGGTTCCCGGGATGGATCACCTTGTTGGCTCTCTTCCACTTTAATGAGTGTGCTTCCTTTCATTCTGCCCATCTCTAACTCATGTAAGCAAGGCTAAGCATCGGGCTTGGGGGACATTGAGGCCCTTACAGACCTTTCACTCTTCCACTGCATGCTAGAAACCAGGCTCTTTCCTCTTGTGGGTAGCTGCTTCTTTCAGATTTAATTGTTAGTAGAGTCAACTTCTCTTCTTTTATAAGATTTTGCTATGGTTAAATAATACAGTTAATTTATAAGGTAGCTGTGTTATCTCTTGGCTCTGTACCTGGCTCATAGGAGATGCTGAAGAAATATTTGTGTGATGGGGTGGGATGGGGTGGAACGTATCTGGCAGATAGTAAGTTTCTGGTCCTCTTATGTCCAGCTCAGGAATTACTGCTGTTTTGATTTATTTAGGAGACTTTGAAGAATTCTTATATAAATCACCCAGTTTGGTGGGGTGGGGTGGGGGGGATGGAGAAAGGTTTTCATGTAGAAGAGAAGAAATGAGCATATGTATAAGGAATTAATCTTTCTCTCTAGTATAAATTTTAGTATATTTAAAATGTGCCTTTGTTATTAAAAAAAAAAAAAAAAAAGCAGTAATAAAGTAACCAGACGATTGATTTTTACATTGATCAGCTTGGCAGAATTACTGAGATATCAACATATTAATTAGAATCTCAGGGTGTTAAATTATTGTTTGCTTTCTAACTGAATGTTTTGAATGATTATAAATGACAAAGAATTTGTAAGTGACATAACATACCATGCTATCAATTTTGGTTAACTAACACAGTGATAATTACTTCCTTTTTTTATTTTATTTGTTTATTTCCTGTTTTCTCTGTTTCCTAAAAATTCCTAAAAATGTACTGATTATTAACAATTTATTTTTCATTTTTTTCCTATTATATGGCTCTCTTTTATACAATTAAATGCAGAAAGTATGTTTTAAGAATTGGATTGTAGGGGTGCCTGGTTGGCTCAGTTGGAAGAGCATGTGACTCTTGATCTCAGAGTTGTGAGTTTGAGCCTCACATTTGGTGTAGAGATTGCTAAAACATAATAAAGTACAAAAAAAAAAGAATTGGATTATAAATAGAAAACATGTTTTAAACTAACTTTTATTTTAGGTTGATCAGTGTTTTTGTTATTTATTAGTATGTAACAACTACCCCCAAGTCTAAAATAATAATTCTAAAACCTAATATCAAAACTTAAAACCAAAACCAAACTCTAAATCTAAAACAATAACCAGTTTATAATATTTCACAATTTTGAGGGGCAGGGATTCATACTGGGCTCTCCACAGGGCAATTTTTCTGATCCACATGATATCACTGGGGGTTACTTGGTTGGCAGCTAGTCTGGTGTAGGCCCAAGTCAGCTTTACTCCCATGCTCAGTACTGAGGTGAGGACCTGTACAAGGCTGGACTCTGTGGGGATCCTCTTCATGTGATCCTGAAAGCAAGGAGGTTAGACTTCTTTGGTGACCCAGGACTTTAAGAGAACAAGGCAGAAGCTGTCAGTCCTCTCAAAGGTCAGGCATGGGACTGGCATGGTGTCACTCGTGCCATATTGTTAGTCAAAGCAGTCTTAGTCCAGCCCAGATCAAAGGGAAGACAGATCTCAGTTCTTAATGGGTAGAGCTTAATGGGAATGTCAAAGAATTTGCAGCCATTTTTAAACCCCACAGTAAGATTAATAATAGGTCACAGTGCATTTGAGAAACACAGTGCCCTTTATAGATCACAATACTTACTACCAATATAGAACGATATTTATTAGAAATAGCGATAGCAGTACTGGGGCACCTGGGTGGCTCAGTTGGTTAAGTGTCTGCCTTTGGCTCAGGTCATGATCTCAGGGTCCTGGGATCAAGCCCCGTATCAGGCTCCCTGCTCAGTGGGGAGTCTGCTTCTCCCTCTCCTTCTGCTCCTCCCCCCAGCTCATGTTCTCTCTCTCTCAAATAAATTAAGGAAAAAAAAAAAAGGAAATAGTGATAGCAATATTAAAAACCAGGATGTTTGCCTTCACTACTTGTTTTAGCCACAAATTTTTTATTTCATTGTAAAAGAAATGATTCTTAATTGTTTCATTGTACACTGGATATTTTAAACAGTCTTTCTATTAATAATTTAATTGTATTAATATTGTTGGAATTGTTAACATGTCTTTTTACCTGCTAGTGCAGGTGTGTTTCATTTTCAGAAAAACTAATACTTTAAATCATTTATTTACATGTATTGATGTCATGCCCCTTTCCACAAAGTTGAGGTGACTTGCAACAAGACACATAGGACAGATCTGTATCGAAGTAAAACATAAATAACAGTGGATAATGAGGATTAAGAAAAACAGTCAGTAAATGGCATCACCATCTGCCCAGTGGCTAAAACTCCAAACCTAGGAGTCTTTTTCTTCATCCTCTTCATTAACAATCTGTCCATCTGTTCTACTCCAAAATATGTTCCGAATCTGTCCACTTGTTTTTCCTCCCAGTGCTTCTCTGGTTTAGGCCACCATCATCTTTTCCCCAAGTAGTTCCCTTTCTTCCACTCTGATCCCTCTTACCATTCCTTCTCTGTTCAGCACAAGAATCGTCTTAAAAAAATCACAGTGTAAATCAGATCTTGACTTTCCTGTGCTTCACACGTCTGTTTAATACATTGTTCTTATTATAAAGTCTATCTCACCCTGGTCTGAGGGCTCTGTCTGCCTCTCAGCACCTCTCACGCCACTGTGCCTGTCACTGCTCTCCATCGGCCTTCTTTCTGTTGCTGCATCCTTTTCCTCCCTGGTAAAAGGACCTGTGAGGACCTTTGCACTAGCTCTTTCCTCTGTTTGAGATACTCTTGCCACAGGTTTTGCATGGTTGACTTGTTTTCATTTAAATGTCATTTCTTCAGAGACTGATTGACCATGCAACCGAAAGTATAAATCCATCCATCCACAGCGCGTCTTTTTGTTTTATTTTCATCATAGATGGCTGCCTGATAATTTCTTGTTTATTGTGTATTGTCTCATTAAAATGTAAGCTTCATGAGAGCAGTTTTGTTTTGCTTGTTTGTAGCTGGATCCCATCTTCTGGAAATGGTGCTTGGTACATAGTTCTTAGTGTTTTTAAAAAGAATTCTACATAAAAAAATCAAATGTTAGAACTGATCGTGGTATTTCCAGGATGTGATAGATTTATTTTAGAAAAGAGGATTCTTGAGGTGCCTGACTGGCTCAGTCGACTGGTAGAGCATGTGACTGACTCTTGATCTCAGGTCTGTGAGTTTGAGACCCATGTTGGCTGTAGAGATTACTTAAAAATAAAATCTAAAAAAAAAAAAAAGGAAGGATTCTTTCCCGGGACTTACTCTTTAGACTGGTGATATGCATCAAAATCATTATACACCTGGGCTTCATTCTGAGGTCTAGGAGGCACCAGGAATCTGTAATTTTGAAAAGCTCCACTGCAAATCTGATGTACATCCTTATTTAAGGACCAGGGTCTGAGAGAGAAAGCTGTGTGGATGCAAGTAGAAAACTTCAGGCTAAATATTTAGAAACATGATTGAATATTGTTGATGTGAAGTTTATAGACAAAATCTCTGGGTAGCCTTATTTATATCTTTACTTTAGAGGCCATTGTAATAGACTAGTGATTCCAAAGTGGTGTGCTTAAGATGATCATTTGGGAGTGTAGGAAGGAAATAATTCAATTTATACAGTTTTAATCTCATTCCTTTTACATTTTGGAGTGGGGGGTAAGGCATATTATGAGTACATAATGTACAGTAATGTACATAATTTATAAAAATATATGTAGTAGAAGTATGTGCTCCAAATATTTTATTGATCAAAATGTGGGATCCAAAGAGCATAGCGATCACTCTGCCAGTCAGGATAGGTTACGCAGTGGTAACAAATGATCCCTAAAACAAACCTAAAAGGGTTTGTTTCTTGTTCATGCTCTGTGTCTCTTGTGGTGCATCTTTGGCCCTGCTCTGTGTCATATTGATGCTGTGACTCAGATTGATTGATCAGCCATTATCTGAAATTTCACCAGTTGCTGTGGCAGTGGGAGGAGAGAATTGGGTAAACCACATGCTTATAAAGTTTTTGCTTGGGTGTGACACATGTCACTTAGATTTCACTGGCCAAAGCAAGTCACATGGCAATGCATGAGTCCAGCAGGTAGGGGATGTACAACCCTCTCTCAGTGAGGGGGTCCGCCTAGGGTGAATAGCAATGCAGTCCTCACAGACAGCCTCTTACTTATTTACTCTGTGGAACGTTTGCCTCACCAGAGCTCTGTTTTAATCTCCTCTTAGGCGTTGCTGGCAGAGCGAAACTGCTCTCCCAGTTCCTGGTTTGATGGAGAATATCAAAAAGAGAAGGTTACACAAAGCCCAAATCCTTAATTGTTAGTAAGACAGCATGTAAAACAGTATAATTATAAAATACAGAAATAAAGCTCTACACAAACTGTTAAAGCCCAGTAATTTTTGCTTGACAGAAAGATATATACCATTATACCATATACCATTTGAAACATAGAGGTACTGACTATTTGGTGACTGGGTATGGATTATAGATATTGAGCTGTGGGGAATTGTGAGTAGTGGTGGAAAGAGAAGAGCTTCAAAGCTCAAATGTCCAGGGCCTTTGCTAATTGAAATCAGAGTGAAGGTTGAGCATCTCTGGAATAGTAATGGAAGTTACTGAGGAAATGTGATTCCATTTAGAACAGTTTGCTTATATACCTCTTTTCAGGAGGATGTTGAGAATACTCAAAGGTTATTTTAGATATATGGTTTTTTTTTTTAAGATTTTATTTATTTGAGAGAGTGAGAACAAGTAGACAGAGCTGCAGGCAGAGGGAGAGGGAGACGCAGGCCGAGCAGAGAGCACGATGCGGGGCTCAATCCCAGGACTCTGGGATCACAACCTGAGCTGAAGGCAGCCGCTTAACCAACTGAGCCACCCAGGGGCACCTATTTTAGATATTTGAAATAATCAAGTCAGTAGCAGTTTATACTAATTAATAAAGTTTTGTAAAATCATCCTATATTTTTCGGTGAGAATTTTCTTACTTTGGCCATTTAAATTTTGGTTATAACTAAATTGATAAATGAAGATTTAGAATGTGTGTGACAAATGGATGAACTTTTTAATTCACCAAGGAAAAACCGTATTTACTGAAAGGCTGTAACATAAGCAATGACATGAATTTTAGATAGAGTGCCGTGTGTTTTGGAATGCACCTGGTTACTTTGGATGAATGATTTAGAAACACATTGAATTTCTTAGAATTTTATTCATTATTTCTAATCTAAGCAAGAGTAGGCAATTTTTTTTTTTTTTGGGAGGGTACTTTTTTTTTAATTAAAAATTTTTTTAAAAGATTTTATTTAAGTAGAGTGTGTGTGAGCGTGAGCATGGGGAGGAGCAGAGGGGGAGGGAGAGAAAGGGAAATGAATCTCAAGCAGACTCCATGCTGAGCGCAGGGCCCAAGGTAGAGCTCAATCTCATGACCCCGAGATCATGACCTCAGCCGAAACCAAGAATCAGATGCTTAACTGACTGTGCCACCCAGGCGCCCCTGGGAGGTACATTTCAATGAAAGAAAATCTCATTACGTTCTTTTTTTAAGTAAGCTCTACACCCAATGTGGGGCTTGAACTCATGACCCCGAGATCAAGAGTAGCATGTTCTACCGACTGAGCTAGCCAGGTGCCCCTTTATTACATTCTTTAGTACTCTAGTTTTTATTCCAAAAACTTTTGAATAAAAAAAGGTTAGTCTTGACTCTGTTTCTAAGGCAAAAGACTATTTGAACAAGTAAGTCTGATAACTTACGATGTTGTATGACCAGTAAGGTGATGTATGCTTCTACTACTTCCCTGGTATTTATTAGGTAAGCAGTTAATTGCTTATAAATACCTGTGGTATTGTTAATACAAATATTTGAGCTGAGTTTCGGAAAGGGGGAGATACTGTATTACCCTGGAGAAGTACTAGCATTATATATTGCTGTGGGATTTGTTTAGTTAGAACCCAAAAGAGTCTTAGGAAAAACATCTGTATGTTCAAAGATACCTATTTCTTTGTTGCTGTAATCAGTGATTATAAAAGGGCCCTGGTGGATTAACATACCTGAACTTCAGTTTTGTCAGCTGATTCAGTCAAAACTATTTTGGTAAAAAACAGTATATGCAGTCAGTTATGATTGCCTTCATTAATGGTGAGGAGAACAGGCATGTATATTAGAATTTTATTTAAATTCAAGTAAGTGTTCATTAGGCAAATTCAAAATCCATTTTTATTTTGAATTTATCTTTTTATATTTCCAGTTGTAAATTCACTTAAAAAATAATGAAAACTTTGATGAAGACATTAAGATTTCTTCCCCTTTCATCATATCTCCCTGATCAGTTTCTTACTTTATCAGTTGCTGTTTGAGAATTACAGTTTGACTCTAAAACTGGTCTAAAATATAGTTGCCTTTGCTCAGATTCTCTGTGGTGTGTATCTGGTTGTGCATTTGAGTTTCAAAGGATTTTCCTTATGGAGTGCAAAGGAAAAGGTAGATAGTCAGTTAAACAGAGGCATATATGAAGAAAACAAATGCTGAAGCAGAATAATCTGGTGTTAGCTCTTAGGAAAATATGTGCTATTGCTAAGCCTCAACTTAAAACACTGTAGAATGAGTGTAGATTATATATAATTTGGGCTGTGACACCCTTTAAAATTTTTACCTATAAGACTTATCATGACATCTAGTTGTATTACATTTTTAGTTTCTGTATTTTTATCCTGTTCATTACCAAAAAAGAATTGCAGTGAAAATCTTAATTGATGACTTTCTCTTGATGTTACATGTTTGTCGAACTCTTGCAGGGTAGTATTTTGTTTATTTTATTTGGAGACTGCATGGTCTTGTGAACTTTAGTGTCAGTTTTTAATTGGAAATCCAATTTCATTTCTATTTCTATTAATTAGCTGTAAAATTAAGATAATATCTACCTGGTAGGATTGTTGGTATGATTAAGTGAAATAGTATTAACTAGTGTAACTAGTAGATGGTATGCTTAGATCTCAACCTCCATTGGCTTTTTAATAATCTGGTGGACAGGGGCGCCTGGGTGGCTCAGTCGTTAAGCATCTGCCTTCGGCTCAGGTCATGATCTCAGGGTCCTGGGATCGAGTCCTGCATCGGGCTCCCTGCTCTGCGGGAAGCCTGCTTCTCCCTCTACCACTCCCCCTGCTTGTGTTCCCTCTCTCACGTTCTCTCTCTGTCAAATAAATAAAATCTTAAAAAAAAAAAAAATCTGGTGGACACACCTAGACTGCCTTTCTCTCTGCTGTATTTCGATTTCATGTAACACCTGTGAGTAAACATTTTAAGCCATTACACAGTGATGAGATAACTGTCCACCAGCCAGTGATTCTGTTTCAGTAGTAGTGCCATCATTCTTTTCATAGACGGTTTGTGCAATTACTTAAGTATTTTGTAGGCTCTTTCTGCCTGTGCTCTTTAAAAACGGGCCACAGAAGGGCAGGGATGGAGTGATGGTGGGTTGGATGGGTATGCTTTGGGCCCAGCCTCACTTCAACCAGAGTGTGTTTTTTTTTCTAATTTCTGCAACATAATATTCTTCTAGGTAAGATTTCCTTTGAAGGAAGTTTTCAAAAATATGCTGGATTTTTACCTTTCAGGGAAATAAAGAGAAAGAAAAGCTTAACTAGTATTAGTAGTTAAGCAGCATTAGTCTTAGACTCAACAGATTTGCGTAAATATGGAAATTATTAGGCATGCCTAAAGTGGTGATTCTATAGTATCACTTTAATACTTAAGCTAGCCAATAGTTTATTTTTTTAAAATCATTTATATATATATTTTAAAGATTTTATTTATGTATTTGTCAAAAAGAGAGAGAGAATCCCACAGGCAGGGGGAGCGGCAGGCAGAGAGAGAGGGAGAAGCAGACTCCCCACTGAGCAGGGATCCTGATGCAGGACTCGATCCCAGGATGCTGGGAGCATGACCTGAGCCGAAGGCAAACGCTTAACCGACTGAGCCACCCAGGCATCCCTAGGCAACAGGTTCTTTAATTTTGAAGTAAAAGAACAAAGTAAAAAGGATATGCAAGAAAGCAGTGAAAAATTAGAAATTGGAATAAAAAACACCATTACAGTAACATTCATGAAATACGTAAGGAATGAATTTAATAAAATATGTGCAAGTATAAGGAAGAAAATAAAAATGATCTCTAGTCCCTTTATCCAGAGTTATACAGTTTTACTTTGGTCTAAACTTTTCCCTCACACATAAACTTGTGCACAAACACAGACATGGAATCTCTTAACGGTTTATTTTAATTTGTCCTCACCTAATTGTATTAATTTACTTATACCTAACAATTTCATGCATATCTTTCTGTAACAGTAATCATAAGTATTCATAATTTTAAAAAGAATTTTACTGACTGTATTATATTTCATATAACACATTTCACTTTTGTTTCACTTTTTAAAAAATGTTTTAAAAAGTAAGAAGTATAACACATATCCAGAAAATATATCCAACAAAAACATACAGTTTAGTGGATTATTATTAAGTCTGTGATACAGGAATAAAGCATTGCTATTACTCTTCAAACTTTTCCTTGTGTTCTTTCTCAACCAATTGTCTTCTTTTTCCTAGAGGAAACCACTGAAGTCTGACTTTATTTATGGTTATCATTTCCTTACCTTTTTTCCTTTGAGTTGACCACCTGAGTATTCATTCCTAAACAGTATAATTTTCCTTATTAAGACAAAACTTTATATAAATGTAACAATGAGGTATGTTTTATTTTGTATGTATTATTTTGCTTAATATGTTTTTAAGACTTAACGCATATCATGTGAAGTTGTTTATTTTTGTTGCTATGCCATAGTCTGTACTACGGATATACTGTATTTATTCTGCCTTTGATGCATTTTTGGGTTTTTAGTTTTGGCTGTTATGAATAATGTTGCTTCATGATTATATGAATAATACTTGTTCATGTTTCTTTGTATGCTTCTCTAGGGCAGTGGTCTGAGAACTGGAATATCCCCATCACTGGGGAACTTCTTAGAGATGTAATTTTTGGGGCCTGCCCCAGAGATTATGAATCAGAAGCTCTAGGAGTGGGGTGCAGCCATATGTATCTTAACAAACCTTCTAGGTGATTATAATTGTACCTCTTGAAATCCATTGCTCTAGGGTAGGGCTCAGCAAAATTTGGCCCGTGGGCCAGATTCTCTCTGCTCTCTGTTTTTGCATAACCTGTGAGTGAAGATTGATTTTTACATTTTTAAGTAGTTGAAAAAAATTGAAAGAATAACATTTCTTACCAAAGGAAAATTCTTATAAGAAATGTAAGCTTCAGAGTCCATAAATACAGTGTTATTTTAACACAGCTATATCCATTTGTTTATAGATGGCTCTTTTCTTGCCATAACGACAACCTGTGTGCTTGTGAAAGAGACCTTATGGCGTGCAAAGCCTAAAATTTTAACTGTTGGGCTTTTTCTCAAAACAGTTTGTTTATCTCTGCTCTAGTGTATATACTTAAGGAGAAAAATTGCCAGGTTATGGGATATGTTTACCTTCAACTTATGAGGTAATGCCAGATTTTCTAAAATGTTTATATAAATTTGTATTCCTGTCAGTAGGTTATGAGAGTCCCATTGCTCTACACTTTCATCTCTGTTGTCCAACTTAATTTTAGTTCTGGTGAGTGTATAATAGTAACTTCATTGTGTTATTTTGCCCCCAAAATTGTAATGTGAAAAATTTCAAACATATAGAAAAGTTGAAAGAATCTTACAGTAAATATCTGTATGTACTCACTATCTAGATTCTACAATTTACATTTTACTATACTTGTTTTATCACTTACTTTCCATTCCTGTATCTATCCATTTCAGAGTAAGTCTCTTTCAAAGTTACAGAAATTGGTATAGTTCCCACCACATACTACAGCCTGCGTGTCCTTAACTAGAGTTCAGTGCTTGTTTGTTTGTTTGTTTGAATATAACCTCAAACTTCTATTGTCTTCATAATATAACAAAGAATGAAGCTTAGAACTGGATCATTTGGCCCTTTCTCTTCTTATCTCCTCCCAGTTCAGAATGCTTGCATCTTTTAGTGGCATTCTCTTAGATCTGTGGTTAGGCTCAACACATTCAAGCCTCAGCACAATCTTTGTAGTTTTAGCCTTTTCCCGGAAAGTCGGCTTAGTCTGCCCACCCTAGCCACCCTGCTTCCTGTAATAATGCTGCTTTCCCTGGGCATAAAAAGAATCTTTGCTGGGTGCCTGGGTGGCTCAGATGGTTAAGCGTCTGCCTTCGGCTCAGGTCATGATCTCAGGGTCCTGGGATCGAGTCCCGCATCGGGCTCCCTGCTCAGTGCAGAGCCTGCTTCTCCCTCTCCCTCTGCCATTCCCTCTGCTTGTGCTCTTCTGTCTATCTCTCTGTCAAATAAATAAATAAAATTTTATAAAAAAAAAAATCTTTGCTATGTAACTTTGTGGGGTTGGTGCTTACCACACTTCTTGCAGAAGGTCCAGCTGGTTTTAGGAATGTTCACTATGTTTGCAAGAGTGCTGTCGGCAAGAAAGAAAGCTAGAGTTCAATGTTTGTTAACAGTTCTCTTTTTATTTAAGGTAATGCTTATGTACAATGAAATGCACAACTCTTAAGTATACCATTCATGAGTTCTGACAAATGCATAAATGTGTGCAACTCAAACTTACCAAGATACAGAACATTACTATCAACCCTGAGAGTTTCCTCATGCTCCAGAAAATCCCTGTTCCTACTCTCCAAAAGGCAACCACTATTCAAATCTTTTTTACCACATGAAGTTTTGCCTGTTCTAGAACTTTATATAAATGGGACCAAATAAGTCTTTTTTGTGGTTATGTAGTTTCATTTTTCTTGGGGTAAATACCTAGGAGTGGGATTTTTGAGTTACAGGGGCAGATATCCTTAGTTTGATAAGAAAGTCCTGGAAATTTTCCCAAAGTGGCTGGACCATTTATGTTTCTACCAACAATATATGAGAGTTCCAATTCCTCCACACCTTCACCAACATTTTTTCCCCTATTTTTATATGTTAGCATTCTAATGGTTGTGTAGTGTTATGTCATAGAGTTTTCCCACTATAGTTTTAAGTTGCACTTACCTGATGACTAAGGAGGTTGAGCATCTTTTCGTATATTTATTCACCTTTTAAATTTTCTCATTTGTAAAGTGCCTGTTCATGTTTTTTGCTTATTTTTCTATTGGATTATCTTTTTTTCTAATTTATTATTATTATTTTTTAAGTAAGCTCCACACCTAGCATGGAGCTCAACGTGGGACTTGAACTCATGACCCTGAGCTCAAGACCTGAGCTGAGATGAAGAGTTGGACACAACTGGCTGAGCCACCCAGGGGCACCTCTAAAAATTTTTCTTCTGTCTTGGCTATTTTTGGTCCTTTGCATGTCCATATACATTTTTGAATTAACTTGTAAATGTCTGCACACACAGAGATGCAGAAGCTATTCTGATTTTGTTTGAGAGTGTATTGAATCTATAGGTCAATTTGAGGAGAATTGGTACATTTGCAGTATTTGGTCTTTTGGTACATGTTTGTGGCCTATCTCTCTGTTATTTTAGTTTTCTCCGGTTTCCCTCAGTAAGGTTTTATAGTTTCTTTGTGGAGGCCTTGCACATCTTTTGTTAGATTTATTCTTAGGTACTTGGTAGTTTTAATCTTGTTGTGAATGGGAGCCTTAAAAAAAAATTCCATTATTGAAGTTGGCTGCTGACATATAGAAATACAAAATGGTTTTTCTGTATTTGACCTTGTATCCAGAAATCTTATTTAATTAGGTCAATAGGTCTAATTATTTGTGGATTTTTCTGGAGTTTCTAAGGATACTAATCATATAATCTGTGAATAATGACAATTTTATTTTTCAGTTCTTACCCTTTTTTTTTTTTTGTCTTACCTATCTGGTTCTCATTCATGGGGTCTTATTTCCTTGTGTGCTTTGCTATTTTTGTGTGCTGGAGATTGTATTTGGGCAGTTATTTGGAGTACTATATTGAGATGTAGGAGGATTATAACCCTTTCTCCCAAAAGGTTTTCATTTGTTCCTTTCATGGGCCTGTAGGAAGTGCTGGTTCAGGATAATTTTAATGTAAATCCAAAATCTGAGGTCCCTCGCCCACTAGATAATTAGATACTGGGCTGCAGATCCATATGAAGGCTGATAAACTTCTGGTTGACACCCACCTAAGTCCTTCAGTGTCCTACAGAGTAGGGCATAGTTACCACTTTTGGCAGGGTCTCCATGAAGTTACTTTCCCAGAATTAGCAAATATAAAAGTAGGCTTTCAGTGACAGGGCTGACCTGTGAGTCTTAAACCTATGAGAACTTTGATGCGGATGGATTGGTCTAAATCACCTAGTCCACAATTACTGCAACGTAAGGCGTTTCTTGATGATTCTACTGAGTTTTTAATTTCTGTTCTTGAATTTTTTGTCTGTTTCTGGAATCTCTTTCACAAATTACTTTTTATAGTTTCCCATTCATACAGCTATCATCACATTTTTTTTAAAGATCTTATTTGAGAGAGAGAGAACGAGCAGGGGAAAGGGGCAGAGGGGGACAGAGAGAGAGAGAGAGAAGCAGACTCCCCGCTGAGCAGGGAGCCTGAGGTGGGGCTTGATCCCAGGACCCCAAACTATGACCCGAGCCGAAGGCAGTCGCTCAACCAACTGAGCCACCCAGGAGCCCCAGCTATCATCACGTTTGTCTTTTATTTCTCTACACATATTAATATAGTTATTATCTATATACTTTGAGTCATATTCTCGTTGTTACTTATGAAGTGATGTTTTATTGTGAGCCTTGTTATAAAATACAGTATGTTTGACATTGTATTTGAAGATGAGTTTGCAGGAATCCTTTGAGGCATACCACAATGTGCTTTTCTTCATAGAGGATTTGAGTTTGCTTCTGCCAAGTGTCTGGGATATTTGATTCAGGGACCACCTTAAAACAAGTTCAAGGCTTGGGATTTCACTGATGGCATTTGAGCAGGAGGATCTCTTGTTAGATACTCCACTTTCATTTGAGCCTGAGTTTATATATATATTAATCTGTGCTTTAAAGAAGATGCTTTTATTTATTTACTTATTAAAAGATTTTATTTGTTTGAGAGAAAGAGATTGAGAGCGAGCACGAGCAGGGGGAGGGGGCAGAGGGAGAGGGAGAAGCAGGCTCTCTATTGATCAGAGAGCTCGTTGTGGGGCTCGATCCCAGGACCCTGGGAACATGACCTGAGCTGAAGGCAGATGCTTAACCAACTGAGCCACCCAGGTTCCCCTAAAGAAGATGCTTTAAAAATTTTTTTCATTGTTATTTCTTCAATTTTTGTGAGACGGTGATCTGAATAATATAGCTTGCTTTACTGAAACATAAAGTTCTACTGAAATTTATTTACCCACATACCTGTTTTTGGACGTTGGTTTTTTTTTTTCCTTATTGTAAATAACATTGTGATGAAAAGAAATTGTTCCTGTATGTGTATTTCTCCCATTATTTACTTCAGACTAATGCTGGAATTAAAATTGTTAGGGTCTGCTTGCTTTAAGGCTTTTTGATACGTATTGTCAAAGTGCCCTGCATACACTGTGTTCTCTAAATGTTTGAAATTTTTGCATTTTAATAGGTATAAACTAATACTGCATTATTATTTTAATTTACTCCCCTCCCCATTCTTCACCCCCCCCTTTTCTTTTTTTAGAGAGAGTGTATGCTTGCGAAGGGGCAGGGGGCAGGGGGCAGCGGTAGAGGGGGAGAGAGAGAGAGGGAGAGAGAGAGAGAGAGAGAGAGAAAGAGAAAGAATCTTAAGCAGGCTCCATGCTCAGCGCAGAACCTGATGTGGGGCTCAATCTCAGGACCCTGAGATCATGACCTGAGCCAAAATCAATGATGGGACGCTTAACTGACTGAGCCGCCCAGGTTTCCCATCTTCCCCTTTCTAAATAGGAATGTTTACTACGGTTATTCTGCCCCTGTTTCTAGCACTTTTTATTCAGTATGTATGGGGAGGGTGTTGTGTGTGTGTGTGTAAGTGGAGAGGATAGATATTTTGTCTTTAACAAGAGAAGCTTTATCCTCTTCTAATATAGGGACTACCAAGCATCACCCATGTATGTTGAACTTTGAGATTAATGCCATTACTGTATAGAACTTTTAGATTGTCTCACTTGTGATAGGAGTGAATGTATTTTGTAGCATAAGTTGAGTGAACTGTAAATTGGTGACTAGAAGAATGGATTGCAGTAATCATTGATACTGTTCACCAGTAAATTTGGGTTCTCTTCTTTCTGGGCAAGTAGTAGAATTATACTTCCCTGCTCCTTTGAAGATAGCGTGCTTATGTGATATGCTTTTGTCAATGAAATGTGAGTGGAATTGACCTGCATAACTCTTAGGAAGAACCAGTTTGCCATTCATGTTCCTTCCGCCTATCATGCGGGAGATTGGAGTCTCCCTAAGCCATCTGGTTCTTTGGTGGGAACCACTGGTAGTGAAGCATTGCTGCTCCCTGCCACCCCTCACAAACATGCAGAAAAGCAGGAAATACCATTTTTTGTTAAGCCACTAAAATTTTTAAATTCTTTGTTACTGAACCATAACCTAGCCAATCCTAACCAACATAGATTATTGTAAAAGTGATCAGGAAAGCTATAAAGGCTGATTATCTTGACAATTATAAAAGAGTGGAATTTTAATTTACTTTTATTGTTGTCACTTATGTGATTATCGTCTGTGTTTTGCTTTTAGATTACTAGTACTTAATGTCCTCCTACTACCTGGGGGTTTATTGAGAGTAACCTGGATGTTAAATGATATAAATATTCCCCTCAGTGTTTGGTTTATATTTTATCTTCATTTACAGATCTTTTATTTTTCTCTGTAGAATTTTGAAATTTTTATCTAGTCAGATCAATCTTTTTATTTTTAAAGACCTAATCAGTCTGAGATAGTAGATCTACAGTTGTTCCTAGAAAAGCTGGTGTTTTAAATTTGGAGTTGTTTTGTATGGCTAGAAAATTGAGAAATAGTTAAACCACTTTTAACTGCAAATATATATATATATATATATATATATATTTTAATTTTATTTATTTATTTGACAGAGAGAGACACAGCGAGAGAGGGGACACAAGCAGGGGGAGTGGGAGAGGGAGAAGCAGGCTCCCCACTGAGCAGGGAGCCCGATGTGGGGCTCGATCCCAGGACCCTGGGATCATGACCTGAGCTGAAGGCAGATGCCTAACGACTGAGCCACCCAGGCGCCCCTGCAAATATATATTTTAATAAATTAGCTTAACCCTTGAATTGGGATTATGCTTCCAATTAGACTATTCTCCCATAGACTGTTTTTAATCTATGTTTAACCTGAGTTTTTATTGTAATTTCTTTCCTATTATAACGCTTTTTATTTTTTTTTGTTTATTGTTCTTTTGGTATATGCCCTCAGAAATTGGCAGAGTAGAAATTTGAAAGTATATTGAATTTAAATTTTCTTTGATATTTTGGCTTTCTTTCTTTCTTTTTTTTTTTTAAGATTTTATTTATTTATTTGACAGAGACACAGTGAGAGAGGGAACACAAGCAGGGGGAGTGGGAGAGGGAGAAGCAGGCTCTCTGCTGAGCAGGGAGCCCGATGCGGGGCTGGATCCCAGGAACCTGGGACCATAACCTGAGCCGAAGGCAGATGCTTGAGGACTGAGCCACCCAGGCGCCCCTAAGAACTTTAATTTTTTAAACAGTATAAAATATATTTCCTTTTAGATAAGTGATGAAGAGAAGAGTGTCCGAGAACCAGAGATTCTTGCTTCATCACCCAGTTTGAGTGGGTCTAAGACGGAGTTGGAGTTGGAGTCAGTTTATAAGGTATGTAAACTTTTTAAAATACATCCTAAGTTTTGTTAAATATATCACATTGAGCTTTATATACATATTTAATTAACCCAGGCATATAGCCTCTGGTCAGTACAGCTTCTACCTCTCCTGTGCAGAATTCATCTTCACCCCACTGAGGGTGTGCCAACATTCTGTGCTGGGCTGTCTGTCCTACAGAGCCTACACACCCTTCTAACCTTGTTTGGACTCTGACCCCGCCAAAGCAGGCCATTCTCTTAAAGGAATACTCTCCTCGCAATACTTAGGCCTCTCCACCCCACGCTGAGCTGCCCCTTCAGGGATACGCTCTTCACCCACTGGGCTTCACCACCTTGTTCTGGATCACTGCTCTGCGTGATAGCTTTTTCATCACTCTTGGGCTCTGATGCCATGCTTGGACTGTTTTCCCCACCTAGACTATTTCTTATTCCATTTGGGCTCTGGCACTTTCTGCCTATTTGCTCTCCCCTGGCAAGACCTTCTTTAACCTACTCAGGTTCTGGCATCTTAAAGTGGGCTGTCTCTGCTGCCCTCTTTTCCTCAGCATATATATCTGCTCTGCTTGAACCCATTGAACAGCTTTTGGACTGAATAATTCCAGAAGGGGAAGGGGTGGAGCTGAAATTAATTTTAAAATTTGATAGCTGCAACACTACAATTGTCTTTGAAAAGGATGTACTGGTTATTGTTGGTGAGTGCCAGTAGTTTAAAATCCTGCTTCCACTATTTTGACTTCCCTGTTTCTACCATTTAGGTCATCATTCAGTCAGCTTTCCAAACTTAAGAATATGGGAATCAATATTTATTCTTCCCACACCACACATTTCCCATTACTCTGTCTTCACATCATTTTTTGCTTCTGCTTGGACATTTTTATTTCTACTGTGACCACCTTAATAAGCTAGAATCATGGAATATTAGAGCTAAAGAACCCCTAAGGGTCATTTATACCATCTCTCTCCCCTTCCCTGCTTAAATTTAGAAGCATTCATTAAATATATATAAATCATAAGTCTGGTCAGTCACAGAGTTTGAACTAGAACTCATGTTTCCAAACTATCCCTGTCTCTTGCCTGGATCATTGAAATAAACCCCCTAACCTCCTCCTCTAATATGTTCTGTGTAACTGTTGTTTGGTGCCGTGTCATACACATACCACCCTGCAGAGCTGTTTGACTTTCCATGTGTGTCTGTCTTGTTTTCTCAACTAAGTGATGAACTTCTTTAGGACTGTGTTGTAGTCATAGAAGTGTGTTTAAAAAAACATGATCTGTGTATTGGGTGGTTTTACTGTTATGTAGAAGAATCTTAGGCATATATTTGGTTTTTTTTTTTAAGATTTATTTATTTGAGGAATGCCTGGGTGGCTCAGTCGTTAAGCGTCTGCCTTCGGCTCAGGTCATGATCCCGGGATCCTGGGATCGAGCCCTGCATCGGGCTCCCTGCTCAGCGGGAAGCCTGCTTCTCCCTCTCCCACTCCCCCTGCTTGTGTTCCCTCTCTCTCTGTCTCTCTGTCAAATAAATAAATAAAATCTTAAAAAAAAAAAAGTGATGAACTTCTTTAGGACTGTGTTGTAGTCATAGAAGTGTGTTTAAAAAAAACATGATCTGTTTATTGGGTGGTTTTACTGGTTATGTAGAAGAATCTTAGGCATATATTTGGGTTTTTTTTTTAAGATTTATTTATTTGAGGAGTGTCTGGGTGGCTCAATCGTTAAGCGTCTGCCTTCGGCTCAAGTCATGATCCCAGGGTCCTGGAATCCAGCCCCACATTGGTCTGTCTGCTCCGCAGGAAGCCTGCTTCTCCCTCTCCCACTCCCCTTGCTTATGTTCCCTCTCTCGCTGTGTCTCTCTCTGTCAAATAATCAAATAAAGTCTTTAAAAATAAATAAAGTTTACTTATTTTAAAAAAAGATTTATTTGAGAGAGAGCATGCACGAGGGGGGGAGGGGCAGAGGGTGAGAATCTTCAAGTGTACTCCCCACTGAACGCGGATCCTGACTCGGCTTGATCCCATGACCCATGAGATCATGACCTGAGCCCAAACCAAGAGCTGGACGCTTAACCAACTGAGCCACCCAGGCACTTCTCAGGCATATAGATTTAACTCCTCTCTAAAACTTGGGTGACTAGGCAATTTGGGGATCATTTCTTTCACCTAATTTTTACCACATTTTAAAAAAGAAAAACTGTATTGGAGAGTGAGGATGATTTTCAGTTTACTCATACCATATTCTCATATCATAAAATTTTAGGATAGTTCTCAGGATTTTAAAAAATGAAAGTGGAGTATTATGTTTTTTAAATGATATTTACTGGTAAGTACTTCAGTAGCGGAACTGAACAGTTATTATTTCATTTCTTGGTGTTGAGATTAGCTTTTCCAATGTATTTTTCTACTGAAAGAATGGAACAGATGAAGAAATTTAGAATTACTAGTAATTTTCACCACTGAACATATTGTATACACGTAATTGATGCAGAATAAAATTGTGGAATATATCATATGAGGGGAATGCAACGTGCTTAGAGGGCTTGAGTTGAGAGTTTAAAATCCTGAAGATTATAATTTGTAAATCCGTGAGTTAAGAGTAAAAATGGTGTATTCTAACTTGGCTTATTATTATTTTTCAAAGCATCTCCTCTGAAATGAGCACATTTTTTGGACTGTCATTTCTTCCTAATGTTTTTTATTTAGTTTTAAGGATTATAAATTGTTTTTTTGTTTGTTTTGATCTGGGACAAATTAATTTCTTGTTTAGACTTAGTATGTATGAAGATTTACGAGGATTTCATGACAGGTACTGACTTATTTTCCCTGTTTCACTATGAATTCAGATCCCTTTTGCTGATGCTCTGGATTTGTTCCGAGGAAGGAAAGTCTATTTGGAAGGTGGCTTTGCTTATGTACCACTTAAAGACATTGTGGCAATTGTCCTGAATGAATTCAGAGCGAAACTGTCCAAGGCTTTAGCAGTGAGTATTTCACTTTATTTCTGTATTTACTTTATTTCCACATAGTCACATTTTCAATTATATACTCTTGGTAGTTTTGTTCTGTACTTCTTAAGAAATACTTTAATGTTTATAACGATATTTGAATTGCTTATGATGTCGAACTGGTAATTCTGGAACCACTAGGTTTTTATTTGTTACTGCCCATGGTTAGTTTTCTTATTTATCTTTCTTATAGTAATACTAATAGTGAGCTGATTAATTTTGTGAGAGGCTTCTGTGGGTCATGTCTTCAAGGTTGTGCCTTTTTTCCTTGGAGGTGGATTTCATATAAATCTCTTCACAATTATTGTTGCCTGTGTTGTATATGACCCCTAGATTTCTGTTCTAAATTGGTATTTTGTATCAGTAGAGGGCGATATAGAAGAAAGCCTTTATATTAAGTAGTAAAAATGGTGATACGCTAGTGCTGTAATAAACAACCTACTGCTAAGTGAAAGTGGTGGTGGCTGTTTGAATAAATAACATGAACAGGGATGCCTGGGTGGCTCAGTTGGTTAAGTATCTGCCTTCAGCTCAGGTCACGATCCCAGGGTCCTGGGATTGAGTCCCACATTGGGCTCCTTGCTCAACGGGGAGCCTACTTCTCCCTCTTCCTGCCACTCCCCATGCTTGTGTGTGCGCTCTCTCTCTCTCTCTCTGTCAAATAAATAAAATCTTTTAAAAAACAAAAACAGAAACATGATCAGTGCTTTTCAGTGGATTTGTTGGAAGTGTTACACTTTAGTGACATCTTAAATATACATGTTTTGGTAGGGGATTTGAACACCCCACTTAACATCAATGAGTTGGTCATCCAGACAGAAAATCAACAAGGAAACAGTGGCTTTGATTGACACATTGAACCAGATGGATCTAACAGGTATATTCAGAACATTCCATCCCTAAACAGCAGAATACACAGTCTTTTCAAGTGCACATGGGACATTCTTCAGAATAGGTCACATGTTAGGCCACAAAACAGGTTTCAACAAATTCCAAAAGATTGAAATCATATCATGCATTTTTGGTGACCACAACAGTATGAAACTAGAAATTAGTCACAAGAAAACTTTGGGAAGAACACAAATACATGGGGTTTAAATAACATGCTGCTAAATAATGAATGAGCCAACCAAGAAATCAAAGAGGAAATCAAAAGATATATGGAAACAAATGAAAATACAATGCTAAGATTTTGGAGATGGCAGCAAAAGCAGTTCTAAGAGGGAGGATAATAGCAATATAGGCCTACCTTAAGAAGCAAGGAAAATCACAAATAAATGACCTAAGCTTACACCTAAAGGAGCTGGAAAAAGAAGAACAAACAAAGCTCAAAGCCAATAAAAAGAAGGACATAATAAAGGTTAGAGTAGAAATAAATGAAATAGAGACTAAAGAAACAATAGACTAGATCAATGAAATCAGGAGTTGGTTCTTTGGAAAGATCAACAAAATTGATAAACCTTTAGCCAGACTCATCCAAAAAAAAAAAAAAAAAAGAGAGGACTCAAAATTGGAAATGAAAGAGGAGAAATAATAGCTGATACCACAAAATATAAAGGATTATAAAAGAATATTATGAAAAATTATATGTCAGCAAATTGGACAACCAAGAAGAAATGGATAAATTCCTAGAAATATTTAACCTTACAAAACTGAATCAGGAGGAAAAAGAAAATTTGAGCAGACTGATTACTAGCAATGAAATTGAATTGGTAATCAAAAAACTTCCAACAAACAAAAGTCCAGGAGCTGATGGCTTCAAGGCAAATTCTACCAAATATTTAAAGAAGAGTTAATACATATTCTTCTCAAACTATTCCAAAAAATAGAGGGGGAGGGAAAGCTTCCAAATTCATTCTCTGAGGTCAGCATTACCCTGATACCAAAAGATACTACAAAAAAGAATTATAGGCCAGTATCTGATGAACACAGATGCAAAAATCTTCAACAAAATATTAGCAAACTAAATCCAACAATCCATTAAAAAAATCATTCACCATGATCAAGTGGGATTTCTTCCAGGCATGCAAGGGTCGTTCAATATCCACAAATTGATCAGTATGATAAATCTCATCAACAAGAAGGTAAAAGCCTTATGATCGTTTCAATAGATGTAGAAAAAGCATTTGACAAAGAACAATGTTCATTCATGATAAAAACTCTCAACAAAATAGGTTTAGAGGGAACGTACCTCAACATAATAAAGGCCATATATGAAAAACCCACAGTTACATCATACTTCATGGTGAAAAACTGAGAGGTTTTTCCCTAAGATCAGGAATGAGACAAGGATGTCCACTCTCCTGACTTTGTTTACTGGAAGTCCTAGCCGCATAGTCCTACAAGAGAAAAGAGATAAAAGAGATCCAAATTGATAAGGAAGAGGTCACTTTCACTATCTGCAGATGACATGATACTGTATATAGAAAATCTGAAAGACCACTAAAAACTACTAGAACTGACAAATGAATTCAGTAAGGTCACAGGTTACACAATTAATATATAGAAATCTTGCATTTCTTTTTTAAAAAAAATTATTTACTTCAGAGAGGGAGAGAGAGAGAGCAAGCATGAGTGGGGGGAGGGAGGGAGGAAGAAGCAGACTCCCCACTGAGCAAGGAGCCTGATGCAGGGCTTGATCCTAGGACGCTGGGATCATGACCTGAGCTGAAGGCAGATGCTTATCTGGCTGAGCCACCCAGGCGCCCCAAAATCTTGCATTTCTATGCACTAACAATGAAGTAGCAGAAAGAGAAATTAAGAAAACAGTTCTGTTTATAATTATACCAAAATGCTGATATAGCTGAATTATACATATTTCAGTAACCCTAGTCAGTAATAAAAATTACTTATACCAGAAAATATTACCCTTTTTAACTGCAAAGGAAAGGTTGGCCCATACTTCTGGCTATAATCGGTATATCTTAAAAGAGCCACATCACATAATCTTGAAGTTCTGAATCAGGTACCAAAAAAGGTATTTGAAGAAACATGCAAATCAAATAGAATGCTTAGGAATAAACTTAACCAAGGAAGTGAAAGACCTGTACTCTGAAAACTGTAAAACAATGATGAAAGAAATTGAAGATGACACTAACAAAGGGAAAGATATTCCATGTTCATGGATTGGGAGAACCAATATTGTTAAAATGTCCATATTGCCCAAAGCAATCTATAGATATAATGCAATCCCTATCAAAATACTGACAGCATTTTTCACCGAAACTGGAACAAATAATCCTAAATTTTGTATGGAACCACAAAAGAGCCCAGATAGACAAAGCATTCTTGAAAAAGAACAAAACTGGTGGTATCACAATCTCAGATTTCAAGGAAGACTGTAAAACTATAGTAATCAAAACAGGTATGGTCCTGGCATAGAAATGTAAAACAGATCAATGGAACAGAATAGAGTCCAGAAATAAACTCATGCTTTGATGATCAATTAACCTACGATAAAGGAGATAAGAATATACAATGGGAAAAAGTCTCTCAACAAATGGTGTTGGGAAAACTGGACAGCTACATGCAAAAGAATGAAACTGGACCACTTTCTTACACCATAATAACTCAAAATGGATTAAGGACCTAAATGTGAGACCTGAAGCCATAAAAACCCTGGAAGAAAACATAGACATTATTAGTCTCTTGGACATCAGCTATAGGAACATTTTGCTAGATATGTTTCCTTTGGCAAGGGAAACAAAAGCAAAATTAAATTGTTGGGACTACGTCAAAATAAAAAGCTTTTCCACAGTAAGGGAAACATCAACAAAACTAAAAGCCTACTGAATGAGAAAAAATATTTGCAAATGATGTATCTCATAAGGAGTTAATGTCCAAAGGTATTAAGAACTTACTACAACTCAACACAAAATAAACAATCTGATAAAAAATGGACAAAGGATCTGAATAGACATTTTACCAGAGAAGACATACAGATGGCCAAAAGACACAGGAAAAGTTGCCCAACATCATTCATCATCAGGGAATTGCAAATCAAAATGACAATGAGATCTCACCTCACACATGTCAGAATGGCAAAAATCAAAAAGACAAGAAAAAAGCGTTGATGAGGATGTGGAGAAAAAGGAACCCTTGTGCCCTGTTCGTGGGAATTCAAGGTGGTGCAGTCACTATGGAAAACAGTATGGAGGTTACTCAAAAAACTAAAAATAGAACTACCGTATGACCCAGCGATTCCACGACTGGGTATTTACACAAAGAATATGAAAGCGCTAATTCAAAAAGATATATGCACCCGTATGTTAATAGCAGCATTATTTATATTAGCCAAAATATGGAAATAATCCAAGTGTCTATCAACAGATGAATGGATAAGAAGATGTGTGTGTGTGCATGCGTGCACACACACACAGGAATATTACTTAGCTATAAAGAATGAAATCTTGCCATTTGCAACAACATAGATGGATCTAGAGGGTATAATGCTAAGTGAAATACGTCAGAGAAAGACAAATGTCATATGATTTCACTCGTGGAATTTAAGAAATAAAAAACAAAAACCATACTCTTAAATACAGAGAACAAATTGATGGTTACTAGAGGGGAGGTCGGTGGGGGATGGGGAATAAGAGTACACTTGTCAAGATGAGCGCTGAGTAAAGTATAGAATTGTTGAATCATTACATTGCACACCTGAAACTAATATGTATGTTAACTATACTTGAATAAAAAATACACTTTGCAGTACTGCTGCCTTTTAAAATGAGTCTAGTTTTTTTTAACTTTGTGGTACTTGATGCAGAAGAGAACTTTAAAGTTGTCATGTGGCTCTTTTTAGGCTATACTGATTACAGTAGAAGCATAGGCCAACCTTTTCTTTTGAGTTAAAGATTATAATATTTTCTCAATTAAATAATTTTTATTACTGGCTGTCCAGGGTTACCTAAACATGTATAATTCAACTATTTCAGCATTTGGGAAGACTAAATTATTAACTGGTTTTATTAATAAGGCAGTTTATGAAAACACCTAGTATAATAGGTGTTTACTGTTAGTATTCTTCCTCCTTCCCTAATTCTGTATTTTTCACTTAAAAAAAAAATCCTCAGTAAAGTTAATGTTTTTATGTTTTAATTTTTAAAAAATTTTAAAGATTTTATTTATTAGAGGGTGAGAGAGAGTGTGCGCACACTAGCAGGGGGAGTGGCAGGCAGAGGGAGAAGCGGGTTCCTTGCTGAGCAGGGAGCCCGATGCAGGGCTCCATCCCAGGACCCTGGGATCATGACCTGAGCCGGAGGCAGACGCTTAACCAACTGAGCCAACCAGGCATCCTAAAGTTAATGTTTTTAAATAGCTTCTTTAGTTGTTTGTGACTTATCTTGGACCATAATCTATTTACAGGTGAAGATAGTGTCTTTCACTACTGTAAAGTGTCTTTCACCACTGTGGCAGACACTGATGTTTGCCTACTGGTTGGCCATTCCCCTTGTTTTATTATTACTGGTTTTGTTCACCCATTTTCTCTGCTGACATTTTGGATAGCACTTCTTTGTGTGAATCAGCTGTATACTTTTCAGGACATTGGGCATCCCTCATCTCTCATTTACTAAATGCTAATAGTGGCCCTTCCAGGTCCCACGAAAACCAAAAATATCATGATACATTTCAGAAAGCGTCGGGAGTATTGGTACCACCCCGTGCTGATTTTGGTATTTTTTCGTCTCTTTTTCAAATTGTTAATCTGTGCACATGATATAGTAATTGTGGCTGAAAAATGTAAGAAGTCGTTTGGGTGCTTCTGAAAGAAAGTTTTCCTTGCCAATAAAAATGAGCACATGCAGGGGCGCCTGGGTGGCTCAGTCGTTCAGCGTCTGCCTTCGGCTCAGGTCATCTCCCTCTCCCACTCCCCCTGCTTGTGTTCCCTCTCTAGCTGTCTCTCTCTCTCTGTCAAATAAATAAATAAAATCTTTAAAAAAAAAAAAAATGAGCACATGCATATTTGCTATTCAGTTTATCTTTCTCATAATTTAATGTGTAAAGAAGGATATGTGCAGTTTTTGGCAAACTTTATAATTTTTTTTTGTTTTGTGCAGAAGATGGAAGCTCTAAATATACTGAGATTAGAGACACACTCTTTAAGTTCCTAAGTTAGTAACGCTTTCATTTTTTCATCAAGTTGCATTTAAGTTTTGTACTGTTGGTAAAAAATATAGCATATGAACTTTGAATTCTTTTCTCTTTTTTCCCTCCTGCTCATTCTTCCCTCTCTCCAGAGTAACTTTAAAGGGGCACCTGGGTGGCTTAGTCGGTTAAGCATCTGACTCTTGATCTCAGATTAGGTCTTGATCTCAGGGTTGTGAGTTCAAGTCCTGAATTGGGCTCCATCTACTTAAAACAAAAACAAAGTAACTTTAAAACAAATAATAATGTTTTACAATTTTGAAATACATACTTACAAAAAAGTTGCAAGTAAAACAATAGCTTTTTGCCACAGCCTTTTGAGAATAAGTTTCCAACCTGATGTCTCATTACCCCCAGTACTTTAGGTTGTAAATTTTATAAACAAAGATGTTCTCCTATATAACCATAGTTCAACTTTGAAAATGAGCAAATTAGCATCAATACATGAGTGCCATCTAATCCTCAGACCCCATTCAAGTTTCACGGTTGTCTCAATCATGTCTTTTATTTCAGAAGGATTCAATCTTATATCACATGTGTTATTTAGATATGTTTTTTTAGTCTCCTTCAGTCTGGAGCAGGTTCTTTCATGACTTTTTTTCTTTTGAAGAAAATACCAAACTATGATGAAATTATTCTCATTATGTGTTTTTTCTCTCAACTAAATGTAAGCTCTTTGAAAGGGGATGTTGTCTTAATTAAAATTGTTATTTGTTATTTAGCATCTAGCAAGTGCCTAGTAAAGTTTTATTGAGCTGATAGATAACAGTAGCTTCCACTTGTATACAGTTTACTATTCACTACCTCACTGGACCCTCACCACAGACCTCTTGAGATAGACAGGGACTACCATCTGCATTACACAACGAGGAAAATGTAGCTCCAAGAGGCCAAGTCATTGGTCCAGGGTTATGTTGGCTAGTAATTGCTGGAGCTTTAACTGTATTTCAGGTTTTCTAGTTGTAATTTTTAGAGTCTTTTGATGAGAACTGGATCTTTATAAGGAATTAGATTATTCGGGATTTAGATTTTTAAAAACTGAGGAAATACTAAAATTTATATTAGGATCCAGTTACAGAACAGGCAAAAAGGTTGAATTAGGAGCTGAGTTGCAATAGATTGATAACCAGTTAGGGAAAAGAATGAGGGAAAGATACATTTCTTTGCCTCATATAACAGTTTTAGAAGCTTTGGCCAGTTCTTTCAGTTAATGGTTTATTATTATTTTTTTTAATAACTTTTTGTTCACCCACATATTGTTTTGGGTACTAGGGACACAGTACTTAACAAGATAGATGAGTTTTTTTTTTTTTTTTAATAAAACTTTTATTATAGTGGAGGTAGACAATTACCAAAGAAATAAATAATAACAATATTATATCTAACATGAAGGAGCCAGATGAACAAATACAGAGGAAAGTGTGTTTCAGGCAGGAGAGAATCATGGCATTTTTGCAGAATGAAAAAGGCCAGTGTGGCTGGAGTGTAGTGAGCCAGCAGAGGGTAGCACAAGATGGGCCTGCGATGACCAGATACAGGACTTTGGATAAACCAGCGTGGAGAGTTTGATTTTTAACCTAATGTAGTAGAAAACCATGGGATGGTTTTGAATGAGGGAGTGATATGATCTGATTTATGTTTTAACTAAATTACTGTGGCTGCTGCTTGAAAAGCACTTTGAAGGGTAAGAGAGAATGGACGCGTGAAGACTAGTTGGGAAGTTTATCACGTTGTCTAGATGGTGGCTTGAAATGGGTAGTTGCAGTGATAACAACTGGGAGAAGTCAGTGGATTTTAATGTTTTTCAATGCATTTTATGTTTTTGAAGTATGGCTGACATGACTGGGTGTGAGAGAAAAAGAGGAATCAAGGTGATCATTAATAGTGATAGCTGGAACTGAATTTAATATTTGCCAGGTGCATTTCTAAATGCTTTATATGAGTTAACATAGATAATCTTCATGGTAACCGTATCAGGTGGTGCTGCCATTATTTGGAGGCTTATGACTAAATCTCTGCACAGGTAGTGAGGAGCAGAGGCAGGATTTGAATCCGTGTGATCGGGCCTTGGAGTCTCTATACCGGACCACTGTGTTACACTGGCTAGACTTTTGGCCTAAATAACTGATTAGAGGGTGATGCCTTTTACCAAGATGGGGAGGCCCGTGGGAGAAGTACATAAAATAAAACCAATAGTTCTGTTTTGACCAGGTCAAGTGGGAGGTGCTTATTAGTCATCCAATTGGAGATGGCAACTGTGAAGTTGGATTTAGAAGTCTGGATTTCTGGGGAGGAGAAGGTGAGGCCATGAGATTCTAAGAGATCACACAGGAGAGAGTGGCTCATCAGTGGAGAACCAAGGAGGGCCTACAACTGAGCACGAGTTGCCATATACTTTCACTCTGTGTCATGAAGCAGTGGAATATACTTTGTTTGTTATAATGGGACAGCTTCTTAAATTGTAGCTGAATTTCCTTAAAGTAAATTCTCTTTTTTCTGGTATAGTGTGACTAATTTCACTTTCTCTTTGTGAGATTCACATTAGAAAGTGCTGGTACAAATTAAAAACACAGACTTTCAGAAAGTATTATTTAGACACTTCTAATTTAGATATAGAAAGAAGGACTTTGATAAGTTCCCAAGGAAATAATGGCAGGCAAATAAGCAGCTTTTTCTTGCAATCACAGAGAAAAGTAAAGATTTTCTTTTTTTGAAAAGGATTTCCTTTTCACATTTTTAGAATACTAGTTAAATTTGTGGCTCACCATGTATTTGTTGCTTTGGAAAAATGTTCTTATAAGCACTTGATCAAGTAATTTTTATTTATAAAGAGCTTATAATCCTCTTAAATCTTTTATCCTCTTTTAAAAAGCTGTGTTCAGTTTAGTTTCTTAAATTGTGGTTAAATATAATTAATTTTCTTGAATGGTTACTTAATTTGTAATCATATAAGAATTTTTGTCTTGTATCTAACTGGTTGATTTTTTGGGTTTTAGATTGATTACTGTGTCTTTTCTAATATTACTTCCTGGTTTTTAAATGTCCTTTTAAGGTGTTTGCAATGAATCAATCAGTGCTGCAGCTAATGCTTCACCTACACCTTTATTTAGTATCTGACACCAGCCCATTTGTTCTCTCATGGTACTGATCTGTGGGAAACAAAACATTATAGTTGAAAGCCATGAAACTAATGGAAAGAATCATTTTCTGGGAAAAAATAAACATCCTCCTTCTATTTTGAGACACACTAGTTGACTGAGGATGCTAACCTGATCTTGATCGTTGCTCGGTTTGTGAGATATTGGTTTATTAAACCTTGTATAATGTCCAGTTTACAATTGTGTCCATTCAACAAGCGTTTCTTTAACATATGTTAGGTTTACTATGTAGTGCCAAGGATAGTATGGGAGATGGCACATTTATGAGACAGGACTTTGACCCTCAAGATCCCTCCTGCCTAGTAGGGGGAGCTAAAATTAAAATGTACAGGAAAGACTCAGTGACTAGGTTGAGAATGGGAATTGTCCTGAGAGCTGTGTCATCTCAACTCAGGGAATTTTGAGAAAAGGTGGAGTTGATGTTGGCCTTAAGTGATTTGCTATATAGGGAGATGAACAGTTTGCAGAGAGTAGTAGAGCTAAATGATTGGGGTGCTGGAATGCCTAGACTGTGTTTGGAGACTGGTTAGTGGTTTGCTTGGATTTAATGTCTGTGAAGAATAGTAGAAGATCGAATTGTAACCGTGGGTATCACCAAGCTAATGAGTTTAAGTTTTAGTCTGTATGCTAGTGGTTTCCAGACTTTTTGATTGTGCTCCCATAGTTAAAATATCACACATCTTCAATGTACAGATGTAGACATTAGAAAATGGTTTTAAAAGAGATTAGAAGAAAATAGAGAATAGATACTTAATAATTTCTTTCCCCATCTCAGTAGGTCATCTTACATATATCTATTTTGGAAACCATTTTGATAAAACTGCTGGTGTTACCATTGGAGATGTGTTTTAGCAATAGGGATGTGAGACAGCTATTTGGGATAGAAAATGATTTTGGTATTGGGTGTATTCAATTTCTTGGATTAATAGGACATTCTGGGAAATCTGGGTTGAAATTTAGAAAAATGCTTGAAGATTAAGACATAGATTTGGGAGTTACCCACATGGTTGTGAAATTTGAACCTGAACTAGTGGATGCAATTTCTAAGGAGTAAAGAATAAAGAGAGAAGAGGGCCAAATATCAAACTATTTCAGGGTTGGGTATGGGGATCAGTCAGGCACAATGAGTTGGATACCACAAATGAACAAGTCAGTCTTGGGATCTTTCTCCATATGTATTTTACTTTAGAAAATGAGGCTTTTGGCACCATTCACAGAATAGGATTCAGTAACAGTTATTTTCTTGTTTTAGTGAAATATTCTAGGCTTTTAATAGAAAGGTTTATTCATTGAGAAAAATCAGTGATGTACATGAAAGTGCTTTAAAAGTTTCAAAGTGCTAATAATTTTTTAGGTATTCATTTGAAGGGGATAGTTCCTGTGAAGAATAATATTTTAAGGGGTTTTGATTTTACCTTTTATTTTTCTCCTATAATGCTTAGTATACCTTTGCATTTTGAATTACTTATTTCAAGTTTTCTTTGCTTTTTAGTTGCCAGCAAATGTTAGCGGTACATGTACATAGAATTTTTAGAGCAGGAAAGGATTTTAGAGTTGTGTGGTAATCACTTGTATGTTTTCTTGCCCTTATTCTTGGCAGCTAGAATGCAAACTCTAGGTTTATAGATATCAATGGACATGCTTGCTTGTCCTATTCTATATGGTAGTGTTTTAGTACAATGCTTTCTTATTAGGAGAGGCTCTCAGTAAATACCAGTAACGTCTCTTCATTTTGCCCATGAAAGTGTAGCCCCAGAAAGTATGAATGGTTTACCAGAATTTACTCTGCAGATGCTTAACCAACTGAGCCACCCAGGCGCCCCTACATGTTTTAAATGTTGGGTTCACTAGTGTAAAGATTGAGCCATGTTCAACTTCTCCATGGTGGGGCTTGTGCTATATCCAACTTAATTATCTCTGATGCCTAGCACAGCGCCTTGTGCAGAGCACGTGCTCAGGATCTGATGAAGTACCTTGTGAGAACTGTGTGTTTGTATTTTCTCCAGGTTTGTTGAGAAAACTGAAGTTAAACGAGATTGCACTTGAGTGTACTGTTTATAAAAGAGTGAAATCTTGATAATGTGTGAAGTGCAACTGTGTCTGACCTCAGAATATTTCCGAAGAACTACTGCAGTTAGCTGTAGTAGTTAAAGTGTTACGCTTTTGACAGTTTTCCTCTAGAGTATGTAGGATGTGAATTTTATATTTTGTTTAGAAACTCTCATGGTGCCACATAACCCAGGCTTAAACTCTAGCTACCTTGAAAAAAGCAGCTTCCTTCTTCATGGTTGGACTAACTCTCTAGAATGATTCCTAGGTTACTGTTTTTGTGGTCACCTTGTGTCCCCTGTGCATCCTACCCACCCCCAATCTCAGAAAAGATCCCTCTTTATTATAAACACTTCTGTTCCTCAGATCATTTATCGTATTTAAGAATTATAGTTGAGCATTTTAAGGCTGTAGCCAAGATTGGCTAGAAAATGCTTAGTACTTTATATGTCATTTATGGTTTATTTACTTATTTTTTTTTCACTGAGCTGCATTGCTTTTATTGATACCTGAGTGCACCGAAATACAGATTTTTATTCCTGTTACTTGTGATGAGAAAATATCAGCAGATTCTGTTGCTAGGAAACAGCCGAATACTGAAATAGTTTTTTTGGGGGGGTACTTGTAAATTCAAATCTTTGACATTTCTGCTCTCTTAGAGCAAAAATTTATTCAGTCACTACAAAGAAAGATGCATCACCTGTTAGTTTTCCAATTTTTTTTATTATAAAGTATTTTTATTTTTTATTTAAGCTTTTATTTTAATTCCAGTTAGTTAATGTACAATGTTATATTAGTTTAGTTTTTCAATTTAAAAATGTTGCACAGGGGAGCTAGGAATATGAAAAATATTTGAGGATTGATTAGATGTTGAGAGTATAATTTGTAACAGTGACTGGACATTGAAAAGTAATGATTAGACATTTTTGAATTTTAGTTTTCTTAAAGGTTTCTGATTCATCATTAATGAAAGAAATAATGAGAGTGGGAGGTATTTAGACACACACACACACACACACACAGGACACAGAGGATTTAAACCAAAGAAAAATATTGTATTAATTAAGCTAACTTTGGGGTGCCTGGGTGGCTCAGTTGGGTTAAGCGTTTGCCTTTGGCTCAGGTCATGATCCCAGGGTCCTGGGATCCAGCCTGAGTTCGGCTTTCTGCTCAGCAGGGAGCCTGCTTCTCCCTCTCCCTCTGCCTGCTGCTCCCTCTGCTTGTGCTCGCTCTCTCTGTCAAATAAAGAAAATCTTTAAAAAAATAAAATTAAACCAACTTTGTTTCATGGAAATAGGATTGGCCACGTCCTGTATTAAATTGCCCAGGTCTGCTCTTTTACCTGTAACACTTAATATATGTGCCAGAGAAAAGAAATATTAAAAGGAATTATTTGTTTATAATCAGGTTGGCTTTCTTTTATAACCAGCTGTCATTTAATTTTGTCATAGTTATATAATGTTTAGAAAAAGATTTTTATTTGGATTTAGTTCAGTTAAGTTTTCTTGAGTATTCACTCTTGCCCAGGCACAAACACTGGTGACAGGTGTGATCAAACTTTCAGGGTGCTCAGAATATGTGAGAAGGGAGCAGCAGTGGGAGATGGATGTAAATGGTTCTCTCACACTGTGGTCAGTAAAAGCACAAGTACAGAGGTAGCATAGAAAAGAGACTGATGAATTTAGTGTGGAGATCCCAGAGAGAGCTTCAAAGAAGACGTCAGCTTTGATCTGGGTTTTGCAGAGCCCTGATCTTGTCTTTTTTGGGGAGTGGGGGTAGGGGATGGTGAATAAGACCACTGTTACTTGTTTTCATCTTTGAGTTCCCTCTTTGTTTCTTCCTTATCCGTACCCGTGGCTGATAACAAGCCCCGACATTTCTCCTGCCCACTCCATTTCAGGCAGGTGAGTACTGTCCATATACCAGTTTCTAATTCTGTGCCTTCAAATTTCACTGCTTGTCTGTTTAATTGCACACATATATTTGAGGAACTTGTCAGGGAGTGCAGAATCCATCTTCTGATATACATGCATTGTGAATCTTGTGCCTCAGAAATAAAAATCTTATTAAGGCTTTACATCTTTACCCAAGTGACGCAGAACCCTGTGAACTCAAGCAGGCAGGGTATATACTAACATTGGGGTGGCGCAGGAAATGTTATCTAGAATGTTTAGGGGAGTAATGTGTAAGTTCAAAACAAAAATAAAAAAAGCAAATGAAAATTGTCCTAGACTAGTTGATATTAGAAATAATCAAGGATGATAGAATTGAGAGTAACTAAATGGACAGGTTTCCCCTAAATTTTTAAGGAGGCATTGAGAGTAGGAGTAAATGTTTTATGAGCCTCTTGCTGTTTGTATAAAATCCTTTTATTTTTTATCATTTTATACTTTTAGGGTACATTTTAAAACATGGTATTAGCTGAGTTTGTGTTTTCGTACCTACATTTTTAACTAGAAACCTATCACAGAATTAAGAAACTTTAGTAATATGGAAAGCATTGAAGCTCTGGTTTAAAAAAATTATGGCTGTTATTTGTGAAACTATGATTTTGTCCATATACAAGATTGTATTTGTTGAGTTGCAAAACAGTTAGGTGAACAATGTCAGTGAGCTTACTAAATTGAGGTATGAATGAGGTAATGATCTAGAAAATAGAGAACAGAAACTGGAAGAAGATAGAGAAAACTGATTTCTTTCTCATAAATTTGAAAACAGAAGAAGAGCAAGCAAGATTGCTAACCAGAATGTTATCTTCTATAACTGTTCCATAAAAAAATTCACAGTTATCACATTGACTATTAAAGGCTAAAATAATGGAAAGAAGATGAAATAATATTCAATCTTTAAGGAAAAAACAAACTAATACAGCTTTGGATTTTGACAGGGCAGCTGTAATCCCAAAGAAAGAGAGTAACAATTTGCATTTATAGTCTTTTCTTCCAAGTAGCTTAAAGCTTTGTAAGTACATTTTCATTAATCCTTCAGACTACTTTTGAGTTTTGTTTAAAATATTAAGAAGGAAATCATCTCTCCTTCTTGAGGATGGCTGAAAAAAATTGTGCATTGAAAGTCATAGAAATTACTTCTTCATCTTGATAGCTTCAATGTTTTATGTATTTCTACTCTCATTTCTTAACACTTTGACTAAGGAACATATTCCTCAGCAAATACTTACCAATTGCACACTGTAGTTAAGCTTAAGGCAGTGTACATGCGCGCGTGCATGGGCGTGTGCACACACGTGCTTTGAAACTGTGTTTTCCTCTTCAGTTTCATGTGGTGCTGAATCATTCCTCTTAGGTCAAGAGCCTCTGAACTTGACTTAGTTTAGCTGGAGAACTGGCCTCCTGGGCTACGGTGATTGTGGTAGTGGTGTTGGAGGCAGGATTCTAATTTTTATAAAGCACTTACTGTACGCCAGACGCCCTTACATTTGTTATATGCATTGCCGATTTAATCCTGTTAGTAATATTATGAGATGGGTATTAGCATGGTTTTTGCAGATGAGGAAACTGAGGCTTTAAAAGATTGACTAACTTATCAAAGATCCCAGTGCTAGTTAGCTGCTGAGCCAGAATTTCAGGCCAGTCCTTGTGAATCTGCTCATGATCTTTAATGGTTCTTTCTCTTTGTGGGAGGTGGCATGAGTACGACTCTTTTTTCCTTTTCTTTTTGGATCAGTGTTGATCCTGAGCATAAATGTCTCATTCAGCACCTTACTACAGAGTAATGGTAGAATTGGGAATTTACCAGTTAGAAATATCTTAAGCCAGTGCAGTATCTTAAACTACTAAAGTTGGAGTTATTTTTCTCACTCACCTTGAGATAGGTGTTTGCGCACCACGCTGCAGTGGCTTAACAAGTCAGGGTGTGTTTCTTAACTCTTCTGCTTTTCCTCACCATTATTGTCTCTCAGTTGCAAGGACACATGGCTGCTTAGCTTTGGCTTTCTTGTCTTTGTTAGGAAGGTCATCTCCTTCTGCTCCTCTTCTTCAGGGGAGCAAGAGGAGCAAATGTTTTCTCAGAATTGCTATCCCTTACTATTCTTCCCTAGCAAATTCTGTTTATTTCTCTTTGGCCAGAACTGTGTCTCATGGCCTTCTTTGTTTGGGAGGGCAAATATTTTATTTCTTAAGCCACTTTTGAGAGAGATAGGCAAAGAAATAGGGGATTGATTTAGCCAGCCTACATGTTTGCCTCAAGGTTGATCAGCTTTGCTGAATTTCGGTGAGATGGAACTAAATAATACTGCATGATGGCAAAATGATCACCACTGTAAGTCTAGTCACTATATATGGTTACAATTTATTTTTTTTCTCTTAGGATGAGAACTTTAAGCTCTACTCTCTTAGGGAAGAGGACTTTATAAATGTGTACCTGGTAGGCATGAGCTGTATTCCACAGTGGGGATGGGATAGTACTAGGAGATAATAGTATTACTGATGACTAACTGGAACATACCTTTATGTTTGGGTAAATGGGCTAGTGATCTTCAAGTTGTGAAGAAAGGAGAGGCTTTGGTGGAAAAGGAACTTGGAATTTATTTTTGAGAGAAACTGAATTGAGAGAAACTAAAATTAAGAATGTGTTGAATCCCTTTGTGCCTTGTGTGTATCAGGGGCTCAATAATAAATTGCTAGCCAGTCTTTTTTCCTGTTTTTAGTAGGTGTTTTTGAAATGAACATGTAGGCCTTAATTTTATTGTTTGAATGACTAAATCCAGATTTATTTGTCTCTTGAGTGATGGAGTGAGGGTAAGTCACATTATCTGGTTACTCTTGGGAATGATTTGGCGCTGATTCTGCTCTCATGTCCCAAGTCACCAAGTATGGCTATAGAAGGTAGCAAGGGCAGGCAGAAAAACACCCTCTTTGCTCACCATTGTAAAGAAAAGATCTGCAGAGAGTGGAGGATGTCATAGCAAATACAAGATTATTGTTTTCATTCACTCTCTTGGGTTTGGGTGCCTGGCAGGTGACAAGGTAGCCCTTACCTGTATGTTACCCCTCACTTTAAAAAATAAGTTCCTTTCTTTATGATTCTTTTATATTAGATTGTTGTGTTGAATGAGGTCCTTTAATTCATTGTTGTTTTAGAGCAGGCACTTTGCAGTGTCTTTGGTGTGTGTGTGTGTGTATGTGTGTGAGAGAGAGAGAGAATATGATGTATTTTATACCAGCTTAATCTTGGATGCAAAAACTTAGGTAGCTCTTCCTGATTGTTCAGACCTCTCAGTTAAACTGTATCCTGACTCCCACTTTCCCTGCCCATCCTACAACCTATCCACCCCATGTCTTAATATGCTCTATAGTGATCTTATTGTCACTTTACATAGTCCATGAACTTTCAACTCCATGTCTTGTGTCTTTGCTTCTCTCAGTCATATTTTTCTTAGTTTTTTTTTTATTGTGGTAAAATACACGTGATATAATGTCTTTACCATTTTTAAGTGTACAGTATACTGGTATTAAGTACATTTATGCACTTAAAAAACTTTTTTTTTTTTTTTAAAGATTCCACATAAAAGTGAGATTATTCAATATTTGCCTTTCTGTTCTTGGCTTATTCATTTAGCATAATGCCTCAGGGGTCATCCATGTTGTTGCAAATGGCCGGATTCACTTCTTTTTTTAAAGCTGAATAGTATTTCATTGTCCATTCATCTGTCAAGAGACATTAATGTTGTTTCCCTCTTTGCTATTATGAATAATGCCCCAGTGAACATTGGAGTGCAGATGTATTTTCAGGATGGTGAGTTTATTTCTTTTTTTTTTTTTTTTTTAAAGATTTTTATTTATTTATTTAACAGAGATAGAGAGAGAGCACAAGTAGGCAGAGCGGCAGACAGAGGGAGAAGGAGAAGCAGGCTCTCCGCCGAGCAGGGAACCCGATGCGGGGCTCGATCCCAGGACCCTGGGATCATGACCTGAGCTGAAGGCAGCCGCTTAACCGACTGAGCCACTCAGGCGCCCCGAGTTTATTTCTTTTTGATTTGAATGTGTCATTGTTTTTTTTTTCTCCAAGTTTTTATTTAAATTCCAGTTAGTTGGGGCGCCTGGGTGGCTCAGTCGGTTAAGCGTCTGCCTTCGCCTCAGGTCATGATCCCAGGGTCCTGGGATTGAGCCCCATGTTGGGCTCCCTGCTCAGTGGGGAGCCTGCTTCTCCCTCTCCTTTCTGTTCATTCTCTTTCTCACTATCTCTGTTGCTGTCTGTCTTTCTCTCAAATAAATAAATAAATCTTTAAAAAGTAATAATAAATTCCAGTTAGTTAACATACAGTGTAATATTTCAGGTAGAGAATTTAGTGATTCAACACTTATATACAACACCCAGTGCTCATCACAACAATTGCAGTCCTTAATGCCCATCACCTATTTAGCCCATCCCCTGTCCACCTCCCCTCCAGTATCCCTCAGTTTGTTCTCTATAGTTAAGAGTCTGTTTCTTGGTTTGCCAGACATTTTCCCCCCACTATGTTCATCTGTTTTGTTTCTTAAATTCCACATATGAGTGAAATCATATGATATTTGTCTTTCTCTGATTTATTTTGCTTTGCATAATACTCTCTAGCTCCATCCATATCATTGCAAATGGCGAGATATTCTTTTTTATGGCTAAGTAATATTCCATCACACACACACACACACACACACACACACACACACACACACACACACACATCTTCTTTATCCATTCACCAGTTGATAGACATTTGGGCTCTTTCCATAATTTGGCTATTGTTGATAATGCTGCTAAAAATATCAGGGTGCATAGGTGCATGTATCTCTTTGAATTATTTTTGTATTTTTGGGGTCATTACCTAGTGCAATTGCTGGATGTTGGGTAGTTCTATTTTTAACTTTTTGAGGAACCTCCATATTGTTTTCCAGAGTTTGCCTTCCCACCGACAGTGTAAGAGGGTTCCCCTTTCTGAATGTGTCTTTGAATAAACAGTACTTAGACTACCTGTCTTCTTCATAAGATTTTACAAGAAAACTTCTAATACAGTCTTTGGAAATGCACTTTTCTTTTTTGGTTTCTCTAATTCTTTAGTCCTATTTCTAGTATGTTTTTTTCCTTTTTCTTGTGTCTTTTTTTTACTTTCTCTTAGTGATAAAGCAAGACAAGGCATGAGGAAGTTGGAAAGTGAGGTGGGGAAGAATTTATTAGTAAATAACAGTTTTTGGTTGAGTAAAAAATGTTTATGTTAATATAATTTAGTGAAAATAATGTGAGAAATATAGGAAAAATTGTTCACTGTGTTTAGTTTAAGGAATTACTGTAGGGTTTTGTATCCTACCATATTTTATTTTGGGATTCTATTGCATTAATTTGTTTACATGTCTGTCCTGTATCAGACTATTCCATAGTTATCTTTATGTCCTTATTGTTTCCTAGTATAGTATTTGGTGTATAAGTGGTATACTTGGAGAATGTTTGTTGGCCTGAACATTGTGTTTTCCTCAACCATTTCTTAAATGTGCTTTGAAAAAAATATTTATATAATATAATATATATTAACATATCAATAAAGTATATATCATTGAGTATATAATTATATGACAATTTACCTTAATAAGTATATTGTTAATATTTCTTAAAAGAAATATTAGGGGCGCCTGGCTGACATGGTCAATAGAACATGTGACTCTTGATCTTGGGGTTGTGAGTTTGAGCCCCACGTTGAGTGTGGAGATTACTTAAAAATAGCATCTTAAAAAAATCAGTATAATAAGACCTGCTCTGGTTGGGGTGCAGGGGTAGAGAGTTACCAGGTTACCAGTATTGCTTTATAATTTTAAGTGTGGCACAGTAAAGTCCGCTCTTTAGTTAAGGTGGTAAACAAGATGTGATTTTGCATAATAAATACTATGAAAATAAGGATATAGGGTAAATTGAGAAGTAGAAGATTTTGCAATTTGTAAAGGTATAAAGGAAGAAGGAAAATCATAGTTTATAAGCCACAATATATTTTAAATTGTTCAAGATGTAATTGACTTTTGAAGATACTGCAATTGGGAAATTGTACTTCGTTCTGATTTGCATGGGAAGTGAATGTCCAGTGAGAAAAGCTCCCGTGTACTGATTTTGCAGCTGTGGAAACCCACGTGGGTCTTTTTTTGTTTCCAGTGGTGAACCACAGTTGTATTTCTTACTGCTTGATCACAACTTTTCTTTTTTATTGTGTTTTTGTGGCCAGATATAATTTATGTTTCCTCCAGTTCAAGTTGTAATTCCTGCATGTACCATTGCTAAAAGTACATAATGCATGAGTGATTTTTTAAAAAACCGATGAGTGGTGCTTGTTATTGGACTAGCCAACAATTGGACATTTATTTTGCCTCCAGTAAGATCTCAGCTTCTGAGAATACCATATATTTGAACTCATCATTTGATTTAGGAAAAAATTCAGTATTAAATAGAAGATTTTAAGTATTTTTAAAAATATGATTATGGCACTTTTAAGGTTTCATATATTAGTGCCAGATGATTCAGCTACATTCTTGGTTGGTTGTTTATTATGTTATTGGAATACTTCAGCACATTTTAGACTTGATTCATAATTCAGTGTTGGACATTAATATATGGTTTGGTATATAAACACACATACATTTACATTCTCCAGTTTTATTTTTTAAACTTTTTCACTCATGACTCTGCTAGTTTGTCACAATATTATGGTAAGAAAAATTAACAACTTCTGGGAAAATGGAACTAGGCAATAATAGGTAGTTTAATTAATTTAAAGATTTATTTATTTGAGAGAGAGAGAGAGAGTGAGTAAGCACACAGAGGGAGAGGGAGAAGTAGACTCCCTGTTGAGCAGGCTGCCCGACATGGGGCTCATTCCCAGGACCTGGGGATCATGACCTGAGCCGAAGGCAGACGCTTAACCAACTGAGCTATCCAGGTGCCCCAATAGGTAGTTTAATTTAAAGTAGCTTAAGCCTAGGGACGTCTGGATGGCTCAGTCGGTAAGTGGCTGCCTTCAGTCCAGGTCATGATCCCAGGGTCATCGGATTGAGTTCCAAATCGGGTTCCTTCCTCAGTGGGGAGCCTGCTTCTCCCTCTGCCTGTTGCTCCCCCCTTGCTTGTGCTCTCTCTCTGACAAATAAATAAATAAAATCTTAAAAAAAAAAAAAAAGTAGCTTAGGGCTATTGGACAAACTTTATCTTGAGTTAAGACAATGTCTATTATGTGAATATGTAATTTTTTACCAAAGAAACATCCAAATGTTGATTGTATTTTACTTTTGGTAGAGATCATTCTAAGAATTAGGAGAAATTTGAGTGTCATAGTTTAAATTATATAGCTTTGTTGCTTCTACTGTAAGCTTTGTTAATAGGAAAGTGTACTGCCTTTTTATGCATTGCAGGCTATTTTCTTTTTCTGGGTCATCTTCTGGAAATTGTTAAAACTCCTATTCCCAGGTGTGTGTGTGTGCCTAAGGGAACAATGTCCGTTATCTTTTTTGCTCTTACTAGTCTGTTTGCTTTAACTGTGCTTAGTATTTCTCTTTAAGGCCATCTTTGGCGTCTGAGGCATTGAAACTGACATTTTGTTAAGAAACGTCTCACAGTGGGGCCTCCTTTTCAGCAGCTGGGCCCCAATTCACTTAAGAATCCCTCATTCCTGGTTTCACACTCTTGTTTTTTAAGGATCAGATATACTTTTCCCATGACTATCAAACAGAATAGAAGCTATTTGGAATAAGAGTATAGGTTTTTTGACTTGTTAAAGATTTGTAGTGTACTCTTAGAGAATAACTATAGTGAAGACTAGAATTACATATGGGCACATTATACCTTGGGTTAGTAATAGATGCATGTTATTTTTTTTTTTTTAATATTTATGAGCTCTGTTTTTTTCTTTTTAATAGTTGTTTCTCTTGTTTTCTTTTTATGATTGAGATTGTGCTTTTTGCTAGTATTATGTTTGCATTTTTAAACCAGCTTTGAGGTATAAATTACATACATGAAATTCACCAATTTTAAGTGTACAGTTGGATGACATATGTATGTGATTGTATAGCCATCATCACAATCAAGATATGTAACATTTACCTCACCCCCCCAAAATTCCCTTTGCCCTTTAGCAGTGAATCCCCTCTTCCCATGCCTCGCCTTGGGCAAACATTCATCTGTTTTCTATAATGATAATTTTGTCTGGTTTTAGAATTCTAGAATTTCATATCATTTGAATCATACAGAATATAGTTTTCTGTGTTTGGCTTTTTTTTTTTAAATCTTCATTATGTTTTTAATATTCACCTGTCATTTCATATATTGGCAGTTTGTTTTTTTTATTGCTGGGTAGTCCATTGTATGAATGCACCAGAGTTTATCTCATCCCCACTTTATGGACATTTAGATTGTTTCTAGTTTTTGGCTATTATGAATAAAACTGTGAGCATGTGGATAAATACCTATGAGTGGTATTGCTGGGCTGTAGGGTTAAGTAGGTTTAAGGTATGTTCAATTTTATGAAAAATTTCTAAACTATTTCGAAAGTGCCTAGACTTTTGTATTCCCACCAGTAGTAGTATACGAGTTCCAGGTACTTTACAACCTTGCCAAAAGTTGGTATTGTCAGAGTTTTAAATTTCAGCCATTCTAGTGGTTGCATGATGATATCTCATTGTTTTTTAAATTTATCTAATGACTAACAATGTTGAACATATTTTCCGTCCTTAAAATTTGTGATTCACACACCTTCGTTGGTAAAATGTCATGTTCATATTATTTTCCCATTTTAGAAATTGGGTTGTTTGTTTTGTTATTGGGTTTTTATGAGTTCCTTATATAGTCTGCACATAAGTTGTTATGTGTGTGTCTGTATATACAACTATGTACATAGAATTGTGTGCATGTATATGTGCGTTTTGCAAAATTTTCTCCCAGTTTGGACTTGGCTTTTTATTGCTTTAATAATATCTTTTGAAGAGCAAGTTACAAGTTTTGATGAAGCCCTTTTTTCAGGTTTTTCTTTAATGGTTCATTTTCCATCTAAGAAATATTTGCCTAACCCAAGGACACAGAATTTCTCCTTTATTATCTTTTATGAATTTTATAGTTTTAGCTTTTATTTAGCTCTGTGATCCATTTTGAGTTAATTTTAAGGTATGGTATAAGGTAAAGGTCAGCTTTCACTTTTTTCCATATTGATTTCCAACACCACTAGTAATATTTTCTAGGTTAAATGACCTAATCTAGTTAGATGACCTTCAAATATGGAGATCAAGAGGTAGAAACTTCCAGTTATAAAATAAGTCACAGAGGTGAAAAGCAGAGCAAAGGGAATATAGTCAATATCATTGTAATAATGTTGTATGGTGACTGATGGTGACTATACTTATTATGGTGAGAAAAAAAGAATTGTCTTGGCTCATCTACATTTTTGAATTTTCCATATACATTTTAGAATTGCTTGTTGATCTCTACAAAAAAGTCTGCCAGAATTTTGATTGGGATTGCATCAAATCTGTAGATCAATTTGGAGAGCGTTGATATCTTAATGGTATTGAGTCTTTTAATCCACAAACATGGTATATATCTAATTTATTAAGGTCTTTTAAAATTTTTCTCAGTAATGTTTTGTAGTTTTCAGTGTAGAGGTTTTTACGTATTTTAATTTATTTCTTAGTATTTTATGTTTTTGCTGCTTTGATAAATTGCATTATAATTTTTCATTGTCATTTTTTGCTGAGAGTATAGAAATAGAATTGGTTTTTAAATACTTTGCATCTTGCAATTTTGCTAAATTCACTTACTAATTTTAGTAGACTCTTGGTGGGTTCTTCAGTATTTTCTACATGGATGCCCATATAGTCTGTGAATAAGGACAGTTTTACTTCTTTGCTTCCAATTTGTATGCCTTGTATTTATTTTTCTTGCCTATTACACCGGCTACGACTTCTAGTACAGTGTTAAATAGAAGTGGTGAGAGTGGGGCATCCTTCTGTTATTCCTGATCTTAGGGGGAACACATTTAGTTTTACAATATTATGTATGAGATTGGCTGTAAATTTTTCATAGATGTCCTTTTATCAGGTTAAGAAAGCTTCCTTCTCTTCCCACTTTGCTGATTTTGGGGGGTCGGGGTGGTTATGGGTATTGAACTTTGTCTAATGGTGTGAACATTTATTCATTTTTTGAGATGATCATGTGGTTTTAAAACACTTGTTTAGTCTCTTAATGTGGTTGATTGTTTTTTTAAATATTAAATCAATCTTGGATTCCTGGAATAAGCCTACTGTGTCAAGGTGCCTTATTTTTTTGAAATATATTGCTGAATTGTGCTTCATTGCTCATGAGAGATAATGGTCTGGCTTTTGTTTTTTTAAATATCTGTCTGATTTTGGTATCAGGTTAGTGCTGGCCTTCTAAAAAAGTTGGGAAATGTTTCCTTTTCTTCTGTGCAGTTTATATAGCAGTGTAGTATAAAACATACAGTTTAATTATTTTATATGTGGAATTATATAAATTATCTTCAACTTTTTCTCTCTTTTCCCTTAAAATAGATCTTAACTAAGTTTGTGTTATAAGCTGGTTTAATATTTTATAAATAAAAATATTTTAATATTAAGTTTTTTAAGAGCATAGGGAAAAACTCTGATTTTTTTTTAAAGATTTTTTATTAATTTATTTGACAGAGAGAGAGACAGCAAGAGTGGAAACACAAGCAGGGGGAATGGGAGAGGGAGAAGCAGGGGCCCCGCTGAGCAGGGCGCCCGGTGCGGGGCTTGATCCCAGGACTCTGGGATCATAACCTGAGCCGAAGGCAGACGCTTCACGACTGAGCCACCCAGGTGCCCCGGGAAAAACTCTGATTTAAAAAATAGTTACGCTAATAGTTAGGACAGTAGGCCTTTTTGTAGAAAATTTGGAAAAATTTGTAAAGTGAGGAATATATGACAACAAAAGATTTACATAGTTAGATTCTGGGTAATAAGGTATTTAACATTTGGAATCCATTATCTTAACATTATTTCATAAGCATTTTCTCAAAATACAATGTTTATTAACACCATTTTATTTATTTATTTAAAGATTTTATTTATTTATTTGAGTGCACGCACAAGTAGGCAGGACGTCAGGCAGAGGGAGAGGGCAGGCTCCTCACTGAGCAGAGAGCCCGATGGGGGGCTTGATCCCAGGACCCTGAGATCATGACCTGAGCGGAAGGCAGATGCTTAACTGACCGAGCCACCCAGGCACTCCTGTTTGTTTATTTTTTTAAAGATTTTATTTGAGAGAGAGACAGAGAGCATGAGCTGGGGGGAGGTGGCAGAGGGAGTGGGAGAAGCAGACTCCCTGCTGAGCAGGGAGCCCAACATGGGGCTCCATTCCAGGACCCTGAGATCATGATCTGAGCAGAAGGCAGACGCTTAACTGACGGAGCCTCCCAGGAGCCCCTATTAACACCATTTTAAATAAGATTTATTTATTAGAGAGAGGGCGAGTGAGCGAGCAGGAGTGTGGTGGGGAGGCGCAGAGAGAAAGGGAGAGAGAGCATCCTCAAGCAGACCTCCCCTGACCTGGGGCTCCATCCGAGGACCCTGGGATCATGACCTAAGCTGAAATCCAGAGTTGGCTGCTTGACCAACGGAGCCACCCAGGCTCCCCTTAACACCATTTTTAATGACTTATATAATCTATCACATGAACTTACAATTATTTTGTTGATATTGGAGTTTTACCCTATTTCTAATTTGTTATATAATTTTAATTTTTGATGTTAGCCTTTGTTTTTCTTGTGTCTTTTAATTTTTATTTTTTCTTGTATCTTTTTAAAGATAGAATTACATTATTGGGTCAAAAATCTAAATATTTTAAAGCTCTTGATACATTTCATGGAACTGCTTTTTTTTTATTTTAAAGATTTTATATTTTTATTTTAGAGAAGAGAGAGTATGTGAGTAGGGCGGGGAGGGGCAGAGAGAAGGAGAGGGAAAGAATCTGAAGTGACTCCACTCTGAACGTGAGCCTGATGCTGGGCTTGATCTCACGACCCTGAGATAATGACCTGAGCCAAATCAGGGGTCAGCTGCATAACTGACTGAGTCACTCAGGCGACCCAGAACTGCTTTTCTATATACTCCATCAGTTTGTACTTCCCCACGTAATGTACAAGCATGCCTGATTTCGCTCCTCAGTGATACAGGAGTTTACAATAAAAAGCCTTAGCTAATATGATAGGTAAAAGCAGTACCTTAAATTGCATTTAATTCCATTTCTTTTTTTTTTTTTTTAATATTTTATTTATTTATTTGACAGAGAGAGAACACAAGCAGGGGGAGTGGAGGAGGGAGAAGCAGGCTTCCCGCCGAGCGGGGAACCCGATGCGGGGCTCGATCCCAGGACCCCAGGATCATGACCTGGGCCGAAGGCAGCCGCTTAACCAACTGAGCCACCCAGGCGCCCCTAATTCCATTTCTTTAATTACTTGGGAAATATTTTTAAAAATTTCTTGAAGACTTCTAGATTAATCATTCAGAAGAGTTATGCAACAGCAGATTTAAGGGGATAGAAATATATGGAAAGTAAGTTCTTGAAGTAAAAGAAACAAATTGAACAAATGCATGAGGCTATAGACTTTCTATAACATAAGGAAAGGGAAAGGGAATTTAGCTTGTGTTAAATGATCTTACTAGTTTACTGGGAAGTGGATCTCTAGAGTAAGACAAGAGTCATGAATCTCATATTCTGATTTCTTCATAATATACCAACACTTAATAAACCTAAAGAATCTCAATACTTATAAATTCAATTTTTATGGCTTGTGTCATTGATGAAAGTTTTTGTGGAAAACTTTGTTATCTGAAAATAGGTGTCTAATACAAAGAGGAGACCACATTCAGCCTTACAACTGTGATATTGATCCACTCAAAAGTAGTAATTTGAAAAAAGTGAAAGAAAATAGTGAAACTGTGTGAAGATATAGGCAGAAAATTTGGTCTTTATAAAGTAAATTTGCTAGACAATACAATTTAAGAATATGGATGACTAACAAAAACTTAGAGGAGAAGGAAAAATGAAGAGGAATAAGTTTGAATTAAAGTATGTTTTGGTGGATAAAAGAAAATACTAACTTCTAAATAAAAATTTGTGTATCTTTTTCATAGTGGGTAATTTAACTTACAACTTGTTTCAACAAAACATCTGAGGCAGCTTACAAGCACATTGATTGAAGTAGTAAAAAAGGAAAAGAAAATTAGGACTAATGAACAAATTTTAAGTGTCAACGTGGATGCTATGGTTGGGCTTCATATTTGGTTTTAAGCTTCCTAGGAATAACAGCAAAAAGGAAAGCAATCATTCACATAAAAAGGGAGGGACTGTATCAGTTTCTGAAATCCAAGACTAAAGGACAGTGCTGTGCTAGTTAAGTAAACATTTTTACTGATGGTGGAAAAATGATTTAATAGAAAACACAGTAAATCATCAAAATGGTAAAATCCTTAAGTATATTTCAGACTCTGATTAAACCCTATAGTAGACATATTTGATTTGAACTCTTATGTATATATCTTGGTATTTTGGTATTTATCCCTTCTCTGTAGTGTTCATTGAGAAGCTCCTATACACTCAACATTGTTGCCAGAGCTTTGAAAGGAAACAGATATATTCAGCATAGTCCTTGTATCATGAAAGCTTAAGTTGTAGACAGGAAGGCAAATGAACAACAGGAAACATTTTAGAAACTAGTTAAACGTAAGCTTAAAGGTACTAGGTGTAAATACATTGCTTGGACTATGCAAGTTACTTGATCTGGATCTAGAAATATTTAGTTAAGTGGGAAATAAGTTGTGGGATAGGAAGAAGTTCTTTTGGAGATCTCTGCTAGGACAAAGGTGAGGTGCCAGCTGGGTTTCATCCTTCTGAATTCAGATAACATTGAAGTGGTAAATAAGAGGCCACTTTTCTTATTTTCTGCAAAGGATGGTCACAAATAATGCCCATTTGGAGGACATGAATATTTTTATGACAGTTGAGAAACATAGATTGAAAAGAATAGATGGTTCTTTTCCATCTTTGAATTCTCAATGTTTACCATGCTACTTTGCATATTATAAAGGTTTAATGAAGATTTATTGAATGAATGACTAAAAGGAAAAATGGAAGAGAGGTGTTCTATAACAGTTTGTAAGAGAAATAAAATATTAATCAAGTAAAAGTAGAAACTTTTTAAACCGTTTTAAAGAATTGGGTAATGAGAGCTCTTTTTTTTTTGAGAGATGTTTATTTTTCTAATATAGATATGGTGACAACTTGTCAGTATTTTTGTTTAGCATCTAGTTTATATTCAGTATTTAAATGAAGCTATACTACTTTTTAGGAATTTGTATTACTTAAAAAATAATCCCATATTTGAAGTCATTTGTCACTAACCTGGTAAAGAAATGACAGATTTTTTTTTTTAAAGATTTTATTTATTTATTTGACAGAGAGAGACAGGGAGAGAGGGAACACGAGCAGGAGGAGAGGGAGAGGGAGAAGCAGGCTTCCCGCTGAGCAGGGAGCCCGATGCAGGGCTGGATCCCAGGACCCTGGGACCATGACCTGAGCCGAAGGCAGATGCCTACCCGACTGAGCTACCCAGGTGCCCCAAAACGACAGATTTTTTAATAGCTAATTGTGGTAGATTGTGAAGAATTGCTTCTTAATTATCAAAGTTCTCTGATTGCTTTATTTATTACCAGTCAGCTTATTGGATTGTTAAATATTTGATAGTTCTGGCACCTAGCTTAGTTTTTTTTTTTTTTTAATATTTTATTTATTTATTTGAGAGAGAGAGAGGGAGAGAGAGAGAGGGAGAGGGAGAAGCAGGCTCCCTGCAGAGCAGAGAGCCTGACGTGGTGCTAATTCCCAGGACCCTGAGATCATGACCTGCGCTGAAGGCAGACACTTAACCAACTGAGCCATCCAGGTGCCCCCCCCTTAGTTTTTAACAAAGTATTTATGGAATGTGTGAATAAATGTTTTTTAAGTGCTTTCTGCATATGAGATGTGGAATAGAAGTGGTTTAAGATAGGATTGTTGATATGGGTAGTTTATATACTCTTAGTTGACCTGAACAAATAAACAGATAACAATATAGCAAAATAAAAGTATCATTCAACAGCTTTGCCGATTTGGAGAAGAGAAGGGATCTCTAATTTGTTAAAGACTGTGAAAGCAACACGGGTTAATCTTTAAAACAAAGATAGAAATTCATTAATTTATTCAACTACTTTTTACTGGTTAAAGAAAGAAGAGGAACTATGTATTTCTCTTATTTTGACAAGTATGTGTGCAGACATCTGGATCCTTGCTAATCTATTAGAACACAAAGATTGTAAGTCATTATTTTAACAGGAATTTAGCCTCATTGCAAATATGTGAGTATTTATGGCCAGAAGGTTGCTACAAGGCAGCTCTGAGGAAAATTGTAGTGTAAAATAAATGCAAAAAAAAGCTTCACCACAGAGGAGAAAGTAGAAGGTATTTACAAATAAGAAGGCTTAAAAATGGCCATAGACAAATGCCATAACAACAAGATTGGTGGGGGAAAATAGCTATGCCGGAGACTACATTTACATTAGACAAAATGTAGGGGAAATTTTAGGGAGGAAACTCAAGTATGGAAAGTTTCTATTTGTCAAAGGGGTTTTTGTTTAGGGCTATATTAAAAAGACAACAGATGAATTTAGAGTGTAGCTAAGGACTAAACTTAAGAGGTTGGAATGGGATAAGGTTCGTGTTTCCTTACCATTGTATTTTTTTTTTTTTCATTAAATATTGCATGGTTGTTCCCCAGTCTGTAAAGAGGAACTTAGGAAGTGTTTTTTCATATTTTAATTTTGCCAGATCAGTCAGAAAAGAGATTGGTATTATCTTGTCAAACAGGATTTTCTTTCATATCTCTACTCATACTTGTGTGAAAGTGATAAGGATGATGAAACAGTTGTAGATTTTCTTATTTCTAGGAATGTACTTTAGGACATTGAGATTTAATTATTTGGAGCACATTTTCCACAGTGCTCTCTGTATTTATACACAGCTTACTTTTTTGAGATGTTCAGCTTTCCAAAGAATTAAATATTTGACGTGAATTTTATGTGCATGTGCAATGGTAGAGGTGGTGCAAGGGAACTTGGGCATTGGAGAATTTTTTAGGACACTGTTGCAATATTTAGATGAGAAGTTATGATAACCCAGAGTGAAATGGTGACTGTGGGGATAGAAGGGGAGGAATGAGTGTGAGATGTGCACTGGGATCTTGGTGGCCAGTTGATGGGGAAGGGCTAACCCAGGAGGATAGGATAGGCAGAGTGTGGGGGAGTTGCCAATCAAATCCTAGTGTTCAGAGGGTATATAGAACTCAGACTTAATCTAGATTGGTTTTGGTGTCCAAGAGGGTTCACTTTGGTGTATGGGATATAGCTGTTAAGAGTGTCTTGTTACTGCCAGTGCTTAAAGTCTTTGGTGACACTGATGTAGTTTTTGGTGGTTTGCCTTGTGTGTAGGAGAAACTAGCTATGACTGGAGGATGGGTTGTTGGTCTAAAGGGAAGATATGGTCTCCCAGGCCTGGTGGCTGGCAATACTCAGGCAGGGAATTTGGGCTCTGCCAAGTTATCTGGACCACAAGGAAGGTCCATTTTTAGCAAGTGCATTGGTGTACGCTCACCAAACTCTGATAGGATCTTGGACCCATTGTAGATCCATTGTAGGCTTGGAGGCAGAGGTAGGAAGGAGGGATGGTAATTAGTAGTAGCTGCATTCATATTTAACCTCACCTCTGAATAGTCTTTTTTTTTTTGATTTGGAAAATTTTCCCAATATAATTTCCCCTATATTGCTAATATAGGAGTCAGTTTTGCCAGTATTAGAAGACAGTCCTCAAATTCTCATCCTCATTTATAGCCAGTTCATAGGCATATGACTTAGACTTCACCAATTAGATTCACCTCTCACAAGACTTGATTGGAACTGAGGAAACAGATTCTGCACAGAGCTTCCATTTTTGCTGGGGGAGGTGGTGGGTGGCAGCAGTGGCTTCCGAGTGGCTGCAAGGTTGATTTCCAGCAACAGGGGTTTAGTTCTCTGTGGGACAGTAGTGGCGATGGCCATTTTCTAATCAGTCCTGTTTTGTGGCATGGTTTGAACATTGTTTCTGGAAGCTTAACTTTAAGCATAGTTTTCTTTTTTTTATTCTCCTGACGATTCTGTGAGATGCCCAGTAATCTCTTAATAAACTCCTTTTTTGTTAATCAGTCAGCATCAGCTTCTTGTGTGTTCAACTAAAAACCATAGCTGGTCCTGGCTTGATTAGGAGTTAAGGCAGCAAATGAAGACAAGGTTTTGGATGCCTGCTAGGCTTCATCGGATTCCACCTAGTAACCAGTTGCAGCTGAGCCAGTGGGTGTTAGCCAGTCAGTGCGTAGGTGTGAGGATGGCTAGGGATTGACCCCAAATCCACGGGGACTTGTTTTTTTTTGTTTTTTAAAGATTTTATTTATTTGACAGAGACACCGCAAGAGAGGGAACACCAGCAGGGGGAGCGGGAGAGGGAGAAAAGCAGGCTTCCTGCCGAGCAGAGAGCCCGATGTGGGGCTCGATCCCAGGACTATGGGCTCATGACCTGAGCCGAAGGCAGACACTTAACAGCTGAGCCACCCAGGTGCCCCGGGACTTGCTTTAGATTATATTTTGGGGTGAATTGGAAGAGGAGTGGAAAATAACTGTGGTGATAATGGTCTCTTTGGATGTTGGAGGTATGGAATAATGATTTTAGTTTTGGACATGGTTAGTTTGAGGTGCCAACAGAAATGTTCATTTTAGGGCACCTGGGTGGCTCAGTCAGTTAAGTGTCTGACTCTCAATCTCAGCTCAGGTCTTGATCTCAGGGTCGTGAGTTCAAGGCCCACGATGGGCTTGAGTGTGGAGCCTACTTTAAAAAAAAAAAGAAAAAGAAAAAAGAGAAATACTCATTTTTGGACCTATGTGCCCTGTTATTGGAGATACGTTTCTAACATTCAGAAAAGAGTTTGGAGGTAGAAGTGAGTTACTCAGCTGACGGTTATTTTAAAGCTCTGTTGAAATTGGATGAAAGTGCTAAGGGTAGCGACATGGAATGAGGAGGGAAGAGGGTTGAGAGCAGACCCTTGGGAATAGTTCATAATTATAGGGAAGATAGGGGAAGGAGAGAGTGAAGACACCTGAGAAAGGATGTTCTGGAAGGATGGAAGAGAGCTGAGGGGGTATGCTCTTTGAGAAGCTCAAAGAAGATAGAGGGTTCCAAGGAGCAGATAGTCAGGACTATCAAATCATACAGAGGAGAATAAAGCTTGAGAAGAGGCCATTTATATTTTAACTTTGGAGAAAATCATGGAAAACAGAACTAAACCTTATAGTAGCAGAGTGAAGGGCTGAGGTAATATTTGGAATAAAAGAGGTTAAATGGAGATTCTAGTCAAATTTTGTTAGATTTGGAATCTAAATCATATAAAATAAATTCTGAAACCAGAAAATAACCCATATCTTTAACAGATTTTTATCAGGCTCGTTGTTTAGTTTGTCTTTCTGAGTAACTGCACTGATGTATCAAATTCTTTTGTTTTAATGAGGCAACAACTCTCCGGTGGTGTAGAAAACTTGGGGAAATATTTTGCTTTACAATTATAGTGTTCATTAAGCATTATTATGTAAGCTGTAAACAAATGTTAGAGAATTTAAATGTGACATCTGTGTTTTTATGTGAATGTAAGAAGTTTTATTTTGTAAGTATTAAATGATCATTGTTAACAGTTTGACCTTGCTGTACATTTTTGCCAGAATATAGTGATATCAATTGTGTTCTTTTATTCCATCTCCCCCCGCCCTCCCCCTCAACAGTGACTTTATTATTACTGAATGAGAAGCTTGATTACTGTCCTTGGTTAGAGCCTCTGCCACTCAAGATTTTAATTTTTTTTTTTTGATTTTGAAGTGTTGTCTTTTTACATTTTCCTTTATTTTAAAGAGCTGTCTCTATGTTTGATATTCTGATAGAATTATCTGCTCAAAATGAAAGTCTGTGCTCCTTGAATTCTGGCTTCAAAATAATTACCTAGAATAGATAGAAGATACTCGAGCAAGATTAAAGATGCAAAGATGCCATTCTTAATTTGTAAAGGTTTATTATCAACAAGACTTGGTCTTGTACCAGTCTTAAAAATGTATCTTGCATTGTAATTTGAGCTACAGTATTTCATCAAACATAAAGTTCAAATTCTAGAATCCAATTTTTTTACCTTAATTTATGTAGTCAAAGAGAAGGCATAAAATTCAAAATGATTCTTAAAGATTTATTTATATCTTCTGCCATTATTTTTGTGCAGAGTGTTTTAAAATTAATTGCAGTTCACTTTCAATTTACGGAAGATGGTATGGATATTATTACATGTCCTAGAACTTTAAAGTTAGGATATTTCAGTGGTTCTCTAGTTTAGAGTCTAGAAATTATTCCTGTATGCAAACAAAAGCTTAAAGTATCTTTTAGATATTGGGTTTATGACACAATCCCAAACAGCATACACAGTAAATGTAATCTCATTTATTTTATTTCTTTTTTAACCAAAATTCTGAATAAACGTCATTTATTTTTTTATTGTTATGTTTTTTCTTTTCTTTTTATTTTATTATGTTAATCACCATACATTACATCATTAGTTTTTGATGTAGTGTTCCATGATTCATTGTTTGCGTATAACACCCAGTGCTCCATTCAGTATGTGCCCTCTTTAATACCCATCACCAGGCTAACCCATCCCCTCTAGAACCCTCAGTTTGTTTCTCAGAGTCCATAGTCTCTCATGGTTCGTCTCCCCCTCTGATTTCCCCCCCTTCATTTTCCCCTTCCTACTGTCTTCTTCTTTTTTTTTTTTTAACATGTATGTATTATTGTTTCAGAGGTACAGGTCTGTGATTCAACAGTCTTACACAATTCACAGCACTCACCCTAGCACATATCCTCCCCAATGTCTGTCACCCAGCCACCGCATCCCTCCCACCCCCACCACTCCAGCAACCCTCAGTTTGTTTCCTGAGATTAAGAATTCCTCATATCGGTGAGATCATATGATACATGTCTTTCTCTGATTGACTTATTTCGCTCAGCATAATACGCTCCAGTTCCATCCACATCGTTGCAAATGGTGAGATTTCATTCCTTTTGATGGCTGCATAATATTCCATTGTATATATTTACCACATCTTCTTTATCCATTCATCCGTCGATGGACATCATGGCTCTTTCCATAGTTTGGCTATTGTGGACATTGCCGCTATAAACATCGGGGTGCATGTACCCCTTCGGATCACTACATTTGTATCTTTGGGGTAAATACCCAGTAGTGCAATTGCTGGGTCATATGGTAGCTCTATTTTCAACTTTTTGAGGAACCTCCATACTGTTTTCCAGAGTGGCTGCACCAGCTTGCATTCCCACCAACAGTGTAGGAGGGTTCCCCTTTCTCCGCATCCCCGCCAACATCTGTCATTTCCTGACTTGTTAATTTTAGCCATTCTGACTGGTGTGAGGTGGTATCTCATTGAGGTTTTGATTTGGATTTCCCTGATGCCGAGCGATGTTGAGCACTTTTTCATGTGTCTGTTGGCCATTTGGATGTCTTCTTTGTTAAAATGTCTGTTCATGTCTTCTGCCCATTTCTTGATTGGATCATTTGTTCTTTGGGTGTTGAGTTTGATAAATTCTTTATAGATTTTGGATACCAGCCTTTTATCTGATATGTCATTTGCAAATATCTTCTCCCATTCTTTCGGTTGTCTTTTGGTTTTGTTGACTGTTTCTTTTGCTGTGCAAAAGCTTTTTATCTTGATGAAGTCCCAGTAGTTCATTTTTGCCCTTGCTTCCCTTACCTTTGGTGATATTTCTAGGAAGAAGTTGCTTCGGCTGAGGTCGAAGAGGTTGCTGCCTGTGTTCTCCTTTAGGATTTTGATGGACTCCTGTCTCACATTGAGGTCTTTCAACCATTTGGAGTCTGTTTTTGTGTGTGGTGTAAGGAAATGGTCCAGTTTCATTCTTCTCCATGTGGCTGTCTAATTTTCCCAATACCATTTGTTGAAGGGACTGTCTTTTTTCCATTGGACATTCTTTCCTGCTTTGTCGAAGATGAGTTGACCGTAGAGTTGAAGGTCCATTTCTGGGCTCTCTAGTCTGTTCCATTGATCTATGTGTCTGTTTTTGTGCCAGTACCATACTGTCTTGATGATGACAGCTTTGTAATAGAGCTTGAAGTCCGGAATTGTGATGCCACCAGCTTTGCTTTTCTTTTTCAACATTCCTCTGGCTATGTGGGGTCTTTTCTGGTTCCATACAAATTTTAGGATTATTTGCTCCATTTCTTTGAAAAAAGTGGATGGTATTTTGATAGGGATTGCATTAAAGGTGTAGGTTGCTGTAGGTAGCATTGACATCTTCACAATATTTGCTCTTCCAATCCATGAGCATGGAACGTTTTTCCATTTCTTTGTGTCTTCCTCAATTTCTTTCATGACTATTTTATAGTGTTCTGAGTACAGATTCTTTGCCTCTTTGGTTAGATTTATTCCTAGGTGTCTTACGGTTTTGGGTGCAATTGTCAATGGGATCGACTCCTTAATTTCTCTTTCTTCTGTCTTGTTGGTGTATAGGAATGCCACTGATTTCTGTGCATTGATTTTATATCCTGCCACTTTACTGAATTCCTGTATGAGTTCTAGCAGTTTTGGGGTGGAGTCTTTTGGGTTTTCCACATAAAGTATCATATCATCTGCAAAGAGTGAGAGTTTGACTTCTTCTTTGCCGATTCGGATGCCTTTTATTTCTTTTTGTTGTCTGATTGCTGTGGCTAGGACTTCTAATACTGTGTTGAATAGCAGTGGTGATAGTGGACATCCCTGCTGTGTTCCTGACCTTAGGGGGAAAGCTCTCAGTTTTTCCCCATTGAGAATGATATTCGCTGTGGGTTTTTCATAGATGGCTTTTATGATATTGAGGTACGTACCCTCTATCCCTATACTCTGAAGAGTTTTGATCAAGAAAGGATGCTGTACTTTGTCAAATGCTTTTTCTGCATCTATTGAGAGGATCCTATGGTTCTTGTTCTTTCTTTTGTTAATGTATTGTATCACATTGATTGATTTGCGGATGTTGAACAACCTTGCAGCCCAGGGATAAATCCCACCTGGTCATGGTGAATAATCCTTTTAATGTACTGTTGGATCCTATTGGCTAGTATTTTGGTGAGAATTTTTGCATCCATGTTCATCAAGGATATTGGTCTGTAATTCTCCTTTTTGATGGGGTCTTTGGTTTTGGGATCGAGGTAATGGTGGCCTCATAAAACAAGTTTGGAAGTTTTTCTTCATTTCTATTTTTTGAAACAGTTTCAGAAGAATAGGTATTAATTCTTCTTGAAATGTTTGGTAGAATTCCCCTGGGAAGCCTTCTGGCCCTGGGCTTTTGTTTGTTGGGAGATTTTTTGATTAGTGCTTCAATTTCCTTAGTGGTTATAGTTCTGTTCAGGTTTTCTATTTCTTCCTGGTTCAGTTTTGGTAGTTGATACATCTCTACGAATGCATCCATTTCTTCCAGATTATCTAATTTGCTGGCGTATAGTTGCTCATAATATGTTCTTATAATTGTTTGTATTTCTTTGGTGTTGGTTGTGATCTCTTTCATTCATGATTTTATTTATTTGGGTCATTTTTCTTTTTGATAAGTCTGGCCAGGGGTTTATCAATCTTGTTAATTCTTTCAAAGAACCAGCTCCTAGTTTCGTTGATATGTTCTACTGTTCTTTTGGTTTCTATTTCATTGATTTCTGCTCTGATCTTTATTATTTTTCTTCTCCTGCTGGGTTTGGGCTTTATTTGCTGTTCTTTCTCCAACTCCTATAGGTGTAGGGGTTAGGCTGTGTATTTGAGACCTTTCTTATTTCTTGAGAAAGGCTTGTATTGCTATATACTTTCCTCTTAGGACTGCCTTTGCTGCATCCCAAAGATTTTGAACAGTTGTGTTTTCATTTTCATTGGTTTCCATGAATTTTTTTAATTCTTCTGTAATTTCCTGGTTGACCCATTCATTCTTTAGTAGGAAGCTCTTTAGCCTCCATGTATTTGAGTTCTTTCTGCCTTTCCTTTCGTGATTGAGTTCTAGTTTCAAAGCACTGTGGTCTGAAAATACGCAGGGAATGATCCCAGTCTTTTGGTACCAGTTGAGACCTGATTTGTGACCTAGGATGTGATCTCTTCTGGAGAATGTTCCATGGGCACTAGAGAAGAATGTGTATTCTGTTGTTTGGGATGGAATGTTCTGAATATATCTGTGAAGTTCATTTGGTCTAGTATGTCATTTAAAGTCTTTATTTCCTTGTTGATCTTTTGCTTAGATGATCTGTCCATTTCAGTGAGGGGGGTGTTAAAGTCCCCCACTATCATTGTATTGTTGTCAATATGTTTCTTTGTTTTTGTTATTAATTGGCTTATATAATTGGCTGCTCCCATGTTAGGGGTATAGATATTTACAATTGTTAGATCTTCTTGTTGGATAAACCATTTACATATGATATAGTATCCTTCCTCATCTCTTATTATAGTCTTTGGTTTAAAATCTAATTTGTCTGATATAAGGATTGCCACCCCAGCTTTCTTTTGGTGTCCATTAACATGGTAAATGGTTTTCCACCCCCTCACTTTCAATCTGGAGGTGTCTTTGGGTCTAAAATGAGTCTCTTGCAGACAGCATATCGATGGTTCTTGTTTTTTTTATCCAGTCTGATAGCCTGTGTCTTTTGATTGGGGCATTTAGCCCATTTACATTCAGGGTAACTATTGAAAGATACGAATTTAGTGCCATTATATTGCCTGTGTTCCTTTCTGGTCTATGTTACTTTTAGGCTCTTTCTTTGCTTAGAGGACCCCTTTCAATATTTCTTGTAGGGCTGGTTTCTTGTTTGCCAATTCCTTTACTTTTTGTTTGTCCTGGAAGCTTTTTATCTCTCCTTCTATTTTCAGTGACATGCTAGCTGGATATAGTATTCTTGGCTGCATATTTTTCTCATTTAGTGCTCTGAATATATCCTGCCAGTCCTTTCTGGCCTGCCAGGTCTCTGTGGATAGGTCTGTTGCCAATCTAATGTTTCTACTATTGTAGGTTACAGATCTCTTGTCCTGAGCTGCTTTCAGGATTTTCTCTTTGTCTCTCAAACTCGTAAGTTTTACTATTAGATGTCGGGGTGTTGACCTATTTTTATTGATTTTGAGGGGGGTTCTCTGTGCCTCCTGGATTTTGATGTCTGTTTCCTTCCCCAAATAAGGGACGTTCTCTGCTATAATTTGCTCCAATATACCTTCTGGCCCTCTCTCTCTTTCTTCTTCTTCTGGGATTCTAATTATTCTAATATTGTTTCGTCTTATGGTATCGCTTCTCTCTCGAATTCTGCCTCATGATCCAGTAGTTGTTTATCTCTCTTTTTCTCAGCTTCTTTATTTTCCGTCATTTGGTCTTCTATATCACTGATTCTCTCTTCTGCCTCATTTATGGTAGCAGTTAGAGCCTCCATTTTTGATTGCACCTCATTAATAGCCTTTTCTGATTTCGACTTGGTTAGATTTTAGTTCTTTTATTTCTCCAGAAAGGGTTTCTCTAATATTTTCTGTGCTTTTTTCAAGCCCAGCTAGTATCTTTAAAATCGTCATTCTGAACTCTAGTTCTGACATCTTACTAATGTCTGTATTGATTAGGTCCCTGGTAGTCTTCTTCTGCCTCTTTTTCGGAGGTGATTTTTTCCATCTTGTCATTTTGTCCAGAGGAGAATAGATGAATGTGAGAACAAAATGCTAACAGGGTAACAACGACCCCAGAAAAATATACACTAAACAAATCAGAAAAGACCTGAAACCGGGGGAAAAGAAAGGGAAAGAAAGAAAAAAAAAATTAAAAAAAATATATATGATCAAATATGATCAGGCTGGTGCATGGATCAGTGTCACACAGTAGATTTTGGGTGTATTTTGGTCTGTTAGAATAAATGCCTCCCAAAATTTTAAAGAAAGAAAAACTCATACATGTACAAAAATAAGGGTAAATATGATGAAGGGATGGAATATGACTTGTAAAGATGAAAATTATAAAAGATTTTATAAAAGGAATTGATAAGAAGTTGGTTGAAAAAAGAAAGAGGATTTAAAAAAAAGGGAGAGAATGTGATCAGGCAGGAGACTGGAACAACGCCATACACTAGAGATTTAGGGTATATTTTGGTCTGTTAGAAGAAACTGTATCCCAAAATTTTAAAGAGAGAACAATTTATATATATATACCAAAAATAAGGTTAACTACTATGAAGGGATAGAATATGACTCTAAAAATGAAAAATAAAAAAGATTTTTTAAAGAAGGGATTGATAAGATGTTGGTTGAAAAAGAGAAAAAGAAAAATTCAAAAAAGAAAAAAAGAAAAGAAAATTAAAAAAAAATTAACTTTGAAAGACTAAAGAATCATGGGAAAAAAGCCATGGATTCTATGTGCAGTATTCCCCTAGTGCTGGAGTTCTGCCGTTCTCATTGATCAGTAAACTTGGTCTTGGCTGGCTGTTCTTGCAGATCTTCTGTGGGAGGGGCCTATTGTCGTGGTTCCCAAATGTCTTTGCCGGAGGCAGAATTGCCCGCCCTTGCCCAGTCTGGGCTAAGTAATCTGCTCGGGTTTGCTCTCGGGAGCTTTTGTTCCCTGCAAGCTTTCGGTACAGCTTTGGAGGACAAGAGTGAAAATGGCAGCTTCCCAGTCTCTGGTCCGGGAGGAGCCGAGAACTCGGCGCCCCACTCCTCAGTGCGCCCCCAGAGAAAAGCAGTCAGTCACTCCCGTCTCCCTGGTCTCTGGGTGCACTCCGTGCTCACCTGGCCTCTGACTGAGCGTTTCTGTCTCTGGCACCCAACCCCGTGTGGAGTCTCCAAACCTAGCAGATCCCTGCGGTGTGCTCCTGCGCCACTCCTCCCTAGGGAGGAAGGGGAGTCTCCCCGGATCTGCCGCTTGTTGGGTCCCTGCTAGAGGAGCAGTGGCCCTTCTGTGCCGCGGATCACGGTTTATGGCAACCCCGAGCTGAGAGCCCGCTCCTCGGCTCCGTCTCCGCAGCCGGCTTCCCCGCTCCGATACCTGGGAGTTCTGCCGCACTTAGGCACCCCTGGTGTTTCTGTGACCCCAAGGGTCCTGAGCCCACAGTGTCCCAGCGAGGGTTCCACCTCTCGCTTAGCCACTGGAGTGACGTCCCTCAGCGGAGCCAACTTCTAAAAGTTCCGATTTTGTGCTCCACTGCTCTGTCACATGCCAGAAGCGGCCATGGGCCCCCTCCGCCGTCTATCTTCCCGAATATTGCCTCGGATTCACTCCTCCGCACATCCTACCTTCCAGAAAGTGGTCGCTTTTCTGTTCAAAGAGTTGCTGCTATTCTTTTCTTTGATCTCCTGCTGAGTTTGTAGGTGTTCAGAATGGTTTGATTCCTATCTAGCTGAATTCCTGGGACCAGACGAAATTTAGGTCTTCTACTTCTCCGGCCTCTTGTTCCTCTGAATCAAGTGTAATCTCATTTAATCAATGAGGCTCAGTGAAGTTGACTTCCACCTGGTAGAGGTCTGTTGAAGAATGGATGTATACTAGAGATTTTGAATTCCTAGCTTGATATTTATTTGGTTTTATTTTTTTTATTTTTATTTTTTTTTAAAGATTTTATTTATTTATTTGACAGAGACACAGCGAGAGAAGGAACACAAGCAGGGGGAGTGGGAGAGGGAGAAGCAGGCTTCCCGCGGAGCAGGGAGCCCGATGCGGGGCTCGATCCCAGGACGCTGCGATCATGACCTGAGCCGACGGCAGACGCTTAACGACTGAGCCACCCAGGCGCCCCGATATTTATTTGGTTTTAATGAAGTATTTTGACAGAGGTGCTTTTAAGATAATTCAGATAGTCTAAAAATTAGTTGTTTTTTTCTTTTTTTTTTTCTTTTGCCATTGGCCATGTTGACTATGTTGACTATGCTGACTAGTGAAGTTTAGAATTTACTTAGAGACCAAATTGCTATACAAAAAGAACTTTACTTAACTTTATTTGAACTCATACCTGGATTTCAGTGGCATTGATACCATTTACATTTTTCTCTTGATGGAATTTTTTTCCCAATAGTGTATGATAGTATACAAATGAGTGTTTTATACTAATCAGGGTTTTTCCCTAGATAATAGCAGAAGTCCGTTTACACTGTGACCTTTCAGAATAAATTGTCAAGCATGTCAGATGCTAAGAGCTAAGAAGGGTTAGGAAAACATAGTATTTTGCAGGTGAATCTTTGGGATGCTCCATTTACTTGAAATTTTAAACAATGAACTAAAAGACCATGTTGAAGCATGAATGTTTCAAAATGATGATTAATGAGGAGCTGGTCACTTAGAATTCACTTCAGGTACTATGTTTTCAGTGTTAGCCCAAAGTAATTCCTTGTAACACAAATGGATGATTTTTATAATATGGAAACAGAAGGTTAGTAAAGTAAGCTAATAATTTAGCAGCACAATAAAAGCCTGGTGTCCTTTGCCTTTTTTCACTTTGAAGTTGACTTGTTAACGTATTAGAAACTTGTTTTCCTTTCTTCATTAGTATTTTACCATGGTATTTTTCTCACAGTTTATTTATTTATTGTCTGAGAAGTTCTTGTTTTTAGGAGCATATTTTAATATACTTTTATGTGCTTTTATATAGTTCAGTTTTCCGTTATTATTCAAATAACCATGTATGTAAACTTCATTTTAGGCCAGTGAGCTGAGAAGTGCTGTGGTCAACAATATATAAAATTAATTACGATCAATCAGTTCATTGTTAATACAAAAGAAATCTAGAAGGCCCCAGTGCAAACTATGAGAGAACACAAACTTTACCTTAGACCTTGTTGCCCTGAATGGGTCTGAGGGGTGGGAACCGTGATGGCTGGGAGTCATGTAAGTGCGGTGGATGAGGTGGTGGCAAAGTCAAGAAGCTTGGGGTCAGCAGAATTAGGGTCTGGTAAGATATCAGTAGTTACTAGGCAGTAGGATTTAAGTTAATGGTTTAGAGCCTTAAGATGTGGTCTCTGTCAAGTCCTCTTGAGATAATTACGGCAAAGTGGCAAAGTAAGCTTGGTATATGCAAAACCAAGGGAAGCTTCATACTACGTTAATAAACATCTCTGATGAATTTAATTCGGAAGGATCCAAGGTTTTCTGGTGGGTACAGCCCCTAGAGTGAGTATTACTCACTGTGATCATGGGTACGATAACTGATCCCATGAGTCAATGATTCATCCAGTTAGTGCAGAAGCTTAAGGGCTCATATTTGAAGGTAGAATTACACCTTTCAGCTGTATTTGGAACTCCTTCTGTGTGCCTGCATGTTGCATGTTGTGTGTGGTGTATGTATGCCTGTGGGTGCACCTGTGTGTGTGTATCCCACAAGGTTTCAGTTTGATCAAAGGCCAGTCAGTATTTGTTCAAGCTGTGTTCTGAACTTTCTTTTTAACACCTTATTTCTTAGGAGTGGCATTCTTGCCTTTTTTTTTTTTTTTTTAAGATTTTATTTATTTATTTGACAGAGAGAGGGAGCGCACAAGCAGGGGGAGCAGCAGGCAGAGGGAGAGGGAGAAGCAGGCTGCCCACTGAGCAGGGAGCCCGACGCAGGGCTCGATCCCAGGACTCTGGGATCATGACCTGAGCCTAACACGGACGCTTAACCAACTGAGCTACCCAGGTGCCCTGACATTCTTGCTTTTTCACTTTGGGCAGAGCAGAAATCTTTGTGAGGCTAGTGGTAGTTGGATTGGTGCAGAGGTGAGGTAGAGATGGGTGCATCTTAGCCAGCATATTTTGTGAAAAAGTGCATTTATTTGAGTAAATTATGAGGAAAAAAAACAAAAAACTATGGATTTAATTTAAACATCAGATATTCCCAGAAAGTAGAGAAACTTTCTGTATTTATTCTTGCTTATTTATTTATTTATTTTTATTTCTTGTTTGTCATAAGCACATCCTACAGTGCTTGAATTAGTGTACTTTATTAATGTAAAGATAGTAAAAGTGTAGCCAAAGTAGAGTATATAGGAAAAAGTTCTTAAAGTTGCATCGAGAGAGATTAAACAAAATTGAAACTCTGGGCAAAGAAAAACAACCAGATTTTAAATATTTAGTTAATTGCATGAGAACAGATGGAAAAGATAAGAGCAAGTGCCTGACTTCTGAAGATAACATGAGTAAATGCTAAAAGAAAATAAAATATTTCAACTTGTCCAGTAATTGGTAATCAGCATATCAAGGATAGAGATCTCTGCAATGACTTCATTGAGAGTCTATCAAATTTGGGAAATTCTTATATTCAAGAGATTAAATTACCGTCAAGGAAACACTTAATAATACTGGTCTGCAATTTAAGGGTATCTTATTTATGTTGAGTAATACATTTAAAAGGCATCAAGTTGGATACTACAAATTGACGAGATTGGAACGCATATTTCTGATTTCAGTTATTGCACCTGATGCGAGAAATATCTTTTTTGACCAGCAAAGTGTTTATTAAGAAGTAATCATTATTCTTGATGCAGTCAGCATAATTTGAGACATCTAAAATTTATTACTAATCACTTAAAAAAATTTTTTTTTAAAGAAGGCACCATGCCCAGCATGGAGCCCAGTGCAGGGCTTGAACTCATGACTCTGAGATCAAGACTTGAGCTGAGGGGCGCCTGGGTGGCTCAGTGGTTAAGCGTCTGCCTTGAGCTCAGGTCATGATCCCAGGGTCCTGGGATCGAGCCCCGCGTCGGGCTCCCTGCTCAGTGGGAAGCCTGCTTCTCCCTCTCCCACTCCCCATGCTTGTGTTCCCTCTCTCGTTGTCTCTCTGTCAAATAAATAAATAAAACCTTTAAAAAAAAAAAGACTTGAGCTGAGATCAAGAGTCAGGTGCTTAACCAACTAAGCCACCCAGGCACCCCTGTTACTAACTACTAAATAAACTAACAAGAATCACTTTAGATTTTTATATACATATGCAAATGTGTATGTATTAAATGCTATTAAAAACTCCTTGATAGTGTTCCCTCAGGTATAAGGTAGAAGAAGAATGAATGAATGAACAAATATACATGGTTAAGAAGGTAATGATAGAATTATACTTAGGAGAAGCTTTCACTTTTCAGTCTTTTCTCACATGAAGTATGTACTATGTCTAGTTTTTATTGTCTGATTATATATTTATATTTTTTTTTCCTGTCCTTTTTGAGTAAATATTTCATTTGATTTGGATTCTGAATACTTTTTATGAAATTATTTTACATTATTCATAGTATGGTCTAATTTATAATAACAGATATATGAAATAGTGAAGATTAGAAATCTTCATGCATGTGAAACATTTAGTCAACATGAGTTTAATGGTCTTTATTTTTGTTTATTTTTTAGATTTTTAAATATATATTTTAATTTTTTTTTTTTAAGATTTTATTTATTTATTTGACAGAGACACAGCGAGAGAGGGAACATAAGCAGGGGGAGTGGGAGAGGGAGAAGCGGACTTCCTGCCAAGCAGGGAGCCCGATGCGGGGCTCGATTCCTGGACCCTGGGATCCAATGACCTGAGCCGAAGGCAGACACTTAATGACTGAGCCACCCAGGCGCCCCTATATTTTAATTTTTATTATTATTATTTTTTTACTATTTTCAGTGCCCTTTATTCCTTCCCATAGATCCAAATTTCCATCTGGTATCACTTTTTAGCCTAAACACCTCCTTTAGCATTTCTTGTGGTGTGGGTCTACCAGGTAAGTAATTCTCAGATGCTGGAAGTCCTTAATACTTAAAACGGTTTGAATAATGATGATGGTCATTTAGGAATACAGCTCCAAGGTACTTTCAGGAGGCCAAGAATCTGAGGGACAGAGAGTGGCAGACACGATAGTAAATCATGCTTCTCTGAAATAGTGTACCCTTTTATTAACCTATTTTCTCCCAAGTGGTTAGTTGAAGTGTTGTAAAGTAAATGAAAATTCAGAATGACAGTGTGTTTTAGTCAAATAAAACCTTTTTTGTGTCAGAAGGGACCTTGAACATAGACCTCAGAGTCAGATGTCAGTGTCCCATTATGAAGGAGTTTAAAACTTAAGTGTTTGTGGACAGTAATGAGTCAGCACTTCTTTTCACAGAAGTAACATTATAATTCAAACATTATGTTTGAAGATATGTAAAGTAGCTCATGTCGTGTTTACTTAGATATAATTTACATATAATGAACTTCATACGTATTAAATATATGTCTCTAACTTTTGGCGAAAGTAAACACTCATGTAACCACTATCCCATGTACAGTATAGAACATTTCCATCTTCCCAGAAAGTACTGTGATGTTGTTATAGTTATTCTTCTCCAGCTCTCTGCCCCAAGCAACCACTGAGTGATTTTGCATTTTATAGGTTGATTTAGCCTATTTTAGAATTTTATGTAAGTGGGATTATACAGTATGTACTCTTACGTCTGGCTTCTTTTGCTCAGCAAGATCTGTGTGGTTCATCATTTGTTATACTTTACTTCTTTTTATTGCTGAGTAATACTTCATCGTGTGACTATCCCAGACATTTTTACAAAAGCGTGTATATATGTAAATGGCCTATAAGTATGTGAAAAATATGCTCAGCATCATTTGTCAGCTGAGGAAATGCAAACTAAAGCCAAAGTGTGGGGTGTTTGGGTGGCTCAGTCGGTTAAGTGTCCCACTCTTGATTTCAGCTCAGGTCATGATCTCAGGGTCCTGGGATTGTGCCCCGAGTCAGGCTCTGTGCTCAGCGTGGAGTCTGCTTGAGGATTCTTTTTCCCTCTTCCTCTGACCCTTCCCCTGCTTGTGGGGGGCACTCTCTCTCTTTTTCTTTCTCTCTCAAATAAATAAATAAAATTTAAAAAAAAATAAAGCCGAAGTGACATAGAATTACATACTTTCTAGAATGGCAAAATTTAAAAAAAAACTGGTAAAACCAAGTGTTGGTTACCAAATTGTTTTCTCATGCATTGCTATTGGGGTTATAGAATGGTACAAGCACTTTGCAAAATAACTTGGCAGTTTCTTATAAAGTTAAACATACACTTACCATATGATGCAGCAGTCCTATTCCTAGATATTTACCCAAAACAAAGCAAACATACTTGTACATAGACTTGTTCGTGAATAATCATAGCAGTTTTATACATAATAGCTCCAAATTAGAAATAAACCAAATGTCGACTTACAAATGAATAGATAAACACATCGTGATATAGATTTGACTTTGATTTTGTACCTGAGGTTTGTCCTTGGCTAACTTAGAAATGTGTAAAATTTTCAGGAAGTTTAGTACAAAAAGATTCTTGAAAAAAGTAGCCAGGTCTTTGTAAAGTGAAAAACCACAATAGGATTCTATTTCATCTTGTTACTAACCCATTAAAAAGCGGTGGATTTCTGCATTGTTTATGTGACTTAGAATAAGCTAGTAGAACCTGATTGATAATGTGGCCTAGCTGTGTTCTGCCTGTCTGAAAATAGCTGCCTGCTGAAAATTCTCTTCTCCTGGGTGAGAACTGAATTGTCTAGAAAATGAGATAGACTTCTGTATCACCATGGTACCAATTGGCTTAAACAATAGTTTGTTTTCATCCCTCTCAGATTCTTTCTGACTTAGTTTTTGTGTTGTAAGTTTTCTTATTTTCCACATTTCATAGGTATTTAAGATTTTGAGAATGAGTATGTCAAGCATTGTTAGATTGTCCTTTAAACCAAAAACTTTTATGGAATTACGTTTTAACTGTAACATTCAATTCTCAGCCTCATTGAATAGTGAATTTCTATTAGTGCGGTCTGTGTTGTAGTCATAGTCTCTTTTGGGTATGTGGTTTATTTATAAATGAAATTAAGCTGTATTGTATGAATTTATTAGGGATGATGAATTAAGGGCCTTATCAGGAATACTTACTCAGATGGTAAAAAAATCCTAAGATCAGAAGTCAGAATTCCTGAATCCTTAACATATGGTTTGTGTATTGTAATGCTTTTTTCTTTTGAAGTAAGAATACTATAAATTTAAACCTTATTCTTACAAGTGAAATATTGCAGATTAACTGCAAATTTCAAGCTGTTTCAAATTAATTTAAATTTGTATGGATTAGTCAGTCAGTGATTATTTCCTAAGGGAACTCTAGGAATCCTGTGGCTACATCTAGATAGGGGAGAAGCTAGATTAAAAATTAACTTAAAAAGAAAAGGAATGTTTTAGATCTGTGGCTTATTTTTAGCCAATTAGAATTGCTGTATATTTTAAAGCCAAGGTTTATTTATACCCTGTAAAGTGTTTTTTTCTTTCTTTCTTTCTTTCCTTCCTTTTCTTTTTTTTTTCTTTCTTTCTTTCTTTCTTTCTTTCTTTTTCTTTCTCTCTTTCTTTCTTTCTTTTTAGTAATCTACTATATTAATAGACCACACTTATCTAGTTTATAAACATTTAGGTTGCTTTCTTTCTTTTGCTATTATAAATAATGTGCCTGTGAACATCCAGATACATGTGTCCCTATGCTAACAGACAAGATAATCTCTGGGAGATACACCTTTAGAAGACAAATTGCTTGACTATAGAATATATACATCTCTAATTTTACTTGGTGATTACAAACTGTTTTCCAAACTGATGGCATTATGAAACATTTCCACCAACAGTATATGGTAGACTTCCTTTTGCTCTACATCTTTATTAACACTTGGTGCGGCTAGACTTTAGTATTTCTCAGATTTGTGAATGGTTAATGGTATCTCATTGTGGTTTTAGTTTGCTTATTTGTCTATTGTAGCAAGCATCTTTACATACATTTTTTTTGACCTTGGAGTTTTGTCTTTTTGGAAATGCTCATTCAGATCTTTTGGCCATTTTTCTATTGATTTATCCTTTTGGAAAGTGGTTTTCTTTAAGAAATTATATATACAAAATATGTATTCATCCTGTCATTGTCTTATTGCTGAAATGTAATCAGTTTTGAGGCAACTCTTCAGTAATTGAATATGAATCAATACCAAGACATAAAATTGTTTACTTTTCCTTTCCGTCTTCATTGTTTCCAAAATTAAACCTAGGGAGGAGACAGAAATTCACAAACAGAAATTGGTGTGAAATTGCTCTTGAAATCCTGTACTATGTTTTAAGGTAAATTATTCAAATCCTTATATAAAGATACTTTGAAGAAAGAAATAATAAAACCATTGATAATATTTGCCTAAAACATTGATTCTCAAATATTTTCCACTAAGGGCTTTCTATTCAGGTTTTCTCAGCTTTTTGACAACATACCCATAGTATTGTGATGGGACTTGGGTGTTTGGGATGGGGGAATAGCCTGATATCATAATATCATAATTGTTTCTTTCGGAGGTATGTGGAGGGAGGCTTTTTGTGCCTGATGATATAGCCATTAAGCATAGTTTTCCAGGCTTTCTCAGAGATTCCATGAACCGTAAAATATATATATATATAATTTTAGGTATATGAAGTATATATTATATATATAATTTTATTTATTTTTTTAAAAAATATTTTATTTATTTATTCGACAGATAAGAGACACAGAGAGAGCGGGAACACAAGCAGGGGGAGGTGGAGAGGGAGAAGCAGGCTTCCCGCCGAGCAGGGAGCCCGATGGAGGGCTTGTTCCCACAACCCTGGGATCATGACCTGAGCCGAAGGCAGACGCTTAATGACTGAGCCACCCAGGCACCCCTATATATATAATTTTAGATATATAAAATATATATATTTTATCAGTCAGATATGTGTGTGTGTGTATACATATATATATATATCTCCACATAACTGAGTCACCTCTATTTTTGCAACTTCTATGTGAGTCTAAAGTAATTTCCAAATAAAAAGTTAAAAATATATATATTTATAGGGGTGCCTGGGTGGCTCAGTCAGTTAAGCGTCTGACTCCTGATTTTGGCTCAGGTCATGATCTCAGGGTTGTGAGATTGGGCCCCGTATGGGGCTCCAGGCTCAGCACAGAGTCTGCTTGTCCCTCTCCCCACTATGGGTTCTCTCCCTCTCTCTCATACATACATACATACATACATACATAAATAAATAAAATAAATCAATCAATCTTAAAAAAAAATAGTTGCAAAATAGTACAGAGAGTTCCTATTATACTCTTTACTCATCATTCCACAGATATCTTACCTACCATAATACTGCTGTCAACTACTAACCTATAGACCTTTTCCACATTTCACCAGTTTTTACATGTATTCTGGGTGCATGTGTTTTGTGAAATTTTACCACATGCATTAATACTTGTAACACCACCACAAAGAGGATATAGAACTTTTTCATCACGCCCAAGAAATTTTCTCATGCTACCCTCAACACCTTCCCTTCAGTTCTGGCAACCACTGATCTGTTCTTCATCTCTATAATTTTGTCATATTGAGAATATTATATAAATGGAACCATACTGTTACGGGCTTTATTGTGTTATATGTTGTATTCCTATGTTGGAACCCCAACACCCACTACATTGGAGTGTGACCGTATTTGGAGATGCTTCAAATGTAGAGTATTGCAAGTCTAGAGCAAGGACAGGAAATTGGAATTGAGGATGGCAATAAAGCTCTTTTGGCATTAGGGGAAGTGGGATACTTTAGGGACTGGTATATTGTTAGATCAGCCACAATGAAGTAGCTCCTTGAATTGAATTCTGCAACTGGGTTGTGTTGTGTTAAGGAAAATCAGTGCTTGATTGAGAAATGCATTTTGCTAGAGACTGTTAAAATACATGAATTTTACTCATGAAGGGTAATAGGTGAACTAATTTCTACGCCTTTATACATTTACACATAGTGTTACACGGGGTTAGTTGGTAAGTAGGTAGTGAAAACCAGAATCCTGAAGATACTGGGTTAAATATCTGAGTCTATAAATAAGTAATGGAAAACAGAAAGCAATTTTATATGAAATGTTATCTTTTAACACAAATTTCTCAAATCTTGGAAAGCTACTATTGAGAGAAGCAAGCTAGACTAAAGGAGTAATACATATAATTAAATCCCTTAATGTAGGTTTTGAAGATTATGTAGATAATGAGTAATTTTTAAATGTATCCTCTGTTGACCTCAGGCATTTTCTTCAGATAGCTTTTCCTAGTTTTAATGGGACTAGTTATATCAAAACAGAAAAGCTTTTACATGTTGTTGATGATACATTATTATTTCAAATCAGACCACTTTCTCACATAGCATTCATAACTGTTGTGGATTTATAGATGGCAATTTTAGGGACAGTTTTAAGAGTGAATGCTCCTATACATACATACTCGTTTGTGTGCACCCACAGTCTTCCTTCAGTCCCTTTTATTTTCCCTTTTCTTTGGAATCCACATTTCTCCTTATCTGTTCCATATTTATTTCCTTTTTTGATGTGTCCACACTGAAAATAGTAAATTGCTGTTCTTAGGTCTTCATAATCTGTAGTACAGTGGAAAGCATACTGAGAGAAGCATTGACTTTTTCTCGGGTGGTCATATAACCAAACCATATTTCTCCACTTTGTATAACAGCTGTGAACTACCTCATTTCTGTTAAATATGCTTCCTGGAGATCAGGTAAGATTTGCCTGTTTCAGTCTTCAGTGACTAGACTATCTTGACATACTTTTTTTTTTTTTTTTTTTTTTTGAGAGAGAGCAGAGGGGAAGGACACGGAGGGGGAGAGAGAGAATCTTAAGCAGCCTCCATGCCCAGTCTGGAGCTGGATGCAGGGCTTGATTGCACGACCCTGAGACCATGACCTGAGCTGAAATCAAGAGTTGGATGCTTAACTGGCTGAGCCATCAAGGCACCCCAGTCTTGACATACTTTTGAAGAAAATTTGAGCTGTTGTTTTTTGAGAGATAATCTAGATATGTAGTCATCATGCACCTAATGATATTTTCATATAAAAGCTGTTACAGGTATGCTGGTTACGTGGCCCAGATCTAGCTTTCATAACTTCATTTGTACTTATCTCATTATTTCTCTTCTTCTTCTACATATAACATTGTCTCATTCTTCTAAGTTAAGATTTCCTAAAATATATATTTGTGTGTGTGTGTGTGTGTGTATGTGTGTGTTTTATTTCTATATTTTGGACCTGTTTATGAGCAGTTGTGGCTAAAATGCAGTAAGACTGAAGCAGCCCTCTTAGATTTGGGTTTTCCATAGCACTTGGTTTTGCCATAGGAATTGTAAGATAATTAAAACATTTATTTTATTCCTTAATATAGATGGAGTCTATTCCAAGTAGTCTATTCCAAGTAATATATTATCACCAACTTAGCTTTTGTAAAAGTAAGATGAGTAGAATACTGGCCTTTAAAATTTCTTTTTTTGAGTGTGTGAAAAAGAGAATAAATAAGATTATTCAATTTGCCAGCTCTTGAACTAACTGAACTTGTAAGTATGAGATATGAGAAAACCTTCCGTTTTGGCGGGGTACAGTTATTTTCATGAAAGAAGTTTGCTTAGATTCTAGTGAAAATAGCAAAGTTTGAGAAGACTTTAAAACTTAGGATTGGTATGTTAAGGTACCAAGGATTGTATTTTGTGATGCAGGAGGACTAAAAGGTACTGAATGAGGAATCTGGGAGGTCAGAATTCTGTTCCATGTGTTCTGTGATGGGGACTGTTAAAGATGAAGGGAGTGGATACTTCATAGCTTCTTAGAGAAGGAACAGAAGAAAACCTATTTGCCTCGATTATAGCCAACTAGCAAGTAAAATCTTTGCATTAAAAAAACCTCCATAAATTGGGGCACCTGGGTGGCTCTGGTCGGTTAAGCGTCTGCCTACGGCTCAGGTCATGATCTCCAGGTCCTGGGATCCAGCCCTGCATCGGGCTGCCTGCTCTGCTGGGAGTCTGCTTCTCCCTCTCCCCCTACCCGTTCTCTCTCTCTCAAAAATAAATCAAATCTTTAAAAAACAAACAAAAAAACCCCCTCCATAAATAGATTTAAAATGGCACTAAAATAAAAATTTCATTTTTTGCATTTTACTCTTAAGAGTATGACAGTTAAAAAAATAAAGTTATTGGAAAAAATTGGAAAGAATTTATATAACTCACAGACATCTAACAGTCTTTTCAGTCTTTTTTTCATTTTAAGAGCCTTATATTGTATGCCTCACATGATGTTAAGTTCTTACAAGATTGTTGTAGAACTTTGAGGAACTGACTAGTTCTTGGTGATCTACATAGTAGGCATTTGAATATTAGTTATCTGATTTTAAAAACCCTACATTTTGCTGTGTCTTAGCAGTTAGCAGAATTCCCAAAGGATAGTGGACACCATCACTTAAACTGGTACATTTACTGAAAGTAGTTAGAAATTTTAATTGACAAAACAAACAGTCCGGCTTTTCCTAAATTCTTCTACCAATAGTAGTGCCTGCCAAATCAGGAGTGGACACTTCTGATATAAGACCCCACAGGCCAAATATAGCCAGCCACTTATTTTGTAAATAAAGGTTTATTGGAACACAGCCATGCCCGTTAATTATGTATTGCCTGTGGCTTCAGTGGCAGAGTTGAATAGTTGTGACAGAGACCCTGTGGACTTTAAAGCCTAAAATATTTACTATCAGACTGCTGACCCCAGTACTAAATGATGACACCAGAAAATGTATATGTCTTTGTATTGTTTGAAATTATATTGAAAGTCTAGAACTTTTTCCTTATTAAAAAGTCAAAGTACTGCTCTACACTGAAGAGAGCAGGGCACATGCGTTGGCAACATTTGGGATCCTTTGATGGAGGGGCAGTTTGTGCTCTTAGTATGAGGTAGAAATTAGAAATGGAGCTTTACCTTAACCGGCAGTTACAAAAACCTTACATGGCTAGCCAGAAGTTTTAATGATTAAATAAAGGTGACAGGCTAGTGTCTTTTAAGAAGTTAACAGTTAAATTATAAGACACTTAAAGCAGATGTTTAGAGCTATTTTCATGTTTTATTTTGTTGAACCGTAGTCTCTAGCAAGTTATTTATATTTTGATGTGAAAATCAGTTTTTATTTTTTTCCCTAAAGCCTGAGTTGAGTCTCTTATGTGGCTTATCTAGAGAGACTTGGGTTTGAATTCTGTTTTCTCTATTTAATAGTTGTATAAGCAAGTAGCTTCTCTGTGCCCTAATTTTCATGTCTGTAAATGGGGATAACAATAAGACCTATCTCTCATAGGGTTGTTGGGTTAATACATGTAAAGCACTTAGTACAGTGCCTTATATACTGTAAATGCTTAAGATAGTTAGTATGGCTTGCTTTTATAATACCTTATTGCAGTCTCTGTTATTGAAAAAATTTCATGAGAATTTGCCCTGAAACCCCAGCTCTTTCTGTAATGGCAATAACTGTCAAGTGATGCTGTTCATATGAGATATGGGAGTTGAAATCCAACCAAGGAGGTACATTTCTCAAGTAACATGCAGATTACCCAAATAGTACAATTAATTTTAGTTACTGAGTAATGAATTGAGGCAAATTTTCTTTTAATTCTTTTAAGTTTTTCTTTTCATTTCCTACTTTCAGCCATTTAAATATTTTTCTCCATCAGCTTGAGTTTCTGCAAATGGGGTATATTTTTTAATATATCAGATTCCTGAGTCTCTGCTTTGACCTCATTGAATCCAAACCTCAAGGGATAGACCCTCAGTGATTCTTTTTTTTTTTTTTTAATTTTTAAAAAAATTTATTTGAGAGAGAGTGAGAGAGAAAGAGAGAGAGCATGAGCAGGGCAGAGGGAGAAGGAGAAGCAGACTCCTTCTGAGCAAGGAGCCCAATGTGGGACTCGATCCCAGGACCCTGGTATCATGACCTGAACCAAAGGCAGACGCTCAACCGACTGAGTCACCCAGGTGCCCCCGACCCTCAGTGATTCTTAAGCACACCGACATTTGAGAACCAGATACGGAGAACAAAATTATTTGAAATGCAAACCATTGAAAGCTGAACTGTGGAGGAGATGAAAACTGTTGACAGAGAATGGGTTTCTGTCACTGTCACAGAGTTTGGTGAGGTTTGAGTAGGGACTTTGGAGGTCATGATGTCAACTGTGTGACCATCGTGCCTCTTTCTTGCTATCTTTGTTCTGGGGCTCCCTTTTCTCTCTCAAATCACACCCTCCCCTTTTTAACCTCCAGCCTAAACTGTGCTTACACTGAACTAATGCTGTTAAGACAGCCTGATAATTCCAACAGAAATTTGGAAAGTAGGGAGAAAATAAATACTTGAAAGAAGGGTCAGACATTGTAAAAATACACATCTGAAACATGAGCTTCTGTTTTAAGAATCCTCTTGAAGAGACTGAGGAACTTTATTGAGCCTCAGATCCCTTTTTTCTAGCAGCTGATGAGCTGGTCTGACTTACCTGGCCAAACTTTGCCTCCAGTTGTGATCTCATGAGCACCTTCTTATTTATTGCTACATCAAGGCTCTCTACCTGCTCATTTTGCTTCACTTCAAGACTGTGCCTACTCCCAGTTTCCTTCAGAAATTTCCAGACTTTATAGATCTTCCCCATTTAGCTTCAAGATTCTCCCCAAATTCAGTATTTTTTGTAAATAAAGGTGATTAATACCTAAGGAATCTTTTTTTTTTTTAAAGAGATTTTATTTTATTTATTAGAGAGAGCACGCACATGAGCAGAGGGAGAGGGGAAGCAGACTCCCTGCTAAGCCCGGACCCCCACACGGGGTTCCATCTCACAACCCTGAGATCACAACATGAGCCAAAACCAAGAGTCAGAGGCCCAACCAGCTGAGCCACCCAGGTGCCCCAATACTTAAAAGCATCTTAATGAATACTAGATTTACTACTTCTTTACTTTTCTGGAGCATTCCACTGACATAACTCCAACAAAAGGAGTTTTCATTTTCTTGAGTAGGCCCTCTGTGTAAGAGAGTATCACAATATAACAGTACTTTATCTGCATGTTAATTTGTGTTATTGTCTTCAGAATTTGATACACTAGAGGAAGGGCAAAGTTCTTTTTTTTTAATTTTATACTTTTTTTTAAAGATTTATTTATTTGACAGAGAGCGTGTGTGCGAGAGAGAGTGCACGCACAAGCAGCGGGAGCGGCAGGCAGAGGGAGAAGCAGGCTCCCCGCTGAGCAAGGAGCCTGATGCTGGATGCTGGGTCCTGGGATCATGACAGAAGCCGCGAAGGCAGATAGATGCTTAACCGACTGAGCCACCCAGGCGCCCCAGAGCAAAGTTCTTTTGACATGCAAATTCTGGTTCCCATTATTATGGATAATTGAGAGCTACTCAGTGACTGTCATTGTAAAGTATGTCTGTAGCTGATGTTGCAGGGATTGTCAGGGAATCTGAATGCTGGTAGGGGCTCTTTCTGTCTCCTGACTATGGATAGGCCTGTGTTTAAACTATTCTATTCTTATTTTCAAAAGTGTCTAAGAAGGACAGTTTCACAACCTGTCCTGGTAATCTGTTCCAATATTTAATCAGCATTATGGATTCATTTCTTCTCTACCACTGTCAAGCTGTATTGCACATGAAGTTTCTTTTAAATATTCTTTTAATGCTGATTGATTAAACTTGTGGTCCATTTTGACTCAGATCTTTCATTGCTCCCACCTTTGTGTGACTAGACATTGCCCACATTGTTTCTTGGGTGTTTATTCTTTTAATTCATCAATGGGCTTTATTATGTTTCTTGAGTGTAGTGACTGATGATTTTTAATTTAGAATTCTCTGGAGCTGCTGATTGATTCTTCTTGTCAGTAGTTGGCAAATTACAGAGTCTAGCAAAAAAACTATGCCATCCTCTTTTCATTAATAAAATTGGTTCTAACTTCAGCTTTTAAGTTTTAAATACTTCTCCCATCTCCTCCTTTTGTTCTGTCCCCGTCCTCTCTTTACATGTTTATCTCTTCCCTGGATTCACCCCCTCCCTTTTCATGTATTAGAATGAGGAGGCTAATACTTGATTTCAGAGCCTTTGCTGCGTTCGCCAACAGTGGTTTTTACTGGGTTGTATTTTTAAGCACTGTGGGGACAGCTTTATTTTGGATGAAGAGGATTTGAATGAGTAAAGGTGTGAAAAACTACATCATATCTTACAAATCCTTTCAAGGTCCCTAGGTCTCTTCCAGAGCATAATGTGATTTGTCAGTTGTCACCTTTTGTGAGCTGCAGGTGTCATTAATCATGAGAGAAAAATTCCTATCTAAATGTTTGATCGTTTGTCTTCAGAAAATGTGATTTTTCAACTTTTTTAGAGTCACAAAACTTATAAGCAATAATGAGTTGGATTCCCATTGGCAGTGCTGACTGCTGGGGAGTGTTCATGAGTGAAATACAGACTGACTTGTCTTAGACTGGATGCTGCTTACCTAGCCCTTAGGGCCTTTGAGTTGTGCATTAGGCTTGAATGTTGATGTGCAAGGGACCTGTAATGAAATATATTTCTGTGTGGTACGTTTCACGTAAGGCTTAGCCCTTTTTTGTTGTTATGATGAACAGATTTACTTTAATATTGGCCAAGAATTTGAGTGAAAAAATAAAATTAGGACATTTTGCCCAGAGATTTTTTTCTTATATTTAATTGATTTGCACAAATCCTGTGAATCTTGTGCGTGTGTGTACATGCCTAACAAAAATTATTATGCTGTGCACTGGTTTTGAAGTTGGAAGAAAGTGCTACTACTTTAAGATTCTCTCTCTCGTTATTGCAGTTTTTGTAGAACTAATCATGCAGATTAGGATTTTTTTTTTTTTTTTTTTTTTTTTTTTGCTTAGTGGTCAAGTTTTGGGATGCTGTCATTATATTCCCCCACCTTTATTCACTCATTCTTTGTCTTGTTACTCTGTTTTCATCTGGTTGGCTCTTAAACATTCTTGCTCAAGCTTTCTTTAATATCCTTTGCCTAGCAGAGGTAGAGTGACATAGGTTATAAACATTTTTTGGAGGGGAGAGTTAAGACCTAGATTTCATTTTTTTTTTTTTTTTTAAAGATTTTATTTATTTATTTGACACAGAGAGACACAGCGAGAGAGGGAACACAAGCAGAGGGAGTGGGAGAGGGAGAAGCAGGCTTCCCGCCAAGCAGGAGCCCGATGCGGGGCTCGATCCCAGGACCCTCCCACCTTTGGAGGCAGATGCTGGAGGCAGATGCTTAACGACTGAGCCACCCAGGCGCCCCCTAGATTTCATTTTTAATGTAGAGTTTTATGAGATTAAGCAGTTGAAAGAGAGATGATGTATACACTGGCAATTAACAAAGGCCCCTGGGAAGGAGTTTTAAATATATTTTTTCCCCAACTTTATTCCCTATTCAAATGGTATTGGTCACTAAAAGAAGTTAAATGTTTTCCTAATAGAATTTTTAAAATTGGTTTTAAAAAGTCTGTTTTCAGTTTTGAAATTTTTTAAATGTAGTCTTTTTGCCTAAATTGATAAATTAAAAGGTCAGTACTTATTTTTCTCAAACATGATTTATTCTTTAAGATTTTTTTCTGAAACCTCAAAGAATGCAAGATTTCCCTTTTACTAGTGTATCAGTAACCAAAGTTTTTCCCTTTGAAAGTTAAGCTTTACAAGCTTTACTACTTTGAAACAAAAAACCCTTCAAGGGAAGGATTATTGTTCGGGGCTAGGTTCAAATACTCTTGAATTTTAGGGAACTGTGAGGGAAATAATGAAGAGAAGGAAAACTGTAGTTAAAAATAATATGGGAAGTGCTTTACTGGCTCTTAAAACTCCAGTGAAGCGGTGATGGCCTCTAGAATTACCTAGTAAGCTTAGCCTGCAATTATAGCTCTCTTTGAACTTGATGAATGTGAGCATATTTTAAAATTAAGATATTTCAGAAATCATCCTAATTCTGGGTGTTGTTGCATAGAAGTTATATTACCTCAAGCGTGAAGGAAAATGGAATACATTTAAATGCTCTTGAGAGATTTAGTTTAGAATGGTCATTTTCTGAAACTTGGAGAATTTTATGGATCTATTTAAGAGCAGTGCTTGTTTATATGAGCAGAAAGCTACACTGTTTCCAGGGGAGGGTGGTCCCTGGCTCTCTTAGGTTTATTCCCTAAGTTAATGAACTCTGTATCTTGCTTTTGAACTTTTTAAGGAAATGTTGCATCTTAGGATAGAAATCACTTATTCACTATTGGTTTTAGTTCAGCATATGGATTTATGATATGGTTTAGATCAGACTCTCTCTTTTTTTTGGTTTTGTTTCTGAAAAATTTTAGTTGCTCAACTGCTAATCACATGGAATAAAACAAAAAAGAAAAAAGAAAAATAAAAATTTTAGTTGTGGTCACTTTGACTTTGGATAGGTTGTTGAAGGTTTTAGGTGTTTTTTCTTTTTAGTGGAGTTGGCAGTATTGTATGGGAAAAATTACATATTTGTTTTAACTTTTTTCTTTGAGTCTAAACTGGGCAGACCTATCTCTTTCTCAGAATTCTCCCTATCCTGGTCAGTAGTCTGAATTATTTTATTGCCTTTCTCTTATGTTGAGAGGGTTAGACTTCCATGAACTTTGAGGACAGATAAATTTTCCCTTGTGAAAATGTGTGCAAATTATGTTACTTCATGTGCTTTATTTAAGATTATGTAAAATATGTTTAAAACAGATGCCAAAATTTTAGTTTTCATGCATCAGACATTGTAGTTGAATTTTTTGAAGCATTTTTTTAAAAAGCTAATTATTTGGTTACCAGTTTAAAATCCAAGCTTATTGGGGCACCTGGGTGGCCCAGTCGGTTAAGCGGTAGTGATCCCAGGGGCCTGGGATCGAGCCCTATGTCCATGTTGGGCTCTTTGCGCAGTGGCAGCCTGCTTTTCCCTCTCCTTCTGCCTGCTTCTTTGCCTGCTTGTGTGCTCGCTCTCAAATAAATAAAATAAAATCTTAAAAAAAATAAAATTCAGGCTTATTTCCTAAATTATTTTAAAGCAGAAGACTTTTGAATGATCATGGTTCATTTAAAAATATTTTAGGGGTGCCTGGGTGGCTCAGTCGGTTGGGCGTCTGCCTTTGGCCCAGGTCATGATCCCAGGGTCCTGGGATCAAGTCCCTTATTGGGCTCCCTGCTCAGCGGGGAGTCTGCTTCTCCCTCTCCCTCTGCCCCTCCCCCCTGCTCATGCTCTCTCTCTCTCTCTCTCTCTCTCTCTCTCACACTCTCTCTCCAGTAAATAAAATCTAAAAAAAATAATATTTTAAATTATATATATATATGCATGTATATATATTTGTCTGTTTGCTTTTTCTGATGACTAGAGTAATACATGTTCCCTTTGGAAATTTAAGAAAATACAGAACAGTGCCAGTAAGAAAATTAAAATAACTTAGAATTCATCACATAGAAATAACCACAATTTACATTCTGGTAAATAGCTTTCCATTACCTTTTTCTTGTATTTTATCTTTAGGAGAACCTTCTAAATCAGGCTTCCAACCAAGGATTGTGTAAAGAGTATTGATTATTTTTTGACAGCACAAGAGAAATGTAAGAAAAGAAATTAGAGATTAGTACTTGGTTTGGGATCATATTCCCCTTTAATTTTCTCTTTTGAAAAAGCAATTGTAGTTGTTTGTAGACAACTGATTTACTTTGAAGCATATGCATACATTCCTGCATGCCGTTGACTCAAGAGCTTTCTCTGGGCTGCTGGAAATCCAGTACCTTGACTAATCCAGTCTTCATGGAATCTCTTGTCATTCAGAGAGTAACTTTGACTTTTGACGGGCAGCACCTTGAATGATTCCATCAACTAACAAGGTTTTACAGTAACTGTATTTGTTGACCAAATTAAATTGCTTCCCAGCAGCCTTATTTGTTCATTCTCTGTAAAGCTCACTCTGTCTAAATCTTTTCCCCATAGAAATTCCGAGAGAAAAGTCAGACCTTTGTACTTGCCATTTAACACCAAAATTCAAATAATACCCTTGTGCAAAATAATATAGCAGAACAGAAATCATGCTGGTTTGGCATAAACAGCATCACAGCCTCTCATTGAGTCTAATAACATCAAGAAGTGTGTGCATCTCAGACTTAGCATCCCTGTGAAAGCGACCACAATCATAGGTTGCTATTTATTGTTTGCTGAAGTCAAATGCATCGTCATTTAATAAGAGTCAGTGATAGCGTCATGACTGTAGCTGCATCGGTCCCGTTGCTCATTAACCCACGTGTTTGTATGGGGTTTTCGTATCTCTGGGGACTTGTTCATTCTCAAGCTTAATTTCAAGAGAAGCCCGATCAAGAAGAGAATCCTCTACCAGGTGCCAGAGCTGTCGCTCTCTTGCCTATGAGTTTTTGATTCTGCCAAACTTAATGGTCAACACCGTTTTCCCCCCTAGCTTTTCGGAGCATACGAGAGAAATTGTAATAAACCCCAAAGGAGAAAATGAACCAGTATATTAAAAAAATTTTTTTGTTGTTTTTTTCACACTGAAAATAATGATTCCTATAAGGGAGGCAATAGTGTATAGTAATATGTAAATGATTTTGAGTTTCATCAGTATTTTGTTTAAGCAGTTAATAACAATATGGTGGTTGCATAAAGAGGCCCCTCATTCTCTACAGACATGGTTCCTGTTTTCAAACAGGTAAAATCACTCTCAGGTAAATATAAAATGAACCTGTGACAAAGATTTTATTTAACTCACAAAATTGATGAGGAAATCAGTGCAATGTTATCGGCTGGTTCAAAGAACATTTGAGAAGTTAGGCATATATATGGGCAGTTTAACAAAGAGGTGTCTGGGTTAGATAGAAAATTGGTTAATGCCCAAGAGAGCCGTCAATCCAGATGTTTTGCATCTTGAATAAAAATCTACAAGTTAACAAGTGACTTCAGTCAGTCTGAGACTTTTATCAAGAGTAAACAGTGAGTTGCATTAGTCACCTTTGCTTGGTGTGCCTTTGCCCTCCCCATTTGATGTTAAAAAGATGTTCCCAGATGTTTTCCAGGTTTTGGGTACTTTTTATGATATAAGGAAAAGGAAAAAAATAGAAGGGACATGATGTTTGCTTTTACAAAGAAGAAAATGAAGGGAAACAGATTAGGAAGAAAGAGAATTGATTGGGCAAGGAATGTTTGTTTTGATAGTGTTTGATGTAAAAAAAAAAAAAAAAACCACCAAATACATTTCATGTTAAAGAAGAAACATCTACTTCTCTTTTTTCCTAGTCTGTAATGTAGTTGCTTCCCCCAAAACCAGTGGAAAAGCTTAGGTATTGTTGAATCATTCATGTTCTAGGACCTATGTTTGTTTCACAGCTGAGTAGAATGAATCTCTCAGAACCACAATCTAGTTAACATTTGAACAGTTGACTTATTGAGTCATTTTATATTTTGATTCATTTTTTAGACCCAGTGCTGTTGTGAGAAATAAAAATTGTTTAAAAAAAAGTCTTAAAAATGTAGAAAATGGCCATGTAATTCCACTAATAATAATAAATAAACTTTATATTAACTCTGTGATGTAGAATCTTTGACGCTTAGGAGTGAGAAGGATTTTAGAGGTCATTTCTTTATATGGACGAGGAACATGAGTCCCAGTGAGGTTAAGTGACTCATTGGCTAATTCTGGACAGAATGAAAACTAAAATCCATGTATCTTACTTTTGATTCAGTGCTGTGGTCCATACATAATTGTGAAACATCAGCGCTTAGAAAATTAAAATTCTTATTTAATGTTTATTGTGTGACTATTATATTGCTACTCTGTGCAAGGTATCTAGCTGAAGAGACTGAATATTAGTTTTGATTTTTAATTTTTTTAAAAAATTTTTATTTATTTGAGAGCAAGAGAGGGGGAGTGAGAGAGAGAGAGAGAGTTTGAGCTCGAGCAGGGAGCCCGACTTGGGACTTGATCCCAGGTCCCTGATATCATGACCTGAGCCGAAGGCAGACGCTTAACTGACTGAGCCACCCAGGCGCCCTTGAGTTTTAATTTTTTAATTTGAGTATAGTTGACACACAGTGTTACATTAATTTCAGGTGTACAACTTAGTGATTTGAGAAGTTTATACATTATGTTGTGTATAGCTACCATCTGTCCCATTACATCACTATTGTAATATCATTGACTGTATTCCTTATGCTCTGCTTTTTATTCCCGTGACTTCCTCATTCCCTAACTAGAGGCCTGTATCTCCCTCTCCCCTTCAACCATTTTGCCCAATTTCCCACCCTCCTCTCCTCTGGCAACCATCAGTTTGTTTTCCGTATTTATAGGTCTGATTCTGCTTTTTGTTTATTCATTTTTTTTTCTTAGATTTCTTTTATGAGTAGAAACATACAGTATTTGTCTTTCTCAGTCTGACTTATTTCACTTAGCATAATACCCTCTGGGTCCATCCATGTTGTCTCAAATAACACGACCTCATTCATTTTTTATGGCTGTGTAATATTCCATTGTGTGTGTGTGTGTGTGTGTGTGTGTGTGTGTGTGTGTGTACCACATCTTCTTTATCCATTCATCTTTTGATGGCCACTTAGGTTGCTTCCATGTCTTGGCTATTGTAAATAATGCTGCAATAAAAATAGAGGTGCATGTAATTTTTTGAGTTAGTGTTTTCATTTTCCCTGGCAAATACCCAGTAGTGGGATTATTGGATCATATAGTATTTCTATTTTTTTATTTTTTAAGGAATCTCCATACTGGTTTCCACAGTGGCTGTACTGAATATTATTTTTTAAAGAACCTGTAACACAGGGAAGGTCATACAAAGTATTAAATGAGTGGTTAATGGGAATACGTGCTGTATGAGTTTATAAGAGGAAATGGTCAGAGTTGAAGATATTAAAAAGGTAAAAAAAACATGAAAAGTAGCACATGTAAGTGCCCAGAGGACTAGAGAATTATGATCAGGGAGGCATTTGTTTTCTCTAAGGGGGAATGTAAGTGCCCAGAGGACTAGAGAATTATGATCAGGGAGGCATTTGTTTTCTCTAAGGGGGAAAACTTGGTGTAGCCCCTTGCCCACTTTTGTCACCTCATTTATTCCTGGTGGTATTGTATTGCTTCTGCCATCGGTATAATGATTTCACTTGCTGGTACTGTTAAGGGTTAATTTAAATTGAATTTTGTTTAATTTATTCATGTATTTATTTTTATTTTTTTATTTTTATTTATTTTTATTTTTTATTTTTTTTTAAAGATTTATTTATTTGACAGAGGGAGAGATAGCTAGAGCAGGAACACAAGCAGGGGGAGTGGGAGAGGGAGAAGCAGGCTTCCTGCCAAGCAGGGAGCCCGATGTGGGACTCGATCCTAGGACACTGGGATCATGACCTGAGCCGAAGGCAGACGCGTAACGACTGAGCCACCCAGGCACCCTATTCATGTATTTAAAAACTTACTGATATTGTTTCGGGTTGGTGGCTATACATAATCCTGTGCAATTATATGGTATGCAATGACCTAAATGTGTATTTCCTAAAATAATCACTGAGTAGAGTAGGAATTCTAGTATTATGGTGTCTAATGTTAAATTTCTTTCTGTTACTTGTAGGAGTGGGAAAGTTGTAAAAAACGGTAGAAGAGTTGCTAGATACATGCTCATTCTGCAAGGGCATTTTGTACTTTAGTTTTAACAGAGAAGTTAACAATTTGATTGATGTGTTTATCAAGGTTTATAAGAAGTAAAAGCTAAAATGAATATTTCACAATTCTAATTGCTTTTGCTTGGCTCCTCTCTGTATGTTATGCATTTTGGTTTTTAAATATTTAAAATTTCATCTCTAGTGTAAAGTGGAAGTGATATCACTTAGAGTGGTAGGCTTTTTGTCAGTGATAGTCCTCCCTGCTCCCTTTTTAAAGCAGAGTAATGTTTGTGTTGTGTCTTTTTAGCATTAAGAGAAATCATTTGCTGAGGTGATGATTTCTGTAAGTGCTAACATCTAGAGAGTGAACACTTCTAATGTGTGACGTCATATTGTGTGTTGTATGGTAGATATAATTGGTAATTCTGCTTTCTCCTGTTGAATGTAGAATTTCTGTCATGACGTGTCTTTTTTTTTTTTTTTTTAAGATTATTTATTTATTTGAGAGAGAGAGAGCATGAGTCTGGGGAGGAGCAGAGGAGAGGGAGAAGCAGACTCCCCACTGAGCAGGGAGCCCGCTGTGGGGCTCGATCCCAGGACTCAGAGATCATGACCTGAGCTGAAGGCAGATGCTTAACTGACTGAGCCACCCAGGCGCCCAAGACATGTGTTTCTGAAGTGGTATTTTTTGGTAGGTTTAGACAGATTGCAGAAGGGTGGGTATCTTTGTGTTTGCCAACATTCTAGTGCTGGAAGGGATTCAGGATGACTCTAGGGTATTCCTTCTTTTTTGTAACTGAAGAAAATGAGACTTTATCTTGGGACAGAAACAGAAGATCTTATCTAGGGACAGAATGAGAAGATTATACACACACACTTCCCCCCAGGTGCACATATACACACATTGTAAATATTTTTATTTCTATCCACGTGGGTGTATATAATAAAATCATGGCTTCATAATATCTTCAATTCTAACCCAGCATCTTGGAGTTCTTTTTAAAAATTTTCCCTGGCAGTGAGAAACACAGCACCTATTGTCCTTGATATATTTTTTTATTTGCTCAATCAAAAAGAATTTGCTGTATGTAGATCTCCCAGTAGCCATGCTGTGTTGTGGCTTACCACTTCTAGACCACCTCTGCCAGTGCCCTGACTGGTCTGGGCCTCTGCAGCCCCCACCCCTTTCTCACTGCTGCGTCCTTACTCACTTCAGCCATTGTGCTGGCTCCTCCATGCTGGAAACAAAAAGGAAAGCAAGATGGAAAGGAAAGGGCAGGTTATAATTCTTTAATATTTCCTAGATATTACTCTTAGCCCTGCCACATTTTCTTCAGAATTTCTTTTATTTCCAAGATTCCTTCATACGTGGTAGCCTGAGAATCTCCAGGTGCTTACTCATTCCTACAGTCCTGGTTACTATTTTCATAGAAGGGAAACATGAAAGGCTCGTGTTTTCTGCAGCCCAGTGCAATCTTTGCTTACTAGAGAGAACATGGTTCTTGTAGCAGCCTAATACCTGATAGTTATGGGTATATGTGTTGTCACTGATGGTCTAGAATTTATTTCTAATGGTGGAGAGTGGCTCAAATAGTCTTTCCAGCTCTATAATTCCAGCTTCTTCAGCATGTACTGACACACAAAGCCATTTCTTGGTATTCACTTCCTTAGACCCAGGGGCTGGGTCAGAAGTTGTAGCTCTAGCCAGCATTGTGTCTGAAAATGCCTCTTCTAAAACTTTAGCATCCCTACCCTTGAGGATAAAAGAATCCTTTCTGTTACTAAACATGTGGTCTTACTCTTTTTCATTTCTCAGAATGATGAGTGACATTTCTTTTTAGTTGCAGGTAAATGTATCTCTTCACATCACTGACAAAATTCAGAGTTAGGGTAGGCTTTAGGCCTCGTGGGCCCTGGCTCCATTTCTTTGTAATTCTCTTGGCTCTGTTCTCTCTGTATCAGCTTTGATCTTGGGTAACTTCCTTTATCTTAGCAAAATGGCTGTAATAGTTTCAGGTTTCGCATCCACATACCACATGGTACAGAAGGAAAGAGAATTAACATTTTGGTTTTATGTGCATTGGAGCAAGTCAGGTCATGTATTTATCCCTGAATCAAAGATTGTAGCAAGGGGCTGATATTATGCTGATTGGCTCAGGCTAATTCAGACCTACCCTTACAGTTGTGGCTGCAGTCCCTTTCATCCAGAACAGCAGAGATACTACAAAGTAACATACTTTTCATGGAATAGTGATTGTAACTTCAGCTTTCATAGCATTTAGGGCAATGTATTTATTCATTAAAAATATCCTTGAGAAAAGATTTTTGTGTGTGGGGAAAGGCAGTCGTGGGGGTATTTTAAAAAAAGATTTTTGTTTGTTAAATACTAGTATTAAAAAAATGTTGAATTATTTATGTCTTTAGCTTATTTCTCTGTCAGTATTCTTAATTTTTAAGTTCCAGGGTCAATCTTAATTTTGTGGAGTAGCTGTAACTCATATATAAAATGGATAACAACCATTTAAGCTGGAGGAGAGATGAAATGGAGTTTAAGATAGATGAGATTTCACTCTTTCATTTGTAATACTTCCATGAAAATATGTTTGAAAGTACAATGTCTGAAAGGTAAGTAATAGAACATGTTAAGTGGATGGTGGATTGTCTCAGTTCCTAGAAAGAGAAGAAATAGAATACAATCCCTTATTCGGGCTTGTAAGGGGGCTGCTTTGTTGGGCACAGGCAATGAGGTGGGTAGATGAGAACCATCAGGAATATCCATTCAGTTATTAATGGGGACAGGGTCCAGGGCTACTTGTTAAGCAGCCCTTGACCTTTAAATTTCTGCACAGGACTTTGCTAGTTTCCTGGAGTAGATCTTGGGAATGGGATCTGTTTACTCCTCCCTCAAGATGAGTCCAGACTCAGCTGGCCACCTCCATTTCTCATGTGTTAAGCTGGTTTACCCACCAGTCTACCGTTTGCTTGTTTACTAGGCTGCATCTACTACTGGCTGCACCTTCTATAGGTACAGAATGGTTTAAGTGTATTGGTTGTTCACCCTTTTGATTGTGTGGCTGACTAGGAGCTGTGGCCCACTGCCACTGCCCAGCATACGAGAATATCATACCGCATTATCACTAGCCCAGGGAAAGATCAAGTTTCAGAATTCTTAAGTACAGATTTTACTGAATGCATATCCCTTTCACACCATTGTAAAGTCGAAAAACTTTAAGTCAAGACCATCATAAGTTGGGGACCATCTATATTAATCACTAAAGAAAAATCGTTGGAATGCATAACCTTTTGCTTTTGGCGTTATCCTAACTGACAGCAAAGACATTCCCAGACCTCCTGGGGTAACTTTGGAGATAGTTCATCTTGAAGTGTTTATGAATATTTGTTTCATTTAGTTCTGGGAGGTGAAATAACCAGATCATTATTCAGTTTTCTGAAGTGAATTTCAAAGAATGAAGAAATACTGTCTTTGAATGTATGGCAAGCATTTTCTAAAGTGCAAACCACCAAGACTATTTTATTAAGACAGTGCTGTATAGAAATTTCTATAGAAAAATTTAACACTTACTAAAATGTGTTTCTGACAAGAGATTTTAATCAAAATATATTAACTGAGGGGCGCCTGGGTGGCTCAGTTGGTTAAGCGACTGGCTTTGGCTTGGGTCATGATCCTGGAGTCCCGGGATCGAGTCCCGCATCGGGCTCCCTGCTTGGCAGGGAGTCTGCTTCTCCCTCTGACCCTCCTCCCTCTTATGCTCTCTGTTTCTCATTCTCTCTCTCTCAAATAAATAAATAAAATCTTTAAAAATATATATATATTAACTGAAATCCATTCACTTTTAAAAGATATCTACGTTTTTCATATCAACAAGAGTTTCACAATATCATGTAATGATAATAGAATGTTCACTTGCAACTTGTGGTTTCTTTGAGGCATTAGCATAGTTTTTGAGAGTAAATTCTGAAGTAGGGTGGAGATTGAATGGGAAGAGGAAAAGTTCAAAGGAATGCATTTTTGTCTAACAGTTAACACTTTTGAGGATATGTTTTATATTTGGGATTATGTGAAAAAAAATTTAAACCATCTTTAAATCAAATCGAGGTTTATGTTTTCATTTTGATCAACAGGGCTTAATTTGGAAAGCAAACAGTAATGGGCTGATATATATGTAAATTTCTATCTAAAGGTTGATAATTTAGCTTTAGGTGCTGAATTTGTATCAAAGAATTATGATCAAATAATTTCTCATTCAGTTGGCAAATATTTGCATTAAATAGTCGTCTTGAACAATTAAAATTACTTTGTTGTTGTTCTTATGTTTGACTTTAAACTTCAGAAACTAAATCTTCTAATTGCAAGGAGAAATAAAATGACAAAGTGTGTCAGGATTATTTAATTATTTTATGTAGATACAAAGCCATTTACTTTTAAGGAGAACCATCATACCTTTTAAAATGTGATCAATCAACACCTTTCTTAGAATTGCTTTCATTCAGCTAATGAATAGATATTTTTATTCTTGAAATATTGCAGTTTTTATTCTCCTTATTAATGGCCCTCCCTACATATGAGTAAATAAATCATTGGGCTGCTAGTAGTTCTAAGTGGTTTTCAGAGAGTATTTAAGTGCTTGTGATCACTAAGCAAAGGAGTACTATAGATTAAATGTGTTGTAAACCACACATGAAAGCAATGTCTTTTTTTATTATCTGTAACTTTAATGGAAAGAAAATGTTAATTTAGGGTAATGAAATAGACCTCCAAGTATGATCGGTGAATAGACCATTAGGTTAATTAAAATGAGGATATGTATCACTGCTGTGCTGAAACTATCATTGTGGAAGAGACAGATTCATTTAGTGCTTGAATAGTAAAATTCAGGATGTGTCACTCCCAAACTAGATTTACCACACAAAGGAACAAGATTGATGACAAGGGTAATTTGGTTTTGTTTCATTTACTTTTACCTGTCACATTACTTGTCATTCTAGAGAGCCTGTCACTTAAAGGTGAAAATTTATCCAATCTTTTTAAAATCAATTAAGTATAAATTTTGTTACTTTCCTTTCTGTCCATCATCCTAGCTGAATTAAACACAAAAACAAGATTTAAGTAATAAGCAAGCATACAGATCGTAATATAACTTTCAGAAAGTTGCAGCTTTAAATATTGATCTGCAAAATTGCAACTGAAACCACCATGACAACTTTTTGGTTATTCTTTTCAGTGCCTAATTCCCAAACCTGCTGGAAACTAATTTTGTGTACTTTACTATCCACTTGGCCAATTTACTATTTGAATTTACTAAAAAAATTCAGTGCTTCAGTAGTGTACCATAGTTTATAAAAGATTTTTGAATGCTTTTTGCTTCTTCCCTATGAAAAATCTTAGCCTTGTGCCAACCATAAAGTAGTTTTTCAGTAAGTACCTCCTATTTTGATTTAAGAGTCTTGGCATGTGTTTAAACAAAAATCTGTATACTCTTGAGCTATTTGGTTTCACCCAATTTAATATATTAATTTCTATTCAGATCTTAGATCTAGAATTACAGCATCTGGCCTAATAGTCAACCAGTGTAATTATCACCAATAGCTTTTTGTCTGGGATCTGAAGTATGAATGTATGTATTAAGTAATTTATAAAGCAGTCGCTTTCCCTAACGATTTATATGATAATCAACCAGTATTTTTTGAATTCCAGTTCTGAGCCCAGTATTATAGTAGGAGCTTTCATGTGCTTAAGGCTTTCCTTGGCTAAACCTTGTACATGATCAGCATGTGTTTATAAAAGAATCCATTTCTTTCCTTAGCTTTACAAATAAAAACACTTTTTAGGAAGGTGAGATGCTCTTTTTCTCTTGTTTTTATCCTCTTGATTCTGGGAAAGTCTTTTCCTATTTTTGCCTTAATTCTCTATTTTTCTGAAATATATCTGGGTGCTATTTAGTAGGATGTATTTAATGAATTTATGTAAGTGTATATATTTAATATCCTTGATTATAGTGATCATTAACTAACTTGGTGTTAGTTAATGTAGGAAGAAACTTGATGTAGGAAGAAAAAATAATGTTTATATTAGGAAGTGAATCTTTATTCTGTAATTGGACTCACCATAGAGTTTTTCTAAATAATTGCCATAGAGCACCTAAGAGGTCTTATTTTGTCCCATTTTTTTTTCGTGGAAGACTCACTTGGGCTCTTTAAGAAAACAGGGGATTGTAATGATTCCTTCTTCCGAATAGGGTCAGAAAGCTGTAGTGTTAAAGGCAGCTCTAGGGTTTGGAAACTCTCATCAATATACTAATGAGCCACATGATCCCTTTTTGGGTGTCTGTTTCTTTCTTTGTGTCTGTTCCATTTTTAGAATTTTAACTTCATGTTACCTACATCATCTTTTATTTGGTTTCTCTTTTTTGTCTCACAGCTTCTGCTTACTCATAATTAGTTTTGGTTTGTCATAAAGTGTTTTAGATTCAGCCTTGGCATTTGTCGCTTATTGCTCATCACCCAGTTCTCTCTCTCTCTTATTTTACATTCCTGGGGGAACTAATCTAATTGACTTGTATATCAGCCAAAATAAGCTAATTTATGTTGAGGTAACAGAAATGAGTCACATAATTTCTAATTCATGCTGTATGTTCATCATGCATTGGGTGGGAACACTATCCCATACTGTCCTCATTCCAGGACCAAGCTGCAGCTATTATTTTGAAGCACTGTCAGGAAAACAGGGCCCAGTCACCGCACCAGCTTATACAGCTTTCACCTGGAAGTGACCTGTTGTTACTTTGACTCTCATTGGCCAAGTTACCTAACTACCCATGACATTAATGGGTGAGGAGGTATTATCCTTCAATGTGCCCTGGAAAAGAACTTTATTTAGGTGGACAACTCTAGTGACTATTGCAATTGGACCCTCTAGCTATGAGCTACTCACTTTTCTTCCTACGTGGAATATATTCTCTCTTTTCCTAGGATACAGTTTAAAAATCTTACAGAAATTATGTATCCATGTCCTTAGCTTTGTGACTTCCTGTAACTCTAGTAAGCAGAGTGTACTCTCTTTCCCAAGGTAAAACTTGCCATGTGACTTTTTGGTCAGTGGAACATATATAGATATGATATATTCAACTCTGATCAAAATCTTTAAATGTGGTTTATGTGGTTTGACTTGAATTCTTTCCAGATAGGGACTGCTCCTTATGCTTGAATTCCAGTGTGAGAAGACATGTAGAGTAGACCTGCAGCATGGAGCAGAGCTCGACTCAGCCTTTACCTTTCATTTAACATGAACAAAAAACCAGTGTTTGGTATGGTAGGTCACTGAGATTTTGGATTTGTTGCTACCAGCCAAAGCTTACGTTACACATTGGAAGTCGGAGTTAAGACAAACTGGGCTTGAGTGTTAACTCTACTGGTTGTATGATTTTGGGTAAGTTATTTAAGTTCCCTGAAGCTGGGTTTCTTCATCTGTAGAATGGAGATGATAATACCTATCTTACAGTTCTGATGTGAGGATTAAATTAGATGGCTTGTAAAATATTTAGTATAGCACTCAACACATGAGAAGGGTTCAATAAATGTAATTTCTCTTCCCTTTACCTTCCACCCTGCTTCCTCCATTAGTAGGGCTGTTCAAGTACAGGATTACTTGAAAGAAATTAGGTAATTGGAAAGAATCAATTATGAGATTAGGGATTGGATAAAATGCTCACCCTAAGTGGACCTTTAGCCCAAAAAGATTTTCCTTCTGAGGAGAGCCCATGATGTTCTTATAACTAATCTTTTTTGCAAATGGTGGGTTCCTATGCAGTGGTAAGTCAACTAGATTTTTTTTTTTTTTTTTTTTGAGAAAGGGGGAGGAGTGGGGAGGGGCAGAGGGAGAGGAAAAGAGAGAATTCTAATCAGGCTCCACGCCCAGTGCAGAACCCGACTTGGGGCTCTATCTCACAACCTTCAGATCATGACCTGAGCCGAAATTAGGAGTCAGATGCTTAACCGACTGAGCCACCTAGGCACCCCAAGTCAACTAGGTTTTTAACTGAGCCGAATAGGCCCTGCTACAGCATGCCTACCAAACCTACAACACTTCAAAGAAAAACTCTTCTGCCTGTTAAATAGTCAGGTTGCATAAAGGAGTCCCACTATCATCACCAACAGCCTTCTCCATGGAGGTTTACCTGTTACACAGGAACCAAGAAGAGTTAATCTAATAGCTTGATTATCTAAATCTAATACCCATGATTTGCCCTAGCTCAAGAAGATGAGACATCTGTGAACAGATCATGTACACAATGAACTTGTACCCATGGGGGAGGAGATAAAACAGTGCTAATAGTGTGTGTGTTGGCTGCTATTAAAAATGAGATGAAGTGTCCAGTTACAGGTAGTAATGAAAAGGTATATGGTCTACACATTTAGAGACTTGTAGGATAAAAAGAGAGAAACTGATTCTCAATCTCAACTATGAGGATAAAACTGAGAAAAGAGACAAAGACCAGTTATTAAAGCTCATCCTGTGGCAAGGATCAAATCAAGAATATGGTTTCACACCTTATGGTGGTTCTAAAATAGGACTGAAAACTCTTTGATACTGTTCCCTTCAAAAGGTAGAAAGTGGCTATTTAATGGACGGGATGTGGTAGAAGTGATGGCATGTGACTTCCAAGACTAGCTCATAATAGCCATTGTGGTATCCTTCTTGTTCTTGCTCTTGGATTGCTCATGTTGAGTGAAACTAGCTGCCATATTAGGAGTACACTCAAGCTGCCCTGTGGAAAGGTACACATGTGGAAGAATGGAAGCTTTCTGCCAATAGCTAGGAGGAACTGAGCCCACTCTAGCCAGTGTGAATGAACCATCTTGGACAGTTCTTGGACACACTAAAGGAGTACAGAGATGAAAAAGCATAACCTATTTTGGAAAATAAAAGTATAAAATGTTCTGTTTTATTCTTATCTGAAGACTTTTTTATTGTTTACTTTTTTTTTTTTCCCTACCCCAGTGATTTCCCAAATATTTCCTGAGCTTAATACTTAAAACAGGGCACCTGGGTGGCTCAGTCGTTAAGCGTCTGCCTTCGGCTCAGGTCATGATCTCAGGATCCTGGGATCGAGCCCCGCATCGGGCTCTCTGCTCGGCAGGAAGCCTGCTTCTCCCTCCCCCACTCCCCCTGCTTGTGTTCCCTCTCTTGCTGTGTCTCTCTCTGTCAAATAAATAAATAAAATCTTTAAAAAAAAAAAAATACTTAAAACAGGTTGTACCAATCTGGGTTCTTCAGAGAAACAGAGCCAATAGGAGATAATATGGAGAGAGAGAGAGAGATTGAGATTGTCCAGGAAACTTATTTTTGCTCTTAAGGTCTTCAACTGATTGAATGGGACTCAACCACATTGTCAGGGGTAATCTCCTTTTTGTAAAGTCTACTGATTGTAAGTATTAATTGAATCTACAAAATACCTTCCTTATAATACCTAGATTAGTGTTTGACCAAACTGGGCACCATAACCTAGCCACGTTGACATGTGAAGTTAATCATCCTGCAAGTGAAAAGGGCAGAAGAAGAGGAGAGGTACTGAGACTCAGAAACCCTCTTTGTCCCCCAGTTGTGTTGAAGGTTGTTGCAGCCTTGTTCTCCATGCTTTTCTTAGTGCATTTGATGCCATCCAGTGGGGGCAGTAGCATATAAACCAAAGGGAGAGGGACAAACTATTCTGTTGTGGTCTCCAAACAAGCTTTTGTTTGGAGCTTTTGTTGTGGTCTCCAAACAAGCTTTTGTTTGGAGCTTTTGTTGTGGTCTCCAAACAAGCTCTGTTTCTCAGACTTATATTTAAAGAAAAAGTATATTTTATTCATTATTAGAGCTAAAAGTAGCTTGTTAGGTGTCAGGGAAGATGGTCGAGAAAAAATTTTCTGCTGCTGGTCGCTTCCTACCAATAGAAAAGCTAAGAACATGTTATATGTATTGGAGTGCTGAATTTAGTCATAGTTTTGGTGGGCTTTTGTAGAGCTTTCTCAGGTATTCAGGAATATATCTGAGTCTCAATAAGCTTCTCCTTTGAGAATTGAACAGTCTGTGCAATTTCACAGATGACAATACTTCTGAAAACCACCAGGAGGATATTATTCTGTAATGCTTGTTAAGTTCTGTCTTCTTTAGCAGGTTAAATATATCTATTGGATTTTAAACTTCTCTCATTTTAAAGAGTGCCTTTTAAGAGTTTACTGATTTAAGTCTTTTGATAGGCCTGGCTTATAGCTGTCAGCTTGATTTTACTTTTTAAAAAATGCCTTTAAATTGAACTTTCAGGTTGACTTCTAGGTATAACTTCTGAAATCTCTCTATGGGTTTGATTTACTGCAAAAGTAATATTACTAATTTTATAAGACTGCTTCTAAGCTGTGTTTTCCTTGCTCTTGGATTTTCCCTATGAAAAATGAAGAAGGACTCCTTAACCAAGTTTTATTGGGGTAAGAAGATCAATTTTATGAAGCCTGACGACTTCTTATTCTGAATTTTACCTGAGCAATGTTCCAGCTCAACTGAATGGCTCATAATATTGAGTGACTCTCTCGTCAGCTACTTTATTGATTAATGACACAGATAAGAAAAATGTACCTTGTTGCAGCGGGATTAGAATCAAGGAAACTAGAAGTCTCTCCTTTCATCGTAAGACACTTGAAAATCTTTGTTGAAGGATGATATGATCCATGAAAGAGAAGGAAAAGTCAGGTTTGGGTAAGCCATGTGGATCAGAGAGAGAGGGGCACAGAGAGAGCTTCTGCAGTGATCACAGTTTTGAAAATAACTTGTGGGAAGGGGAGGGGGGAATTATCTGGGCAGCCAGCAAAACATTATATAGAACCTTGGTAAAGTAGGTGGCTTTGCTGACATAGTAGAAAGATGAGCACTGTTACTGATTGTCTTGTTGTTTAGCTGTCAGAGAAGATGGTGCTGCTTCCTCCATCTGCCCTCACATCCTACCTCACCTGCTCCATCTTACTGAGACGGATAAACCTTGTAGTTCGAGACTGTCAAGGGCACTGCAATTAGTACTAAATCATTCTCGCTCTGACAGGTTCTGGCAACAGAAGCTTCTGGCAGATGTGCAAGTGCATCTTTAGTGTTTCTGAATGTCTGAATGGTATGGGAGAGCTTTTAACATACTGGGTAGCTTAATCCGACAGTGAATTCAGTGTAAATCATCTTTTAGAAGAGGAGAAGTATTAGAAATCAGGGCGGGCTGTTGTGGTTATCTTTTGCTAAGCATGATCAACTTTGGTTAATTTTGAGTGTATATACCTTTAATAGAATAACAGGGAACTCATGCAAAAAGAATTTGTATATAAAAATGTTAGCATGGTAGTCCCCTCTTATTCGGGGTTCATTTTCTGAGATTTCAGTTACCCACATTCAGTTGTGGTTCTGAAGCAGATGATCCCTCGTCTAATGTATCCTCAGCAGGTCAGTAGGAGCCTAACGCTACGTCACACTGCTTGCGTCATTCCCCTCACTTCATCTCGTCACGTAGGCATTTTATCATCTCCCATCATCATAAGAAGAGTGAGTACAGGATATAATAAGATATTTTGAGAGACCTCATCACATAACTTTCATTGCAGTATATTATAAATGGCTTATTTTGTTGTTGTTAACCACTTCCTGTACCTAACTTATAAATTAAGCTTTATCACAGATATATGTATGTATAGGAAAAACACAGTATATATATATATATATATATATAGGGTTCATTACTATCCATGGTTTCAGGCATCCACCGAGGGTCTTGGATTGTATTCTCTGCAGATAAGGGGTTGGGGGGAGGGACTACTGTATACCTCAAATGCAGTCAATCACTGCGTTTCTCTAGAGTCGAATTAGCCAGTTGTGGAATAGCATGCATGTAAAAATGATAGCAATCAAAATCAATTTGCGTAGAATAGTACTTGGAAAATAAGAAAAGATAACTGAGGCATTAAAACATTAAGGATTAAAAAATGTCAGTCTGATGTGAAAGCCGAAGTATAGTGTAGTATTTAGAAGCTTGGGCTCTAGAATCAGACTATGTGTTCAGATCTCTTCTCTTTTACTATTGAAGCACTCCAATGGGCCATTTCCTTTTCTGCAACTTAAGGGTAGTAATAGGCAAAAGAGTTTTTAAATTTTTTATTTTTTAGTGGGTCTCGAACTCCCAACCCTGAGATCAAGAGTTGCATGCTCTTCTGACTGAGGCAGTCAGGTGCCCTGGCAAAAGAGTTAAAAAAAAATTTTTTTTTAAAAAACATTTCATTTATTTTAGAGAGAGAGAGTGAGTACGCGAGCTGGGGGAGGAGCAGAGGAGGGGAGGGGAGAGAGAGAGAGAGAGAGAGAATGAATCAATCTCAAGCAGACAGCACGGGGCTTGATCTCACTTTCTGAGATCATGACCTGAGCGGAAATCAAGAGTTGAACACTTAATTGCCTGAGCCATCCAGGTGCCCCTGGTAAAAGAATTTATAAATGAGTTGTTAGGTAAAAGGGTAATTGACACATATGCCTGTTCAGTGCATATTAGGTTGTCTTGATGGTAAAGATGATGACTTCATTCTCCTTCCTTGAGTGGCTTGAAGTGGCATTCTCCTTGCTCAGATAAGTCAAAACAAATGCAGAAACCTTGATATCTTAGTAAGCTCAGGCTGCCATAACAAAATAGTATAGATTGGGTGATTTAAACAATAGAAGTTTATTTTCTTACAGTCCTAGAGGCTAGGAAATCCCAGATCAAAGTGTGGGCCAATTTGATTCCTAATGGAGGGCTCTTTTCCTGGCTTGCAGATGGAGGGTTAGAAGGAGGATCTCTCTTCTTATAAGGCCTCTAAGCCCTATCTGATTAGGGCTAACCTTGTCACCACCTAATTACCTCATAAAAACCCAGTCTCCAAATACAGTTACATTGGGCATTGGTGCTTCAAAATATGAATTTTGGGGAGACAGAATTCAGGATAAATACAGATTGTTTGTTACCATTGTGGCAAAAGATTAAAATAAAACGAAAGGAGGTATGCAAAGATGAATGTTATAGGAGTCCTATCTCTTTATGAAAATTGAAGGAATGAAGAAAACATAATTGTGAAGTTTTAGAACAACTCATTTGTTAGCATTTTCAGATCTATTTGAAGATGATACCGGATTCACCAAACTATTGTCCTGAAGTAATGTTAAAATTTTGCACTAATGTTTTATCCTATTTGACCAAAAGCCGAAGACCTTCATTGATACTAGAAAAATGAGATTAATTAGCATCTTTGTTACTGGTTATTAAAACTGTTAATGATCTTTTCATATGGGTGGCCCAGCCCTTATGTAGGATTGTGTCAGGAGATGTGCAGGGGTTTACTCTCCCTAGTTTTTTCCTCTGTGACCTGCCCGAGACCCAGACTTTGGCCTCCGTCAGCTGTTGCAGCAGAGAGCTCAGGGTTGGAAGGAGTGTTTCCTTTACTACATAAAAGGACCCTGCTTCCCTGGAGCTGCTGTCGTGACCATGACTTTTTTCCTGTGATTGAATTAATGTCAAGAGGGTCTGTCACCCAGCATGCTGTAGAATTTTTTATTCCCTGTAATAAGTTTTTTCCTTTAATAATTATTTTTAACAACAAAAAAATCTCTGATGTTAGTTCTTTGCTTATAATTTGATTTCTCTTGAAAGCAGAGTCTTTAACAAAAAAGGGGAAGTTTCCAGTTAATCAGGATTTAACTGTGCTGGAGGAAAGCTGACAGCTGTTAAACCAATATAGCCTGACATCCCCAGCTATTTGCTTCTCTTTAGTTTCTGGCTCATTATGTTGCATGTTAGTATTGGTTCTGTCTGGGCGGGCTTGTGCTCAGCGGTGAGAACTGAGCCAGCTTTTGCAGCATGTTGAGACCGTTCTTCTGGCTTTTGGGCAGATTAAAGAGATGGGATTGTCTGAGTGGCCGTGGAGTAGCTGGCAGAGCATTGGATTGTAAATCTAGGACTGAATTTTGGTCTTGGTTTTGTTACTGACTACCCGCATGATTTCTTCAACTGGCAAGTGAGGGAGATCAGGCTAGATAATGTCCTTCTTATCTTTAAATTATTCCTTCTTTTGTTCTGTGATTCAAAACACTTTCTTCGGAGGTGGAGGGCGGAAGTGCTAACAAGTGTCTTTCAAAGCGTCTTCAGAGATTTCAAACTATGCAGGTCTTCACAACAATGTACTTTAAGCATTGGGTATTAGCAGTATCATAAACCCACATAAACTATTTTCCTAAGAGGTTCCCATCTTCAGGTGGTGGTGATACTGCCAGCAGTCACAGGGTGGGTTAATTGACTGATTAAAGAAGAGAAATGGGGTGCCGTTGTCCTGCTCATTGGCCTTGGCATTGGATCAGCATCCCTTACATGATTTGGAAGTCTGTTGTAGTCTGGTCCTTGCTTCTTCCTCTCTAGTCACAATGGCTGCCTTTTAGTTCCTGGAATGCCACGTGTTTCCTCCTGACACTGAGTTGTCTTTTTACTTGCTATTCTTCCTGCCAGGAATGTTTTAGGAGAGCTGACAAGACTGACTCCATCTTTAGCCTTCTGTCTTGTTCAGGTCACTTGCTGACCCCCCTGGGTCTCTGTGTTCTAGGCCCCTTGGAGATTAATATATAAATGCCCACCAAGGCTGGGACAGTGGGAGGCTTGCTTTGCCCCTCCTTAAATCTATTAGGGATAACATAGTCTCTCCCCTTCCTGATGCACAGGTGGTGCCACGAAATCTAATTAAATGTTAGATGTCAGTCAGGTGCATGCAAACCTTTTGATCTCACTGCAGTATCCTCCCACGTATCGGCTCATTCTATAAAATGTGCAGGCTAAGGTCCAACTTCTGCGGAGAATAGCAATGCAGCATCCAGATTGTTACCTGATCCATCCCCGCTGTCAGTAAGTTATCCTGACTAAAACTCTGTGTAAATTGGATGGAGCTGCCTGCTTCATTTTTTTTTGGTCTCAAAGTACCTTCTCAGTTTGGGGGATACTTTACCGTCCCTCCTCCACCTTCTTTCAAATGCTCTTTGCTTTTCTACCTTCCTCAGGGGGAAGGTTCTTTGTTATCTCAACCTCTGTCAGTTAGCTAACTCCTACTCTCCAGGTCTTGCCTCAAGCATCACTTAAAAAGAGCCACTCTTCTACTTGACTGACAAGGTCACTTTTGCTTATACACAGTCACAGTGTACCATATGTCTTTCTTTTGTAGCACTTGCCATCGTTATAATGTCATTTATTTGTGTCTTTCCTTCCCCTATGTACTATAAGCTCCATGAGAGTGCAGATCATGAACATTTTTGCTGTCTTTATTTATTATTATTTATTTATTTTCCAAGTTTGTATTTAAATTCCAGCTAGTTGACATACAGTGTAATATAGTTTCAGGTGTACAATTTAGCTATTCATCACTTACATGCAACTACCTAGTGCTCATCACAAGTGCCCTCCTTAATGCCCATCACCCATTTAGCCCATTTCTCCCCCTACCTCCCTCCATCAGTCCTCAGTTTGTTTTCTATAGTTAAGAGTCTGTTTTCTGGTTTGCCGCCCCCCCCCCCCCAGTTCATCTGTTTTGTTTCTTAAATTCCACATGTGAGTGAAATCATATGGTATTTGTCTTTCTCTGACTGACTTATTTCACATAGCATAATACTCACTAGTTCCATCCACGTTGTTGCAAGTGGCAAGATTTCATTCTGTTTTATGGCCGAGTAATAATCCATTGTATATATATATTTATTTCTGTTGCCTGACTGAGTGACTGGAACATAGTAGGTGCTCAGTATATATTTGTTGTATGAATGCATGAGCCAAAGCTCCTGACTTGGGATAAATAATGATAATAATAATAGCGGCCACAGTAGGAGAGGCTATTTATTATTTACCTGCAATGTGCTGTACCCCGTTCTGCTCTTGCCCTCATCCCCATCTTCTCACATTTTCATAATCATTATTACAACCATTTCTTGAGTATTTTGACTCAGGCATGGACCCTGGAATCTGTGTCCTCAGCAACTATGCTGTACAATTGGGAATATTACAGGAAAAGATCAAAAGTTTTCTTTAGCATTTGTTACCCAGATCAAGTCCTATCTTTTGCTCATAAATCTTTTTTCTTTTTTGTTGTATCTATCACTCTCATCAGAATACAGAGGATATCTTGTTATTTATTTTGGCTACTGCGCATCTAATTTCCTGGGAAATTCCTGTGTCTCAAAATCTTCTCCCCCTTCCATGAGGACAGAGTCTTACATAAGTAGAAAATGTCATATACCTGCCTTCCCAGCTTTTCTTGTAGTTATGGTATAGGCATATGATACATTTGTCCCAGTTTCTAAATCAGAAGCAAGTGATACAAGGAAGAAGGTACCAAGGGAGGGGGGGAGTCTATTCTGCTGAGGATTAGACGGGAACAGTAGCTAAACTGGATTTTCAGAATTTGCACTGTTAGCCATTCTAGAGAGAGTTTCCAGGGTGCAGAGTTAGTGGTATTTGTGGTGCAAACTGTAGAGTTTGTGCCCAGAAACAGAGCAGTGGTTTCTTCACGGGACCAATGTTAAGGCAGGCATGATTTGGACTTTGCTCCTGACCAGACTGTCTGGGAGGGGCAGCCTAGAGAGTGGACTCTGGTGCCGGATTGGCTGTGTTCAAATCCCAGCTGTGCCACTTACCAGGCTTGTAACCTTGCTTGGGGAGGTGAATCTCGCTGTGCCTCAGTTCCCTCAAATGGAAAAAGGGGAAATAATAGCATGTATGTCACAAGGTTGTCGTGAGGATTAAAGGAGTTAAACTCTTAGAACAGTATCTGGCATACTTACTAAAATGTTTATTAGTGTTTTCTATCATTGTTTTCTGACCTTCTTGATATTCTCTGAAAGTATGTATCATCTTCTTAACACATTTTTTTTTTTTCTGCTTAAATGTGTCGGTTGGAGTATACTGCTTACAAATTAGCGCCCTGACTGATCGAGACAACACACACTTGTTGAATGGTAACTGTGTGTAGGGCACAGCATCATCCTAGGTTTCTTTTTCAGAAGGGACTTATAGAACCATTTCTGCCTGTCTGTTGGGGCCAAAGCTTGTATTATTTTTATTAAAATGCTTAACTTCCTCTCTAGTTTGTTTTGGTGACTTACTTCATTCAGAACCTCATGCTTTGACTCGCGGCTTATTGCAGTATTTGTTTGAGCAAAATCTGAAACAGAGATTTTCCCCGAGGGTAAAATGCATCACACGTTAGGCTGTCTCGCTGGTGTCAGGTGGTGATTTCATTATCTTCACCATTGCAATTATCTTGGCATACATTTATTGCTGATAATCTATGAAAAGCCTATTTAACTCACTTTTCATCCTGAGTGAAGGGCCATCCAGAGCCCGAGTTTCCCTCTGGAACCCTCTTTATGTTGCTGAGGAGCACAATGTCTCCCAGAACATTAGCTTTCAGTCTGTGAAAGCAGATACTTTCAAATGGGAAAATGTCATGCAAGGTGAACTATTGGTATTTTCACAGCAGGCAAATTCTTACCACCCTCAGTATAAAAACACTACTGAATCACATTTATGGTTTTGTCACCATTACAATGAGAAAAGATAGTGACATTTAGAACCTAGGAAAATTCAACCCCTGGTATTGACTGTTAATGTGAAAAACTTGAAAAAGCAGGTAGAACACTGTGACCTGAGTGATGTGAATTCTCTAATCAGAGCATAGAGAGCAGTCAAATATTTGACTTATTGACTTTTAGAGGACCAAGCTGTTTTGTATGCAAGGTATGAAAATAGTATGAGTTTTTGTCCTTGATTCAGAATAAGCAATGAGAGCCAGGGTTCTATGCAGTAGATTTGAATTTATGTTGAATAGTATACACTTTTAATATTTTAACATATATTACCAGAAGGGATATTCAGTTTTCTCATGTATATATAACTATGTGTTTAGAACACAATAATTTGTATTTCCATATTTCTGTTTTGAAACTGGTATTTATTAATATATACTGTTATTAAGAACCTTCAATTTTAAAAAGACCCCAGCCTTACAGGGTTATAAATTTTCTCTGCCCACATTTCAACACACTTTTCTATACTCTTAGCCTTCTCAATTTTGCTTTTTTGTAAAATTACTCATCTAGAGGTCTGTCAATTTTCTAGTATATTGAAAGCTAAAAATGTAGTAGGTTGAGTTACCCTGGCCTCTTAAAGAGGCCTTTCCAGTTTAAGTTCATCTAAGGAACATAGGTTATCTTTTGGACAAATAGTATTAAAAAAATTCTCCCTAAGACAATAATGTGGGTAGATTTTTATTTGAGCATTGTGGCATTTTATCAGAAATGTTTATTATTTTCCCTTAATCCTTTCAATCACATATTACAAATATTTGAAAACACTTATTTTCTCACTCTGGATAACCCTCTTGTCCTTGTCACCATCTTTTCTTCCTGGTGTTATGTCCTGGCTCTTTATTTAAATTCCATCACAAATCAGTTGGCCTGGGTTTTAGCATGCTAGTTACTTTAAGATCAGGGGGCAATTTTTTTTTTTCCTGATAGTTTTTTTTTTTTTTTTTTTTTTTTTTTTGGCGAAGGGTAAATCTTCAGATAATTTCTAGCAAAGTTTAAGACGGGAGCGTTGCTGTTTGGTAGAATAATGTGCAGAGAGTAAGTTGGAGCTGTCATATTTCAGAATGACTTTTGGAAACCTGAAATCCCAGAATTCTGCTCTAATTTTTAAATGCCATTGAGAATTTATTCCGGAAAAGGTATTTATTAAATAATTGCTCGTAACCTCACTGTTAGCAGATGTTAATTCTAGTTTGCTAGGATTAATAAACATTGCCTTTTAAAATCATACCAGATTTCAGTTACAGCCAACTTTAATCATAGGCTATTATCTTGCGCTTCCATTTTTATGGCTTAAAGAGAACACGGATTCTAGATTGTCAACAATACCACTCCTTATTCTTAGAGTTTGGCACTGTGGTTGTTCCACTCCACTAACTATCCTTTCGTCTTAAGACCCTCAGAAGATTGAATAAGGGGAACCCAGAATGAGTCCCTGTAGTAACTTCCAGGGTACAGTTACGAAGATGAATAAAATCACCTATTTCAATTCTGTGAGATCAAAATCTCATTCTCTCTACTCAATTTTTGAAAAGGTATTGGTGGAAAATTATAATGATAGCAGTTGAATTGGCCCCACGTGACACAGATTTATAGCATATTTATAGAGTTGTTAGCGTTTTGTTTTGTTGTGTTTTAAATCCGGAGTCTGGTTTTCCTTGTCCATTGGAATTTTTGATCTTGCCTTTCTCTAGGGACCATCTCGTTAGGGAACAGCCCTTGGACAGTGAAACGAATTGTGAGCTTGTGGAAAGGAGACCAGGACGGGGCACTAAACAAATAGTAGAGAGGGAGAGAAATGGCTAAGGCAGAAGTGAGAGAAGGCGAGCCAAGGGGAAGGAATTAACAGGACAAGAAGATAAAAGGTTGGGTGGGGGGAGAAGTAGCAAGGAGAAAAGGAAGAGGAGGTTAGAGAGAGAGAGAATGTAGAGAAAAATAAGTGGTGAAAAAAGAATGAAGGTAGAAGGATTCAGAGTTAGGCGAGAAATTGGTAATAAAAGAGGAGTTAAAGGAGAGTAGAAGGTCCAGAGTAGGGGAAGGTGAGAAAAGTAAGGTTAGAAGGACGGTGAAGAAGGAAGAGATTGATCCTCTATCCAGTGCTCTGCTCAAATAGGTGGTAGTCGCTGTTGTTTCTGCTCAGGTCTGTTCCTGTTGCAGGTGAAATCCCAGCATTGTAGGGCAAGTCCAGTGGTCATTTGTGCTTCACGGTTAGTGGAGAATGAGTAAACAGTGATGTGCATCCTTTCACTTTTGCAAAGGGTTACAGAGTTAGGCTGCACTAGGTGAATTATCAGATTACCTTTTCCTTTGAAAAAATTAAGCATACACTTCAGTAAGAGAATTTTTTTGTGATGATATTAGTTTGTTACAGACCTGAAAAGCTGAATTTTACGATTTCATTTAAGAGATGAGACAAAGGGCAAGTTGTTATACAGCAGCTTTTGGTAGCATTTTATTCTGGAGTACCTGTTCTGAGATGTGTTGTTTTTCTGGAGAACTGTCATTGTTGACATGGTAATATTTTAAAACTGTAAAGAAGGCCTTAACCTGGAGTTATTCTGGTGTCATTTACCAGTTAGAGGACTTTGGTGTGGGATAGAGGGAGAGACTTTGAGACTGGAGCCATAGGTGTGATTTTGTCAAGTCGGGCAGACAGGGTTCTCTAAAGAGGCCTCGTGTGTATTAGAGCAAAGTGCTTCCTAGGGCTGCCCTTTTCCTGTCTAAGTGAAGGTCAGGTGTGGAGTAGAGATTGCCAATCTTTTATCTTTTAGTAGGTTCCTAGTGGGTACCCCGGATGCTTGTTATATCGTAAGAATGGTACCTGTCAAATCCTTCTTGATTTGTATTTTTATGTTGGGGCATTTTTACCTAATATATCATCTATTAGGGGAATAGAGGAATTTAATCAGTACCAAATCTAGGAATGTTCAAGTCTCAGAATAACTAATTAAATATGTAACAGGCAAATGAGAAAATTTGGCCTTACTATTCTGTTAGATTGAATGTAAAAAAAGGATAGTTACAGAAAAATTATTTTGCTTAAAATAAAAGCATATTTTTTGAAGTTTGCTTTAGAGAGCAGAAAGCAATTGTGTTCTAAGTGTGTGTAATTATCTGCATTCCTTTCCAACCTCTTTGGAATCAAATTGGTTTTCTCCCCAAGAAAGGCAATTATATGCAGGAGGCCACTTTTTGTTGAATTACTGTGTGTTGCATGCAGTGCATCCCACAAACCTGAAATCATAGATGCACTGCTATGATTTATAATACCCATTAATTACAGCTTTGTATTAAAGGCTTTTAGTTTTCTGCTTCAGTAAACCTAAATTATCCTTTTGAAGAAGAATTGCTTACATTAGGTGTTGTGCTAAATGGTGAATCCTTTCTTTTAGAATCTCATCAGAGGTACTTGGTGCAGTGAGATCTCCTCAGTTGGCATTCAGTGTTCACAGTAAAGCTGTTTAACTTTGTAGGGTGATGAGATAACTGGAAGAGATACTGGTCTTGTAATGAGGAGGCCTCCCACAACACAGTTCAAAGGGGAAGACTGCAAAGCATTAATCAAAGAGTATTCATCCACCAGCTGTTGATCATCCTTGTAGCACTCTGCCAGGCTTTGTGCTGTACCTGGCACACACGCTTTCCGGCTGGCTCAGTGGTTCTCAGCCGCAGCTATTCTTTAGATTCACCTGGGGCTTCAACCTCTCCCACCCCCACCCCCACTCCCCAGCCCCATTAAATACTGGGTATGGATGTTTTTTAAAGGGCTCCTTGGTGAATATAATGTGTAGCCAAGAATGAAAACAGAAGTCTGTTCAGTTCTATTGGGTGGCTTTTCACCTGAAAAGTTAGATTTCCTCTTGGTTTTTTGGCTTCATATTCCCATATTCCTTCTAGAAGTTGAAAATATGACCAAGCAAAACAAATGAACAAAACCAGGTGGCATTGTTTTCTCTTGGGCTTCTGCCATAGTCTAATTCTATTCAGGGACAAACATTTCCCTGGCAACTCCCTTAAATTTTGTAACTTCACATTTTTTCCCCCGTGTGATAAATGTCTAATCTGAGGTTTCTTTGCTAAACTTGGCCATCTTTTTTTTTTTTTTTAAAGATTTTATTTATTTATTTGACAGAGAGAGAGAGAGCACAAGTAGGCAGAGAGGCAGGCAGAGGGAGAGGGAGAAGCAGACTCTCCACTGAGCAGGGAGCCCGACGTGGGGCTCGATCCCAGGACCCTGGGATCATGACCTGAGCCGAAGGCAGCCGCTTAACTGACTGAGCTACCCAGGCGCCCCTCAACTTGGCCATCTTATTAGCCCTATCAGGGACCCGCTTTTCAGTGAGGCATTGCCATTTTTTTCTCTGTGACTATTTAAAACTGCATTTTAACCTAGAAACTTTTTAAAATAAGGATTCATAGTGTTTTTCATTACATCTTTCTCACACATTACTCATTAAACTTCACATACCCGAAGAATTTATAAGTATTACCCATTCTTTTTATAAGGAGAGGAGGCAAAGTAAGTATGCTTTTATTTGAATATATTGGATGTAATAATTTAGTTGCGGCACGTGGTCCTGAATGATGTAAGAAGATCTGAAGGAAGAATATAAATCTAATAATGGGAGTAGCAACTACAGGTTTTTGGAAAGCTTCCTTGATGTTAAGCGGCAGTAAGTGCTCCATGTGCACGACCACTAGAAGCTTCACGCTCCCCTTATGATATGTCAGGATGTCCGCACTGTTGTTACCCCTATTTTATAGGTAAGAAGATGGAGGCTAGCAGGTGGAACAGCCCAGATTTGCCTACACCAGAGCCTGACTTTTAACCCATGCTGTTCTTCCTTTTTTCCTACCTCTGTGCATCTGAGTGCACATTCTGGCCTGGAGCTCCTGCTTGCATCCCGTTTCCTTACAGAGGAACTCACTGACTTAACTTGCTTCAGCCTCTTTTGTTTTCTTCCCTCCTTGTGCATCAGGCAGCCATCTGCTCTTGGCATCCCTTTTTCACATGTAGGAGACTAGGTCCTGGCGAATGCGGGCATGCTTTTGGGCTTGGCAGAGTGAAGGGGGCACCGGAAAGGCCTGTGGAGAGTGTTTAATATGTTTCCCTTACAGACAAAAATACAACTTGATTGGCAACTGTATTTTTTTTCTTCTTGTTAACAGCTTTATTGAGCTATAATTTATATAACATACAATTCAGTCATTTAAAGTGTACAATTTAGTGATTTGGGTTGTGTAACCAGCACTCCGATCAATTTTAGAACCTTTTTTTAAAAAAGATTTTATTTATTTATTTGACAGAGAGAGAGAGAGTGAGAGCAGGAACACAAGCAGGGGGAGTGGGAGAGGGAGAAGCAGGGAGTCCGATGTGGGGCTCAATCCCAGGACCCTGAGATCATGACCTGAGCCGAAGGCAGACGCTTAACTGACTGAGCCACCCAGGCGCCCCCCAATTTTAGAACATTTTTAGCACCACAAAAGAAACCCTGTAATGTTGCCTTCCTCCCTCAATCCACCTGTCTCCTTACTTTATGGATTTGCCTATTTTATGTAAATGGAATCCTACAATATGTGCTCTTTGTGACTGGCTTCTTTCACTTAGCCTCATATTTTCAGGGTCCGCCCATGTTGTAGTATGTACCGGCATGTCATTTCTCTTTATTGTCCAATAACATGTCATTGTATGGATGTAGCAGATCGGTGGCTATATTCTGGCTTTTACGTCTTACTCCCCTGGCTCCCAGCATTGTTTTGGCTGTTTGCAGCTTAACACACAAGGAAACAGACACAGTTGCACAGCTTAGGTAGGGGTTAAGTGGAACCATCCGTTCTTTTGTGCATTTATCACATTTTTATTGAGCGCCTAGTATATGCACAGCACTGTGCTAGATTTTATAGTATATAAAAGATATGATGTAATATGTGACCTATGCTGTAAGTGTGTTATAAGCAAAGCCGGGTTCAGAGGAAGGAAATTCTGTTTGTGATTTGTGGCTGCCAGTTCTCCATGTGCCTGACTCGTTGGTGTTTTATTATCTATTTTTTTGTTTGTTTTAAATCATTACCTTACCTCTCACTGAAGTGGTTTTGGGTCTCCTAGATATGAACTGATATTCAATAAGTTCATCCCCACCCACCCTTCCATGAATTTATTAAAATGTGAATCTGAGTCATTCTGGAATTTTTTCAGTATAAAACTAATAAATATTGAAATTTTATTAGAATCTTAAGGTCATGAGTTCATATTGAACCTAAAAACTTAGAATATTAGTTAATCCCAACTTACAGAAATGTTCGGAAACGGTAAAGTATTTTCAGCCACCAAAATTGCACAGTGATAATATCCTATTTAATTCAGTTGGAATTCAAGTTACAGGCAGGTTTAATGGATGGGAAACCTTGTAGCTTCTGCATACCCTGATAAGTGTTGCATTAATACCACTTTAGCCACTTGAGTAAACTCTAGATCCACAAGAGAAACTCTCTTTACAATATTTTGAAACGTCATTCGTCTGCTTGAGGAGCCCAATGTGGGGCTTGAACCCCATGACCCTGAGATCAAGACCTGAGCTGAGATCAAGAAGAGCTGGACACTTAACCGACTGAGTCACCCAGGCGCCCCTCTTTCAGTTATATTTTGTAGCTAGCATGTCATCTTTTCCTGTTTGTTAGTGTTATTTAATATTATACCATATAAAAATATTCACAATGTCACTCTCATTGTATGTGTAATATGGCATAATTAGCTGTGAAAGATGAATGTTTGGCTGTATACTTATTTTGCTCTTTGCTAAAAACTCAGTAGGCTATCTTGATTCATTTATTTTTTTTTTAAAGATTTTATTTATTTATTTGACAGAGAGAGACACAGCGAGAGAGGGAACACAAGCAGGGGGAGTGGGAGAGGGAGAAGCAGGCTTCCTGCGGAGCAGGGAGCCCGATGCGGGGCTCGACCCCAGGACCCTGGGATCATGATCTGAGCTGGAGGCAGACGCTTAACTGACTGAGCCACCCAGGCGCCCCTAGTTCATTGATTTAAATATCATATAGAGTAAGTAATATGATTAGGTGATTTAAAACTTTGTCATAAACTGGGAAAAGATTCTACTTCCTGATTTGTGAATTATTTAGATTTTAAGAATTTTGTAAAATTTAATTCCTAGTTGCTTTTTTTAATTTTAATTTTTTTATTTTAAGTAGGCTCCACACCCAACATGGAGCCCAACACAAGGCTTAAACTCAAGACCCTGAGATCAAGACCTGAGCTGACTTCAAAAGAGTTGGATGCTTAACCGCCTGAGCTACCCAGGCGCCCCTGTTGTTTAAAATTTTTTTAATGAGTGTTTATTTTCACTCTGTTCACATGTCATTTTTTTCACATTCACATGGCTCCAACCTGTATATTGATACTGCTGCTACTAATAACAGTAATAGTAATGGATATTTTAGTTAAATATTAAAGACTGTAGATTTTTTAAGGGTAGAATAATAGGCAGGAAGCTGTAGTAGTAAGAGTGATGGTAATAAGGAATTGGAGACTTGAGTGAGGAAAGACGTATTTGTTCAGTTTGATAACTTCTGTGGAAGAAGCAAATATATGTATGTGTGATTATAGGTGATATTTTTTTAAGTATTACACACCCCACTTGTGTTGTAAACTGTGCCATAGGTAGCATATCATCCGTGTTCATAGACATACTAGATATTCAGTGTGTCAGTGATAATTCAGAATCATGTACTGCACTAAAATATAAAAAGAAAAAAAATAATAAAATAACAGTAGCAGTGGCTGGAGTTTATTGTTTACTGTAAGCCAGATAATGTATGTATGTTTAACAATCGCAATCCTGTGAGGTGTAGTGATTTCCCACTTTACAGATAAAGAAACTGAGGCTCGGGGAGGCTAAATAACTTGCCAAAGGTCACTTAATTTTGACTAATCCCATTATCTGTGTTCTTGACTACTGTTATACTACTTTGTTTTGTTATTTTCTATTGTATTCTTTTTCTTAGATGATGAAATACTGTATATTCTTTGTAACAAGTTGAACAGATAAGAGGTATATTACCTCTTGCATATTTCTTACTATATACAGAAACACGTAAGAGATATATAGAGATTAACACACTCTAATATTGTTTAGTTTTGCCTTTGTAAGGCAATGTATGTATCTTCGATGGAAATTTGGAGGTGGTGAGGGTACTAGAGTTTCTTTCTACTTGGAGTTATACAGACCTGGGTCTACTAACTCTCCCCTTGGGCAAGTTCTTTGACATCTCTGAGGCCGGACTTCCTTATCTGTGAAGTGATTATCATTATTTTCATGGTTCTGTTACTGACTATCCTAGAGAGTGGAGACAATTGATTAAATATATTCTAGGTTAGGGGCACCTGGGTGGCTCAGATGGTTAAGCGTCTGCCTTCGGCTCAGGTCATGATCCCAGGGTCCTGGGATCGAGCCCTGCATCGGGCTCCTTGCTCAGCGGGAAGCCGGCTTCTCCCTCTCCGTCTACTGCTCCCCCTGCTTGTGCTCTCTCGCTCTCTCTGTCAAATAAATAAATAAAAAAAATCTTAAAAATGTATTTAAAAAAATATATATATTCTAGATTAAACATTTATTACAGTCATTCCATGTAAATTTCAGTGGCTGGGCTAAAATGTAAAGAAATCCTATGAATTAAGAATAGATCATCAGGGCGCCTGGGTGGCTCAGTTGGTTAAGCAACTGCCTTCGGCTCAGGTCATGATCCCGGAGTCCTGGGATCGAGTCCCACATCGGGCTCCCGGCTCAGCGGGGAGCCTGCTTCTCCCTCTGACCCTCTCCCCTCTCATGCTGTTTCTCTGTCTCTCTCTCTTTCTCTCAAATAAATAAATAAAATCTTTAAAAAAAAAAAAAAAAAAAAAGAACATCAGAACTGATTTGAGAATTAATTGATAATTCTGAGCATTAAGTGATTGTCTTTCTTATACAGTAATACACTTGAAGTTGTTTGGCCATAGTTACTTGGTTAATGTGTTTGTGGATTGCTCAAAAGAAAGAAGCATCCAAAAAAAAAAATTCTTGCAGAAAGAACAGGAATAGGAAAAATTACATGTCGATTGCTTTTATTCATACCCTTTTCTTGATTCATCTTGTTTCTCAGGTCTTAGGTGGAGAGAGAACTGATGATTTTTCTTGTCTGAGTAGGGGATAATTTGAAGCTGTTCCCTGGAGATTTCTAAAAGATACACATTTAAGCATAATCTAAAATGTTCTTACTACTGTCTTACAGGGGGAAAAAAGCTTGCTTTCTCTATTTCTCTCTTTTGCTGCTGGATATATTGTCCCTTATATTTGTGGCCTTTAAAGAGCATTCAAGTGCACCACTGTCCACATTATGGTGCTTAGGTGGCTGAGGGAATAGCAAATAAAGACCTGGCAACATATTTAACGGTGTGCGTATTGGGAGGTGGGAGGATGTTTAGATTTGCAAAACACTTTGCCGGTTGAAAATCCAGTCAGTATGTATTGACTGCTATATGCAAGGTCACTAGCTAGATCCTAGGCAAGATAAAAAGAAGAGTAATATAGCCATGAATATGGAGAGCCATATAGTCTGAAGGGAAACTAAAACAAATAACTACAGTATCAGGCAGAACATGGCAGTTTCCATAATAGAATAAGTAGTTGTGTCATCCAGAGGAAGGAGAGATAGTATCTCATTAAAGGAGGCAGGAAAAGTGTTAAGAAAGAAGGGGCAATTTGAAATGGATTTTAAAGGATAAAAAAGGGGGCACCTGGGTGGCTCAATCAGTTAAGCCGCTACCTTAGGCTCAGGTCATGATCTCCGGGTTCTGGGATCGAGGCCCTAGTCTGGCTTCCTGCTCAGTGGGGAGTCTACTTCTCTCTCTCTCCCTCTGCCCCTCCCCACTATTCATTCTCTCTCTCTCTCTCAAATAAAATAAATAAAAACTTTAAAAAAAATAATAAAGGATAAGAAGGATTTCCCCAGATGGGAATGGAGTAGAAAGAGTTAGGCAGATGATCCAGGTAGAGAGAACCTTCTGGGGTAAGAGTTGGAGTTATAAATGCGTGACTTATGTTTAGGAGACAGTAGATGTTCATTTGGAAGTGAGGTAAGGTGAAGAGTAGGGGACAGTGAGAGGACCTTGAAGTGTGAGTGCATTTGTACTTAAGTAGGCAAGGGAAACCCATCTTTGACTTTAAAAATTTTTTAATTATTTTTAAGCTGTTTATTTTGAAATAATTGTAGATTTACAAGATGTTGCAAAAAAAAAAAGTGTATATAGACAGGTCTTGTATGTTCTTTACCCAGTTTCCTCCAATGGAAACATCTTGCATAACAAGTTCTAGGACAGCATGAAAACTAAGAAATTGACATTGGTACAGTCCACAGAACTATTCAGTTTCACCAGTTTTATGTGCGCATTATGTGTGTGTTTATGTAGTTTTATCACATGTATAGATTTGTGTGACTGTCAACCACAGGGCGTCCATTAATTGCTACACCCATTGTCTCCTCTCTGTCTCCACCCTATTGCTGGCAAACACTAATCTGTTCTTCATTTCTATAATTTTGTTATTTCAAGAATATTATAGGGGGTGCCTGGGTGGCTCAGTTGGTTAAGTGTCTGCCTTCGGCTCAGGTTATGATCTCAGGGTCCTGGGATTGAGCCCCACATTGGGCTCCCTGCTCAGTGGGGAGTCTTTCTCTCTCTCACTCTCCTTCTATGCTCTTTCTCTCTCAAGTAAATAAATAAAATCTTAAAAAAAAGAATATTATATAAGTGGAATCATACAGTATGTAGTTTTTTAAAATAAAAAAACCTTTTATTTTCAAATAATCATAAATTTATAGGAAGTTACAAATGTAGTACAGAGAGGTCCCTCCTCCATTCGCTTAGTGTGCCCAGTGGTTCTGTCTTGTGTAACTGTATCAGTATCAAAACCAGGAAATGGGCATTGGTATAATGTATGTATGTAGTTCTGCGCTATCTTATCACATGTGTAGATTTATGTATCCATTGTGGAAGTCAAGATAAAGAACTAATCAGTCACCAGAAGCTCTCTCTCATCCTACCTTTTATGGTCGCACCCATATCCCCCCCATCCTGCCTCCGCTCCATCCCTAATCCCAGGTTACCACTAATCTGCTTTCTAAATAATTATATTATTTCAAGAATACTATGTAAATGGACTCATACAGTATGTGACCTTTTAAGATTCACCCCCCCCTTTTTTTTTGCTCAGCATTATACCATTGAGATCCATCCAAGTTGTTGCATGTATCAGTAGTTTGTTCTTTTTATCACTGCATGGTATTTGTTTAACCATTCATCTGTTGAAGGGCATTTGGATTGTTTCCACTTTTGAGCTATTATGAATAAAGCTGCCATCAATATCTGTGTACAGGCTTTTGTATGAACATAGGTTCTGTTTTTCTTTGTGTTAAATGCCCAAGAGTGCAGTTACTGAATCATATGGTAGTTGTTTGTTTAGTTTGTTAAGAAACTACCAAACTATTTCCCAGAGTGGTATACCAGCAGTGTATGAGTGATCCAGGTTTTCTGTGTTCTGTGCAGCATTTGGTGTTATTGTAATTTTAATTTATTCTGATAGGTATGTAGTGATATCTCTGTGGTTTTATTTTTTATTTTTTAAAAAGATACACTTCTTTATTTTAGAGGGGTAACGAATGCAAGTGGGGGTAGGGGAGAGGGGAAAGGGGTGGGGGACAGACTTCTTGCTGAGCATGGAGCCCAGCCTGGGCTCAATCCAGCGACCCATGAGATCGTGACCTGAGCTGAAACGAAGAGTCTGATGCTCAACCAGCTGAGCCACCCAGGAGCCCCTCTGTGGCTTTAGTTTGCTTTTCCTTAATGGCTAATGATGTTGAACACTTTTTTTCATTAAAGACTTTGAGTTAAAAACCAACATATTTCAAGAAGTTTTTTTTTGGCTTGGACAGGTGAGGAAAGAAAGAAGAGAAAGATTAATTTAGAAGCTATTGAACTAGTTTTGGTGGGAAATTCAGAAAGCTGGGGTGGCCAAGGTCAGCAGAGAAGGAATGGTGGGAATGTCTGCATGGATGTGGACAGGTAAAGATGATGGAGAGAAAAAGTAGAATGAAAATTTGGGCATTGATATTTGGTGACTGAAAGTTTGGAGTACTTTCGACAAAAAATAGGTAATTCAGAATTTTCTTTTTAATTTAGAGAAAAATGAATGATTTGGTTTCAATATGGGCATTTTTTTAAAGATTTTTAAAAATTTATTTGAGAGAGAGAAAGAGAGTGTGCACAAGGGGGGGAAGGGTCAGAGGGAGAAGCAGACTCCCTGCTGAGCAGGGAGCCCAATGCGGGACTTGATCCCATCCCGGGACTCCAGGATCATGACCTGAGCTGAAGGCAGTCGCTCAACCAACTGAGCCATCCAAATGCCCCTCAATATGGGCATTTTGAGTGCAGATGGATTATTTGGGTGGTGGTGTCCATAAAGAAGTTACACATCTGAGTTTCTAGCTTAGAAAGGTTAGGGCTAGAAGTATTTTAAAATCAAATATGGAGAGAAGATAGTTCACATTTTGCTTGGACATGGGCAATAATAGTAAGCAAAAGAAATATATAAATCAGAGATGTAGAAGGAAGCCTGGCGGGGGGGACCCTTTCAGTAGATATTGGTGGTCAGCACTAATGCCAGATCTGAAGGGATTGTGGTATAAATGTGAGCAATAAGCTTGGAGTTTTGTTTGTTTTTTTAAACAGAGGAGAAATAAGCATGTTTTTATGAAGAGGAAAGAGGAACCAGTAGGACCATGAAAGATTTAAGATGCATGTGAGGGCAAATCATCTCAAAGCTGCAGAACAGAGGTGCTTGGTTGAAGCAAAATGTGATGGTGATGTTAGGGAGAGCATCAAGAGATAGGAGAAAACATCATCTTTGTCAAGGAAATTGAATTTATCTTTCATGGACCCAAGAGGGAAGAAAGAGACGGATGTGCCAAACAGTTTTTTGAGGAGGGAAACTGAGGACCAGTATCAGATGGCTTCCCTGACCCTTTTAGGAACATAAATGGTTTTTTAAATAAGCATTTTGGATGATTCCAGATTATTTATTTTTAAAACTATGGCTTTGATTAAAGCCTTAGGATATGAGCACAATACAATCTTTCATTAAAACATTTAGACAGCGGTGGCAGAAAGAAATGCCAGCAGCATAAACAATATATCTTATAATTCTATCAGTAGGCTTGTTTTAAAAGGGACACACTCCTGTTTTACTGAATACCTGGCCAGAAAGAAATTGTCTTTTAAAAAATTTTATGGCTAACATGAAAATACACTAATCACCTATGATTTATAGCTTAAAAAAACCATCCAAACCAAAATTTATGACTCTTCGATCATTCAGAGCTAGGATTTTTTTTAGTGATTCAGGGTAGATGAGAGGATCACTGGGCAAGGCATTGTTACTATTGACTACTGTACATCAGTGTCGATGATGATGTTCTGCAGGTCTAAGAAGCAACAGAAGGAAAAGCCTCATTCAGTAGGAGGAGAATGGGAAAAGTGAAGGTGATGCCATTATCGTACCCCATCTAGGGTTTTTCTTCGGGAGAGGAGGTGTTGTTGGTGTTACACCATCATTAATCACTGAGACTTGGTTGTGAGGCGAACTATTTATTTTCTTTGAAATGTAGTTACATAACTTGAAATGAAATGTGAGCCAGTATTGGTCTAAACTAAAGAAAGGCACGGAGAAGGTAATTTAATTGTGATGTAGAAGTAGTAAAAAAATAAAGTGGCCTGAGGTTGGTGCTAAAGTGATTAAGATACTAAGTAGTTCTGATGTCATTAAAATAGTACTGGGCCTTGGGGCGCCTGGGTGGCTCAGTTGGTTAAGCGTCTGCCTTCGGCTCAGGTCATGATCCCAGGGTCCTGGGATCGAGCCCCGCATCGGGCTCCCTGCTCAGTGGGGAGTCTGCTTCTCCCTGTCCCTCTCCCTCTCCTACTCCCCCTGCTTGTGTTCCTGCTCTCGCTGTCTCTCTCTCTCAAATAAATAAATAAAATCTTAAAAAAATAAAAAAAAATAGTACTGGGCCTTGTATCATTTTATTCACTGATTTAATAGTACCTTATGCTATTTCAAATACTTGATCCTATGATTGCTGCTTACTATTAATAGTTAAAATCTGTTTATTTCATTCTGCTTGTTCACAAATATTATTTTGACTTTGCTTGAGCTTCATAGATTTAAAAGCTTTACAACATGGAAAATTAAAATCATGTTCTTCACTTGGATGATTGCACAAAATCTTTTTATAGCAGATTCTAAAACCCGATGCATGATAGTATTTACACAGATGTTCAGAAAGTAAATAATAGAGATAGGGATTGTTGTAGGGATTATGCTGTCATTAGCTGTTGTGGTTGCTGTCTGTTCCCCATGAGAAGGTGTAGATGTTGGTGTCAGTTGAAAACTGTTTGGAATGAGAAAAAACTCACGTGGTTTCTTGTCACACTCAGAATAAAAAAATCCCAACTTCTAACCTGTCCAGTTTCATTTTGTAAAACTGCTGTTGCCTTTTTCCCCTAGCTATACCTCCCCCTCCCTTGTTTCAGGGACTTTGTATTTGTTCTCCTTCACTATGGACCACTCCTTTTCCAGTTTTTTGTGGTCCCTTGAACACTTGAACTTTAGGCCCTTAGCATTTGTTTTTCCCTTTTCCTAGAATGTTTCTCCCCCAGATATTTATGCGGTTTGTGTTCTCACTTTATTCAGGTCTCTCTCCTCAAATGTCATCTTCTAAGACTTTCTAAGAGAAAATTTTCCTGTCTAAAATAAGAGCCTTGCCCTCTCACATCTTCCTCATCATTCCCTTCCCCTTATGTTGTTTTCATTCTAGCACTTAATCGTACCTGATATTAAATTTCATATTTATTTATTGTCCCCATCACTGTAGGGCAGGGATTTTGTCTTGCTTACTTTTCTATCCATAGCATCTAGAACAGTAACTATCAAGGAGGAGGGACTCAAGTAGGTATTGATGAATGGATGAATACTTGCCTCATTAAGTTGAAAAGACAAGTTACTATGAAGCTCGGATTGTGGAGATAGTATTTGAGTGGTAGGTTAGCTATATGAGGTGATTAGTAGAGGGATAAATATCCACAGTCGGGGTTCAGAATCTGTAACCATGTGACATAAGCTGGGGAATCATGGTTTCACAGACTTCTGGACACGGTGGTTAGTTTAGGACATCTTTCCCTGAACTGAACTCATGGGCAAAGTACTTGGCTCTATTCTCTGAGGCCCTGCCATTCCTTTGTTTACTGAAGCTCCTCCTTAGATCCTGTGAGCTGCTTCAGCCTGGGCTCCTTCTAACACTTGTTATTTTCCCCCTTGGGTGATTAAAGATTTGTACCTGTTCATGTCCGGAAGAGCTCTGCCTCATTAGGGTGGGCAGAGACAGCTCATGTGAATTAGTTCAGATGTTTGTAGCTGCTAGCGTTAGATCTGAGTGGATATTGGTCTGTGGAAAGGGCTGATGAATGTAGTCCTGCCAGTTTTTTTGTTTGTTTTTGCTTTGTTTTGTTTTATGTTAGGTCTATAAGACAGAGTAGAAGATAGGAACAAAATTAACATCTACATTTTGAAAACTCTTAGGTTATAGGAAATAGGAATGTTGGTAGTGATTCCACACATTATAGCTAGAGAATTATTCGTCCGTTCATTTATTCAGTAGGTATTTAATGAATGCTTATTGTGTGTAGGACATTTTCCTTACATGCAGAGGTTAATTAGCTCAATTGACAGAGTCATTTATTGAGTGAAACTATGCTGCGCTTTATGGGGGCAGGGATGAACAAGCCCCGGCCTCTGCCCTAAAGGAGGTTGCCGTCTAGGAAGGGGGGGCGACAAGCAAACAGGTGTGTGCCTAGCAGTGTAGAAGTGTGTGCTGTAGGGACACCCGAGGAAGTCATTAGCTCTAAGGTTAAGAGATGGGACAGAGAGGAGAAGTTTCCTAGAAGGTTCTTAAGGAATGGAAAAGATAAATAGGTGTTTGCCAGAGAGGGGCATGGGTGTAGAAGAACTGGAATTCCAGAGAGCATAGGTGTTTAGCTATTGGATCAATGGGAAAAGCTGCATTTCAGAATGGCTGGAGTATATAGCCCAAGAGGAGAGAAGTTAGATGAGAGATGGGACTGAACAAAAGGCAGCAAGAGGTAGACCAAGCTAAGGGGATGGGACTCTATTTAAAGCAGTGAGGAGTCACTTAGAAGATTTATCTCAGGGAATAACAAAGCAGATTTGTGTTTTGGCAGGATCAAAGTAGAGTGAGTACCAGCTGGAAGACAAGGCAGGAAAACCACAGAGAGCAGATATCTGAAGCCTCATGTTCTTAGACACAGAATCATCCTAAGGGAAAGAAGATAATCAAGAGACCTTGTCGGAGCAGAGGCTTTAGATTCAGCTTCAAGACGGCCCTGGGCACATGGACAGATTCCTGATGTGTCTAGTACACATGACATGTTCAACTTCATCAATAGTTGTACTATTTTCATAACTCAGCCAGTCATATTTCATATTAAATGACAAACTTAGGCATTAGAAATGAGATTTGGGAAACTGCTAGATGATCACCATTGACCAGTATTTATTGTGAAACAGCTTGGTCTTTTGAGATGGATATCTGGGGAAAGTAGATCGATACTGAGTAGACACTTGACAAATATTTCTTATTTGGTTAGTTATTTACATAAAAGTTACTGGAGGGGTGCCTGGGTGGTACAGTCAGTTAAGTATCTGGCTCTTGGTTTCTGCTCAGGTCATGATCTTGGGGTTGTGGGATTGAGCCCCACGTCAGGCTCTACCCTGAGCACTGAGTCAGCTTGGGATTCTCGCTCCCTCTGCCCCTCCCCTTGCTTGTGCATGCTCTTTCTCTCTCTCTCTCTGTCAAGTAAATAAGTCTTTAAAAAAAAAAAGTTACTGGAGCCACAATCTCCCCGCCCCCCCACCCCTGAGTAGTATACATTTGATTTCTTCTAGTGTGAAGCATAAGGATTTTATTCATATTCCAAAAATAAAGCAGTTCGGAAAAACTTGTGTGCTGCCTGGCAAATGCATTTAATGTTTATTTTTGGTGACTTTTATTTAGCCCTTGAATTTTTACAGTCACCGTCACATCAGAAAAACAATTTAAAAGATCACTAGTCAAGTTCTAACAATTCCCTTAGAAAGTTACAACAAAGAAATGTCTTCTAATAAGCTTGTTTAATATTAAATTTTAATTGGAACAAGCACTCAACTTGGTTTTGAATCAGTGTCTTCAAGTCTACCCTCTTCTATGAAATATTCATGTAGTAAAGATGGACAAAAAGGTGGAAACTACCATAAAAGAGACCTACATCTAATGTGTGTGTCAAGGTGTCTGTATGTGTATTTGTATATATGAATCTATTTATATTGTTTTATAAAGAATTGTCTACTTTTGGGATAATGTAAAAATCTAGCAGTGTATATCACGTTGGGGGCTCAGTTTATTTGATCAATGAAATTTGGAACCTAAAGTCGTTATTTCTATGGTACTACAAATACTATATTTAGAGATAATGAGAAGCAGACACATTCACTGACTTGTGGAGGTGGCATTTTACTAAAAACCATATAGTAATATATATGTATTATATATTAAAATATACATGTTAATATATAATAAATATAAAAAATATATTAAAGTATTACACATATATATTAAAATATAATAATATTTTAAAAGAAGCATGTTTGGATCCATTGGGAATGGGAGGAATTTGGAGAAATCAGTCGGGAAATATACTCTTAGGCTAACTGCTTCAAGAGTACATATATTAATGCTGAGGGAAGCTCAGGCAATTTATTTAAAATCATGGAAGTAGTAATAATGGTGATGGTGGTAGTTTGAGTAGCGGTTAGGTAGTAGCAGCCGGGAGCTCTTAACACACCACCCAAGTGTGGCACAGTACCTATTTGCTGAATAAATAATTGAAAGCATATTATGTCCGTAAGTCTCTTTTCATTTACTGTGTTTAGTTCTTTTTTTTTTTTTTTTTTAAAGATTTTATTTATTTATTTGAGAGAGAGAGAATGAGAGAGAGCACATGAGAGGGGGGAGGGTCAGAGGGAGAAGCAGACTCCCTGCCGAGCAGGGAGCCCGATGCGGGACTCGATCCAGGGACTCCAGGATCATGACCTGAGCCGAAGGCAGTCGCTTAACCAACTGAGCCACCCAGGCGCCCTACTGTGTTTAGTTCTTACAGTAGCCATGTAAAATAAGAACTAGTCCCGTCAATTTTCAGATGAAGAAATTGAGGCACTGACGAACTGACTACTTCAAGGTCATACAGCTAGTACGGGCTAGGCTTTGAACCTGGGCATGTCTGACTTTAAGCTCAGGTTGACATCCTTCAATTCTGTGTTCTTTCTACCTGATTTCTCACTTCCATTTTCAGTCATGCATATATTAAAATCCTGGTGTATAACCCTGGATACAGTCAGAGCATATACAGTATTGATTTTGTATTGTAGGTTGTTAGAAAGGAGAATCCCAGTAGAATGAATGGCCAGTAACGATGTGGTGTTTCTTGGTGGTGTTGGTTGGAATCCCAGTAGATCAGAATTTCCAGAATCATTGCTTTGGCAGCATTTCCTGTGCCCCTTATCATCTGCAATGTAATGTGAACCAGGAGTAGTAGTCCTAGGAATACTCCAGAGTTTATACAGTGAGGTTTCAAAGCTGTTGCCTTTTTAACATTAGAAACTATCATTAGTTCCAAAGTAGAATGTAGGTTAAACAGTCACTAGGAATTTCATTGAAAAATCTGTGGTTCTGAGAATGTTTTTGTACTTGTTGAGCAAGTGACACCTGTTACCACCTCCAGGGGACGAGTCCCACTTTGTGGAGGATAGCAAAGGGCATGACAGTGTCTGTTACCAGGAACAGCAGTCCCAGGATATCAGCCCACTGTGTGGTTTGCAGGTGTTGAGGTCACCAAAAAAGACACAACTCACACAAACATTGGATAGAGGAACACTTTATTCACATAGAGAAGAGGCAGAACAAGATCGTTCTCAGTAGTAGACACTGGTTCTCCGTGGCCAGGAGATCTTGCTCTGCAGCCTATCAGGTCCCGGGAGATGGTCTATACTCCCCTCTCAGTGCTGCAGGTGAAGAACTCCATTCCCTCACTGCCTGGAATAGAGATAGCAGTGGAGTTGGCTATGTGCCACATGACACACAGGCTTAAGCAGAACAAAGAAATACACATCAGACCCAGAACAGGGGAAGATATTCCCAGACTGAGAAATATGACCAGCACAGGCTGTGAGAGCTCTTTATCTCTTTGTAAGGAAGAGTTCTGAGCCCAAGACACATTCTTCTGTGGCTACTCAAGGGCAACAAGCTGTAAGTGACTGTTTCCCTAACAATACTTATGTTGGACCACAAACACTTCATGAGAGTTCCACTCTGTTTAAGAATGCTTTTTTTTTTTTTAAGATTTATTTATTAATTTGAGAGAGAGAGCGTGAGCATGTGCACTGGGGGGATGGGCAGAGGGAGGGGGAGAGGGGGAGAAACAGACTTCCTGCTGAGTGGGGAGCCTGACACAAGGGGCTCTATCTCATGACCCTGAGATCATAACCTAAGCCGAAACCAAGAGTCGGATGCTTAACCGACTGAGCCACCCCAGCACCCCAAGAATTATTCTTAATTGTTGGTGTTAGTCCAACAGTTGGATTTGAAGTTTGTTTGTATTTTTAAGTCTGTGTATGGTGTTTTAAAAGTGTTAGATTATTCAGAAAAAAACTGTTAGGTTGTTGATACTCACTGTTATTAATTAATAATCAGTTACTTATGGGTAATTCTATTTTCTGATATTTTACTATTTTACTAAACTGTAGCTTATTCCTTTGCTGAGTTATTTGGGATTCTGTCAAGATAGAGTTAATGTGGGCAGTTGGCTCCTTTCTCTAAAGCTAACCATGGAGAAATGGCAGATGTTAGAGGAAAGCACGGATCTGAGGAAAGAACTAAAATCAGTAAGAAAACCTCCAGGGGCGATTGAGGCTGTTGTGAATTGGTGTGCATGAGTAGGTGGTTAGCTTGGGATACAGGGTGGCTTGAGGAATCAAGAGAAAATACGCTGTTTTAAGGTTTTTTCCTTTTAAGTTTTGTTTTTGAGTTGACTTTCTCCAGTTGCCTTGAAATGATAATTGCCTGTCCCTCTGCTACAGAAATTGATATCAGTAGGATCCTTTCAGGGCAGGACAAAGCCCTGCTGGGGTGAGGAGCTGATGAAAACCGGTACAAGCTCACCAGCAAACCCAGGGCACTCAGTCCTCCTAGGGCTTGCAGAGTATACCCTATGGAGATTGCCTTCTCCCTGTGCTGCTGCTTTTAAGAGCTTAAAGGCTGATCCCTTCCAAAGGAGTTGCCTTGCAGTAGGCCGAGACAGAAGTGGTCAAGAGTGGTTATTTGGTGCCCGTGGCTCATCTTCATCTTTTTCAAATTCACCAGGAGGGATAATAGTAGGACTTGGGTTTTGGCCTTTTTTCACACGTTTCTAGATCCTCTAACTCTTATCCTTTGGTGAATATGACCTCATAGGCCGTAAATAGACATACGAAGAGTATAACCACTGCTGAAAACACAAAAAGATAAACTGAATAGTATACTCCTCATGAAGCAGAATCATTAGAACGGAAGGGTAATTTAAAATAAACATAATAAATATCCTCGGCAATAAAAGAGGATAGTAGTAGTATTAAGAAGGAACTAGAAGTCCTAAAAAGGACAAGGTGGAAATATTAGATATGACAAATATAGTAGTTGAAGTAAAGAACTTAATAAGTCAGATAAAGAGCATGAATACAAGTGACAAATGCATTGATGAACTTGAAGATCGTGTTGAGGAAATCCTCCGAAGGTAAAGGAAAAGTAGAGATGGAAAGTACTGAGAAGGCTAAGAAATATGGAGGAGAGGCATAGTAATGCCAGCATTCAAATACAGGGTTTTCAGGAGGTAGAAGAGAAATTGGAGGAGAGAAAAATATTCAAAGAAATATTGATGGTAAATTACTCAGAATTAAGAAAGAACAAAGACTTCAGATTGAAAGGGCTAATAGAAAACAAGGAAGAAAGATAAGAAAAACCTAAAGATAAAAAATGTGGCACATCTTGATTGACAAGCGAAATTTAAGGATATCATAGCCAAAGAAATCTAAAAACTTTCGGAGCAAAAGAATAGATTATGTACACATTAACATGAATCAGACCGAGTTACCTTTTCTCTGTTATTCTGCATATTTGAGGTTAGGGAAATCATCTGTATAATATGTAATTCAAAACTTGGAAAGTAAATTCATTCATTCATATTTCATTTGATAAAGTACTTCTCATTGTAATAAGGGACATACTTTCTTTATAACCTTACTTCTTGAAAACAAGAATTAGGGTGGCTGGTCACAATATGTAATTTTATGATTTTGTATAAATATTTGGGAAAAGTTGCTGTCATTTTCATTAAAGTCCTATCTCTCTCCTTTTTTGGGGGGGAATTGTTCAATTTGATCTCATATTAGGGCACATGCGTTTTAGAAATGTGTTTTTGCAGCCATAGATATAAAATGGATAATTTTCTATTTCTAGTAATTGGATATGACACAGCTGATTTTCAGTTGCTCTTCTTTGTACTCTTAGATTTTAATGATTTAAATTGCCTGTTATTACTGCTTGTGTACCAGAAAGAAGTCATATTCATCTTTGGCTCAGAAATCCTCTGTCCAGTAGAAATATAATGTGAACCACATATGTAATTTTAAAATTTCTGGTATCTACATAAAAAATGTTTTAAAAGGATGAAAGTAATTTCACTGTATTATATTTAACCAATATATATGAAATATTATGTCAGTATGTAATTAATATACATACTTTGGGGCGCCTGGGTGGCTCAGATAGTTAAGCATCTGCCTTCGGCTCAGGTCATGATCTCAGGGATCTCAATCCTGGGATTGAGCCCTGTGTCTGGCTCCCTGCTCAGCAGGGAGTCTGCTTCTCCCTCTCCCCCTGCTCATGCATGTGCTCTCTCTTCCTCTCTCTCAAATAAATAAATAAATAAGATCTTTAAAAAATACATACTTACTTTTTAACAGGTATACATTCTCTTCTCCATACTAGGTCTTTGAAATTTGGTGTGTATTTTACAGCGTATCTCAATTTAACCACATTTCAAGAATTCAATACCATATGTGGCTAATTGTTACCATATTGTCAGTGCATCCCTGAAGCAAATGATGGTTCAGTGTTCTAATTGCTGGGTGGCTTAAGAGCTTTTTGTAAGACCTCAGTTGTAGTAAGGAGTATTAGAACTGAATGCTCTTGTAGCAAGTGATATATTTATATCCATTAATTGTAGCTAATCATAAAAAGGAGCACTCAGACTAGAAGACATTATTTGATTGCTGTAGTTTTCAAGGTAGAAATTATGTTAAAACACATAAATCTATAGAATATTCTGACTGACTGGTTTTACAGTTTTATATTGTAAGTCCAGATGTTTCTATCTGGTTGTCTAACAGGCAGTTCAAGCTTAACATGGACAACACTGAGCCTCTGATCTTTCCTTCCATATTTGCTCCTGCTCATATTAATGAATAGTATTTCTGTTCTTTCCTGGTACAGGGGCCAAAAATTCTTTCTTTGACTTCCAGCTAGAACATTGGTGAAAAGTCACAGGATGCTGTTCCAAATGTCCAGTTGTCTGGACATTTGGAGTTGTCTGAAGTCTTTAGTTCCCCATATTTTTACTATGATGTGTCTATAATGAAAAAAGTCTATGCTGAGTACTTTTAGGTAATATTAATGTCCCTTTTTAAAAAAATCTCAGTGGAAATTTGGGACAAATGTATGTTTTTCAGTAGTTGACTTTAAAATTCTGTCAGCTGTCTGAAAATTCACATGCCAGCACTGTTGAAACATATTGGTAGGACTGATTTTAGTTCATGCTGACATTCATTTACATTTGATTAACATGAACAAGCTGAGGGGGCAATATAAGTCAGGCACAGAGAGCAGAACAGGAAAAACCAAGCTTTGCATTTTGTGTACTGTGCTTTGTCCAGGAGATCTTGTGGCGCTTTGTTTAAAGCATTTTATTAGAGAAAGTAAACTTTAAGAAGTGTAAGATGCAGATCTCTCCCTCTCCCAATTTTATAACTGTTGATGATTTTTTAGTTGCAACAAAATGCATTTTTATGTCAAGATTGGCTGCTTCAAAATAACACTGATTTGGGCCTTTGTGTAGTAAGATCTTTTGGAACTAACATTACCTATGGGTTTTGTTCCCTTTCTCTTTTCCTACGATATGTAATAAAACATGAAGATGTCAGATATAAAGGATGGCTATTGCTCAGACTTGTCCTTTGCTTGTCTGGTTATCCATCAAACACTATCAGCCCGATTGTGCCAGAAAGTATGAAATAATGTCATTGGAAAGCAATCAGTCAAATGTATGTCAAGGTCTTTTAAAAGTCTCAACTAGCTGTTCTGATATCAAAGGATGTTTTACAAATATGATATACTAAAATGAGTACTCTTAGGAAATGTATCTTTAAACATGCTTACTTTATCCCCTCTCTTGATTTCATACCTTGATGCTTTGAGTCAGATGGGAAAGGTGCACTTAATAGTATGTCATGGTGGTCTAGAATCCACACACCCTTGATAGCTTGCAGGAAAATATTAGCTAGGGTCCATTCCATCACTAAAATGGCAGTTCATAATTTTGGGCAGTCAGAATGATAGGCAGTTGTTCTAATAGCCATATTATTTAAAACAAAACAAAAACAGCCTTCTCTATCTAAGCAAGCAGGTAAGGATTCTTTCAGTTTTTAGACTAGCATCTCTTCTTTACCATAGACTCTGGTAATTATCTCCAACCTTAAAAATAATAGAAGAGGTCATAACCTGAAAGGAAATAGTAAGAAAAATGTTTTTCTTAGAAAAATGGAATTTTGCATGGAGTTCAAATTTACTAGGTGATTTAGATTAACGATGAAATGATTTCTTTTATATTAATAAATTAAATTCAGGGGCTTGGGTCTGTGTTCTTAAGGGGATTGTATGTTATTTGAAATAAGAAATGAGAAGACATCAGTGATCCAGGTTGTTACTTATGATGATTCCTAATCTTGAAAAAAAAAATAAAAGGAAGAATAGGACTTGGGGTACCCTGCTATGTTTGTTGAAACGTTTCAAAATACATTTATTTCATATTCCTTCTTACTTTCTCAGTTGTATTAATGAGCTTTGTCTCTAAATTTATGATGAATTAAAAACCATTTTGAAAATGCATCTGATAGAGTGCTGAGGCGAAAAGTCCAGTTGTCATTGTTTAAATGCCCTTACCACAGTAAAGACATTATACTTTTCTATTTCCATTTCATAATTAGAGGTTGTTACTGATGTTTATGTCCTAGTAATGGAAATTATTTATTTTTCCTGTTCTGATTTGTTTTAAATATAATCAGAAGTTCTATAATTAATCACAAGACTCTAATTTTGTGTAATTGAAAGCTGGTCAAGTATTTTAAGGAGCTCCTCTCAGAAGTGCTTAAATATAAAAATTATTAGAGGAACAAAATTATATAATGGCTTTATTTTTGAAGGAAAACTGTAGGACTACTTAATGAATATAGAAAATAGCTTAAATTTCAACTAAGTTGAACGAATCCAAAAATAGTACAGTATCTCATTTCAGGTTAGAGAAATAAACTATGAGTGAGATGTGAAGGCACACTGGGCTGTTTTACACATAACTAAAAACATTTTCTGTATCTGCAAAGGCAGAGTCTTTATTAAGGAAGAAATCAAGGTGCTCTAAGACAGCAGTGAAAATTAAGTCACAGAGGAAAGGAAGAGTAGCTGAAGTACTAAGCAAATGAATACTTGCTGCAGCATCTGTTAACAGAAACATTAGAGGTATGTTGTTAGCCATCTGGGACTACCATCCTTGAACTATACATTTGGATCAGTGGCTTGAAGTTCAGCTGTGGAAGGAAATGAAGTCTTATGTATCCTTGTTGTTGATCAGTTGTTTTTAATGACCTGAGACCCTCCAGTTCTTCAAGTGCATTCCCAAGGACTGTATTTTGTCATCCAACAGATGACTGTTACCGGCGCTTTTATAAAAATCCTGTCCACCCCCTCACTCCACTCCCTATTGCTCTATCTCTACTTCCAAGTGTTAATAAAAGTCCACGTCAAGGGAAAAAACATTGTTGTAGAAAAATGAAAATATGAACTTTACACATACATACCTTTCACTTTGGTAATAAATATAATTGTGGATCTTTTGATATTAGTTTTAGATTACTTAATAAATTTAACCATGTAAATGTAGTACAGAATAAATTATGTTTAAAGTTTCCAACATTAGAAGTGGTACATTGTTTAGTAATATTTAGAATGGAGATAAGATTGCCAGTGTAATGTGTAGCTTATGTCTCACATTTATACCAGGAAATAGACTCAGCAGGACGTTAAAGAATCATGGGATGTACTACTTAAAGAAGATGAATAACATGCACTGTAAAAGCCACTATTCTGTCTGGGCAATCTTTTAAACATTTACTGGAAGCTTATAGATACCGTTGGCAATTTCAGTGCACATAGTTGAATTTGTGTGTGTATTTAGGAAGCTTTATGAAAAATTTCCACATAATATTTTGCTCAGGAGTCATGGTTACAAATAACCAACAGAAGAGGAACAGTTTGGTTCTGGAAAACTCAGATAAGTATATTTCTTGCATTAAATAGGGAATTGACAAATGTAAACTTAGGTAAATATGGTATAGACGTTTTGGGAGACAAAAATGATGAGTGAAACTGTGATAATGAATAAGGAACTTTAGAACTTCAGTTACTGCCTCAGAAATTTATTAAATGAATGAGAAGTCCAGGAATTTAAATGATTTTTAGAGTCTTTGCATATAAAGATTTATGGCTGAACAAATGTCAGTTCTGTCTCTGTGTAATTGTGGTAGTTGTACAAAAGGACACAGGCTATAGCCAGTGAAATCTAGCAAGGTACAGAATCATTTCAGCCAACTCCCCAGTCCCAAATGTAGCACTGGAGATTTCTTTCAGGGAGATTATAAGGAGTAGAAATATGGTAGCATGTATTTTAAAGCTATAGGATGGCCAAATATTTAGGACTAGATATATTAGGGAATGTGTAAAGGACAGCAATGGCACTGTTTTACTCAATGGTAAAATAAACAACTTTATAGTAAAACCAAGAAGGACAGGTTCTAGAATCAAATGCAAATTCTGGATAAGATAAAATCATGAGGCTAAATGGTGCTTTAGGGCATAAGGGTCATCTGTTCCCTCTGCTTGGATGTTCCAGGTCTCCTTTGGCTGAACAGTCTGTGAAGCCCTGGGGTGCCCTGGGGATAATAGCACTTTTAGGAATATTGTGAGGATTAGAGTCTATATAGAACTCCCACTAAAATGCCCTGCATGTAGTAAAAACGTGAGGAATGTTGGCTGTGTTGCTGCTGCCCTCATTCCTACTCCACAAGAGCAGTCCTTTAAGAAGACAACCAAAAGTTTGACAATTCATTATCTCTTGGGTGCCACCATGAAAAACAAAATGTGTTGAATCCCACTTGCCAGATCTTTGTTTTGCTTATGAGAAGTCTAATTGTGGAACTGCTTGCTATAGTAGCTTAAGAATTTTGAACCAAAATTATTGGAGTATTCTAGAAGTAAAATGACTTTATGGGTGTTTTACTTTATGGAAAAAAATCCAGTGATCCATGTACATTTATCACTGCACATCTCTTAATCCCTTTTTTTCCCTTGCTCAAGCAATTGTTTTACATTTCTAAATGATGTAAAGCATCAGTAAGGTGCTTAGGTTAGCCTTTGAATAACAAGCTTCTTTTCACTCCATAGGTTTCATGATCAAAAATCAGCACTGGGATGTCTGCTTTCACTATTCGCAGGTTTACTCTCTCAGTTCTTCATATCATCCAGACCCCTGAACTGGAAATATCTTGTTAACTCTGCACTGTTTAATATTCTTTGGAAATTAAACTACTTGGGCATGTTTAGAGCTCAAATGAAATCTATGCGTTTTGCTTGACAAGGTTGTTGGTTGGTTTTTAGAGCCTACATATTGAAAATCATGTTTGAGGCTAGCTGATAGAGAAACTTTCATGTACTCAAGCATTATACTGATGAAACCAACTCTGTTGTGAAGATCAAGTGAGATAATGTGTGTATGCGCCCAGTGACAACCAGAAAGTGCTGTGGGCATGTAAGTACTAGAGTGTTAGGACTAGTGGTGAATAGCATCTCAGGCAGCCAAGGGGGAACATGAAACTGGGGGACAAATTTGGTTCCAGGAGCAAGGGGGATTCTCACAGTTTGGGATTTGTAATTGGGATCCCTTGCTATTATAAGAAAATGAAGTTCAGAAAGACACAGGATTTTCCATTGTTAAAATCAATGAAGTTAAAAGAGCAGCTGCTTGTAAAAGTTAATTTTACTTGACATCTGCCTTGGTCCCAGTAATAAAAGTGATAGTTCTGTTGAACAACCTGTTCTCTCTAGATCTCTATCTTTTTGTTACTGTGAGGTCTCTCTTTAAAGAAATTGTTGCCTTTTGATTTCAAAAATTATTTTCTCAATGTATAAATTTCATGTCTCTTAGAACATATGCATAAGCGTAATATATGCGTCTTCAACTTAGTAGAAAAGTGTTAGTATTCTAGAGTTTGAGTTGGTACTCTTGTGTGAAGTAAGGTGCAGTAGGAGCCGTCTCAGATCTTTTATGAAATGAGATTGTAAAGACATTTTGAAAAGCATTCCCACTTGTTCTTAACTTAAAAAGACACCTATTTGAAACGTGTGTCCACACAAAACCTGCACATGGATGTTTATAGCAGCTTTATTCTTAATTGCCAAAAGTTGGAAGCAACCCAGATGTCCTTCGGGTGGTGAATGGAAAAGTAAACTGGGGGTACATCCAGATGATGGAATGCTAAAAAGAATGATCTAGGGGCGCCTGGGTGGCTCGGTTGGTTAAGCGACTGCCTTCGGCTCAGGTCATGATCCCGGAGTCCTGGGATCGAGTCCCACATCGGGCTCCCGGCTCAGCGGGGAGCCTGCTTCTCCCTCTGACCCTCTCCCCTCTCATGCTGTTTCTCTCTCTCTCTCTCTCTCAAATAAATAAATAAAGTCTTTAAAAAAAATAATAAAAAAAAATAAAAAGAATGATCTATCGAACCCAGAAAAGACTTGGAGGAACCTTAAATACATATTGCTGAGTGAAAGAAGCCAATCTGAAGAGGCTACATACTGTATGATTCCAACTATGTGATATTGTTGGGGAGGAAGAATATTCTTTCCCTTTGGGTGCTTCTGACATGAGACAGATTAACAGGAGAAAATCCAAGTTAATAGCATATGTATGGGGAATCCACACAGACATGGAAATTCCAAAGACAGTGCGGCAACATACTGCTTATATGAGCTAAGGAGATGGTTATGGTTTGAGGATACAAAGGGGAGAAAACCATTAACAGGAAGGTGAGGAGATGCTTGAAAAACAAAGGTTGCCCTGTTAGTTTCTTGCGTAAAGAGGAATCTCTGTTAATAGCTCTCTTTCTAATACAAGCAGGCGGTTGAAGGGGAAGTAAAGAGCCTTTCCTGAATCTGCTGGGTTTTGATTGTTGTTAACTCAAAATAATGTTCATGTCCAAGTGACCCATCTGGGAGAGGCCTGCCTTTGGCCCCTGTAATGTTCCAGCAAAGGCAAAACTGTGGAGAGAGTACAGTAGAAAGATCAATGCTTGCTAGGAATTGGGGATGGGGGAAGGAAGGGATGAATGGGTGGAGCATGGAGGATTTTGGGGGCAGGGAAACTGTTCTGTATGATACTACAGTGGTAGATACTACATGTGTTACATATTTGTCCAAACCCATAGAATATGCAGCACCAAGAGTGAACCGTAATGTAAACTATGGACTTTGGGTGATAATGATGTGTCTGTGAATTCGTCAGTTGTAGTAACTGTGTCACTTTCATGGGGGAGGCTATACATGTGAGTATACGGGGAATCTCTGTACCTTCCTCTCAGTTTCGCTGTGAACCTAAAACTGCTCTAAAAAATAAAGTCTATTCAAAGAACACCTGAATTTGATCTCTTTGCCATTTGTACATGTACATAAATGTCACTGCCCTAATATCACTGGAAGAGAGTACTCTTCTGCCTCTTTGAGTAGAACAAGATTAAACGAAAAGAAAGGTCTAACTTGTGCTGATTACCCATCTTGGAATTCTTTTAAGGTACAACTTTGATATTAGTGCATATTGTCATTCCTCTTGAGTTTTGTAAGGAAGCTGAAATGAGTTGTAGAGGGTAAAAACGCCAGAGAACAAAATTGAGCAATATTTTCCAAGTGAGCATTGTTTTCTTGTCATTTTTATGTGTTTTAATTTAGCCAGTGTTGGGTGAGTAGTTCAGAAAGAAGGGATTTATTATTTTAAAACGAAGCCACTGTCTTGTTCCTCATTTTCAACTGATTGAGTCACCTTTGTTTTTGAAATGTCTGTTGATTCTTTAAGAACCATTCACTGTATTTACTTATGTAGTTCGCCTGCTTGTGTGTTCTTGTTCCCTCCCTTCATGCCCGCCATTTGGAGGAGGAGATCATGATTTTTCCCCCCTTTCTGTGGGCCCTTTTACAAATTCTGCTTCAGAGCAGCAGCGGGCTGACAGCAGTCTCCTTTAGGGTGTTAAGAGCAATAGCTTCACAACCAGGAGGCAGAGTGCTTTCCTTAGGGAAGGTTTTCTTTTACAAATTGTAATTCATTTATTCCAGGTGTTTAATGAAAGAGTTAAAGGATCTGTTGGTTGTATTGTCTCTCTCTCTCCCCCCACCTTCCCTCTCTCATGAATCTGTAATTGCTTAGAATCAGTGTTATAAACTTTTAAGTCTATTGGCAAAATTCCTTATTTTCCTTATTACTCCCACTAGGGATAGCACATACCAGGCAGATACCTCTAATCTCCCATTCCGTATCCAGAGCAGATGTTGGCATTCAGTCCTCTTCTCTTCCTGGATGCAGCTTGGAATGAACCCTCAACACTGTACTCTGATAACCTACTAGTGAATTGACAGTTGGGCATCCCTGCTTTATGCATAATCCCTAGCCTTTTTTGCCAAGTCCGTGGCTTTACCTGTGACTTATTTGCTGACAACACCTAAATTTGTATCTTTAGCACCATATCCTCTCCAGGGCTCTAGATCCGCATGTTCAGTTGCCTCTTGGGTATTCAGAAGCACCTCGAATTCAGCATGCCAAAACACACGATTTCCTTTCTTCTTTCCTCCGCTTCCTGTGGCCACTCTGTTGCAATTAATAGAACAATCTACCTACCAGGATATCTTCTATAATTTCTCCTGTTTTAGGCATAAAATTATGTAGAATATACCTCCTTCATGTTTCTCCCATTCATGTCTTCCTTTCTATTGCCACTGTTTCTGCCATGATTTGATTCTTCATCTTAGATCCCTGGATCACCCACCTCTAAGCCATTCCTCACGGTGCTAGAAAATCAGTCAGCCTTCCTTCCTGTCCTCTCTTGAATTGTTTCAAACACAGATGTATGCAGAATAAGACAGATACCCATGTGCTTACCTCCAGGATCATAATTCTAAAAATTACTCTTTCCAGGCTGATCTAATTTGAGTGGAAATCTAAGAAGAAAATATTTTCTGTGTTTGCCTTACTCTTGAAAAGATATGAGAACCAAGTATGCTTTAGGTTTTCCATACTTGAGTAGATAATCTTCGGATTGCTATTTGAATTTAAATTTTCTTGCAACCTCACGTGCTTTTGAGCTGGGAGTGTTTTGAGATTCCCTTTCAAAGTGACTTACCTACAGTTAACAGTAGTATCTTGAAAATTGTGTAACACAGCACTTTCATTTTAGTAGTATTAAATAAATGCCAAAGGATATATATATTTTTTTACATCTAAGTGAGCCTTATTTGAATAGAATCATATGTACCCTATTACTTGCTCATTTTCTGTAAATTTTTGAAGCAGTTGCGGTCTTGCCAGTTTAAGTTTTTTTTTTTTTATGGACATTCACTGTAGAAGACTGAATTTTGATTGTGTTTTAAACTTCCACTAATGTTGGAAAAATAGATTTTAGTTGACATTTTTGCTTTATTTGTAGCTATTATTTAATGACCAAAACAAAACAAAACACCATGCAGAAAGACATAGATTAGAAAGAAGGAACTGTGTCATGATTAGTCTTTTGGTAATGCCTGTGATAGTATATCCATAATTTGAGTTTTGGACTTGTGTTTTTGGGCTACTTGTTTCCTTTGAACCAGGGAGCTGTAGTTTCAGTTGCATTGAGTGGTAGGACACTGCTCCTCCTTGTAAAGGGAGGACTGAAGATACTCCAGTCAGCTAGAAATGAAAAGAGAAACATGTGTGGCCCTTCTAGTTGATAGGTCATATTTACTTATGAAAAATTTAGAAATACAGGACCAAAAGGGTCAGCGTCTAGACTTCTCTAAACCCATGCTTCCATTGGAAATGTTTGAGCGAGGTGAACCTTTCGTCTACTCTGCGGTATTTATTGAGTGCCTACGGTATGCCACACCATATATGGTTTTAAGCAGTGGGGGGAAAGTGGTCGTCAGGAGAGAAAAGGTTTCTGCCCTGAGAGTTTATATTCTTTTGGGGAGAGGAAGACACACAAATAAGCAAAGTACAAAGGTAATTTCAGATAGTGATGACTATTGCAAGTTGCCTGACTAACAATACCTGCAGAGAGGTACTGCTTTACCAAGGGTGATTAGGGAAGGCCTCTGGGAGGCCATTACATTTGAGCCAAATTGCAAACGACTTGAAGGAACCTTGAATGCAAAATCTGGGGATCTTCAAGACTGAAAGTCCATGGGTTTGTGCATCTTGAAGAGCATTGTCCTGTTTTGAAAAGTGAAGGAAATTAGAGGAGACAGAATCATACTGGGATTGGGCAAAGGCCTCTGACTGGTTTATATGCCAAGTATGGTTTGCTTTGGATTGTACTATGGCAGTATATTGTGTGGGTCCTGATTTCAGGTGCTAGCACAGGCTCTGCACGTGAGCAGTAGCTAGCTGCTTGTGGTCTGAAGAACCTGGTTTCTGCAGGCAGGGAGTGACAAGGTTGGACCAAGGTTGGACCACATACCTCCAGACTTTCTCTTGTTTTTTGTACCTTTGAATCCATGTGGTATTTATTGGCATTAAAAGGAGACTTGTTAGATGGCAAAATGCCTTATTTTTTTGTAGTTAAAAATAGGGCAAAATGCAAGATATACTCAGTGATACTGATCATTAAAATGAGATTTATTTAAGAATCTGTTATTTGTTATACTTGTCTAAAAACCACACAGGCCTTGCATTAATTAATTCATTTTGCTAGATATATTCTTAATAATGAAAGGACATCCCAACCTCTCAGCAATAATAAGAAGTATACTATATGTTATGCCAGCTTTTATTCTGGTTCCCATGAAACAGCCCTAACTCAAACAACCCATTTAGTCTTCACGATGTAAACTGTGATAGATCTTCTTTCCCTTTCATTCTTACATGTCAAGGACACTGCTGTATTTTTTATTAAAAACAACAAACAAAACACGTGCAAACCAAAGTCTATTTAAACTAGACAATTACTCATTTCATGTTATAGAGGAAAGTTTTTTAATGCCGAAAATCTTGTTATGATAGTGTATTGCTTTTTTGTAAGGCTGACAGTTGTGATTTAGTTTTGATTTAGATTTAGTTTTGCTCAAAGCATGAATTTGAAAAGCTTTAAATAAATTAAATACCTGTCCTGCCAATGGTAGGGGTGCAGTGCCCCTCATGGTCCGGTGAGTGTAGTAGGAGCTACTTGGGCTCAGAGAGAAATGATGGAGCCAGCAGTCCCTAAAATGAGGTTTATTTTCTGTTAGCAAAAGGTCAGCAGATGGCTTTAAAGAGCTTTGGAATAGCTTTATAACCTCATCTGCTTACTGTGAAGAGATGCATGCTCTTTTTGAAAATGCTAATTGTTTTAAAAATTGAAAGCAAAACCTTTGGAAAACTCAAAATCTTCCTCAAAATAATTTTACTCAGGCATTGACCAGTGATTGAGGAATTTTTCTTATCAGTGATTAAGGTGTGAAAATAAGTTATAGAAAATGGGAAGGGGTGAGGTGGGAGTCAAATCATTGAGCGTATGTGTTCCAGAAACTGGAGCTATGGCAAATTTCTACCTGATATGCTTCTCTTATGTCTTGTGGAGTTGGCAGAAGCTGGACACAGGCGTATCTTGTTTCATTGTGCTTCGCAGATATTGTGGGTTTTTTTTTTTTTTTTTTTTTAACAAGTTGAAGGTCTGTGGGAACCCTGCATCAAAGCCAGTCTGTCGGTGCCATTTTTCCAGTAACATGAGCTCACTTTGTGTCTCTGTCACCTTTGGTAATTCTTATAATATTTCAAACGTTTTCACTATTACTATATTTGTTATGGTGATCTGTGATCCGTGATATTTGACGTTACTATTGTGATTGTTTTGGGGCACCACAAACTGTGCCCAAAGAAGACCTAGACTTCATTGATAAATGTTTTCTGTGTTCTCACTGTTTCACCAACCAGCCATTCCCCCGCGTCTCTCTCCTCTTGGACCTCCCTGTTCCCCAAGACACAACAATATTAAAATGAGGCCAATTAATAATTCTACAATGGTCTCTAAGTGCTTAGATGAAAGGAAGACTCACTTGTCTCTCACTTTAAAGAAATGATGCAGCTTTGTGAGGGGGGCGTGTTAAAATCCGAGATGGGCCTAAAGCTAGGCCTCTTGTGCCAAACGGCCAAGTTGTGAAGGCAAAGGAAAAGTTCTTGAAGGACATTACAGGTCCTACTCCAGTGAGCACATGAATGATAAGAAAGCCTTAACACTGTATGGAGAAAGTTTTCATGATTTAGATAGAAGATCAAATCAGCAATAACATTCCCTTAAGCCAAAACTAATCCAGAGCAAAGCTCTAACTCCTCAGTTCTCTGAAGGCTGAGAGAGGTGAGGAAGCTGCAGAAGAAAAGTTTGAAGCTAGCAGAGGAGGGTTCATGAGGTTGAAGGAAAGATGCTGCCTGTGTAACGTAAAAGTACAAGGCGAAGCAGCAGGTGCTGATGTAGAAGCTGCGGCCATTTACCCAGAAGCTCTAGCTGAGAGAATTCCTGAAGGTGCTCACTAAACAGCAGATTTTCAGGGTGGATGACACAGCCTTATATTTGAAGAAGATGCCATGTAGGACTTTCATAGCTAGAGAGGAGAAGTCAGTGCCAGGCTTCAAAGCTTCCATGGACAGGCTGACTCTCTTGTTAGGGGCTAATGCACCTGGTGGCTCTAAGTTGAAGCCAGTGGTCTCTTATCATTTTGAAAATCCTAGGGCCCTTCAGGATTATGCTACGTCTACTCTCCCTGTGTACTATAAATGGAACAACAAAGCCTGGATGATAGCACATGTGTATACAGCAGGGTTTACTGAATATTTTAAGCCCACTGTTGAGACCTCCTGCTCAGAAAAAAAAGATTCCTTTCAAAATATCGCTGCTCATTGACAATGCTCCCACTCACCCAAGAGCTCTGGTGGAGATGTACAAGATTAATGTTTTCATTCCTGCTAATACAATATCTCTTCTACAGTCCATGGATCAAAGAGTAACTTCAAACTTTCAAGTCTTATTTAAGAAATATGTTTTGTAAGATTTTAGCTGCCATACATAGTGATTCCTCTGATGGATCTGGGAGAGTAAATTAAAAACCCTCTGGACAGGATTCACCATTTTGGATGCCATTAAGAACATTTGTAATTCGTGGGAAGAGGTCAAGATATCAACATTAATAGGAGTTTGGGAGAAGTCGATTCCAGCCTGCATGGAGGACTTTAAGGGAACGTTCAAGACTTTGCGGAGGAAGTGCAGATGTGGTGGAAACAGCAAGAGAACTAGAATTAGAAGTGGAACCTGAAGATGAGCCTGAGTTGCTGTGATCTCATGATTCAACTTGAACAAGTGGGGAGTTGCTTCTTAGGGACGAGCACAGAAAGCAATTTCCTGAGATGGAATGTACTCCTGGTAAAGATGGTGGGAAGATTGTTGAAATGACAACAAAGGATTTAGAACATGACATAAACTTAGTTGAGGAAGGAGTGGCAGGGTTTGAGAGGACTGACTCCAGTTTTGAAAGAACTTCTACTGTGGGTACATTTTTTTCAAAAAGCATCGCATACTACAGAGAAATCGTTTCTGAAAGGAATAGTTAATTGATGTGGCATATTTTTCTTTTGTTATAAGAAATTGCCACAGCCACCTAATACCACCCTGGATCAGGCAGCCGCCATCAACATTGAGGCAAGACCCTCTACCAAAAAGATTATGACTTGCTGAAAGCTCAGAAGATGGTTAGTATTTTTTAGCAGTAAAGTATTTTTAAATTAAGTATGTACATTTTTTTTAGACATAATGCCATTGCATACCTAATAGGCTACAATATAGTGTAAACATAACTTTTATGTGAACTGGGAAACCAACTAATTTGTTTGACGTGTTTTGTGGTATTTCCTTAGTTATGGTAGTATGGAACTGAACTTGAAGTATCTCCGCAGTGTGCCTGTAATCAGTCCTACTCATCCTATGCTCCCGCGATGTGGCCCAAAAGGATATTTTAGGAGAAAGGCTAATGAAAGAACACGTGTAATAACGTCAGCCTGAGAGCCTAAGGGAATTATTAAATAATTTTGATTAGGGGAATGGTTAACTTTCATTTTGAAAATTTCACTCTGGCCTTGGTGTGGAGAATAAATTAGGGAAGAGGCAAGAGTGGAGGCAGAAACAGCAGTGAGTGGAGCTGTATTAATAGTTGAAGAAAAAAGAAATGAAGGCTAAGATTAAGATGGGGTTGAGTTGGGGCACCTGGGTGGCTCAGTCAGTTGAGCACCCACTCTTGGTTTCAGCTCAGGTCATGATCTCAGGGTTGTGAGATGGAGCCCCCATTGGGCTCCGTGCTCAGCAGGGAGTCTGCTTCCCCCTCCCTTTCCCTCTGCCCCTCTCCCCCTTGCTCGCTCACGTGCTCTCTCTCTCAAATAAATAAATCTTTAAAAAAAAAAGATAGAATTGAGTTGAGAAATCTCTATGGAATGAACAGACATTTAGAAATATATTACTGTTACTGAGGTGTTTTTGTTTGTTTGCTTTCATTTAGAAAAAGACAGTTTGATTAGAAAGCATGCTATATAGATTGACAGAAGTAACTGAAAAAGCCCAGTCTGTCTGCTCCATCTGTTTTCAAAAAATTGACTTTTGAAATATCTAGATAAATTTTCTTTTTAGACCACATTAGCAGATATAGGGTGTATTAAAGTATTAACGTGTTTTGTTTATAAAACCTTGATAGCATTTTATATGTCATGAAGTACTAGATTTAACATTTCTTAGAGATACTGAGAGTCTTTTGGCTGTGTGCTAAAATTGCAGCAGACTAATTGTCTCATTTTATTTTAAATTAGCTGATAACTGTTGCCTTGTGTTAACTTTTGCCCCGAAGTGGGGATGCCTCTCCATTATTATTAATTAGATATGATTTAATTAAAATGACTTCATATATGGCATTTTGGTCAACATTTTTTCCTACAAATATAGTATATATTAGAGGTTTTAAAAGTGATAGTTTTATTTTACTTGCATAATACTGAAAATTAGGTGTTATGAATTAAATGTCTTTTTTGTTTCCAGAACATTTTAATTAATGGATGAAATAATTAGAAAGGATACCCTATATAAAACCAAAGGATATTTTTCAGTTTGTTGTTTGCCTTAAAGAAGGTTCTCTTTGGCGAATTGTCAAATAATTTATGGGTAGATTTCAAGAACTATTTTGCCATAATTGAATGCAGAAGAAATCTTTTATTTTTGTTTTGGTGTTTTATTAAGGTTACTTCAAGCTATCTGATTGCTTTGGATGAATGTTTTTTAATTTGGGGAGGTTAAATTGTTATAGCATAAGAGGGCTTTATCTTAAGTACAGAGAGAAAAGAGATACATAGAGATGTCATTAATATTGCAGTAAAGTATAGCAAAGGCTCACATTTTCATGATACACTGTCAACCTGAGGTATACAATATTTAAGAATAAGGCTTTGAATCTTATCATTCTCTTTTCTAGATCAGTTTGGGGTCATATGTCAATATTAAATACTTTGAGTTGATTTTGTATGTTTAAAAGATATTTTTGGTTTCTTATAGTAATGTCAAAATGAAGGGAATGCATGGTTTTGTGTGTGTGTGTGTGTGTGTGTGTGTGTGTAACCAATTCTGCATGTAACCAAGTTCACAGTGACTTAGCTATAAATGAAAGTCTCTCTCCCCAGTTTCTTCATCCCAGGATTCAGTGCTACAAGGTTGGTTGCTATAAATTTAGAAGTTTTTCCATTTTTATTTAGAAAGATAATATTTTTATGACTAAAATGTACTTTAAATGTACTTTTATGACTAGGTTTTCTCATGAACTCATGAAAAGATATTCTCAGGATAGTCTCTTATTCTTTGCTTTACCTCCTTTTTCTTTACTTCTAAACTCAGTGGCATACCCTGCAAAACTTAGGGCCATATGGTTAGCTTTACTCATATAACATGTCTGCTTTCTGTATAATTCTTTAATTTAAAAAAGAAAAAAAATGTACTTACATTTTAAGTACTCCCTCTCTTTCTGCTCCTGTGTCCCCATTTTACATTTAGTGTTCAGATACATTCAGTATTTGGTGTTTGCTGTTTTTACTAACCCTATTCTCTGCTTTTAGTTAACAGCCAGGTCCTTGCCTGCTGTGCAGTCCGACGAGAGACTTCAGCCTCTACTTAACCACCTCAGGTAATATGAAGGCACACCCTTGTTATGGTTCTAAGTGCATTAAAGTGGGTAAAGTATATTAAAGTGATTAAAATCCTTTCAGTTACTAAAAACTTAACAGTTTTTTCCTTTGCTTTAATTCTGTGATGTAAGTTGAAGTTCTTAATATAGTTGCTACCCTTGACTTTAGGATACTGTTGGAGGCTTTTTTAATTCAATGAAAGTGTGTAAAACTAGTTGGTAAATTTATATTAAAATGAACAGAGGTGACTACAGAAAGATCTCAAAGGAATGAGCTATCAATTTAAATGCAGAGCATATCTTTGAGACCTCCCACATGTTACTGGGGTAGATGACTTAGGTGGGATTTGTTTTCTAATTAAAAAAATAATATATTCTCATTATTTTTAAAGAAAACTTTGAAAGTACAGGAAAGGGAGGGAAAGGAAAAAACCCATCATTACTGTTCAGAAGTAGTATTTTTTCCTTCAATGCTATTTTAAAACCTAGTGTTGAAATTGCACTTTTATAAAAATTGCTGGTTTTTTTCATTTTAGAATAAACGTTGTAAGACTTTTTTTTCTGCTATTAGCAGCTCTTGAAAAACATTTTTAGTGACTATGTGGTATTTTCTCATATGGCTGTACTGTAGTGTATTCATCTCCTTTTGGGGGCATTTACACTATTTCCATTTCACGAGTATAAAAAATGCCACATGTTAATCTTTATATGTATTTTTGATCATTTTCTTAGCATAGGTTTTCAGAAGTGCAATTACTTTGTCAAAGCATATGAGCCATTTTAAAGATTTAAGTATATGTATTTCTTTTTCAAAAACCTTATTCTATTTATATTTTTAGATTATACAAGATTGCCCACAAGATTGTTACTGTACTCTTAACAAGATATAGGACAGCTAAAACCGTTGCTAATTTAATAGTTAATCATGGAGATACCATTGTGATCAAGTACATTTCATTGATTATTATTAAGAATGATTTTAAAACATTTTATTCATTTTCATTTTGGAGTGGGATTAACTATTTGTATATTCATTTATTGATAGTATCTCCTGATTTCATTTGACATTATATATTTTAGATGTAAAGGATAGTAATTCTGAGTTGTATTTGTTATTACAGTTCTTTTCCTGAAAGTCTTTGATTATGTTACATTATCCAACGTACCTACATTTTCAGGTTTTATGTAGGCAAATACCAGTAGTGTTTTCCTCTATGGTTTCTTTTTTTTTTTATTTTTTTGAGTATGTCCAAGAGACCTAAATATAGAGGGACAAAATTTTTTTTTTTTTTTTTTTTAGAGGTGGAGAGGGACAAAATTTTTATTAAATGGCTGTAGATTCTGTTGAATTCCCATATTGACAGCACATGCTTCCCTTCCATTGGGTAGAAATAGGGTATGTCATGAATTATAAAGTAAGTTTGAGGGCCAGATTCCTGTTGCTTGCACTGGTTACCAAAATTGCTAATTCTCTTTGATTAACCTATTTTGAGAGAGTTTTGTTCTTGATTTTAATGCCAATAATCTATCGATTAGTGATTTAGCTCATTTCTCTCACCTGTTTGTATGTGCCTCCTTCAACCCACCCTCCCTTCCTTCCTTCCTTCCTTCCTTCCTTCCTTCCTTCCTGAATCCAGTCAGCAACCCTGAATCACCCTGATTTATTCCATCCTGATCTCTATGTATCTTCACAGCCTACTTCTCCTTCAAGCTTTTACTCCTATTTCCCTTTGGATTCTTCTAACGGACAAAAGGCAAAATGTTCAAATCAAAAGTAAAGCTTAAGAAGTAAAAGAAAAAATGAAATACTTTTAGTAAATCCAAGTAGTACGTATTGGTGAATTAAACTCTTGTCATATTTGACATATTTCTGTTATGCATAAATGTATATGTTAATGTCTTTGGGATTTACCTTTGCACAGAGCTCAGACAAAATTCATTGAGAATGAAAGGAGACTAGGATCCTGTCCTTGTATCAAATAGCACAAAGTATAGCTTTACAAGATTTTTCTCAACTGTTTTTTTTTTTTTTTAAGATTTTATTTATTTATTAGAGAGAGGGAGAGAGAGCATAAGGAGGAGGAGCGGGAGAGGGAGAAGCAGGCTCCCCGCAGAGCAGGGAGCCCGATGTAGGGCTCGATCCCAGGACCTGAGATCATGACCTGAGCCGAAGTCAGACAGTTAACTGACTGAGCCACCCACGCGCCCCTCAATTTTTATTTGTTTGGAATCTCAGTTGCTTATTTGTCAGGACTGGAAAATTGATCATATTTTTCCTCCTCCCTTCCCTCTGTCCTGTCTCTTTTCTGCCTCTCTTACTCTTCTCTATAGTAACTTTTCCTTCCCAGACACTTTTTAACCTCTGAATCATTGTTTTGTTGTTAAGGATGGTCCAGACTAGCATTTCATTGGGTTGAGTAGCATAAATACTGTATATGGTTTTTAAGTTTCCTAGAGCACTGTTACTGAGTTATGCGTAAGTCACTTCCCCAGCCCCCCTCTCCTGCTGATTTTGTCTCCTGAGGATCTCTCTTATTGTTGTAACTTCTTATGTATTCTCCTTGTTGCCTTCTTTGCACTCTCTAAAATATTTCACATTATTGCCAGAGTGATTATATTATTCCTTGGCTTAAAATCATTCTCCGTCTCCCTAGTTTCATTCCAGATGAAGTCTGAACTTGTTAGCCTGACATATGAAGTCCTTCTGGAAAGTGTTGCCCTGTCTCTTTGGACTCTTCTTTTAGTACTGGTCCCCTAACTTCTAGTACAACAAAATGCCTTGAAGTTCTTCTAATACAACTTGCTGTTGTTGACCTCTGTGCCCTTGAAAATATTTTTTCTTCTGCCTAGAATGTTCTCCCCTTCCTCCATTTCTATAACTTACCTAACTTTCGCTTATCCTTTTCGACTTAGCCCGTGTTACCTCATCTGGTAAGTTTTCCCTGACTGTTTAGTTTGCAGTGGGCCCACTTCCCCTGAGTCTGAATCTGATGTTTTTATATGTGTTTCCACAATACCCCCATGGCTACTTGTGTATTACACAACACATAATGTGGTCATCCTTTGTTTATTTTCTGATGACTCCATTATAGTATGGGCTGCTTACGAACTTGTAAAGTGACTTTCATATTTGTATTTCCAGTGCTGGGACAGTATCTGGCACATGATAGCTATTCATTATGTGTTTTTTTGAATGAATGAGTGGTGTTACAACAGTGATACTTTGTTGTTTTTTTCTGCATGATGTTTTTGTAATTTATAAGTCCTATTACCACAATTTTTTTTGTATAGAACCTGATTCAGAAGATATAAACCTAAATGGCTGAATTTCACCTCTAGTTAATGCTTGATTCTGTGAAAAATGATGGGTTCTCCTTCCTCCACCTCAGTATGGTAATTGTCAGCTAGAATTTAGATTAACTACTGACACTTCTCTTCAAGTCCTTGAAATTTGCACAAACTGTACATTCGTTTAGGGCTTTCATTCTCTGTGGAGTTCACTCAGGACTGGTTGCTAGGCAACTAGGTCTAGATGCTACATGTAATATGCACCAACTGATGTTGCTTTTTTATTCTTATTAAATGAAATGGCTTCTCATTTTATTACCATGTCAGAGACATCTGTATGGAGGGTGGCAGCTGATGTGCATAGTTTGACACTTTCTGTTGTACAAAGTAACCTTGTGATATGTGTTTCAAGCATATTGAATTGTCTTTTTTGGGTGTCTAAATGTAATGTTTTTCTTTTTACCTTCCTTTTGCTTAGTTCAAAATAGGAAAGAGTGCTATTTGATTTGAAAGGTTCTAATGATAATCTTGTTATGAGAAAGTAATCATCATTGGTTTGCATGACCCGTATAGCTTAGATGTTACCTAGAGGAGATAGACATTAGGTGGTTGGGACTGAGATCATTACTAGGTCTCATTTTGTTTGGTGCCTCTAATGATCAAAGAGGAATGATGAACAGTATTTTAATTAAATTTGTCAATAAAACTAATTTGGGAGATGATACAAATACCTGTAAAAATTAAAGTAGCAACACAAAGAGAGTCTCAAATCATTTTTACAGGACTTAGACACTCAGAAGAGAATTAGTGTAACACTTTGCCGTCCTACTAAGCTAGGATATTGCTTAACGGTATATATTATTCTGAGGATGTAGAAGTGATGTGTCCAGATTTTCTTAGTTCTCTAGTTAAAAGTTAAATTAAGCACAAAGAAACACTTTGCTTCAATGTCTTATGGAAATACAAGCTTATTTTTTTTTATCATTTGTGGTGTCCATCTATTCATCAGTAACTGAGTGCCAATTATGTGCTTGGAATAAAAAAATAAGACCCAGTTTCTCTTCTCAAGGGATTTATAGTTTTGACTTCATTTGAGAGGCACTTAAACATGGTACAAAATTTATAAACCTTTCTAATAGAATTAAACACAAAATACATGATTTTATTATTTGAACTGTGTTTCTCGTGAAATTATTTCCTTAAGCAGTGGGGTCATGACTTAGTTGTTTCGGATTCCATATTCCAGTATAGTGGCTCCCAGTGGGTACTCACATTGGACTGAACTTTACTCTCACTTGGGGGATGATGATGTCACTAATGAAGAAGGAGTATAAAGGAAGACTAGGGGATTAGGGAATGAATATGGTTGTGGAGATTCCAGGTTCAGTAGTTTCAGACATTTTAAACTTGTGGTGCCTGTGGAACATATTGGGGGAATGTTTCGTAAATAGATGAATACAGGCCACAGTTTAAGAGTGAGGTTTATACCAGAGAGAGACATTTGCTAATCATCACTGTTTAGGTGGTGGCTAAAATCAGGGCCACGTAGGGAGAGAGTATAGAGTGACAAGGGGACATGGCCCTGAATAAAACTCATACATAGAACATCAATGTTTAAGTAACTTGTGAGGGGCAGTAATGAAGGTAGGAGATAAAAGAGAAACCAGTAAAAAGCGGGGAGGAATCTTGAATGAAACAGGAACACAACAAAGGATAATGGGATCAAAGATGCTAAGGGAAAGATTTCAAACAGGAATGGTAAACACCATCAAATGCCACAGAAAAGTCAGGTTAGAACTACATAATGTCAGTTGGATTAGGCATGTGGGAGCCAGTGGTGGCTTAACCACAACATTGTAATGGTACTGATGAGCAATTAAGAGATGAGAAATTAAGCTGTGGAAATACAGGGAGTGTAGGCTAGTCTTGAAAGAGCAGGGAAAGAAAGAGGATGATATGTATGAGTTTCATAGTTGAAGAAAGTGTTGTATTTTTTCCTTCAGATTGGAAAGGTGAACATATACAGGTTAAGGGGAAAATGGGGTCAATGGGACTAAGAGGAAATAATAGAAGTGGCAGGTTTTTAGAAGAGGTGTAGGAGGAGATGGAACCAAGAAATCACACTGACTAGAGTTTACAATGTACTTTCCAACCTGGGTTTTTATAGTTCTTACTCAGACCATCCCATCCCATGAGACCATCCCATGATAGATGGTCCTTTATTATTATTATCCCTATTTTTTTTTTTAAAGATTTTATTTTTAAGTAAGCCCTATGCCCAATATGGGGCTTGAGTTCACAACCCTGAGATCATGAGTCACATGCTCTACCAACTGAGCCAGCCATGTGCCCCTCATTATCCCTATTTTAAAGTTTGGTGATGGAGGCTCAAGAGGTTCATGTTAAGAAAACCTGATTTTTAGGTTTTTTCTTTTTTAGGGTCTGTATTTTTCTTCCCTCAAAAGAAATGAATGAGTTATTTCATAAGACTTTACAATTTTTTCAAAAGTGATACCAAGAACTCCTCTATTGGAAGAACTAAACTTGCTTACTTACAAAAAAAGTTAAATTTCCAAATGTCAGAGCGAATTTGTGTAAATCATCATATCTACTTTCCTCAAAGCACCTGTCATTAGATGTGTCATCTAATGGGTCATACCTCATTGAGTCTTTACTGTCATCCTCCTCCATCACGTCATTTTCTAGGGTGAATTGTATAGTGTACTGATTTTTAAATTTGGACAGATATAAAGGTCTTGGGCTATATTTCTGTAATTGTAGAAGTTTATTGTAAATAAATATCTTTGCTACCCTAATTTTAGTACCCATGGGATAATATTTATAAAATGGTGTTAGACTATCAAGGGCATATGTTTAAGATTATTTTTATTATGTCACTTAAAAATATGTAAGTATAAACAGGTGAGACTAGAGAGGAAAACTTGCAGCTCACATGTGATAACTTTAGTTGTGTGATCAAAAATCTTTTTTTTCCCTTAAAACCAACGCCTTTCCCCACAGTGTCTATATCTTCCTCCTTCCTCAAGACGTGAAATGAATGGGGCCAGAGTATAATAGATCACTTTAATAGTTGCTCTTATTTAATGTTTTATCCTCAGTTAAAGAATAACTAATTTTAAAAACATGTATTTATTATGCATTCTCCTAATTTTGTTAGCATGTTTCAACCCAACAATGAAATAGAAATCGAAGGATAAAATAACCTAGCAAAGCAAAGTACTGCCTATAGTAAATACTTGGACTGCATCACATGGATTAACTGGTAATGCAGCCTGAATTTGTAAACAGATGTTTCTATTAACCTTTATTTTAAAATCATTTAAAATAATGAAAGCATTTTCCTTCATTTGGTATTATTACAGACTCCTTTGGTAAATTTGTTTCCTAATGCAGTACATTTGGTTAATATGTACCCGTTTCTATTTACTTCTCTAAAGTTCTTGCTGCCACAGATTTTATATCAAATGCAGTCTCTGTAAGAGACTTTTCCCAATATCCATAGTGGTGCAGTTTTCTGTGTTTCTTTTTGAATTCTCATTCTGAAATCAGAAAATTGTGTGGGCATGTGCTAGAAAAAGTTTTAGTGCATAGGGACTTCTACCAATTCAGGGCTGAAATGAAAGCCTCATTAATGTGGTCCACATGCTTTAGTTGTTTGTCAGCTCTTTTTTTTTTTTTTTTTTAAGATTTTTTATTTATTTGAGAGAGAGAGAATGAGAGAGAGAGCACATGAGAGGGGGGAGGGTCAGAGGGAGAAGCAGACTCCCTGCCAAGCAGGGAGCCCGATGCGGGACTCGATCCAGGGACTCCAGGATCATGACCTGAGCCGAAGGCAGTCGCTTAACCAACTGAGCCACCCAGGCGCCCTGTTTGTCAGCTCGTTCTCATCACCTGTTCCAGCCTCTAGCGCTACTTTGAACTATTTATTTCCTTTCCTACATGCGGCAACACAAGCTTTTATAGTACAGTGATTGTTGTGAAGGTGTTCTAGGTGCCTTGTAAGATACCAATAAATTAGAAAGTATTTTCTTTTCCATTATTTATTGTCTTTGAATTATTCTTTTCCACCTCTCTGTGGAGAATGTTCATGCCTTCTTAGAAATCTACTCTGTATGGGGGCGCCTGGGTGGCTCAGTCGTTAAGCGTCTGCCTTCGGCTCAGGTCATGGTCCCAGAGTCCTGGGATCGAGCCCCGCATTGGGCTCCCTGCTCAGCGGGAAGCCTGCTTCTCCCTCTGACCTTCCCCCTGCTTGTGTTCCCTCTCTCGCTGTGTGTCTCTCTGTCAAATAAATAAATAAAATCTTTAAAAAAAAAAAAAAAAAAGAAATCTACTCTGTATGGAAAATGTTCATGCCTTCTTAGAAATGTTCAAAAAGCATTTGTGAAAATCAGCCTGTTGTGTTAAGGGCACTATAAAAGGACACTCTGATTCTATACAAAGGAACTAATAGATGTGGTCCGTTAAAAAGTTTATATTCTGACAAGGCAAGAAGACCATTTTATAGGCACATATCTCCCTACACACACGCCTCCACCCAAAGCCGTACCGGAAGAATTGCTGCAGCTTAACCAAGGAAAGTAAACAGAGATGGGAAATCGTTATTTGTGAGGGGTGGAAATCTGTATGTGGATCATGTTGCAAATTTAATGCCATTTAAATGGTTTCTGATAAAACTTTTAGGCACACTAAAATTTGGCAGAATAGGAGAAATGAACCCTGCCTTACTAATAAAACCACTGCTAGGCTTTTGTTGCAATCTCTCTAATGTAATTATAAATAAAGTGGTTAAACTTTAAAAAAAATTCTTTTTCTCTTAATATGTCATAACTAAGTACAAAATTTATTTCCATGGTTCTGATTTCAAGTGGCTGTATAATGCTCAGTTGAAGATATGTCTATTTTTACTTAACCATTCCCATTTTATTGGGTATTTATGGGTGTGTGTTTGTTTTTTGGTTGAATAAACCTGTGAAGAAAAACTAAAGAATGTTAGCAGTTTCTGTATGGCCAGATCAAGCAAATTGGGAGAAGAAATGTCATATTGACTTCATGATGAAGGAATTTAACATAGATGTTTTCTAGCAGACGGAGATAAGAACAAAGAGCAGTTGTGAATAGTTTTGAAGAAACAAGAGAACTCATTAGTCTAAGGATGTCATGTTGCCCAGGCAAGAAAGTGGCAGAGTGGAACCAGTTGACTTGAAAAAGACAGAATTCAAGAAACATTTGAAGAATTTTAAAATTTTATTAATGCATCTAGATTAGAACCTTCTGTTGTAGGCATATCAAATTACCACAAATTTAGTAGATTAAAGCAACACTCGTTTTTTATCATACAGTTCTATAGGTTAGAAATCTGACATGGGTCTCATCGAGATAAAATCAAGATGTCAGCGGGGCTATCTATGGTCCTTACTGGAGATTCTGGGGAAGAATTTGCTTCCAAGCTTATTCATAGTGTTGGATAAATTGAGTTCCTTAGACTGTGGGACTGAGGTCCTTGTTTCCTTGCTGGCTGTCAGTCCGGGTCCTGTGTTTGCTCCTAGAGGCTGCCCACATTCCTTAGGTTTTCCAGAAGCCCCTGGAGGTCTCTTTCTGGTCCTTGCATGTGGGTTCTGTCACAGAGCCAACAACCACACATTAAGTCCTTCTTAGGCTTCAAACCTCTCTACTTCTGCTGCTGCTGTATCTTTCTGCTTCCATCCTGAGAAAAGCCAAACCTCATGTGATTAGATTGGCCCACATAGATATCCAGGATAGTCTCCCCATCTCAAGGTCTTTAACCTTAATTACATCTGCATAGTCTCTTTTGCCATGTAAACATATTCATAGGTTCCAGGGATTAGAGTGAGAACGTCTTTGGAAGGCACTGATCTGCCTATTACAGTGAGGGAGTTCTTTTGCGGAGGTGGGGGGAGGTTGAAAACAGCTTTTGCTCAGTTTTCATCGGTTTTACAAGTAAACCACCACTCTTAATTTATATAGAATACTAAATTTCCCTCGGGATTTTTAGATAGGTTAATTCACTTTGCTAGCTTAACATGTTTTAAAGTGGAAAAAAGGGTTAACAAATGATTTACAGAAACATAAATATATATGAAATAAAAATATATTTACAGAAACACAAATTAGTTACTGATTTTCTTTTTAATGATATATTTCCTGTCTCTTTGACTGGCTGGCTTTGTAGCCTGGCAAGCAAATATGTCCCCTTTGTGAAGAGTAGACTTTGTAATGAGATTGTGCATAGTGGCTGCGACTCATGGAGGTACTTTGGTGTGAGAGCTATTTGGTAAATACACGGTCATAAACCTTTTAGCATTCTCAGAGCTTGTTTTTTTTTTTTTTTTTCCAAATTCCAAAATCACGGATTTATTTTAAAGATCACAGTTGACAGCAAAACATTTAGATCAGCGTAGTTTGTTCTTTAAAAAGTAGTATAACTTTTCATTTTATGTACACATCTGGACTGTTTCTTTAATTTGATTTTATAACTCCATCTTATTTTAAACACTAAAGAAAAACTGAATAGAAGCCTGTATCTGACATGTTTTAAGGGAACTTCTCGGTACAAGACATAGTGCTAGGTTCTAAGGATACATATTTACTTCTATTCTTATAGGGCTTAATGTTGATCAGAAAACGGTTAAAGAATTTTAACTAAAATAATTACAATAAATCATAATAATTGTTAGCATAGTAGAGTAACGGATTCTGTGGGAGTACATAGTGTCATGGAAGTAAGCCTTGCAGAGTATTCTTGCAGCTTATCTATAACTAGAGGTTTTAGGTTTCTGTTAACCATCTGACTCCATAGTTCCTTAGGGATTTCTGAATTGTGAATGCTGGTAGTCTTCCTGGAAAGCAAAATTTTGATTACTTATGCTTTTCAACTAGTTTTATTATCTGCATTTATTAAGTTTCCTGTTCTTCACTTAGTGGGTTTCTTTAAAACATTGTCCTCCAGTTAAGTAATAAAGAAAATTAGTTATTTTACACTGTGTTAGCATAAAGTGCTAACAAAGTACAAAACGATGATGATGCTATGTGAAATAATTTTCTTAAAAAGACCAAGAAAGCATTGTGGTAGCAACTGTAATATATTAGCAGCTGAAAAGTAATTTGTTTAGTGCCGTACTTTCTGTAATGATGGAAGTATTCTGTACCAGTGCTGGTCCATCCCGTTTTATTTACAAAACAAAATTTGATAAACTGGGGTGAGGAAAGACAGACTGCTGAGACTCACTAGAGGTTTAATGCCCTCTCAGTTGTTTTATAACTACTATTTAGGAAGTAGTTCCATAGAAGATAATACAAAGTGAATAAAAAAAAGCTTTTTTAAAAATTTTATTATGTTAATCACCATACATTACATCATTAGTTTTTGATGTAGTGTTCCATGATTCATTGTTTGCGTATAACACCCAGTGCTCCATTTTAATTGAGCTACCTTGGTCTGTGACATACTGCATACATACAATCTAAAGGAGGCTTCTGAGGACATCCATCAAATGAGTGTAAGAGCATGTCTTCTCAGATCTTCTAGAGGTCTGCTCCTAACCACCTGATTTAAAGCCCCTCCCCCCAGTGCTTTATGATATTGCCTTAGTCTTTTTTCTTCACAGAAACATCACTAGCTGAAATGATCATTTTTATTTGTTTGTTTAATGTTTATTTGTCTGCAGCATAAAGCTCCATGAGAGCAAGAAATTTGTCTACCTTGTTTTCTGTTATCTTTCCATCACTTAGAACAATGGCGGGCAAAAGAAGACCTCAGTAAACACTCGAATGAGTGAATCAATGGGAGAAAACACTTTCAGGTTTTAAAATTTTACCTCTCATTTAGTTTTTTAAAGCTACTGTTAAAAAAAATTCAACTGAATAAATTTTAAAGAACTTACTGGCTTTTTTCAGTGATTCGTGAATTGGGCAGCATCCAATCCAACAGATAGAAACGAGCTTCGAGAAGCTGTACAGAATGAAAGACCTCTATATGCAAAAGGGAGTAGGAACAAGGAAATTATACTAGATAAAACGAGGCTTGATTATTGCAAGGTCACTTTCCTTTAGGGCATGGCAGGCGTCTATCAGGTAGATTACCTAACTAGTGCTGATTAGGTGATTCCTGACTGACTGGTTTAAGATTCCATTTCTGGGAGAGCTGAAACTGTAATTAAGTCTTAGTTTCCTGTTGTGCGGCTTAGTGTAAGTGACTCCATTTTGGGCCTGTTGTCTTATTTTTAACACTACTAAATGTTGAGACTGAATGAGATAGTAGTTGAGACAAAAAGCTGGTGGCTTTTCTCTCATTTCCAAGGAAGAATTCTGGTAAAGACTCTTCCTTTGCAGAAATTCAGGGCTGGTTTTGTCCTTTGGGGATTTGGGACTCTCATGAAATCAGGAACTAATCATGGAGGACTGAGAGTACTTTCTGTTCCTCAACGTGACCTCAGAAGAGGAACCCCTTTTTTCTCCCCAATAAATTCAGATTTTGAAAATGTGTATTTAAAAAATGAAACAAAATGAAACCAAAACTATTACGTACCTTTCTATTTTTATCTATGAAACAAAAGCTTTAAACTTTATGAACCAGTATAAATGGCTGTTCAAAACCAAGGAAGGGTATAGGGAAAGCATGTGACTTCTGGACTGTGACTTTTAGTTTAAGTCTTCATTAGCTGTCCCCTTCATCTCATCTTTCTCCAGTTCCTCCCAGAACCCCCCAAGCCTTGTGTCCCTGGTTCTCGACTGTTATTAGGAAACAGATATGAGGGGCGCCTGGGTGGCTCAGTTGGTTAAGCGACTGCCTTCAGCTCAGGTCATGATCCTGGAGTCCCGGGATCGAGTCCCACATCGGGCTCCCTGCTCAGCGGGGGGTCTGCTTCTCCCTCTGATCCTCTTCCCTCTCGTGCTCTCTGTCTCTCATTCTCTCTCTCAAATAAATAAATAAAATCTTAAAAAAAAAAAAAAGGAAACAGATGTGAGAGGTAACCCTAGAATGCCATAAACTTGTGACAGCCAACCTCAGAAGCATTCTACACTCTGTAAATTATTTGTGAGGGAATGAGAAGATATCCACCTTCTCATTTAATGTATTAATTTAATGTATTTATTTAATGTGTTAATTCTGCTGGACATTGGAACTTTATTCCATGGTCCTCCCATCCCTCAGTTTTTCATTACCACTCTCTCAGGCAACCTTTCTTTATTGTGATCATTTGACTATTCTAGGTCAACACCAAATCAGAACAGCTTCTCTTTAGGGGGTCATTATACTACCAGAATATACACTAAGAATGTAAAGGAATATAAAAAATTTACTTATGAAAATAGAGATATCGTTGGGGGCTTTAGATGTGTATATTGAGGGGCGCCTGAGTGGCTCAGTCGGTTAAGCCTCTGACTCTTGATTTTGGCTCAGGTCATGATCTCAGGGTTGTGAGATCGAGCCCCACATTGGGCTCCGTGCTCAGTGTGGAGTCTGCTTGAGATTCTCTCCCCCTCTCCCCTTCTCCCTCTGTCCCTCACCCCTGCTTAAAAAATGTGTATATTGAAAATACCTATATGGGGCTATAGTTTGTATCTTATAAGGCTGTATGTGTTTTACTTTTTAAATCAGTTTTATTGAGGTGTAATTTATATACAGTGAAATGCACTCATTTTAAGGGTATAGTCTTTAGGGTATAATGACTTTTGACTTTTGTAAGGTAGAGATATTTTTGATAGAGAAATGAGATGCAGCTTTCAGCTGTTTTGCAGTTAATTGGATTATTGCAGCTTAGAAATTGGAATAAATAGGAAAATAGGGAAGGACGAAGCCAACCTAAATTAAAGTAGAAGTTGTGTTGTGTATAGTTCTTACCCATTTTAGGAACCCGTATGATTCTGATTTTTATTGGATATGTGAGTCTCTTGGAATCAGAGATTCTCTCAGTTGTAGAGAAATATAGATCATTACACTGTGTATTGTCTGCTGGTAGTTTTTTGGGGAGTTTTTTAAATGTAAAATTGAGTAAACTTCATGCCTGTGGAACAATAATTTACATTCAATTTATACAGAATTTTATTGATTGTGTTCTCATTTGGAATAACTGCAGGGAAAATCACCTGGGCTAATACAAGTTGGATACCATTTACTAGGGATTTAGCTTGTAAAACGAAACTCATTTCAATTTCAGTGGTGACAGCTGTTGAGTGAATTTTCCTTTGATCGCCTTCACAGCAGGAAATGATAGATTGTAACTTCATCTTCCTTGATATCTTCCCCACCCAGCAAATTCAAACTACAGGGACTGTGCTTTCTAAATGTCTGAATAGCCTAGCTTATGTGGGCAGACTATTTTTTTTCAACGTCCAAAGTGGGTAAAATTGTGATTGCAAAAGTGGATATATGGGTGATACACAGAACCTTTGTTTCCTCTTCCCTGAAATTGTTTTTCCATTTTTGCCATGATCACACCTGGCTTTATGTGAAAAGGTTGTATTGGAACTTGGTATGCTTTTATAGAATGATGTAGGAGATTATAGTTCATTTTGAAAGATGTATTAGCTTCTTAATGGTTCAAATAAATATGTTTCCTTGATGCAGAGATCAGTTTTGATTACTTGTGATGCATTCTTCACTGCTTTTTTATTTTATACCGGTTTTTAAGGTAGGATAAACTATAGGCTGCCAGACAGAAGGAAGTAAATAGTGTTAACCTCTTTGGGTTCAAGAGTACTGGGAACTGCTTGACAAAGAAAGGAAATCTTGAAGTAGGAAAATTTATTTTATTTTTTAAAGATTTTATTTATTTGACAGAGAGAGACAAAGCGAGAGAGGGAACACAAGCAGGGGGAGTGGGAGAGGGAGATGCTGTTGTTTTCTGACCCTCGGAGTCTTCGTCTGTTGTTGGGGAAGGAGGGCAGAGAGACATTCCTTGAGGACGGGAGAGGAGTTCTCTCCAGTCTGGCCCAGGGTTCTGCCGTCATCCATATTCCTGTCCCACCTATCATGCGTGGCTTCTACAAATGAGAGGAGAATGCACAATTATAATTAGGTGTGGAAGTGGGCAGGCAGCCCCCAAAACTCCCAAATAGAAATGTGTCACAGCTTTTTGTTGTTGTTGTTATTCTTCCCCAAGGTAACGTTTCAGGTTACCTCCAAACTAATCAGAATTCAAGATTGCCTTCCTAATATTATAGGTGGCAAACTGTGGCTGAAGTTTAAAAACCTGATTCCTAAGTGAAATGTGAAAACAAACATTTGCAATAGACTTGAGGCGCTTCCGTTAGTGGGCCCAATTGCAGTTTATATTCTGCTTATGACGAGCAGAGACCAATCTTAACTTGAAGTCACGGTAAGTCAGTTGCTTATTATACAGGTATGCCTAGTCCCCAAGAGAATCATTTGATTGCCTCATGTTGTTATGCCCTCCTCCTCACTGTGTCACAGTACTATCCAGTAAAAACATGAGGGCCACATGAACCAAATGTAAGCTTCATATGTGATTTTATGTATATATGTATGTATTTATGTATTTATTAGGGAGAGCAGAGAGAGAGGGAGAGAGGGAGAATCTTAAGCAGGCTCCAGGCCCAGTGTGGAGCCTGACACAGGGCTCGATCTCAAGACCCTGAGATCATGACCTGAGCTGAAATCAAGAGTTGGATGCTTAAGCAGCTGAACCACCTAGGCACTCCCAAATTTTAAAATACCTAAGTGAAATTAATTTTAATAATATCTTACTTAACTCATATCCAAAATACCATTTCAAAATGTAATTAATATGAAGTTTTTTTTTTTTTTTTAAAGATTTTTATTTATTTATTGAGAGAGAGAGAATGATAGAGAGCATATGAGAGGGGGGAGGGTCAGAGGGAGAAGCAGACTCCCTGCTGAGCAGGGAGCCCGATGCGGGACTCGATCCAGGGACTCCAGGATCATGACCTAAGCCGAAGGCAGTCGCTTAACCAACTGAGCCACCCAGGCGCCCCAATATGAAAAGTTTTTAATGAAATGTTTTACATTATTTTTTCATACTAAGTCTTTGAAACCCATGCATACTTTAAGTTTATTTAACCTCTTAATTCAGACTAAGCTACATTTCAAGTGCTTAGTAGTTACATTTGGCAAATGGCTACTATATTGGACAGTGTAGCTCTACAAGATTGGATTCCATTGAAATCTCCATTGTTCAAGGTTGAATTTTTACACTTCGAAAACTTTCTAAGAGTGTAAATGTAGACAAAACTTTCCAGATCATGAGGTTATTCAGGGACATCTAAATTCTCCTACTTTGGGCGCCTGGGTGGCTCAGTCGTTAAGCGTCTGCCTTCGGCTCAGGTCATGATCCCAGGGTCCTGGGATCGAGCCCCGCATAGGGCTCCCTGCTCGGCGGGAAGCCTGCTTCTCCCTCTCCCGCTCCCCCTGCTTGTGTTCCCTCTCTCGCTGTGTCTCTCTCTGTCAAATAAATAAAATCTTTAAAAAATAAAATAAATTCTCCTACTTCAAGATTAAATATTTTATATGATAGTATAAAGAAGGTAGGAAAGAAGTGTATTTTCTTCCAATATTCAAGAGAAGAAACTGGTGAATGTTAAGAATAGAGAAAAACCAATAACCAAAATGTTTAAATATAATAAATTTAGGCCTGGATGATCGTGACAATAATGATAACAATTTGAGTGAAAAATGTTGTGATAAACTCGTTTAAAGATATCTCATTTGATCCTCACAAAAGCCCTTTTAAAAAGGTACTTTTGTGATCCCTTTTATGATCTCTGTTTACCAGTGAGGAAACAAAGAGAATAAAAGGTGTTTACCAAGTCACACAGATAGTGAGTGTATGCAAGCCCATGACTAGTGGATTCTGAAACCTGTGGTCTTCATCACTCTACTCTGCTTCCTCCCTTATTATTCTGTTCTGCCTGCATGTTTGGCTTGGACAAATTGGACCTGGAAAATGTATGCAAATGCAGAGGAGCTGGAGCTAATTCCTAAAGCGTTGTAACTATTCTGTGACTCCTTGTTTACGCCCTCAAGTTTTCATCCCTGGTCAGAAAAGGAGAAAATGACTGGAGAAGTGATCCCCCAGGAGAAGCTGACTTTTGACCTCTCATTTTGTTGGTTATCCCCTGTGGCATTTATGTCTCAGTAGTGGAGCTCGTGAATACCACTTTTGGAGCCAAGGTGTGATGATCTGTCTTCTCCTAACGATCAACACCACAGCATGAAAAGACTGTTTTTTTTTTCTTTCTTAACCAGCTAATCTTGTAGTGAGACTCACAAATCCACTTTCATGTAATTTCTTCTTTTTGTTTTCGGCTCTCAGTTTCAGCACTCAAAAACAGTTCCCTGTTGAGTATCTAAGTGCTCATATTGATATTTGTGGTGCATTGAACAGGACTTAAATTTCTGTTGTTTCTGCCTTTCAGTTGTGATTCACAGATCAGATGTATGCAGATGTATCTGTTTCAGATTTATCTATATGTATATCCACTGTATTTTTATTCTGTAAATTAGATGTTGTGTAGTAGTGTTTTGGGAAAACTCCAGTTCTGTGTTGATGTGATTAATTATACCTTCCTGTCTCAGTTATCCCTCCACCACACCCCCCACCATTGGATTGATTGAATTTGATTTAAAATAGGACCATTTTAAATTTGGTTGCATAAATATGTATTGATATTTTGAAAGGCTTACTTTTCAACTTTTCAGGTTTTAATTTATTTGAAACTGTTACCTTTATAATTTTCTATTTACTCTGATTTTTCTCTGTATTGGAAAACTAACTGTGCTTACCTCTTACTGTTTAATGAGCAAGGTAATATGGGGGGGAAAAGTTCCTCAAATGTGACTGAGTTTTAATTAAGTTGCATGTGGGGTGCCTGGGTGGCTCAGTTGGTTAAGCATTTGACTCTTGATTTGAGCTCAGGTCATGATCTAAGGGTCATGGCACTGAGCCTCACATCAGGCTTATGCTCAGCATGGAGTCTGCTTGTCCCTCTCCTGTGTCCCTCCCTCCTCTCTCTCTCTCTCTCTCTCTCTCTCCCTCTCTTAAATAAATAAATAAAATCTTTAAAAAAAAAGTTGCATGTAAATTTATTGAACAAATGATACAGTAAGAAGATGCTTTTGTATATTTTGTGTACCATTAGTTCTCTTATTATAGAGATGAGAAAACACCATCACCTCAAACCAAAGAAATAAGGACAATCACTTTTGTGTAAGTAAGGGGATTGTTATACACAATTGTAAAATTCTCTTTTCTTAGAAAAACACTAATTTGCGAGTGTTTAGATTTTTAAAGGTTTAAACTTGACAGAGCCTCAAATTTTCATTACAACGGTGATTTAGCACTATGTTATTAGAAACAGAGATAAGATTTAAAGTTTGCTTTTAATTGTAATGGTTTTTGTTCAGAGACCTACATTATAGGACCTACCTACCCAATTTCAGGTTTTTTTTTCCTGCTTTGCCTCTGCTTGTCTTTTTCTACCACATGACCCAACTTCCTCATCTATAAACTGTGTTTTAGAAATTTCCTTGGCTTTACTTATCTCTTTCTGCTTGCCCATCGACTCACCCTCCAGATCCTGAGAAAAATAGACTTTCTTTTTAGTCCAAAATGCCACCTTCTTATCACATGCTTGCTTTTAAACCCCTCCAAGAACCTTAATAAATTCACATCACATACATCTATGAACTTGGTCAAAATTTAAGGATGGTTTAATGCATATAAAATGTTAAACTGCATGCAAATGATAAAAATACTAAAACGACTAGGAAATTGCCTTTTCTGTGGTCGTGACATCCTACTTCTAAGCCTCCAAACTCAAATTACTATTTTTTTTAAAGACTTTATTTATTTATTTGTCAGAGAGAGCACGAGAGCGAGCAGCACAAGCAGGGGGAGTGGCAGGCAGAGGGAGAGGCAGGCTCCGTGCTGAGCAAGGAGCCCGATGTGGGACTCGATCCCAGGACTCTGGAATCATGACCTGAGCCGAAGGCAGATGCTTAACCGACTGAGCCACCCAGGTGCCCCTCAAATTATTTTCTGACTATAATCTCCTGCTCTTCCACTTATTCTGCAATCTCTCATTCTCACGATTGTCTTCCTCTCATCTCAGCCTTCCCTCCTGGTTGCTCAGGTCTGTGTTTCCAATGCACAGAACTCTGTCAGTGCCATTTCATTGCTCAAGAAGCTTTACTGCTGCACACTGTTTATTTCTCTTCCTACCCTTCTTTTACAAGAGACCTGTTTTCTGCAGGCTTCAGGAACGTCTGTTTTGAGCGTGTTGTGGCACTCATCACACTGTACTTTCTAGATCATCTCTGGATCCTTTACTACTTTTTGACTCTTCCTTGGTCACAGAAATCCTTAATAAATGATTGAGTGGCTAAAGGGACTCTTAAAAGTTTTGGGGTTTTTTTTGTTTGTTTGTTTTGAGTTTTTGTTTCGTTCTTGGTAATTAGAATTCGATGAGGACAACGACTGGGATGTGGAAGAAGTCTGTTACAGAGAGTCCGATAAAAACTAAACTTTGTCATTGGGTTTTATCCATTCACGTGGTTCTGCTGGGTAGTGAAGTTTATTTTGCAAGTATAGTGTAGTAATTGTTACATTTCAGGAGAAGTGCACTATATCCTTATACAACTGAATGTGTTCAGATAGTGTTCTAACGTAATTGAATACTCATTGAATCACATCTTTATTGTTTTCACTACTGGCTTTTTGGTAACTTGAGAAAACTGTAACATTTCACCCTTAGTGTCTTTGATTTGATAATGTAGCAAATAAAAGATAAATTATACATGGAAGATGCAGGGAAATCACTGCAATTCCTACTCCCTTACCACCAAGAATTAAGTCAAATCTTGATTTTTCAAGATTCTCTGATCAGAAGTTCTTTTTTATATTTCACAAAATAGTTATTAGTGACATAATTTGAATTTTGTGGCCCATTAAAATGTTTTGGTTGGCTGTATTGAAAAAAAAGGTGTTTGTGGTACATCTTAATTTATTCTTTTATGAAAGCTTAGAAACAGGAAAGCTTTCATGCCTACTTAATCCCCTTTGTTGAAAATTGTACATAAGTGACAGTGAGTGTTTCTCACAATAAAGCCGTGATTATTTAAAATAGAAAATTTTCTGCTGCATGTGTGTGTGTGCGCGCATGCATGCAAGTACCTCAAACCAATTGGAAATTGTTTTTGTTGTTAAAAATTACTATTCCTGTGTTTCCCCAATACAGTGATTGAAAAGTGTTCATAAAATTGATCTATTTTTTTAAATCATGAAAATAATATATTTTGACAGTTCATTATTTATATTTTTGTTCATTCGTGTACCAGCTGCATTCATTTGGAAGTAGGATGATATAAAGCTGACATGAGCATTGAATGTGGTAGAAAGGTGCCTCACCTTTCCTGGGGACCTCTTAGAGGAGTCTCATTTAGTAATGTCCCTTGACACTTCAAGTAAAAGCCAAAGATGCAGTTTCATGGGCTAATGTGAATTGTTCTTAAGGATTTTTATTTGTTATGGTGGCATTATTTGTTTCTTTTTCTTCTTTCTTTGCCTTCCTTTCTCCACCTGTTGCCACTCCTTTACTTCAGCCTCTCACCCTTTCTTGCCTGTAATATTGCAATATTCTTCCGACTGACTTGCTCTTGCCTAGTCCCTACCCTTTTTAGTCATTCTCCACACTGCTTGCTTTCTCAAGTGTAAATACTTATGTAAATTCTTGCCTAAAATCTTTTCATAATTCTTTATTGCTTACATGGTGTTGAATACAATGCTTCTCGTGATTTGCCTTCTTTGTATTGTATCTGAGAATTCCTGCCACCTCAGTTTCATCTATCCACTCCTAGTTCAAACATGTATTAAATAGCTGTGATGTACCAACTCCCTAACCGAGACATAGGTTGCCCCTTCTGGTCATGAATGAGCAGAGGAGAAATCTCAGTCCTAATTCTGATGCTTAACATCTTCATTTGCATCATTTTTCCTCCCATGGGTTTCATGCTTGCCCTTACTGGGTTGGCTGGTGGCCATCTCTCTATTAATAATATTTTTAGAAGTATGATGGTCTATATACAGTTTCCTTATATTCTGTCTGTAGTTATTTATATCCTACAGTAGGCCTTTGCATTAATCATTGCTACCATTCTCTTTAACTCCCCCCCCCCCACCTTGGAATTTAGCTCTTTTGCATAGCCCATCAAAGTATTGAGGGACGGGCATTTTATAGTGCCATTCAGGCAAGTGTATGTGTCCTCTTAAATGTCTTCTCTTTGTACTTAGTGTCCTGCAATAATCTGGACCGAGAAAACCTTTCCTGTGGTATAGTATATCATTTGGCTCTGTGTACTCAATAACTATACTCATGTTTGTACATCCTGTTACTATTTATAGAGGACATTTGTATTTGTTAACCTTTTTGATCTAAACAATACCTTTAGATGATTGTGATCAATCTGTAGCCCGAGAAGCTGGGTCAGCAGAGTGGCCTAGTCCTTCACAGCGGTGATGGCTCCTCCGCAGGATCCTGCTGCCTCGTTTCCCGTCCTGTCTTTTTTGTACTTCCTGGCCAAGACTACAGTTGCTCTGTGGACTGGGATACGATTTACTGATTTTCTTTAGCACTTTGAATGTATCGTTTCATTTCTCCAGCGTTTCTGTCAGTTAGGCAGGGATGGCATCATTAATTCCAGTTTACAAATGAGGCTGGTGCAAATCAGGACAGGTAAATGACTTGCCTCAGTTTGCAAACCAGTGATTCAAAAACAAAAACAAGAACGGATCTTTAGATTCTAGCCTACTGCTATTTTCATTGTCTCATGCTGCCTCTTTGCTCTACTGTAAGATGTCTTTGTTCTAGGGATTCCGCTGAAACAAGTCTCTGGTTAGACTCTATATTAAAATGCAAAATACTTACACTAAATGACAACTGTTGGCTTAATTTAGCATGAGTTTTGTATGCCATGCTGCTACTATGATAAACAGAATGGATGGAATCCAGTGATACATTAATTGTCAGAAATATGTCAGAAGTATGTGAAGGGAGAAAAGCAAAGGCAAGAAGATATGTTTTGGGGCGTAGGATCATTCTGTACTACTCTTTGGCGTTCTGTTCATCATGTTCTCAGAGTAATTCTCGGGCCATTCATAGCCCATGGAGGGAGGACTCTTGGGAGGGAAAAATCTACATTTTGAACAATCTCCTAACCAGTGGCTGCAGCATCCCAAGATATACTCTAATTTTGCTTCATAATTCATACCCATTGTTTAATCAGCAGATGGACTGATTGCAAGAACTGTAGCCTTTCTAAAGAGCATCTTGAGTGTGTGTATTGTTCAGCAAGAATCTGTACTGAGCAGGTATTAAGCAGAGAGTCTGGAATTCTTTATGATGGTAATGATGCTTTACTCCAGAATTTTCCTTTAGTTGTGGATCTGCATAAACCTTGGTTTGATTGTGGTTTTCTATGTAATCTAGCAGCTGTTTTTCGTTATGTCATACCTGAATGTCTGCATCTGAATCAGGGTTGATGGAGTTGGGCTTTGTGTCAAGGAACTGATAATTTACAATGGTAGATGGCTTTGGATAGTATATACCACCTTGTATTTCCTAATTTGTAAATAATGCAGGAAATGTATTGAGGGAAGAGGATGGCATGGTATAGTGAAGCAACAGGGAAGGGAGAATTAAAAGTTTGAGTTCCTACTGCGCTGCTGACTTGCTTTCTGATCTAACAAGTTTCTAACTCCTCTGAGCCCCCATTTCCTCATTTGTCAAATGTAAAATAAAAACACTCTCTCAGGGTTGTCATGAGGATGTAATTAGAGGATATAGATAAGGACTTTACCCTTGTAAAGTGCTATTCAGATATTACTTGTTTAAATAAACAGTGATTACCACATGTCAGGTCATTGAACAGAAATTAGTTCAGGGGTGCCTGGGTGGCGCACTTGGTTAAACGTTGGACTCTTGATTTTGGCTCAGATCATGATCTCAGGGTCATGAGATCCAGCCCTGAGTTGGGCTCTGTGCTCAGGGCAGAGTCTGCTTGAGATTCACTTTCTCCTTCTGCCCCTCCCCTGTGCGCACATGTGCTCGCTCTCTCCCAAATAATCTTAAAAAAGAAAAAGAAATTATTTCAGTTTAGACTTCCTGTCAACACTGCAAAACAGGTATTATTGTCTCCATTTGACAGATAAGGAACTTGGGATATAGAGAGTCTGCAGAACTTGCTGAAGGACCTATGCTAATAAGTGATGGTTCCTCATTTAAGCTCCAGTTTATTTTTTGCTGTGCTGCCATGCTGTTAATAAGGGATCAGTAGTAGAGATTTGAACTTTAACAACAGTTTGCATTATGCTTCTAAGAAATGGAATGTTATGCTGGGAATCAGGAGATCCAGACAGTCACTATATTTTTGTATTATTTTTGGGTAAGTTATTTAAATATATTCTATTAAATACCTCTAAAACACTTGGCTATGTTTCTGCTAAGATTTATATGTAAAATGTCTTACTGTGATTTTAATCTGTATCAGAATAAATTTCCTTTGAAGTGATTAAAATATATTGTACAAATCCTATTTTAATATTTTCTTCTTTTTATTTTAGTCATTCTTACACTGGTCAAGATTACAGCACACAGAAGAATGCTGGGAAGATTTCTTTAGACCAGATTGATTCGGTAAGCATTGCATCCTTTTAATAAAACTTAGACCTTTGTCAATGAGGAAGCACAGATTTTTCTTCAGAGATTATTTTGGGGTGAGAAGATGGGAGAGATTGTCATTTCATTGCTTGCTAACCATTTTTAAAGGAGATCCTATGTGCTATACATATTTATTTATTTTTTTAGTCATAGGAAAACCAAACTTAATCAGAAAATTATTTGTATTCTGATAAACAGATTTTTTTTTTTTTTAAGAGGGGGAAGCATGGGAGGGGCAGAGGGAGAGGCAGAGAGAAAATCTGAAGCAGGCTCTCCAAGCCCAGTGTAGAGCTGATTGGGGGGCTTGATCTCACGACCCTGAGATCATGACCTGAGCTGAAACCAAGAGTCAGATGCTTAACTGACCGAGCCACACAGGTGCCCCTGATAAACAGAATTTAATCAGTTATTTCAAAGGGGAATTATTTTAATTGATGATAGCTAAATAGTGTTTGTGTGTTTATATTTAAATACTTTATACATTGAGGGGCACCTGGCTGGCTCAGTTGGAAGAGCATGTGACTCTTGATCTCAGGGTCATGAGTTTAAGCCCCACATGGGGTGCAGAGATTACTTAAATATATAAACTTTAAAATAAATTGATTGAATGAGTGAGTGACTGAATGAATGAATGAATGCCCACCTATATACCTACCCACCTACCTACCTACCTACCTTACACATTGAGAAAAGGAGAAATGGAAAATACTATGTGTATCAATTTGCTCGGACTGCCATAACAAAATACTACAGACTGATGCCTTCGAAAGCAGAAATTTATTTTCACACAGGTCTGGAGGCTAGTATTCTGACATGAAGGTGTTGGCACATCTGAGGCCTCTTTCCTTGGCTTTTAGATGGCCATCTTCTGTGTTCTCCCGTGGTCTTTCCAGTATGCTCGTGCATCCCTGGTGTCTCTTCCTCTTCCTAGGACACCAGTCACATTGGACTAGGGCCCCACCCCTATGACCTCATTTAACTTTAATTACCCCTTTAAAGACCCCACCTCCCAACTACAGTCACATTCTGAGGTCTTGGGGGTTAAGACTTCAACATATGAATTTTGGGAGATTATAGTTTATTTCATGACACTAAGTATAGGCTCTTTGCTTGTGTTGCCACTAGATTAATGGACAGCTCATTTCAACTTCGTTTTGTTGTTCTGTAGTAGAAGGAAAGAGTAGCATACTTTACTATAATTTATAGAGTTTCTCTTTAATGCATTGTAGAATTTCTGCTCTGTCCCAAAAAGGGAAACTACACCAGCCATAAATAATCTTTGTTTAGACAGTTACCAAATTATTTACAATAAATTAAAAATACACTGACATTTTAATGCTTAGAAACAAGAATAAGGTGAGTAGGGAGAGACCAGGAGTTTTTAGAGACCAGAATGAATAGGTTGTCTTCCTGTTTGGAAAAATTATAATCAAGTACTTGCAGTTAATATGCTTAGAAATAACAATAGGATTGCCCACTTTGTATAGTTGAATTGAATTTGTTCTTGAGGATGCCCCATCCTTTACTTTTCTCAAACAGTTATTATCTCTAATACTTTCTCCCTGCCATATGCTTTGTGTTTATATTATATGAATGGTTAGAAGTTAATTCTGTTCCTAATTCTATCAAGATGTTTTCCCATTCATAAGCAACTATAACTTCAGTGGATACTGTGGGAAGACATAGAAATATAATCATTAATTCATTTACTGAATATATATTGAACCCATCAATTATGTACCAGCCACTGTGCTGTGGATACAGAGGTGAATAAAACAGAAAATTCCTCTACCTTCATGGACCTTACTTGAGGGAGGTAGACAACATAGTAAATAATAAATAAGCAATGTAATGATAAATTATCTTAAGTTGCTATGATGATCCTATCTGTAGGTCTCTGTGTGAGACCCTGTGCTAAATTGATAAAGATACATCTTTATCTGACCTCTTCCTAACTGTAGTGCCTCATTCATTAGCATATCCCTTGATATCCTCAGTTTCTTCAAAAAAAATTTTTTTTTTTTTTTAAGATATTTCTTCTAACTGAAATCTGGCTCCCTCAGTGACACTGTTTCTCTTGAGGCCCTCTCAAGTAGAGGCTGTCCCCCTTCCCCCGTCCCTCCCCCATCTTAATTTGGTATGAGATGAATGTCTTCCTTGGTCCATATTACCATTTCCAAATCATTTCTCTGCATTCCTTTGGCAGAGCTCCAGCTCCTTTAAAGCCCTGTAATCCCATTATACCACCTGATAGTTATCCTTGTTGCCGGTGCCCCCACCTCCTGCCTTCATCCACTGGTGACTCTAGCACACTGACATGGTCTCCTGCACTAGCACTACTCTGTTACTGTTCCTGGCCTCTGCAGTATCCATGTTGGTAATTCATCCCTACCCTGGTCTTATAATTCCTTTGTCGGCTCAGTATCCACAACTATTTTTCTATCCCGTTGTTGCCAACCCTAGATCCTATGTTTTCCATTTCCATTATTTCGACTTCTTCTAAAGTCTCTTTTGAGTTTCTTCCTTGCTTCTCTATATATAGTCTGTTCACTATACAACAGCCAGAGTTCTCTTTGTTTATCAGATCATGTCAGTCTTCTGATCCATACCCTCTATTGAGTTTCCATCACATCTAGACTAAAACCCAAACTCACAACTAGGGCCTATAATGCCATGTGCACTCATGATTCTAACTTCTTCTCTGTTCTGGTCTGCTCACATATTCCAGCCACTTGGACCTTCTTGCTGTCTCTTGAGCACACCATGTTCATTGCCTCTCAAGGGCTTTGCTTTTGTTTCCTTTACCCGGAACAGTATTCCTGGATCTCATTTGACTAGGATCCTCCTTAAAAGATACATCTTCGTGCAATGCCAACACCTCAGAGAGGCTTTACTGGCTACCTAAATTAAAGTATTCCTCTCCTATTTATCCTTAATCCCATAACTCTTATTTATTTCCGGAGCTTTTGGAATTAGACGTTACCTTTATTTATGTCTGTGTTCATTGTATATCTTCTCCCATTAGAATGTAAGTTCTTTGTTCACTGCTAGTTTCCCAAAGCTGTACACAGAGTAGTGTTCAGTAGATATTTAGTGATTGAATGAGTAAAAAGTATTCAAGGAATTGTGCCAAAAGAAGCTGAAGTTGAACTGGGTCTTGACAAATGGCTTGGCTTTGACTAGATGGCATGGGGAATAGGAGGGGTTGTATCCCAGGCAGGGTCGATGGAGTGGCAAAAGTGAGAAGGTATAAAGCATGACTGTGTGATCATGGAATAATCCAGTTGGCTGGAGCAAAGGGTTCATATTGGTATAATAGCATACTGGGCTTTTTTACCCCTCCCTGTCACAGTGCTTCCATGGCACTTGATTTATGCCTTTGTTAAAGCTCCCATTATAACTGATTTATGTGAGTTAACTTGTATAGTAGGGACTGTTTCCTTTTATTTCACTTAAGTGACTTAAAGGGGAAAATTACATGTTATTCATCTTCTTATTTCCCAAACCACCCAATACCTGTTTGTTCTGTTACATATAGTTGAAAAGTAGTTAGTTACAGACATTGACAGAAACTTGCATGTTCCTACTAAGGATATTAAATTTCATTGGTGTTTTTGGATTGGAACAAAGTTTAAGAAAAATAATTCACCGTAATAGTATGAAGGAACAAGAAGGAAGGCATGAAAACAGTAGTCCTGGCAAGGCAGGATAGAGGCCTGACTTGGAGATGGAAGAATTTCGAAGGTTGGAGATGGAAGAATTTCGAAGTTGTTATATGAGAGGTTAAAGAAACTGGATGTCCTCTACAGGGGGCAGCAAAGGCAAGCAAAATGAGCCCTGTTCCCGCTTTGGCAAAGCTGAACTTGCCAAGGGATACTTGAGGGGGTGAGAATTTAAGTCTTGGGAGAAAGATACTGAGGAAGTGAGGAGAATGCAGCTGAAACCGTAAATGAAAAAGTTTTTCTTTTTACTATTGATTTCTTTAACACATTTATTTGAACTCACCTTTTGAGAACCATTTCTCTTATTTTTGTGTTCTACTTTGTATTTAGATTATTCTAAAAGTTCATCTGTGATTCAGCAATTGTATTTTTGCACATTTATCCCATGGAAATGAAAATTTCATATTCACACAAAAACCTGTACATTCATTTATTTGGAATAGCCCCGAGCTCAAAGCAAACCAGCTCCTTTTTTTTTTTTTTTTTTTAAGATTTTATTTATTTATTTGACAGCAAGAGAGGGAACACAAGCAGAGGAGTGGCAGAGGGAGAAGCAGGCTTCCCACTGAGCAAGGAGCCCGATGCAGGGCTCGATCCCAGGACCCTGGGATCATGACCTGAGCCGAAGGCAGACGCTTAATGACTGACCACCCAGGCGCCCCTACCCAGCTCCTTTAACAAGTGAATAGCTAAGCAAATTGTGGTACATCCCTACCATGGAATATTATTCAGCAATAAAAAAGGAATGAATGATTGATACCTGCAACCACTTAGATGAATTTTATGGGAATTATGCTGAGTAAAAAAGCCAATCTTAAAACATTATATACTAGGGCACCTGGGTGGCTCAGTCGGTTAAGTGACTGCCTTCGACTCAGGTCATGATCCCAGGGTCCTGGGATCGAGTCCCACATCGGGCTCCCTGCTCAGCGGGGAGCCTGCTTCTCCCTCTCCCTCTGCCTGCCACTCCCCCTGCTTGTGCTCTCTATCTCTCTACAAATAAATAAATAAAATCTTTAAAAAAACAAAACAAAACAAAAAAACATTACAATTCAATTTATACTAACACTCTTGAACTGACAAAATTATAGAGATGAAGAACAGATTAGTGGTTGCCAGGTGTTAGAGAATAGTGGGGGGTAAGGTGCTCTAAGACTAGTGGATTGTATCAATGTCAGTTTCTTGGTTGTGATAATATTTTTACAAGGTATTACCTCTGGGGGAACCTGGGTGCATGATATCCCTTTGTATTATTTTCTTACAACTGCATGTGAATCTATAGTTAAATCAAAAGAAAAAGTTTAATTAAAATTTAAAAATAAATAGGTGAAATACATTTTAGTAATATATTTTATTCAACCCAGTATATCCAAAATACTATCATCTCAACGTGTAATCAGTATAAACATATTAAGAGAACAATTTGTAATTATAGTAGGTAATGCCTCCTTATAGATTTTGTTTGTATTCTAGTAAGACTGAATTTACAACTTGCATATTAGATTGGATTTGCAACAGATAATGTGAGCGACCTGGTAAATCTTCCACATAACAAAAAACTCTTTTCTCTTGTAGCTTTCTACCAAATCCTTCCCACCTTGCATGCGTCAGTTACATAAAGCCTTGCGGGAAAATCACCATCTTCGTCATGGAGGCCGGATGCAGTATGGCCTCTTCCTGAAGGGCATTGGTTTAACATTGGAACAGGCATTGCAGTTCTGGAAGCAGGAATTTATCAAAGGAAAGATGGATCCAGACAAGGTAATTTTGAAAAATCAGAGCAGTAACTGAAATTTTAATTTGGTTTGGAAACTAAAGGTCTCTTGGTCTATTTTTAAAATATACCTCTGAAATGTAGTTGAAAATTCTAAAAAATAAATGTGTCTACAATTTCATTCAGGTAAAAAGAAACTCATGTATTAATCTAATAGATGCTAAACAGAAGATTGAGAAAGTGTAATTCGAAGGGTAAGATTGAACCAGCAATGTAAGATGTTGAGTAATACTTTGTAGTTATACTGCCAGGTGTCATTATAGGACTGAAATTGTGTTCTGAGTTTTATTTCTGTAGGAATGTAATATGTGTAGAGATAACATACATACATATATAATGTTATTTTCAGGACTAGGAGATATTGAAAACAAAACAATTTTGGATGTTTTGTATTGTGTTATGCAGATTCTGTCATTGAGCATTTTTAGGCAGACCATTTATCACTAGAAACCCGAGAGCTGTTTTTCCGTCTATTCATAGTACTCAGATTCCCACTCCCTATTCCTTATTTCTCTGTAGTGGTACTAGCTATTAACATTTTATTTTGGAAATATGGTTTTTTGTCCCTTCTGTGCCGTGAATCAAGTTTTTTACTGCTTATTTCTTGGTTTGCTTCTTCCTAGAAAAGATAAATTATAGAAAAAAGAATATTTACCAACTAAATTTTATAGTGACACTTTATTATGTCTTCTTTAGTTTGCTAGAGCTCCTATAACAAAATACCACAGACTGAGCACCTTAAACAACAGGAACTTATTTTTTCACAGTTCTGAAACCTGAAGTCTCAGATCAAGGTGTTGGCAGATTTGGTTTCTCCTGAAGCCTCTTTGCTTGGCTTCCAGATAGCTCCCTTCTCTCTCTGTTCTCATGTGGCCCTTTCTCTGTGTGTTCACTTCTCTGATATTTCTTCCTCTTCTTATGAGGACACCAGTCATACTGGGTTAGAGTACCACCCTTATGACTTTATGTAACCTTAATTACCTCCTTATTTTTATTTTTTTAAAGTTTTTATTTAAATTTCAGTTAACATACAGTGTAATATTTGTCTCAGGTGTACAATATAGTGACTCAACACTTTATACATCACCTTGTGCTCATCACAAGTGCACTCCTTCATTCCCATCTCCTATTTCACCCATCCCCCCACCCACTCCCGCTCTGGTAGCCATCAGTTTGTTCCCTGTAGTTAAGAGTCTGCTTTTTGGTTTGCCTCTCTCTCTTCATTACCTTTTCAAATGCCATGTCTCCAAAGATAGTCACATTGGTTGTTAGGGCTTCAACACATGAATCTTAGGAGGATACAGTTCAGTTTATAACACATCGCTAGTTTTATATTTTTTTAAAAGTTCAGATTCTTTTATAATATATTACAAAAAGCTCATAATTTTTATAGATTTGTTTGTTAAATTGTCTTTATTGATAATTATCCATAGAATCTTATATTTATCATTTGATAATTTTCTTTAAACACAATTTTGGATAATATTCCTTAGACCTCTATTATATTTCTTTTCTTTTAAAGGTAACATATTTTGATTACAAAAAATGTGAAAAATACAGAAAATTTTACTTGCCGTTTCCCCATTCAGAAATAATGACTTGTCACACTTTAGCCTTTCTCTCTAGTGTAGATAGCTAGCTAGATCATTGTGGGGTTTTCCCCCCATTTTAAAAGTTAGCATTTTATTATGTTAATTTCTGCAGATTATAGAGTAATTTTTTGAAAATATCATCTGGATTAGTTGCATGACAACATATCCTTTGAAAGTTATAATTTGTTTAATCATTCCCCTGTTACTGAGCATTTCATTGTGTCTGTTTGACTCTGTCATAAATGTTATCGCAACCAATATCCTGAGCACGTAAATCTTTGATTATAGTTCTGATTATATCCTCTGTATATATTCACCAGGGAGTAAATTTACCTGGTGAAAACCTATACACAGCTTTAAAGTTTTGATGTATGTTATATGAAGGGACTGTTTGAAAAGGTTTTAAATTAGACTGTCATCAAGCTTTATGACAATCTTGCTCTGTCACCGGCATCATTACATATTATTACTTTAAAATATTTTTTGATTTTTTTTAGTAGGAATTTGGTGTACTAAGTAGGCAGATGTATTAGGGTTCTCCAGAGAAACAGAATCAAGAGAGGGAGAGAGGGAGGGAAGGAGGAAAAGATATTTATTATATCTAATGGCTCATGTGATTTGGGAAGCTGACAAGTCTCCAGATCTGTGGTCAGTCTCCTGGAGACAACGGTAGAGCTGATAGTATAGTTGCAGTTGGAAGACTGGCAGGCTGGAGACACAGGCAGAACCAATGTTTTAGTTTGAGTCTGAAGGCAGGAAAAACCCATGTCCCAGCTCAAAATAGTCAGGTGAGAGGAAATTCTGTCTTACTCACAGGAGGGTCTGTCAGCCTTTTTGTTTTATTCAGGCCTTCAAAGGATTGGATGAGGACCACTGACCTTGGGGAGGGCAATCTGCTTTACTCAGTGTACCAGTTCAGATGTTAATCTAATCTGGAAACAGCCTCACAGACACACCCAGGATAATGTTTGACCAAATGTCTGGGCACCCTGTGGCCCAATCAAATTGATACATAAAATTACTGTCACAGTAGTTAAATGTTTATGAGCTGTGGAGAAAGTTAGGCCATGGTTTTGGAGTGGAAAGAGAAGTTCAGCTAGCATTTTAGCTTGGTTTGTGCTGTAAACTAAGAGGGGAAGAGGAAAGTGAGAGAAGGGGAAGCTTACTCTTGAGTGCTAGGCGCTTGTCTTGTGCACCTGTTCACTGACCACCTTCTTTTATGTATATCTGGGATGGCCTATGTATCAGTGTCCTAAGTATTTGTTTTCAAACCTGTGTGTTTGAAAAAATTTTAAATGGGCTTTTTATTTTGCAATATAAAAGTTTCCTCAAAAATTAGCACAAAAGAAAATCAATAAATAATTTTTACCTTTCTGTATAAAATATTGCAGTCTATACTTTCATTAGCTTATTATTGATTACTGCAAATATATTATTTTGACTGAAGATTTTAAGTTACACTTAATAATTTACTGTGTCTGTCTTGTGTTCTGTTAGAGTCTGTATTTGTGATTTTTAAAAAGATTTTATTAATTTGAGAGAGTGAGCAAGTGAGCAAGAGAGAGAGCACGAGCAGGGGGAGAGAGGGAGAAGCAGACTCCCCACTGAGCAGGGAGCCTGATGCGGGGCTTGATGCAGGGCTCCATGGGGTTCGATCCTAGGACTCTGAGATCATGACCTGCGCCAGAGGTAGATGCTTAACCGACTGAGGCATCTAGGCGCCTCTAGAGTCTGTATTTGTAAATAAATGTTCATGTTCTTCTCAATTATATCTTCTCTTACATATTTTTGCAAGGAAATGTCATTTAGTATCTCTTAGTTTATTAAAATATTGTTTTCAGTTTAATTACTATACCTATTTATGAAGTGACACATACAATTATTAAAAATACTCCTTTTAAGAAGTGTAGAAAATTCATGGCTTAAAATACTGTTTACAGAGAATGAATTTGAACGAAGTATGGTAGGCATTTTTTGTAGTGCTCCAATGAACGATTTTGGTGTTAAAACCCAGGAGCGATTTGGAACAATCACGTCTGTTGAATAGCTTATTTCCTGACAGTGCAAGAAATATGTTGTGATGATATAGTCCGTTTCAACGGAAATTCTTCTGTACTGTTGCTTTCCAAAGGACCAGATGTCTGATTTCTTTCTCTTTATGCATATGTCCTCATAGTACCTTATTTGAGATACGTTGCTTTGGGCATCTGAACAAAAATTATGGGTACTTAGCCATTACTTTTGTGGCAACTGAGAAACAAGTAGTACCTCCAGCACTTTGGAGCTGCAACATTGTTGTACTGCGTAGACCTATGTATTGCTTCTCCCAACTCCTTTCTAAAAATTAAGTTGTTCTGTTCCTAGTCAGTTGACTGCCTAATTAGTGTCTATTTCTTTCTCTCATCTTCCCTTGCTTGTGTTTGTTGCAGACATTTATTTAGTTGTTGTTGTTGTTGAATACTATGAATACTTTTCTATCTAAAGTTATACTTCATATTGGAGGAGAATTTGACAGTAAAATGGCCTAAAACTGTATGTAGTAGTTTTTGTAACTGTCATCGAGAGTATAAATATTAAAGTAGCATGTCCCTAGATATCTTGTATTAAGGTTTAGCAATTTTTGTATTACAGTGTACAATTCTTGTTTTCTCATGAACATTTTTTAATAGTAGTAAGGTGATTGTAATGTGCAACTTAAGGTTCTGATGCTATTTTTTAGTTATTTTTTATTAGGAATTCAATGTATTAAGTCAGTGCCTCTGTGTATGTAAAAAGTAGCCATCTGTCTGTAAAATGTTTATTCAGAGGTGTTAGTTTGGATTGGTTATTTCCCTCTTCTTTTAAAACTTTTTTCAGACTCGCACACACTCCCCAGTAGATGGTGTTAATAATGCAGAGGTGCCACCTAGTATAGCTACCAGTTACTTGCTACTACCAGATAGTACTCTCATAATATGGGGCCCTTAGCACTGCCTCATATTTATTGGTTATTTGTTCATTTATAATCTATATCCTACAGTTAGAACAAAGACTATAAAAAAGCAGGTATCTTGTCTGTTTTGTTGTTGCATGTCCAAGCACCTAGAACAGTGCCTGACTTATAGTAGGCACCCAGTAAATGTTTATGGAATGAACTGAAGAATAAGTCTCCATACAAATAAATACCCGGAAGACTAGAAAATTTCATCTGTTTTCCCCAGATTTCTTCACATAACTCAGAGCACAGTACTATACGATTATTTGTTAATATGCTGTTATTCTATTTATAGTGAACTTGAAGCTGAATTAAACCAAGAATTCTAATGGAACCTGAAATTTGCAATAGAAACTATTTATTTTATGAATTAGATTTCTCATCAGGGGCTTGCCTAAGTGGCCCATGGTATAAAAACAGTTAAGAACCCTTAAAGGTTATCATAGCAGAAGATAGGGCTTCTAGTTTATTGTCTTATACTTGTTTTTTTATTCAGTAATTACAATTTCCATTTTTTCCTGCTATATTAAAATAGAATACCAATAGTGATCTATCTTCATTGAACTTTGTACATACCATCTTTAGAACTGTTATCAAATTGTAATATCTTTGTTTGCGTGTGTGTCTTATGACTAGATTTTGAGCTACTTGAATGCAGGGACTGACTTTTCCACTTTGGGTCTCAGGGACTTAGCACAAGACCTGACAACTGTTAGATGTTTGGTGAATACATGGTCAGTTCTGCCAAAGCTTTGAAAAGTGGCTTTCAGTATAATAAATTTTTTTGTTTCTTTTTAGATAGAGGTATATTTCTAACAAGTTATGAAACATTAACAGTTATTTTAGTAGCTAACCAAATTTGTTGTCTTAACATGTATTTTTCTAAATCAAAATTATGGGTTGGAAGAATAATATAACTATAAAGGAAGTAGTAATCAGTTATCATCACTGTTATTTAATTTCCAGAAATATAGTTTCAGTTACAGATTTTTTTAAAAAAGTTTTTATTTATATATTTTGACAGAGACACAGCAAGAGAGGGAACACAAGCAGGGGGAGAGGGAGAGGGAGAAGCAGGCTCCCCGCTGAGCAGGGAGCCCGACGCAGGGCTCGATTCCAGGACCCTGGGATCATGACCTGAGCCGAAGGCAGATGCTTAACGACTGAGCCACCCAGGTGCCCCCAGTTACAGATATTTAAATAATATAGTAGTCAAACTCTGATTCTCATTAAAAGTACAAAGAAATATGCATGTGTGTGTATATATACATACATACTTATTCCATTTACTTTGCATTCATTGACTATTCAACAGATTTTTATTGAGTCACCATGGCAAGTGTTGTTCTGGAGATACTGCAATAAAAGACACAAGCCTTACTAAGATTTTACAGACTCCAAATACACAAATTCAGTATGATAATTGCTGTGGTAGAGATGGTCATAGGATTCTGTAGTAGAACAGAGGAGGGGGCTGACAGAAAGAATAGTTACTGAAGAGTTGCCCGCGCTCTTTCTGCGCTCAGCCAGTGGCCCGCGGGCTGAGGGTCATGGGCGGCCTCTTGGGGCACGCGGGGCTGCTGAGTGGCCTGTGGGCCCCGGGCCTGAGCCTGCTCTCACGCCCCAGCTCGGGAGGGTCCTCCTGGACCTGGGAGCGGACCCTGGTTGTGGTGAAGCCAGATGGGGTGCAGCGACGGCTTGTTGGGGATGTGATCCAGCGCTTTGAGAGGAGGGGCTTCAAGCTGGTGGGGATGAAGATGCTGCAGGCGCCACAGAGAGCCCTTGCTGAGCACTATCATGACCTGCAGAGGAAGCCCTTCTACCCAGCCCTCATCAGCTACATGACCTCTGGCCCCGTGGTGGCCATGGTCTGGGAAGACCTCAACGTGGTCTGCTCCTCAAGGGCCATGGTAGGACACACCAACTCAGCTGAGTCTGCCGCTGGAACTATCAGGGGGGGCTTCAGCTCCACATCAGCAGGAACATCATCCATGCCAGCGACTCTGTGGAGGGGGCCCAGAGGGAGATCCAGCTATGTTTTCAGAGCAGTGAGCTGGTGGACTGGGCAGATGAAGGCCACCAGAGAAGCATCTACCCACCCTGAGCACTCAGGCTGCCCTCAGCCACCCCAGCAGCCACCCAGGATCAACTACCTCTGTCGTCCAGAACTTGAGCCCACACCCATGGTCTGCCCTTCTGTCCCAGATGACCTCCCTGTCTACCTTCTGCCCCACCCCAGCCCAGAGGGGTTGAACAACCAACTTTATGTGCCTTTTAGTATCCTAAGCCAGTAAGAAATCGGACCAAATCTGTTCTGTACCAAAGTGCCAGACAACCTTTGGGGCATCTCCAAAAGTGTGTAGTGTAACCTCCCTTCCCCCCCAAAGGGGGGTGGGACATTAAAATTCGCTGTGTTGTGTAGGGGCGTGGGTCGTTTATTACAGTTTCTGCTATCTCTGAGGTAGGGCTTTATGCAAAGTTGTAAGAGTTTGAGAGTAGAAATAAAGCTTACTCTCTCTCTCTCTTTCACTAACACACACACACACACACACACACACACACAGAATAGTTGCTGAATGTGTCACTGAGTGGGGATGTCACATTTGGCAGGTAAAGTTAGCAAGAAGGGAGTTCCATGTTGGGGGGACTGCATTTCAAGGGACCATTAGATAAAAGACTGTGGCCTCTCCTATAGGTGGTGGAAACCTGAACTGTAGAAGTATAATTGTAACTCGAGATAAGTCTGTAAATACAGGCTTTTATTTTAACATAATTACTAAAGATAGATGGATTAGTAGGCCAGTAGGAAGTGGTCTTGCTAGATGGGTAACTGCTAACTGGGATCAGGTCATATGTGTAAGGCCAATTGATGATTGTAGTTTAGTTAGATATATATAATTTCATAACTTTGAATAATTTACTCAAATTGTACAATGAATCTGAGATGTTATGAAGATTTACTGAGAAAGAGAAAATAGTATGAACAAAGTTTCCACTTGCATTTCCATTTGGTTCAAATTAATTTGGCTTCTTTAAATATGGATATCTGATTATATGGGCCAACATTAATTTTTTAAAAATACTTTTGCTTTAGGATTTTCATCTGCTTTGGTAATAAGGTGAGTTGAGTGATAGAAGTAAGTAGAAAACAGTTGCAAAACATTGTGGTGAGAAGGAAAGTATTGCTGAAGGAAGTTACTAGAGTGGATTGTGTTAGAGATGGTTTCTTGAACATCAGTCCTGAATTAGGATTTGAAGCAAGTGAACGACATGTATGAATACAGAGGTAGGGAAGGAAAAGAATGTACAATGAACAAGAAATGAGAGAAAGGTAGGCAAAGCATTGTTCTTCCTCCTGTTACTTGTTTTTCTTTCATTATTTGATAATTATATTATTCCATTATTTAGTATTTATTCACTGAGGGCTTTTTTAATTTTGTTTTTTGGGGTTTTTTTGGTCAGCTAATTTAGGAGTTGTTGAGATTTTTGGCTGTTGTCATTTTTAAATTGTTGCTTTCAGGCTTCTTTATGGAGACTTTTTGTCAGTATATTTGAATATCATTTTTATTTGGGTGCCTATTGTACTAGTGGATAAGGGATTTTTGTATTAAAACATCAACCATTTCCAAGAGAATATTCTGTTGTTAATGAAAGATCGTGTGAACTAATTGCTTTAGGGTATACCTGACTCCCAAAATACTCGTTTCATAAGGTAGGGTTTTTATTCTTGGATTTAGTTGTATTGAGTATGAATATTTATGATGTATTAAAAATTTTAAAATAAAGCCTTTTTATGAGTATAGTTGATACATAATGTTAACTTAGTTTCAGGTATACAGCATAGAGGTTCAACAACCCTGCACTTTGCTGTGCTCACCACAAGTGTAGTTACCATCTGTTACCATGCAACACTATTACAGTATACTGACTATATTCCTTATGCTATACCTTTATTCCCATGATTTATGCATTTCATAACTGGAAACCTGTATTTCCCACTCCCATTCACCCATTTTACCCATTCACTGACTGCCCTGTCTTCTGGCAAGCACCAATTTGTTTTCTGTATTTATAGGTCTGAGTCTGCTTTGTTTGTTTTATTTGTTTTGTTTTTAGATTCCACATAAAAGTCCAGTCATATGGAATTTGTCTTTCTTTGTCTGATTTATTTCACTTAGCATATAACCTCTGGGTCCATCCATGCTGTTGCAGATGGCAAGATCTCATCCTTTATTATGGCTGAGTAATATTCCATTGTATAAATATACACTTCTTTATTCATTTACTGATGGACACTTGGGCTGCTTCCATATCTTGGCCATTTTTATTTTATTTTATTTTATTTTATTTTATTTTTTTTATTTTTTTTATTTTTTTATTTTTTTATTTTTTTTATTTTATTTTTTTATTTTTTTATTTTATTTTATTTTACTTTATTTTATTTTTTTATTTTATTTTTTTATTTTATTTTATTTTATTATTTTATTTTATTTTATTTTATTTTATGAGAGAAAGAAAGAGCAAGCATGGGGGGCGGGCAGAGAGAGATGGAGAGCGAGAGAATCCCAAGCAGACTCCCTGCCAAGTGTGGAGCCCAATGTGGGGCTCAGTCCCACAACCCCGAGATCATGACCTGAGCTGAAATCAAGAGTCAGACGTTCAACTGACTGAGTCATCTAGGTGCCCCAATCTTAGCTATTTTAAATAATACTTCAATAAACAAAGGGATTCATACATTTTTTTTTTGAATTAGTGTTTGCGTTTTCTTTGGATAAATACCCAGTAGTGGAATAACTGGTTCGTATGCTAATTCTATTTTTAATTTTTTGAGGAACCTTCATACTATATTCCACAGTGGCTGCACCAATTTACATTTCCGCCAACAGTGCATGAGGGATCCTTTTTCTTCACATTTTCGCTAACACTTGTTATTTCCTGTCTTTTTTATACTAGCTGTTTTTACAGGTATGAGGTGTTTTTCATTTGCATTTTTCTGATGATTAGTGATGTTGAACATCGTTTCATGTGTCTGTTGGCCATCAGAATAGAAAAATGTCAATTAAGGTTCTCTGCCCTATTTTTAATCAGATTACTTGTTTTTGGGGGTGTTGAGTTATATAAGTTCTTTATGTATTTTGGATATTAACCCCTTATTGGATATATCATTTGCAGATATCTTCTCCCATTCATTAGGTTGACTTTTTGTTTTGCTGATGGTTTCCTTTGCTGTGCAAAAGCTTTTATTTTAATGTAGTTCCAGTAGTTTATATTTGCTTTTGTTTCCCTTGCTTTAGGGGACATGTAGAAATTGCCAAGGCCAATGTCAAAAAAAAATTCCTGCTCATATCCTCTTCTAGGATTTTTATGGTTTTAGGTCTGACATTTAGGTCTTTAATCCATTTTGAGTTTATTTTTGTGTATGGTGTAAGAAAGTGGTTCAGTTTCATTCTTTTGCATGTAGCTGTCCAGTTTTCCCCACACCTTTTATTGCAGAGACTTTTTCCCCATTGTATATTCTTGCCTCCTTTGTCTTAGATTAGTTGACCATATAAACATGGGTTTATTTCTGGGCTCTATTCTGTTCCACTGATCTGTGTATCTGTTTTTGTGCCAGTGCCATATTGTTTTGATTACTGTAGCTTTGTAGTATATCTTAAACATCTGAAATGGCAATACATCCATTTTTGTTTTTCTCAAGATCACTTTGGTGGCTTGAGGTCTTTTGTGGTTCCATACAAATTTTAGGATTATTTGTTCCAGTTCTGTGAAAAAAACTGTTGGTATTTTGATAGGGATTTCATTGAATCTGTAGGTTGTTTTGGGTAGTATGCATATTTTAACAATATTAATTCTTCAAATTCATGAGCATGGAATATCTTTCCATTTGATTGTGTCATTTTCAATTTCTTTCATCATTGTTTTATAGTTTTCAGAGTACAGGTCTTTCACCACCTTGGTTGTATTTATTCCTCGGTATTTTATTCTGTTTGGTGCAATTGTAAATGGGATTGTTTTCTTAATTTCTTTTTTTGCTGTTTGGTTATTAGTGTGTAGAAATGCAACTGGTTTCTGTGTATTAATTTTGTATCCTGCAACTTTACTGAATTCAGTTATTTCCTCTAGTGGTTTTTTGGTGGTGTGTTTAGGGTTTTCTATGAATAGTATCACCTGCAAATAGTGAGTTTCATTTCTTCCTTAACCATATAGACGCCTTTTTTCTTTTTTCTTGTCTGATTGCTGTGGCTGCAGCTTCCAGTACTATGTTGTCTTGTTTCTGATCCTAGAGGAAAAGCTCTCAGTTTTTCACCATTAAGTATGATGTTAGCTGTGTGTTTTTCATATATGGCCTTTATTATGTTGAGGTTTTTCCCTCTAAACCCACTTTGTTGAGAGGTTTTTTTTTTTTTAAATCATGAATGGATGGTGAATTTAGTCAAATGCTTTTTCTGTATTTATTGAGATGATCACATAATTTTTATTTTTCATTAATGAGGTGTATCACATTGTTTGATTTGCGAATGTTGAGCCTTTTTTGCATCACCCATGTAAATCCCACTTGATCGTAGTGAATGCTCATTTTAATGTATTGTTAAATGCAGCTTGCTAATATTTTGAGGATATTTGCATCTGTGTTTATCAGAGATATTGGCCTGTAGGTTTCTTTTCTGTATCAGGGCAATGCTGGCCTTTCCTTCCTCTTCTTTTTTTTGGATTAGTTCGAGAGTAGGTATTAACTCTTCTTTAAATGTTTGATAGAATTCATCTTTGAATTCATCTCATTCTGGACTTCTAGTTTTTGGTAGTTTTTTGAGTATTGATTCAATTTCCTTACTAGTAATTAGTCTATTCATGTTTTTTATTTCTTTCTGTTTCAGTTTTGGAAAAATGTATGTTTGTAGGAATTTATTTCTTCTAGGTTGTCCAGTTTTTTTGGCATATAATTTTTTATAATAGTCTCTTATAATCCTTTGTATTTCTGTGCTGTTGGTTGTTATTTCTCCTCTTTTATTTGTGATCGTATTTACTTGGGTCCTCTCTATCTCTTTCCCTCCCTCTGGTCCTCCTGCCCTCTTTCCCTCCTCCCCCCCCTTTTTTTGGATAAGTCTGGCTCAAGGTTTATCAATTTTGTTTTTCTTTTCAAAGAATCAACTCTTGGTTTCATTGGTCTTTTCTGTGTTTTTTTTTTTTTTAAGTCTCTCTGCCATTTATTTGTGCTCAGATCTTTATTATTTCCTTCCTTCTAATCTTGGACTTTGTTCTTTTTTTAGTTCCTTTAGGCATAAAGTTAGATTGTTTATTTGAGCTTTTCTTGTTTCTTGAGGTAGGCTTGTATAGTTATGTATTTTCCTCTTAGAACTGCTTTAGCTGCATCCCAAAGATTTTGGACCATTGTGTTTTATTTTCATTTGTCTTCGTGTATTTTTTTTTTTCTACATTGATTTCTTTGTTGACCTAGTGGTTGTTTAGTATCATGTTTAGCTCCACATGTTTGTGTTTTTTCCCGTTTTTTCTTGTGATTGATTTCTATTGTCATACTGTGGTTGTTGTTGGAAAAGATGCATGATATGATTTCAGTCTTCTTAAATTAATTATTGAGATTTGTTATATGGCCTAATGTGTGATCTATCCTGGAGAATGTTCCATATGCTTCCTTATTGATTTTCTGCTTGAATGATTTATCCATTGATATAAATGGGGTTTTAAAGTCCCCTCTATTATTGTATTTCTGTCAGTTACTCTCTTTATTTCTGTCAATATTTGCTTTGTGTATTTAGGTGTTCCAATATTGGGTGCATAGATATTTACAACTGTTTTATCGTCTTGTTGGATTGATCCCTTTATCATTATGTAAGGCCCCTCTTTATCTCTTGCTACAGTCTTTGTTTTAAAGCCTATTTTGTCTGATAGAAGTAATGCTACCCTGACTTTTTTTTTCTCTTTCATGGACATCTTGTTTGAAACTCTGGTTCCTGAACTTGAGTGTCTATTTTTTCCCCTAGTTTAGGGATGTTTTCAGCTATTATTTTTTCATATAAGTTTTCTGCCCCTTTCTGTTTCCTCCATCTTGGACCCTTACCCTTATTATGTGAATGGTTGCTTGATTTTGTCCAAGATATGCCTTAACCAATCCTCATTTTTTTAAATTATTTTTTTTCTCTTTGCTCTTCAGTCTAGGTACTTTCTAATTGCCTTGTCTTCCAAGTCACTGATCCATTCTTCTTCATCCAGTAATTTACTCTTGCCTCCCTCTAATGTATTTTTTGTTTCAGTCATTGTATTCTTCAGCCTGATTGGTTCTTTTTTATATTTTCTATCTCTTTGTTGAAGGTCTCACAGAGTTCTTCCACACTCCTCTCCATCCCAGTGAGCATCTTTATGATCATTACTTTAAGCTATTTATCAGGCATATTCTGTTTCTTTTGAGATTTTGTTTTGTGCTTTTTGGGGAGCATATTCCTCTGTCTCCCCCTTTTGCTTTACTTTCTATGTTTGTTTCTGTGATTTAGGTAGAACAGTTACTTCTCCTAAACTTGAAGAAATGATTTTGTGTATGGTTGTTCTCTGTGTAGCCCATGTGTACCTCATGATTTTGGCTGGCTGGCTGGTTGGAGCTGTGGCTGGTATGGGCTAGGGGTCATGGGGCCATGCTGGTGAGAGTGCTGGAGCTGAAGTGGATCTAGGCTGTGGTGGTCCTAAGGCTCTATGTGCAATGGATGCCCTGGCAGGACAGCTGAAGTTGAAGTGGGTGCAGGCTAAGGGGTTCCTGGGGCTCTTTGTGCAGGGGGCACCCTGGCAGGAATGTTGAAGCTGAAGGGCATGCAAGCTGGGGATCCTGGGGCTCTCTGTATAGAAGGCGCCCTGGTAGGACAGCTAAAGCTGAAGTGGGTGTGGGCCAGTGTGGTCCTTGGGCTCTCCATGCAGAGGGTGCCCTGGCAGGATAACTGAAGCTGAAGTGGGTGTAAGTCGAGGTGTCTCAAGGTGCTCAGCACAGGGGGCACCCCAGCAGGGTAGCTGGAGCCAAGGCTGGTATGGGTTAGGTGTCTTTTTTTTTAAATAGAAGTTTTTTTTTGTTGTTGTTGTTGTTTTTAAGTAATCTCTATATCCACCATGGGGCTCAGACTCTCAACCCCGAGATCAAGAGTCACTTGCTCCACTGACTGAGCCGGCCTGGGGCCCTTGGGTTGGATGTTCTGGGCCTTCTGCACAGGTGCGCTTTGTCAGGGTGGCTAGAACTGAAGCAGGTGTTGGCTGGGAGGTCCTAGAGTGCTCTCCACTGGGTGTACCCTTGCAAGCTGTCTGAAGCTGATGCGATATGAGCCTGGTGTGTTCAGGGGTATCCCCGTGTGCACTGACCTGGGCCATCTTGGTCGAATGGCTCCTGCTGGTGTGGGCTCAGGACTCAGTGAGGTGGCAGGTCATTTAGGGCGCATGGACTCTGCCCCCTTTCACATTATCGAAATGAAGGGGGAGCATAAACCAAGGCTTTTGCCAGCCCCTCTAACCTGGAGAGAGTTCTAACTGCTGTTTGAGTTCCAGGGCTGGCTTTTTTGTATGCTAGTTGCCCTTAGAAACCACGGCTTTTCTTCTTTGCCCTTTTTTTCCTTGCCCCAGTGCCTCTGGGGCTGCTGTGGGCTAGGGCCCTGGTGCTGGATGAGTTGGCAAGCCAGCTGTGGTGACTGGATCGTGCTCCATTGTGCCCTCTCAAGGTGAGGGGAAGTGTAAATTGTGGTGTTCACCAGTCCCTTAGATCCAGAGAGAGTTCCAGCAGCACCCCTGCCCTTTGGCAGAGTTCTAGGGATGACTCTTTTATATGCTGGTTGCTCTTTTAAACCAGGGCTTTTTTTTCCTGTGTCCCAGGGGAGATGGATCCGCTCCTGGTCTCTCAGTACTATCCCTCCCCACTGCAGCATTCAGGTTGGAGATTCCCTTCATTACCATAGATATCTCTTGCCACTCTCTCTTTTGTCGGGCAGAAGCTGTTCAGTCAGCCCTCGGTTCTTCTTCAGGAGGTAATATTCTATGAAGAACTGTGGATTTGGTGTGTCCACGGAGGAATGAGTGTAGGTTCTTCCTGTGTCACTATCTTGGACCAGAACTTCAAAAACAAAGCCTTTTCAGTTACCCTTGTTGTTGGGGGGTGAGGACATTTTAAAATTGCATTTAGGTTGTCAAATTGGATTCTTGGGATTTGTGAATGATTCTCCAAGAGGTATTTGAAGTTTTAAATGTCTTATTTCTTAAGTAAGTTCTTAGATTCCTAAAATAAATGCACCTATGCTTTAGGAAGTAAAATAGATTTAATTAATTATAGTACAGTTTTATGCAAGTTTTTCTTAGTTGTAATTTTAATTTACATGCCAGTCTACCTGAGAAAAAGCCTCACCCTGTGTGTAAGAGATAAAATTAATCAAACCTCTATTTAAAGCCTGAAAAAAACATATCCCTAAAACACTTTTTCACTTGGAACTTGAATATTAAATTGTATCAGCCACTAGCTTTAAGAATTAAATTGAACCAGATAATTCTACTAATAAATTCAAAGCAATGTGTCCTCTTAATCAGATTGCTTATAGTGTTATTGTTCTGAATTGCTTTGACCTGGCTCTATTGGATATTAAGCACAATATATATTATGTACATTTTATATTCCTGAAATTCCTGTCCCTGGTGATCGCATACTTAAGGTCTACTACATGTTGTTATAATTGGGTAAAGGAACATTTAGCACAGTTTAAAAAGCCAAAATAAGCTTTTGTCCTAGAATCCTGCCTCCATCATGACTTGAAACAGACTTATGTTATTAAAAATTGACCAGCAAAGGAGTAAATATTTGGCTGACGGTGGTGGTGTGAGTATAAGTCATATTTATTGCTGAGGTTTTTGTTTTTAAGACCCGTGGTTCTCCCAAGGCTCATCCCAGCAGCATCAGCTTCTTCATCATCTGGGAATTTGTTAGAAATGCACACTCTCTGAGTCAGACTCTGGGGGTGGGTCCCACAGTTTGTGATTTAACAAGAATTCCAGGAGAAATCGATGCACACTAAAGATCGGGAACCAGTATTTTAAGATATTGTCCTTATAGATGTATAAATTGGTTATTAGCTTATCAAAATATAGACATTGAAAATCTTCAGCACTCATTCGTTCTCCTCTGGCAGTTTGAGTACAATATGTTGTCCTTTATCAATAACCCACACATATATATTTGAATCCCTACTACATGGCAGGTACCAGTGTATACTAAATGAATGAATACGTACAGCAGTTTCTTATCTGGTGTACTGCTAATGAATTTCCAGTATCTCCAGTGTTGATCCCATGAACCCTTGAGGAAGCTGGGCTGGACCTGGGTTACTCAAAGCTAATTGCTTTCGGCTGTGAGTAGTTTCTTCCATTTATTGTAGAGTGCCTTACAGATATCATTTTATATGTGCTTAGTGACATGAAAAAGGTGGGAAAGAACGAATATAGAGTCCAGATTTAGAGTCAGACTGAGTTCAGATTTGGTTCCACTATATACAGACCTTTGGCAAATCACCTGATATGTGTCCTTATCTATAGAATGTGGATGATAATCACATATATGTATGTAGATATACAGATATGTCTCTATACTTTATTAATTATGGTGAGGATTCAGTCAAGGTTTGGTATAGATTCTTACATATAGTAAGTGCTAGCTATTCTTAGTCTAGGAATTTCTGGGAAGGAGAGGTTAGCTTGACATGGAGTAATCAGTTAAGTTTCCACAGGTAGAATAAAGTTAGGTGCTGGCTTATTAAGAGGTTTCATGCACCTGGAATGGAGAGGGAAATTAAGGGGGAAGAAGGGAATTAGGGACCAAATTCCAACAGAGATAGTTTATGTTTTAGGAAATTTCAAGGGATATCGACTAATGGAATGTATTTCAGGCTGTGTAGTGGGGTTCAACTAGCAAAAGGGGGCAGAAAGAAAGTCATAGGGAGATTGAGTTGTGTGATTTATGCCCTGCTCCCCCTCTCCCCTTTAACAAGTATATTTGTGTCTTCATCTACTTTCATATGTTGGAATTCTGTGTAAGATTTCACTTAAATGGAGGATTTTGCTACTTAAAAATATTTTTAAAATACTGTTCTAGTTTATTTGTGGTGTAGAATTTAGAAAAATAGTAGGGGTGAGGAGGGAGAAAAGGAGAAGAAAGATGAGTGCCAGAATATAGTTGCTTTAAATGAACTTTGGTTTTAGTCAAGAGAAAGAAGTCGTTAGTGAATTTTAAATGGGAGGGGAATTATTTTTTCAGAAGATTAATCTGGAGAATGCATGCACACTTGAAATGGGGAAGAGAGTAGGAATGGGATAAATAGTTGACCAGATTAGGTCTTATTGTGATGATGATAAGAACAAAATGGGAAAGGTGGATTTAAGAAATGTTTTGAGGAATAGTTTATAGAGTAGCATGAGGAAAGAATGAAATTTAACTCAGGTGATCAGCCTAAGTAATTTAGAAAGGTTAGAACAGCTCCACTGATGTAGGTGATGGGCAGGGAGCTGAATTGTCTGGGATTAGAGTGGAGGAGAAATTGATCATGAGGTTGGTTTTAGGTGTAAATTTGAAATTATGTCCAAGTAGAAATTCTTGTTGGTTGATTGATTGGCTTGTTTGTTCCAAGTCTGTGATTGTTTATTGAGTACTTCTATTGTGAAAGGCACTGTTCTGTAAGAAGAAACATGGACATGTGGATTTGGGAGTCACTGAAATAAAAATGAGAGAAAAGTCCTTTGAAGGTAAATAAGCTGGCGAATGGAGAGTATAGAGAGAAATTTAGAGAGCAGAGGAGTCAACTGTGAGGGAATACTCTCTCATTTTGAAATGGAAATGGAGGAACCTAAAGTAGAAGCAGAATTTATCAGAAATATTGGAGTAAAAGGGAGGAAACAGTCTGGGGTCCTGGGCACTTTTTTTTAATTTTATTTTTTCAATTTTATTTATTTTATTTAAAGATTTTATTTATTTTACAGAGAGAGACAGCGAGAGAGGGAACACAAGCAGGGGGAGTGGGAGAGGGAGAAGCAGCCTTCCCACGGAGCAGGGAGCCCGATGCGGGGCTCCATCCCAGGACCCTGGGATCATGACCTGAGCCGAAGGCAGACGCTCAATGACTGAGCCACCCAGGCGTCCCCTGGGCACTTTTTTTTAAAAAAGAGGAGAATTTCAAAAGTAAGGTGTACTTGCTACTTTCAGCATGGATATTGTTCTTAGGAAGTCATTCTAGGAAAGGAACAGAAGACAGATTTCCTAGTCTTATTGACCATATGTGGAAATGGAGGCAATAGAAATAGAGTATTTATTCTAGAAGTCTCGAGAAGTCAGGAAGAAAAGAAATAGAACATTAGCTATAGAGGATGACTGGGCCAAGGAAAGATTGTTTTCATGCTCACATGGGCAGAATCAGTGAAACTCTTGGAAATGGAGATGTGCTGGGAATAATTGAGGAAACAAGGCTCGAGGAAAAGAAAGGTAATTTGTAAACATATATTTATAGTATAAGTCTCCCTTCCCGTATGATGCTCTCTGAGAGTAGGGACCATTTCTGCCTTTTTTCACCACCAGACACTCAGCACTTGGCACGGCACCTGCAAGGTCGTAGCTGTTCGGTAAAATTTGTTGAGTGAATGAATGCATTACATACGGAGTTTAGTGAGGATCCCTATTTGTCTGAGACCTGAAGAGTGTATGAGAGATTTTAAGTTGGTAAAGAAGTGTTGGAAGGATGGAAGAAGAGCTGGGGAAGCTCATGCTGACTGCCCATCTTTTCAGTAAAGTAGGCAGGCAATTTATTTACCAGAAGGATCTGGTGCAATTAAGGCTTAAGGGAAGTTGAAGAGAGTGTAGAATAACACTTTCTGGAAAGATGCTAAGGAGTTCACCTAAAATAAATAAAACGATTGCTAAGCTACGGAATGATTACAATTTGATCATTTATTGAGAGCCTAGCATATGCCAAGCACTATAATTAATACTTTACATGCACCGTTTAATGGCATTCTTTCTTTTTTTTTTTAAAGATTTTATTTATCTATTTGACAGAGAGACAGCGAGAGAGGGAGCACAAGCAGGGGGAGCGGGAGAGGGAGAAGCAGGCTTCCTGTGGAGCAGGGAGCCCGACGTGGGGCTCAATCCCAGGATTCTGGGATCATGACCTGAGCTGAAGGCAGACGCTTAACGACTGAGCCACCCAGGCACCCACCGTCTCATGGAATTCTTAAAATAGTCCTAGGGAATAGGTATTATTTAGGTCTCGTTTACGAATGAGAATATAGTACTAGGCCATAAATTTGTAATTGGCTAAGTCAGCACTTTATATTGCTTTTTCTTGTGGCCTTAGAGCAGAAGCAGAAAGGGCAGAAGGTAAAATTTATTCAGGTTCAGGAACTGGCAAAACAGGCATGCTGTTACTTAAATCCTTCCTGTGTTCCTTATTTCCTTTAATCTCACAACAACACTGCAAGGTAAATATTAATCCTCCTTTTATGGAGAGTTTAATGTGTTTTCCCCAGGTGGCAGAGGTAGTACATCCCCAGTTAGAACCCAGTCTATTTTATTCCAAACCCTGTGCTTTCCCCAGTACTCTCAAGAAGAAGAATAGATAATGTTGTTTAGATAGACATTGGTGTGACCAACCATACAGACTTAAGAGGACACAATTAAGAACAGAGGTTTTCAGTTTTATTTAATCACCTGAGCTTCAATCATATCATCAATTAAAATGGGGACAATAGTAATGCCTGCTAAAGCGTTGCAAAGAATTAAGTGGATACATGAAATGCTATGTAATCTATAAAGTGTTAAACCAATATTAGTTAATAATAATTTAAAAACAATAAATATTATTCTATAATCATTCACATGTTTTCTCAATGTATTTATAAACCTTTAACTTGTAGACTGAAACCTTAATAGTTTACTAATTGGTTATGTTAATTATAATAATTGATTATGTTTTTGGTTTTCTTTCAAAGCAACTTTGTTTTGCTTGAATATTCACACCAGTGATATCCTAGGAAAGTAATTTGAATGCAATAAAAAATAGTTTCTTGCAAAAGTAGTCTAATCTCACTGTTGTTCTTGGGTACCAATTTTAAAGGTACCTTTAGCAGTTACCAGGTCATCTGGAGTATATTTTTTAAAGTTTTGTGCAAAATTTCTGTTATATTCTCTCTTCTTAACATTTTAATGTATGATAAAGTTGTGTGCATATTAAGGGTATATGTCTTATCTCCATGCCTTCCATTGCATTTGGAATACAAATTTTAGATAACACAGTATAAGAATTAATATTTAAACATTGACTCGAGCAGGTTGGACTTGATTTCATGAATTGTCAAGAGGCTAGCTAGTCAAATTTTCAATTAAATTATGTAGTGTGGGGGCGCCTGGGTGGCTCAGTCGTTAAGCGTCTGCCTTCAGCTCAGGTCGTGATCCCAGGGTCCTGGGATCGAGCCCCGCATCGGGCTCCCTGCTCAGCGGGAAGCCTGCTTCTCCCTCTCCCACTCCCCCTGCTTGTGTTCCCTCTCTCACTGTGTCTCTCTCTGTCAAATAAATAAATAAAATCTTTAAAAAAAAAAAAATAAATTATGTAGTGTGTTAAGCCTATCGTTAGAATAAAACAGATGTTATTATCCCTCCCCCCAACACTATTCTGGAAAAAATTAACTTTAGTAAGTAATTGCTTTTGATATTCTACTCCAAATGCTTTTTAATTCTTAAATTATGAAAATGAGGTAAAAAGTAGAAGACTTAAACTTTAACCATTTATTTATAACTGTTGTCTTATCAGTGATACCTTATGGATTGGGTTGTATTAAAATGACATTATCCGGCATTTTAAAAATCAGGTTAAAATTTTGTTGTTCATGTATGCATTGCTTTTAGGAGAGAAGGACAATAAGACGGTACCAGTTTAACGTTTCACAGAGTATGTCTTAATTACCATGTATTGGTGGTAAATTGTCTCCAAATAAATTGGGTATGAATAAGTTCTAAAATGGGTCAGACTTCTGATACTGAGGGATTTTTTTTTTCCTGTTTGGAAGATTTATTAGTTACGAACTCTGAAGGGCCTGGTATGTGGAGAAGGTATATTCTTGGCTTTCTTAACCCTTTATGTCTCTATCATTCATCATATTCCTATAAATCTTGATTTTTTTTGTTTGTTTTACTTTAAAAAAAAAAATACTTGGCATCATCTTTCCAGTTAGTTTACTTCTGTATAAAGTAGGATTTCATTTCATTGAAAAAAAATAACCAAATAGCTATTTTGCACCTGTCAACTTGCATTTCTCTTTATAGTAAGAGATTGTAAGTTTCCATGGCTGTGGGGACTCTGAGAATGATTGTGCCTTAAAGGTGTGGTTATGGTTGTATTCAGCTCAGTCAGAAATGTAGGAACCCTGATCAGAGTAAAACATCAAGGGATGTTTACTCAAGAGGAGGTCTAGATGGTTAATGTTTTGGACTGGCAGAAATCCTAGTGAAGAAAGGCTTTTAAGTGCGAATATAGGTTCAGCAAAGGATGAGGCATAGATACTCAGGTTAAAAAATTTGGATGTTGGGGATGATATTGATGAGGGACCCTAAGAAGTAGATTGCTTTTTGACCTAGGATCCTCAGAATAAACTTGTCATTTTCTTTTGTACTGTCTCAGGTATGTCCAGGCTAACCTGTCTTTTTCTGGGTGGCTATGTTAAGAGTGTATTTTATTCAGCCATTTAACAAATATTTATCGAGTATTATATCCCATACAGTCTTCTAGATACTGGAGGTATAGCAATGAACAAAATAGACAAAAATATCAACCCTCTGGAGTTTATATTCTGGTGGGAGAGATGCAATAAAGAAATAAATATATTATGTATTTTTGGTGATAGATGCTATGGAGAAAGTTTTTCAGAGAAGATAGGGAATGTAGTTTTGAATAGGGTAGTGAGGGAAAACTTAAAAGATGACATTTTAACCACAGCTTGAGTTTGGTTGTGCATAAGAGCTCTAGGCTTGGCATTATTGTTACTTATCATATCTTAGTGGAATTGGAATAAGCAAATGTTGGTATTTACCATTTTACAATGAAGAAAACTTGTGGCAAGGAAAACAGTCCAAATGTATCCAGAAACACTGGATTTTAGAACCCTTAGATACTGTGGTTTGGATCTCTGGAAGTTGAGCTGTAGTGAAGCCAGATTTAGTCCAAAAGTTAGTGGTTCAGGAGAGGCCAGCAGGAGACAGTGGAGCACCCTTACAGGTTGAGGCTGACTCCCAGTCTGTAACACTTGGGCAGACTTAGTAGAAATCAGGCGAGAAGCCAAGCCTTAGTGGGCCTTTGCCTATACCAAGGCTATACTGAGCTCACTGCATCTCAGGTTTCAGACCCTTTGTTTTGGAGGGTTATGGTTGTAAATGAGGTATCAGGCTTTGTGATCACTCTTGGACTGACTGGGGCTTTCTCAGGCCTTTGATCCCAATAGCTTATGGGGTAAGTAAAGTAACACTCTGATAATCACACCTAGACCTAAGGATACCATGAATTAGTCAAGGTCCTGAAGTTTGAGAAAGGGAAAGATGATTTTCCTGCTAAAATCTCAAAAGAACTCTGGCTATCTTTTTATCCAACCACTGGAAAAATATCCCAAAGAGAGATGATTGATGTCTATAATATTGTCCATCAGTCTTGAGCTAAATTAATCCTGTTTAAGCTACTACGTCCTTTAATTTTTCTCCACATCTTCATACCTAAAGGCCTTTTATTTCAGCTTTTCTCTTTTTCCTTTGCATTGGTTCAGACTCACTGTCTAACACTTCCTCAGCTGTTCCGATAGATTCCTATATGTCATCCTCATTCTCTGAATTTTCACATAGACCTCAAAAAAGTAAATATCATTCCTTACACACTTAAGTTCTAGCCCTGCCTCTGGCAGATCAGCTTTGTCATCACCATGCAAAAAATCCTAGCTTTCTCTCTCTCCAACTGTCTTCTTCTCCTTCCTTGGGCAATTTTTTAGTGAGAAGTTCTTTTTATAAATAAACACTTATTTCCCATAGCCTTTCAAAATAAACTGCATGATGAAAATTCATTTCAGATATGCTGCATAGTAATATTAAAAACTCTGCAAATAAATTGTATTTTATCCTATTAGATTTATTCAGACAGTGCAGTGGGAATCAAAGCATTTGTCAGAATGAGTAAATATTTATGAAACAATACATCATTGTCATTAGCTTAGGTAGTGGCTAAGTGATATTGTTTAGTTAATGGATATATAAAGGTAAAATCAGAATGATAAAAACTGACATTTCACTGGAACTATGCATTAAAGACATTTTTATTTGTATAACTATGGTAATTTAGATCTAATGATAATACCTTTTTTTTTTTTTTTTAAGATTTTATTTATTTAACAGAGAGAGACACAGCGAGGGAAGGGAACACAAGCAGGGGGAGTAAGAGAGGGAGAAGCAGGCCTCCCATGGAGCAGGGAACCCGATGCAGGGCTCGATCCCAGGACCCCAAGATCATGACCTGAGCCGAAGGCAGAGGCTTAACGACTGAGCCACCCAGGTGCCCCGAATGATAATACTTTTAAACATATTTAAAGATGAACTGTGCTTTCTTTCCCCTTTGATGGTTTTAAATTTTATCATAGATGTGATGTTTCTCTACCCAAATAGGGAAGAAAAAATGTATGTTGATAAATTCTCTTGGATATGAATTTCATCACAGTTACACTTTTAATTCTGCCTTCAGTTTTTAAAACCATTTAAAAATTCCCCTTGAAAGTATTTATTTAGGAAATAAAAAATTTAAGACAGTCTTTTTTTTTTTTTTTTAAGATTTTATTTATTTACTTGACAGAGATAGAGATGGGGAGAGCAGGAACACAAGCAGGGGAGTGGGAGAGGGAGAAGCAGGCTTCCCGCCGAGCAGGGAGCCTGACGTGGGGCTCGATCCCAGGACCCTGAGATCATGACCTGAGCCGAAGGCAGTTGCTTAATGACTGAGCCACCCAGGCGCCCAAGACATAGTCATTTTTATCAGTTTATTTGAATATAATATTCACTAACAAAAACGATTTCACTCAAGATGATTGAAAAAGAGATTATGAACTATTTTTCCTCATTTTCCAGGAAATGTCCCATTCTTTCTGTCTTTAAAGGTGGGTGTGGTTCCTCTTTTTGGCTAATGTTACATGCACTTTGCTTTCCCTTTCTTCTTGCTTCCTGGTATGCCTATATTAACTTACCAGGAAAGCCTTGACTCTCCTACTTGCTCTGATGTCTGGCTGTCCTCATTCTTTAGTGATACTGTGACCACAGAAACACTCTACCTTGATCGTTGGAGTTTCAAGGATGTCATAGCGCTTAAGGCTACTTCCTGTCCCGTTACTGCTTCCTTATCCCTCGGAAAGCATTGCCTTAGCCACACATGAATTCAAACGGTATGTTTCTGCAGTTTCTAAATTCTTAGTGAAAAGAACTAGAGCCAAGATGATTTCCAAGATATACCCTATGTAAGACATTCTCTATCTTTCACTGTTGTTCTCCAATTTATGGACCTTCTAGGAATAGTAAAAATAAATAAATAAGTAATCTGTCTTTAATAAGGGGCTCTTTCTGATAAGTCAACACTTACAGGTTATTTTAACATTGTTTTATGGTGATGATTATCTGCCACGGTTTTATGTATTTTAATTATTAATTTTGTTGATTGAACCTTGAGGCCTTTTACACAAACGATGCAGTTTGAATGATACTGTGGCAATCCCATTTAGTCTCTGTTTACAACCATATTGTTTCATTTCAGCCAACAAGAATAATTCCTTTCTTATGGACTCCATAGCACATATGGTTTACACATAATGTTATTTTAAAAGCTATATTTTTGTTAGATTTAGATGTTGACATTCAAGGTCACTAACAAAATTTTGTGATTTTTTTAAAGATAATTTTAGTCTTCCCATAGCATGGATAAATGTATTATCTAGAAAAGAGGGAGAGGTTGCACTTTCTGATGATTATTCTGAATAATCAAGGGGCAGCCAAATGGAATTAATTTCAGTACTACTGGGGATGAATTAGATTTAGTTTAAACAAGAGCCAAAGAAAGCTTCGTGTTTATCATCTAAGGCCCAGTCCCTGTGCTGATCTCTTCCTGAATATCTGAGCCAGCATTGACTAATTCCCTGAACATCCCTTTTAATCTCAACTAGATTTTAAGTGTCTAAGTAGCCAGAGACTCCACCAACCTCTTTGCGCTGGATAAAATGCTGTACACCTAGTCTTTCCTTAATATGTATTTGGTTGAAAATGGTCTTTACTGCTTTTTCGCAACGGGTTTGCTGCCAGAACACAGGTGTCGTGAAAACCACCCCTCAACCTAAACCAGAATGGGAAAGGAAAAGACTCACATCAACATCGTCGTCATTGGACATGTAGATTCGGGCAAGTCTACCACTACTGGTCATCTGATCTACAAATGTGGTGGGATCGACAAAAGAACTATCAAAAAATTTGAGAAGGAAGCTGCTGAGATGGGAAAGGGCTCCTTCAAGTATGCCTGGGTCTTGGATAAACTGAAAGCTGAACGTGAACGTGGTATCACCATTGATAGCTCCCTGTGGAAATACAAGACCAGCAAGTATTATATGACCATCATTGATGCCCCGGGACAAAGAGACTTTATCAAAAACATGATTACAGGCACATCTCAGGCTGACTGTGCTGTCCTGATTGTTGCTGCTGGTGTCGGTGAATTTGAAGTCGGTATCTCCAAGAATGGGCAGACCTGTGAGCATGCCCTTCTTGCTTACACACTGGGTGTAAAACAACTAATTGTTGGTGTTAACAAGATGGATTCCACTGAGCCACCCTACAGCCAGAAGAGATACGAGGAAATCGTTAAGGAAGTCAGCACCTACATTAAGAAATTGGCTACAACCCTACACGGTAGCATTTGTGCCAATTTCTGGTTGGAATGGTGACAACATGCTGGAGCCAAGTGCTAACATGCCTTGGTTCAAGGGATGGAAAGTCACCCGTAAAGATGGGAATGCCAGTGGAACCACACTGCTTGAAGCTCTGGATTGCATTCTGCCACCAACTTGTCCAACTGACAAGCCCTTGCATCTGCCTCTCCAGGACGTCTACAAAATTGGTGGTATTGGTACTGTCCCTGTGGGCCGAGTGGAGACTGGTGTTCTTAAACCTGGCATGGTGGTCACCTTTGCTCCAGTCAGTGTTACAATTGAAGTAAAGTCTGTTGAAATGCACCATGAAGCTTTGAGTGAGGCTCTTCCTGGGGACAATGTGGGCTTCAATGTCAAGAACGTGTCTGTCAAAGATGTTCGTCGTGGCAATGTGGCTGGTGACAGCAAAAATGACCCACCATGGAAGCAGCTGGCTTCACGGCTCAGGTGATTATCCTGAACCATCCAGGCCAAATCAGTGCTGGATATGCACCTGTGCTGGATGGTCACACAGCTCACATTGCTTGCAAGTTTGCTGAGCTGAAGGAGAAGATAGATCGTCGTTCTGGAAAAAAGCTGGAAGATGGTCCCAAGTTCTTGAAATCTGGTGATGCTGCCATTGTTGATATGGTTCCTGGCAAGCCTATGTGTGTTGAGAGCTTCTCTGACTATCCTCCTCTGGGCTGTTTTGCTGTTCGTGACATGAGCCAGACGGTTGCTGTGGGCGTCATCGAAGCAAGGGACAAGAAAGCAGCTGGAGCTGGCAAGGTCACCGAGCCTGCCCAGAAAGCTCAGAAGGCTAAATGAATATTATCCCCAATACCTGCCACCTCAGTCTTAATCAGTGGTGGAAGAATGGTCTCAGAACTGTTTGTGTCAATTGGCCATTTAAGTTTAATAGCAAAAGACTGGTTAATGATAACAATGCATCGTAAAACCTTCAGAAGGAAAGGAGAATGTTTTGTGGACCATTTGTTTTTTTGTGTGTGTGTGTGGCAGTTTTAAGTTATTAGTTTTTAAAATCAGTACTTTTTAATGGAAACAACCTGACCAAAAATCTGTCACAGAATTTTGAGACCCATTAAACAAAAGTTTAATGAGGAAAAAAAGAAAAGAAAAGAAAATGGTCTTTACTATGTCAAGCTATTCGTTTTCCTCATTAAAAGTTCCAGGATGTGCTACTTTTTTGTTCTTTTCCCTTCACATTTGAATTTAGCTGTAGTAATAAAGACATACTTCTCAATTAAAAAGTATAAGGAACGTGAAAGATAAAAGATCATAAAGATCAGGAACATGCTGTCATTCTTTCAGGGAACCCCTCCAGCCAGATAATTTGCTCTTCTGACTGTTGCTTATAAGGCGGCTCATCCTCAGAGCAAGTGGACCCTGAGTGCCAGGGTGAATGGCTTGTGGTATTTTCTCTTTGTGAAGATAAACCAAAATCCTAAAGGAAAATACTTTCTATACTGTTTGTAGGGTTTATCTACAGTGAAGGAAAAAGTAGCCATCCATAGGGGATATAATATTTAAGGTTGTTGATAGAGACAAATGAAGTAAGAAAATATTATTCTTTTTCTTAAAAACATATTTAATATTTTAACTGACTCTTAGAAAAGATGACTGATTTGGGGTAAGCTTGCTATCCTCTGGCATAGTTAAGCCATCTGTACTAATTTGTTAGAATGGGGAATTCTAGCATTTATTGAGTCCTGCAGTGTGCCCGGCACTTTCTGTAAATATTCTTACTTAATTTTCAGGAATTCATCATATGAGAGTGGGTATTCTTATCATTATTCGAATTTTGCAAAGAGACATCCTGAAGCTCAGTGAATTTCCTAGTAAGTAGAAGCTGCAAGGTTCACATAATCTTTCTGTTTTCTGGATAGGCTATACCACAAACACTAGATTGCCTTGATGGTATTGTCTTCTTCACTTAGAAGGATGAAAGATAAAAACAATACTGAAAGAAACAGAGAAATAGGCATTGCTAAACACCTAGGTAACTTAATTAGGCGAGCCCTACATTTAGCTAAGGGGGAAGAAGATCCCGTGATCCTCATTTTTGGAAAGACATAGAATTTTTTTAGACCAGAAGAGCTTATATATTCATATTAATTAAACCCTCTGTATAAATACTAATGTTTTAAGAGGTTGTGAATGAAAAAATATGCATAAGACATGACTCATAGCCTTGAGGTATATAGTCTATACTAGACTGGTATCTCAATTACAAGTTTTGAATTACCTTCCAATTAAGTATAAGCTTTTTGAGGGGTGAAGACTATGTTTCTTTTTTCAGGTTTAAACTCAAGTAACATTTATTGGATACTTGGAAACCTTTCTCATAATATAATAAATAAATCACTAGCCTCCTGCAGTAGTTTTGGAAGGCAATGTGGTCTCAAGGAAGAATGTAGACTTTGGAATCACACCAGAGCTCAGACCTCATCTGCTGCTTTTTAGCTGTATGGCTGATGAGTCATCCTCTCTCAACTTTGCTTTTCTCATCCCTCAAATAAAGATAGTAATGGCATTGGTATGGAGATTGCATATAATACTCCTAGTGTACTGCTTATTAGCACACTAATGTATAGTAGATAATAAAATATTCTTCCCTTGGTTCTCAATGTGGGATAGAAAATGATAAGTACAGTATTAGGGCAAGCTCCAGAGTGAGATACTACATCCACCTAGGGTACTTGCAGAGGGCTTCCTGAGGAAATGGATGCTTGAATTGAACCTCGAAAGATGACAGGATTTGGACATAACAGAGTTGGGACACATGAGTATTTCATGATCTATGAAGTGTTTATAGAAAGGCTATTGGTAACATAATGGAGGACCTCTTAAACTATGGTTTGACTAAAGACACAGATCTGTCACTCAGGAGGATGATTCTTATACTGAACCTTTGTAAAAGCTGAGAGCATGTTATTAAATCTCAGTAAAAGTATTCCTGCTAGATGTTGAGAAATTAGAGGCTGGTTTCACTGCTGTCTGGTGATCTTAATACAGGGAAAGAGATTAGAAAATCTAAATGATTGTTTACTCGATACATGTGTTTGGATTTTCCTTTAAAATACCAGGTATCCAAAGAAAGTTGGTGGGGAGTGCTGAGATGAGATCTGTTCAGAGTTCAGTTTTCCATTGAGTGCCAGAATGCTAACTTTTAGGTCAGTGCCTCTCAAACTCTTTATGTTTGCCCCACCTTTTGGCTATTTGAATTTTCGGTTGCACACATAAAGGGTTTAAGTTGAATCCATGGAAGTTATCATTGCAAAAATCACTTGGGGCTCCAAGTGATGACGGCCCAACTTCAGTGTTCCACTTGTTCTAGTGCATTCACACAGTCTTTCTTTGGTTTTACCTGTACTTCCCACCTGCAGCACATTGTGCCTTTCTCAAAGTCGTATGTGACCTACTCGGCTCAGGGTCCCATCTGATTGATGTCATGGTGATCATCTTTCTTCTGTTGCGGCAAATATACATTTACCCTTTGATCAAAATTTAAAGAACCGTTTCAGAAGAGTTCATGAGATACTAGACAATGTAGATGTCCTAGATGCCTAGCATCCCTAAGGCAATATTCCATTCTTTTTCCAGTAGTTTATGCCCCAGGACACAGCATAGTTTTGTATTTTTATGTTGTTTTTAAACTTTATACTGATTCTGTAGATGGACTCCCCTTTTTAAGGCTTCTAATGTGTATCTTCAGCCTAGCCTTCTCCCTGAGCTCTAGGCCCTGATTTCCCAAGTGCACTAGATCGTACAAACACAGTCATGTTTGAAGCATCTCAGTCTTTGAAGTCTCCAGCACTGAGCTCCTGGTCCACCAGACCGCCCCAGTTCAGCCCCTCCTGCAGTCTTTTCTGTCTCAGATAATGGCAGTTCCATTCTCTTAGTTGCGCAGTTCAAAGACCTTGAGGTACACAATCTTTGGCTCCTTTCATTTTCCTCATACCTATGCTGTTGGCAAATCTGTTTGGCTCAACCTTAAAAGTATATCATTTCTGACCATCCCTACTGTCACAGCGCTGAGCCACGCATGCCGTCACCATCTCTTATTTGGATTATTACAATAGCTTTCTAATTGCTTCCCTAGCTTCTGTCTCAGAAGATTGAATCAGTGTCAACAGAAGCAGGGGGAAGAAGGGTCACTGTTTAGGCCAATATTTTCCCTAAAAGGACTTTAAAATTCTTTCAAGCCCCTGGACAAAATTTCTGTTAGCACCTCATAGAGTTTCGTGCCCTAGATATGGAAAGAAGTGATTTTTTTTCTCTCTGTGTACTGTCGACCATAATGTAAGAGCTTCTCAGTGTGGCGCCTGTGAATGTCTGACTTGAACAGCCTCTTGATGGACAGTTATCCTTGGTATCTTAAATATATTACTAATCTTAAAGTAATGAGAATATTATGAAGTGCACTCACTACCGAAAGTAACTGAACATAATTTCATCTTCTTTTTAATGATTTAGAATGAACTTCAGAATTTGGAACTGCTGCAGGCTGATCATTAGAAACATCAATTATCATTGCATAGTAAAGGAAGTGCTGGTTAATAGAGATTTCCAGTTGTGTTAGTGTCAGAAAAAGCCGCTTTCTTTCTTCTAAAGTTAAAAATAGTGTATTAAACCTTCTTGGTCATTTCTCCTTGGAAATTTGGGGCAAAAGGTGATCTACAGATGTTATGGTAGTATGTTTTGTTGTGGACTCACTAGCAGTGATGGTTGACTGGTGGATTTTATAATTACTTCCAAAAGGAAAGGTCAGTAATTGAATTTTGCAGGTATTTTATTTGACTTGAATATTCCTTAACTTTTTATTTTATATTTATTTCCCAACCCTGTAGACCTGAGGCTCTTTCTGGTTTAGTGGCAAAGTAAAAGTTACTAATGAGAATGTCTTTGGGACATAATTATGTAGATTTAAAGGAGTGATGTAGTTTTAATTATGCCCCTTGGCTAGTGTACTTGCATATTAAACTCATTCATGTCTCAGTGTATTTCCCTCTGAAACTTTGCTTTTCTCAGGCCTTAAATTACTAATCAGCTCATGGGTGTACCCGAAGGTTATGTAAGCTAAGTTGAAGACTGCCAAAGAATGTGTTTAAACTATTAATCCAAAATATACAGAAGTTTATAGTTTAGGAAAAATGGCCCATGGGCTTATAGTGTTCTTTGCTGGATTCATAAGAAGGAAAGTCCCAGCATTGTTTGTGTATATGTGTTTCCTCCCTCTCTCCTTCCCTCCTTTCCTAAACAAAAACACCCTTTGGTTGTAATGTGTTGAAACATGTAATATATTGTTTCCCTCTGGCTATTTTAGTAAACTGAGGGAACTTGGAAGTAAAATAATAATAATAGATATTTTTAATTTTTTTTACCTCTGCTTTTTTGGCTTGTTTGTTTACTTTCATTAAAAGCTTCTAGATGTAACGGGCTACTAAATCTACTAAAGGTAGCAACTACCTTGAAGCTATGAAGTGATTTTATTCACTTAATATAGAAAAAAGTAAACCCTACTTTGTGGGTGGTTTTATTTTTATTTGTGAGAGGCTAGCATAGGGAAGTCCATGGTAAAGTCTAAGCAGTAAGGCTCAGAAAATCTTTTGAGGCCAGCTTTCCTCCCAAAGAAGCAATAAAAATATGGAATTTAAAACAGGAGTAAGTGACCTTTCTTTGAAGGAGGAGATAGTAAAAATTTTTGACTCTGTGGACTGTATGGTTTCTGTTGCACTTACCCTGCTTCTGTAGCGTGAAAGCAAAAGTAGGTAATATCTAACCAAATGGACGAGTCTGTGTTATTATTGACAAAAACAGGCAGCTTTCTGAATTTGTCCTGTGGGCTGGACCTAGTTTACAGACTCCTAATTTAGAACACGGATTCCTTAATTTTTTTCTTTGTTTTCCAGCCTGACATTCATCAAATGCCTTTTGTGTGTTTTAGCTACTTTTATATACTTTTGATCAGTGATCTTCACAGTGGCTTATGAGACAGATGGAGAAAATACTTCTTAAAATGTTTACATTATGAAAAATTTCAAACATATGCAAAAACAAATCCCCACATATGTATCATCACCAAACAATTAGTAGTGTTTTCCATATTTCATTTATTTATCACTTTTTATTTGAATTTTATTTATTTTTTTAATTCTTTGTATTTTAGCTGACATATTTTATTTTATTTATATATATATATTTTTGAAGACTTTATTTACTTGTCAGGGAGAAAGCACAAGCAGGGAGAGCTGCAGGCAGAGGGAGAAACAGGCTCCCTGCTGAGCAGGGAGCCCAGTGCTGGGCTCGATCCCAGGACCCTGGGATCATGACCTGAGCCGAAGGCAGACGCTTAACTGACTGAGCCACCCAGGCATCCCTAGCTGAAGTATTTCAAAGTAAGTTTCAGACTGTCCTGTGATGCCCGCATACCTTACTATGTATGTCTAGAAAATATGGGCATTTTCTTACATAATTGTAATACCATTATCTTACCACTTGGCAGAATTAACAATAAGTTTTTGATAACATCTGTTATCCAGGCCAAGTCCACATTTCCCCAGTTGCCTAAAAATATATATTTTTAACACCCAATTTGTTTGAACCAGGACCTAAATGTTAGTCATATGTTACATTTGGCTGTTGTCTCCTAAGTTTCTTCTAGTAATGCTTTACTTAACGTCCCCTTTTCTTTCTTTTCCTTTTTTGTTTGTTTGTTTTCAGTCTGTCGCTCCATGAAGCAATGAGCCAGTTCTATAGAGTGTTTCACATTCTAGGTTTGTTTGCTTCCTGTGGTGTCATTTGTTACCATATTTCCCATTTTTCTTGCAAGTGAAGTTAGCTGTAAAGACTTAAGTAAATTTAGGTTCAACCTTTTTGGCAAGAGTTCTACATAAGAGATACCTTGTTTTTTGTATTGTGTCCTATCAGGAGGCCTATCAGTATCCAGAGCCTCCATTGTAAAGTTCCCCTTCAACTTTTCATCTAATGTTTTTATCCACTGAATCATCTTTCCCAAATCAGTTATCTTATTTTCACTTCTACGCTTACTGGCTGGAATTCTTCTGAAAGAATGTTCCCTAATCATCTTGGGTATGTTACCCTGAAAAATATGGTTCGTAAGGAAGGCAGTATTTTTGAATCTCATTTTATAGATTGGGATTGAGTCCCAAAAGGTTAAATGAATTGCTTGAAGTCATAAACTTAGCTCAGAATCAAAACTGAAGTTTTAATACCAATTCTGGTTATCTCGGATGCAAACACCAGTGGGAGCCAGTGGACTGGCATCCCAAGTTTTTGGTTCAGAAGTTAAAGGATGAGAAGTAGGGTGATTTAGGATAATTCCCATTTCCTTTCTGTCTCTTCCCACCGCCTCCTCTGAATAAAGAGAGTAAGTTTTATCTGATAAACTGCAGAGGTAGTTTTCTAGAGCAGTCGAATGCTTAGGAATCAAATTGCTTGGATTCAAATTCCTGTTCTTACCACTTAGCAGCTATAACCTTGACTTTTGCCAAGTTATTTAATCTTTACATGCTCTAGTTTCCTTGTCTGTAAAGTGAGGATCCTAATAGTATCTGTCTTAAAGGGTTGTAAGAATTAAATGAAGTTGATACAAGTAAAGGGCTTAGAACAGTGCCTTGCATATAATAAGCACTCAGTATCATTTAGCTTTTCAGAAATAGAACTTTTTCATAGCTACACTTTTAATTCTACTAGCCGTCCAAACCAAACATTCAAAATTACATAGTAATTGTTTTCCTAACAGCATGATGTTGTTCTGTTGATGCTAAAAGTGATTGTAGGTCAGTATTTGGTGGTCTTACGTGAAAATCTAAGAAATAGCATGAATCTAAAGAATGAAAGTGTGGATGCTGCATTTCTGTAACAGTTGTAACTGCAGAGAAACCTTGTTTTAAATTTTTAGTTACATACATAGGATTAGTTATTTAGTGAATTGGTGGATAGTGGTTGAAAAGATGCGTGTAATCTGAATGCTCTGCATTTTAGATTTTTTTATGTTTGAATTTCTTAATGTGAGGAAAACTTTTTTGGAATCTTAAAGCTTTTCTCTGAGCACAGTAGGAAAAACTATCAAATGTATTGTCATATTTTCAACAGGACATAAAATACTTTATTGTGTAGTATGTGGGAAAAGCAAAACATGCACTGCCTTTTTTCCCCTTATCCATTTCCTACTTGTTAGCATGAGAGATGCTATCACCATATTTAAGTTGTGTTTATAATCATTTCTTTGTCATATTTGCAGGACTTTTAAAGACGAATTTTAAAGGATCTTTTCAGCAGAGTATTTTCATCATTTTTTTAAAGCAGTAGAAATCATAATTGTAATTTTCCAGATGTGAAATCTGCTTATAACCTTCTCATTTTGCATTATTTTCTTACAGTTGGCATTTTAAGACTGCGTGAAAATATGTATATGCATTTGATTTGATCATAGACTATTCCTATTTGTTCATAGGCATTTCTTCTCCAGTTTGTTGTACAGCGTTAGGAAAGGTTTTTCACTATTTATTGCTTGAGGTATCAAGTATCTTTTGAGCCATATTCAAAAGGACAGTTTGCTGTGGGCATGTGTAATACCTTATTTAAGATTTTTCTGAGTATTTGAAAATGCTTTGTATTCGGCCATATGAATCAGAATGGGTGCAGTTAGTCCCATTTTTAGATGAAGACATACACAGACACATGTGTCTGTGACCAATAATGTGATTCGTTACGATGTGACCCAAATGCAGTAAGTAACTTGGTCTTACTACTGTAAGGAGTTAACTGTTTTTATCAGTCTTCTCCCCCATTATTTATATGAAACCATATCACCTAGCCGGAGGTAGGAAGTGATACCATGGGCAGAACTACAGGTTTGCAGGCCTGTATTAATATTTTATGAAAGAAAACACTGTTTATTCACTGAACCAGCTTTCCAGTATTATTTGTTTACTACATGCTCTAGAATCTGTATTTGCAAATGAAACGCTATTGTAGAACGTTCTGATTAAATAGAATAAAATTAGGAGCAGTAATCATAGCTTTTTAATTTAAACAGTTTTGATTTTCAAATAAAGAAAAATGTATTACTTTCTATTCTTGCAAAGACATTAAGGGAATAATAAAAATGGTGCACAACTATGTGATTAAATGTGAAGATTGGGGAGCTCTCAGAGTCTTCAAGGAGGTGTGCCTGTCAGGTACTTTGATGCAGATACATGTCTTTTCAATTTCTGGTAAGGCTCCAGTGTTGGAAAGAACGCTGGGTCTGAAGGCCAGCGGTCATAGACAAGGCTCTTGCCTCTGTCTTGGGAGCTCTGAAAACCAAATTACCATTTTGGGCTTCTGTTTTTCTTCCCCCAAAGGGAAGGAAATTATACCTGCTTTTTTTTGTGAGGATCAAAGGTTAAGTAAGTTTCCTGGGAGTGAGAAATCTTTCCAAAGTACAGATTATTAGTGCATCAAAGTTAGGATAAACCATATTGGTTATGAGAGAAAGCACAGTGATGATTATTTGGGTCTATTAAGATTTGACTAGATTCGTTTTATCATCTTGGTCAAGGGGTTCTTGGTAGGGGAAGGTCATACCTACCTTCCCCAAGGTATTTCTTTGCCTTCATCTGTATGTGGGAATAATAATCACTATTTTGCATTGGTTCTTGTAAGTAGCAGCAATGTCTGTCAAGTGCCCAGTGCACTGCCAGGCACATGTAGGTGCTCTGTGCATGGTAGCTGTTGTTGTCACTTGCTTTAAAGAATTATTGATAGTTAACGAATACTCATTTCATGCATAATAACATGTAAGAAAGTAATGGCCCTTTTGGTAGGAGGAGGAAGTTGTGAATGTTAACAGCATGTGGCATTTGTGGAGAGTGTCAATTTCTAATAATTTTCTTTTTTAAGGTAATAGGACTAATTAAAATCAGTGTTGCAAAATTAAGTAAAAAATGAAACCAAAACATTGATAATTACGTAAATTTCTAAGCTTATATTTAACTTATACTTAAGATCTTTCCTTTCTCTCTGAATACTCTCATCTGTTTTCATTACTCAGACTTTTTTAAAAAATAGAAATTGAATATAAACTTGAAGAAGTAAAAGTATAATTAAATGAGAGAAATTTATATATTGAAGTTCAAATCCTGCCTGTGAATTCTAAGGTGAATTCACAAACCTCCAGCTTTCATTTCAGTTCTCAGTCTTTGGTTAACTCTTAGTTATTCTTGCCCGTTATTTCCTTGTGGATGTGGAAATGAGTTGTGTGTGCATGAGAAACCATCTTTTAGTTGGTTAACTCACCATGGCAGGTCCTGAGCCATGGTGGCATCTTTAAGAAAGGTAATAGAAGGAAGGGAAACACGAAGGGGGGGAAATCGGAGGGGGAGACGAACCATGGGAGACTATGGACTCTGAGAAACAAACTGAGGGTTCTAGAGGGGAGGGGGGTGGGGGGATGGGTTAGCCTGGTGATGGGTATTAAAGAGGGCACGTTCTGCATGGAGCACTGGGTGTTATATGCAAACAATGAATCATGGAACACTACATCAAAAACTAATGATGGACTGTATGGTGATTAACGTAACAATAAAAAAATCTTAAAAAAAAGGTAATAGAAACACTTGTCTGGGAAAATGTTGGGAATTGAAATTAACTGATGTGAAAGAGCTGTGTATAAGACTTTAAAAAAAAATCTGTTTTATATAGGTTTATATAGTACAAGCCAGATGCCTTTGTTTCAGCTTTTTGGTTTGAGCCTTTGTATTGTATGGTGGAAAATGATTTCTTACCATTTCTTTTGTGATCATCTAACAAATGTCTTTAATTTCCTTATAGAATTCATGAACTTGATCATGTTTTCCTACTCAGTATCAGTAATGGCCATCACAATTCTCTATGTTTTGAGGCTTTTTCTTGGTTATAAACAGCATTGTTATTCTAACATTAAGAAAATTTTTCTGATTGTTAAGTACTTGGGTATTTAACAATGGAATAGTTGATTCCTTTCTAGGAATTACAGTGAAAAGGTTTTAAGTGGCTTTCCAGCATGTCCTAGATGAACTGTAAAGCTTCTTGCCAGCCTTCTGCCTGTAAAAACTGCAGTTCATTTAGGGGAAAAATAAACCTTGCACTCAACATATTTTCTGTAATTGAATTAATTGCATGATTGGAATTAAAGCATTGAGAATTTTGTTTGAAAAATGAAAAGCATTAAAAATTTTGTTTGAAAATCTTGTCCTATGTGATAATTAGGAGCTAGGGTGTACTACTATGATTGCAGGTTCATATTCTGTAATTCACAGTAGCCACTTATGTTCTCAGAATGTCCAATTTCATGATGGTTTTTGAAGACTGTTGTAAAAAAATGTTGTGGGTGTTTTCGTTAGCAAAAGTGATTCAACTTTTTTTACTCACATAAAGTAGATCTAATCTTATAACAAAACAGGTAACTTTTGGTATAGTTATTTGTGTTATATACAATGTACATTTCAAATTGGATGGTATATTGTAGAAAAAAATAAGTGACTATGATGTCTACTTCTCAGTGTGGGAAAATAGGAGGAATAACCATACTTTTGAAATATTGCTGTGTACTGGTCAAATTTTATATTTCAGATCAATTTGATGTATATTGCACATTAATTTGATGTAAAACCCATTTTCACAGGAGGTACTTTAGAATTATCCAGACTTGAATTCAGATCTCAGTTCTACCACTGACTAGATGTACAACCTTTATTGAGGAAGTGACTTTATTTCTCTGAGCCTCCATTCCCTTATTTGTAAAATGGCATTGAAGCTATTTTCATAGTGTCGTTAGGACTTAAGCAAAATAAAAAATATAAAGCTATAATAACATATGTAAAAGGGTACCTAGAACGGAGTAAGCACTCAATGAAAGAAACTGTTACTGAGGTTAGAAAATAACTTTTCTTTGCCAGAAAGTAAACCACAAATTTTGAGAGATAAATTCAAGATATGATTTGATTTTTGGAATCACTGTTTCATGAGCTGTGAGAAGATATAGTTCATATCAGTTGTCAGTTTTTAGCAAGAGATTTGAGGAAAGTGTATACATTTCTTATCTTCAGATTATAAAGCTGAGGAGCATTTTTTTTAATTGAAGTTACCATCAAACTGGCATCGTTCCTATAATTTTTTTGCCCACAAGATATTCACAGTGGCAGTTTACACATAGAATTTTATTGGAAAAGAAAATCTATTTGATTTACATAATGATAAAATAATAAAGAGTCCTGGTGTCCCTCTAGTTGTCTTGTATTAAGGTATTAAAAACCCAGTCAAAAATACATGAAAGACATTTTCTCATTTTTTTTTTTTACCTTTCAATCATTCCTCTTTAGAAAACTTGTCATTTCTGTGAAAAGATTTTGCATAAACTTAGTTATTACGTTATTACTCTTGACTTTTAAGATGGCAAAACCAGAAATGACCTATCTTCTTTAAATTATTACTAAAGTGAGAAAGTTCCTACATATAAATAAGGCCATGAATAAAAATTATGGGTTATTTTTCCTCTGTGATCTCCCTACCCTATTATTAGAACAAATAGCAATGAATGCATTCTCAAGTAAGAAACACAGTGAAAACCAGGTTCACAAAACCAGACATTGTTTTTGGAGATTCCAGCAAATTCGTCATTATTAGCTGGGTTCATAGTTTCTAAAGACTAAACTTATAACCTCATCTCCTTAGGGGATGAGTAGAAATGTGCAGTGCCCATGAATGAACTCTGAGTCACCAGAATGGAGCCATCCTGATTTATATGTAATCTGTAGAACTGCAGTCACCCCTGTCCTGCCTCTGTGTCCCTCCTGGATGTGTTAAATTCTTAACGTCTTGCTTTGTATTTGTTGAAATGTTTCTTTATATTGATCTTATCATTTGTGAATATTCTGCATCTCTAACTAGAGTCTTTAACACCTAGATTTTCTTTAAACCATGCCTTTTATTTTTTGCCTTCTTTCTCCAGTGTCCAGTATAGTACTCTAAAGTCTGTTTCTTTAAGGAGAAAAAGTTTAATTAATGAACAAGATGCTGTCAGTGTAGTATGGCAAAACGAGAAGAAAAGGCAGATTAAAGCTCCTTTTTACTGGGCTTTGTTCAGTCCCCAGTTGGATGGAGTAGCGTTGAGTATCAGCAGCCAAAACCATGGAATTTGAGAGTACTTGTTTCAATATTGAATGAAGGCTCAGCCGAGAGTGATGGGTTTTAGTGCATTTTTTTCCCTGAGTGGAATTAAGGTGACTTTCCTTTTGCACGTTGTGTCACCTCAATTTAGGAGATAAACAGCTTGTGCTTGTTGGTCAGGTAGCTTAATTTTGCAGGTTTATGGGACGTGATGTTTTCATAACAGAAGGGAGGAGTAGATAATAATCCTTTGAACCTTTAAGGAATTGAGATTTAACAGTTCATTATACATTTATATGCAATGTTTTTGTTCATACCTGTAGAATTTAATTCATAATTTTTGAAGATCCTCACTGTCAGGGATAGTGGGCGTAAGGCAGAGAGGTTTAAGGGGATAGAGAGAGGTCCCTGCTATGACAATTCACTGTCTGGATTGGATTTAATACAGCTAAGGAAGAGAAATCCAAACCATGTGACGGGGGACGTTCATTCATTGCTTAACACAAGTCAGAGCAGTATGTTTTGTGAAATTTGAATGGTTTAGTATTCTAAAATAAAGCACATTCTTTAGCGTTTATATAAATCATCTAATTTACCTCTTTGGTGGAAGAGTTCTCATTATCTGCTACGACTTCGGTTTCAAAAGTGATATTGTGCTTTTCTTTTTTTAAAAACATTAGGTATATCAACTTGATTTGGGGATTATTAGTATTCAACAAATTACTCTTTAAAGCCGCACATCAAAATATTATTATTCCTGTAATTTTACGTGTGTTATGTTTCTCATTACTGTTCTGTTCATTTGTATGCTCTATAGGACACCAGAGGCAGCTTTTGAATTTTAAAGAAAATTAATCTACATATTAAGTGGCTAGTAGACTTGTGATCCTAGAAGTTGTCATATCAGAGCACCATGCTTGGATTTTCACAGCTATCCTAGTTTTATTTTTTATTGTTACCTTGTCACTTAAGTCATTAAGTTTGAATTAATGTATACTAAGACTTATTTCAGAAACAGCTTTTCTTTGTAAAACAGAGTGGACAATGATAATTTCTAGTAAATGCATAATTTATGATGTGATAAACTGAAAAAGAGCTACTCAAGAAATTTTTTGTAGCAGTATGGTAAGTTTTGAAACATTATTCATATGTCTTTTAAAGATAATATTGGGGGGGTGCCTGGGTGGCTCAGTTGGTTAAGCATCTGCCTTTGGTTCAGGTAGCTGCTGGGATCCAGCCCTGCATCGGGCTCTCTGCTCAGCGGGGAGTCTGTTTCTCCCTCTGCCCCTCCCCTCTCTTGTGCTCTCTCTCTCTCAAATAAATAAATAAAATCTTAAAAAAAAAATAAAGATGATACTGGGTGTGTGTGTGTGTTTCAGGAGGAGAGGTATTTCACATGATAATTTATCTAGGTAACTTTCCAGGTAAATTTTAAGCAATTGGATTTTTCTTCAAAAGTTTTTAAATGTGGTATAACATAGAAAAAAGTTAAATTAAGGGGGGGATTCCCTTAATGTAATTAGATACCGTAGGGCATACCTGTACGTACACATGTGTATTTCTCTGTAGCTGCTGATAGAGACAGGTTGTAATCACTTGAGCAGAAAAGTGAACTTGGGGACTTGGAGTTCATTTCTCCACCCTTCTGCTGTGGCATTAGAGAAATAATCCTCCTGTTCCTCAGTTATTTTAGCTATAAAATGGTGATTGTAGTACTGAAAAGGATATTGCAAATGTATTCAGTCAACTGCTTCTATAATTTACAAGTGGCTACCTTTAACTTTCCAATAACTGCTTACAGGAAATATTAGGGAAAGGTAATTATTGGCATCACTACCACACCGGTAAATGTTTATTCAGTGCCTGTAATGCACTAGGCAGGAAGCGGGAGCCCGAGACCCTAGATGACTCAAAAGGAGCAAGGACCAGCCTTGGTTCCCTGCAGTTACCAAACTCTTTTTCTAAAACACAGTAAATTTTCTAGCTTACGTCCAGGAGACTGTGAAATGAAAAATTATAGTGTATCGTTCATTCTACGAGTATTAGGTGGAACCATATGAAAATACCATTTATGTAGATCAGAAATACGTAATGTCATGGCAGTTGCATCTGGTCCCATTTCATATTTACAGAGCCACTGGCATGTGTCAGGCATTGTAGGAGCTAAAGGCATAGAAGTCAACAAAATAGACATAATCCTTGTCCTCATGGGGTTTGCATTCTCAGGGGTTCTCCAGCCAGACCTCTCTTAATCTAGTACAACCACTGCCTACTCTGCATCTCCACTTGGATGCCAAAGAGGCATCCAAACATATTCAAAACCAAGTTACTGGTGAAAAACAGTGCACCTAGATTTTACTTGCTTTGTAGATAGAAATCACAGCTAGTAGGATCATGAATATATGACTTAGCCCAAGACCTCTCTTTTTCTGTGTCTATCAAGATAATAGAGCCAATAAATAAGGCAGTAATTTTTATAGCACCAAATGGTGATTTTTATCTATTGAATTTTAAAATGTACTCAGACATGAAAATGGAGCCTGGTAGACTGCTAAACACAACTATGATGTATTTGCTCTTTCTAATACATTGCAACAAGCTATTCTGTATCCTTCACTACACATGGTAAATAGCTGAGACATGTTATGACTCAGTGAATGTGCTCTGGATAGGGAATCTACAGAGCTAGATTGGAGTTTCAGATTTGGTATTGAGGAAATGTCCATGAGGAAATATAAGTTAACTTTTTACATACTTCAGTGATGTGAAAATAAATGAGATAATAATTACCAAGTGGTTTGAAAATTCATTCTTGAGGGATGAGAGTTGTTATAAAAATATAGATAATAGTTTTCATATTCATAGTTTAATGTAATCCATGTGGCTTTTGTTTTTGTTTTTCTCATTTAAGATACTAGAAAATTTTGTTCTGAACAAAAACCAAAAACTTTGTTTTGGAATGTATCAAACTATGCGATTTAGTCTTTGCTCAACAGGCAGATTGAGCCTCAGCAGGGGAGCCAACTGTTCTTTTGTCTGTGTTCATTATGATATAGCATTGATATATTAATTTTTAAATCCTCATGAATGAATATATAAGACATTTGTTAGGCTATTGAAAGCATCTTTTAGTATTTAAAAATATATGCTTTAAATTTTTGTCAAGTTGATGAAATTGAAAGAAAAAAAAAAGCATTTTCCTGGTTTGTCTTGTCATCCTTTTTTGTTAGCATGTCCCTGATGTATATAGTTCATTCGAAAGACTAGCATGGCAAAATAAATTCTGTTTTTTAATGAGATATCACATCAAAGTTGAGAAGCAAATAGATAACCTGAAGCTATACAATAAGTTTACATAACCTTCCCTTGGTAGAGCCATCTTCCTGCATTGCTAAGAACACAGTCCATCAATAATTCAATTTAGTTATAAGAAAGCAGCCACTTTGCTTTGAGACTTTAATTCCGATTCTTTATCATAATTCGCAAGGTGAAGTAACCTATCCTTACTGTGGTGCCTGTGAGTAACTTATCAATATAAGGGGAAAATATTTCTCCTCTGTCATGAATATTTTATTATTTCTCAGAAAGTTCCCTGGAGTTTGATATGCAGCTCCTTTGTATTAAGTAATAAATTTATAAGTTGGTTATGTATAGGTAAGTGGTATAATGTTCCAAGGGAAAAAGCCCACTAAGATAAATTCACTTAAGTTTTTTATACTAGATAACTTTGGAAATTCTTTTTTTTTATTTAAGATTTTATTTGTTAAGTAATCTCTACACCCAACGTGGGGTTTGAACCTACAACCCTGACATCGAGAGTCACATGCTCTACCAACTGAGCCAGTGAAGAGCCCCTGTACTAGAAATCTTTGAATTATATGAGAAAAAAACGATGCCTGTTGACTTTGAATGACCCTTGTAACAAATCAACCTTCCTTATACTTCATACTGGGAAGCATAACAGTGTGCTGTTATTTGTAGAGTTTGGCATGACTTGCTAGATGTTACAGTAAATTAAAATGGCTTTACTTAAATAGGTAATAATTTGCCTTTAATTATTATGATAGAAAGCCTTTGCTGAATACCTCAGATTTTAAGCAAATTGAAAATTACCACTAAGTTCTGAAAATAGCTTTTGCTATTTTTACATGTGTTTATCATAACATGGTAGAAAGTACATGGACTTCGAGCAAGTCATAAAAAGGTTGCAGTTTGGCACCCTTCACTGTGTACATTTGAACATTTCACTTAATCATTTAAAGTCTCAGTTTTCCAGACTGTAAAATAAGGATAACCATACTAATTTTGCAGGGTCATTAGGACAATCAAATGAGATCATCTGTGTTATGCCTAGTCCATCGCCTGGTATATAAACCTTTTATTTTGAAAAAATTTTAGACTTACAGAGAATTGCAAAAATTGTACCCAGAGTTTCATATGCACTTCACCTGGCTTCCCCTAAAATTCATTCATGTCTTAACAAACTGTTATACAATTATCAAAATTAATGAATTAACATTGGTACAGTATTAACTAGAGTCTTTATTCAGATTTCACCAGTTTTCTCACGCATGTCCTTTTGCTGTTCCAGGATTCAATCCAGGATTGCACATTGCGTTGAGTTGTTGTGTCTCCTAAAATGATACTATAGGAGATACCTGGGGCATATAATATCATCCTAACTTAGTCCTGGTGACATTAGCCTTGATCACTTGGTTAAGGTGGTATCTGCTGGGTTTCTCTACTGTAGAGTTAACTATTTTCTCCTCAAAATGTCTTGGGGGAGATACTTTTAGGCTATGTAAATATTCTGTTTCCCCACTAATTTTAGCATCCCTCAGTGGATCTTGCCTGCAACTATTATTAGTATGGTGTTCTAATGGTTATTTTCTCTTTCCCTATCCTTCTACATTTATTAATTGCAATCCTTCTAGAAGGAAAAACTGTCCCTTCTCCCCCATTTATTCATTTTTTCAGTTATTTATATCAGTATGTACTCATGAACATCTTGTGAATTATACATTTCATTCTATGAGTTATAATTCCATGCCATTATTGTTTATTTTCTTGCTCATATTGTTCCAGCTTTGGCCATTGGGAGCTCTTTCAGTTTGGTTCCAGTGCCCTTTTGACATGCCCCATCCTCTTTTTAAGGACCTCTTCTCTGGTACACAAAATGCTCCAGACTCATGTTGTCATTTCCCTGCCCTAGTCTTAGAATCAACCAGCTCTCCAAAAAGCCTTGTAAATCCCTAAAAAATAAATAAGTAAATAAATTTGCCACCCTCACCCAACGTACATTTTTCTAATTTTTGATATATTTTGTGTGTTTCCCTTTGATCTCCTTTAGATGCAGCCTTAGAGAATTTAGTCTCACCAATTGGGAACTGTTGATTCCTAATCTTTAGAAGAGAGACAAAACACCTGCCTACAACAGGAGGCAAGAGATCTTCTCTTTGTCCCTGAAATTGTAGAGGAATAATCTAGCTTGTCACTGTATATTAAAACTTTATCTCATGCCATTTGTCATTTCATGTCATGATATATTTTTCTGTCAGTTATTGCTAGCTTTTAAAAGGGATTTTATTCTTTTGGTCATCTGTTATGTAGCCAAACTTAGATGACTAGAAGATGACATGTAATCTAATAAGTGACATATCTCACTATATTATTGTGAATTTGAGAAAATCATTTAATCCTTTTAGCAGTTCATTTTTAGAGTTATTTTGGAGCTGATTTTGTAATTATGATGGAAGTAAAAGTGTGCTAAAGTTCTTGTCTGTTTTGTAGAGAGTCTGATTCATTTTTGACATTGATAGAAAAATGTGTATTTTAATATGCTATGAGTAACCACTAGAGGGTGGTCATGGGTAACCAATTACCCATTTGCTATTTATTTAAAACATTCTGACACTGAAAGATTGACAGTAAAGATGGGGAGGGGAATACCAGCAAGCAGAATCAAAAAATTGAGTGATAGTATTAAACAAAATAGCAGTACAAGGAGAAAAGGATTAAACAGGACAAATACATGTTGATAAAAGGCATACACCACCAAGAATATGTGACAATTCTGAATCTTTATCCAGAAACGTATTGAAATATATCAATATATATCAACATTTGAATGTCTATATAAAAATATATATATTTATAAAGATTTGTAGGATTTGGGAACTATATTTTAGCGATTATCTTGGTAGCTCTTCAAAACCAGAGACTTGTTACATATAATATATATACTGGGCTGTAAATGATATCTTAAAATGTCTCTTTAAAATTCTATCATAGTAGAAATTTAGTTCTAGAAAATACTTGCTTTGGATTAAAGTTGCCAGATAAGGAAATCTAGAAGAGCAAACTATTAAAAAATTTGACAGAATGTCTGAGAAAATGAGTAAATAGGATGAAACTAATCTGGCAGAAGTTAAATAAATTTACATTTAATTTTTACTTCAAAATGTTTGTAAAAATCAATTCCTGTATCTGTGAAGAAGAGGGAGCCTTTCCCTTGGAGATTAGAAGCTCTCATCAGCTAACTTTTGTGTAGTTCTTTGATTGTAGGCTCGGATGATGTTTTCAGTTTGCTTCTCTTGTTTTCAGCGAGTGAAAAGACCAATTTATTCAAGCTGAGCCAACTCATCTTGGACTAGAGCATTCTACATCAGTCAGCCTGCTCCTGTGGTTTTCTGGTGATAATTTGTTTTATGTTGGCTCTTCCCCTACCAGTGTGATAGAGATTAAATTGCTCACCTCTTAAGGGTTACTAAATTTAGTTTTTTAGGCTGTAAGAATGTGATTCAGTAAATGCTTTTGCTTTAGTGAATGAAGGATTGTCTATGGTTTCTGTCTTCAAATTTTGGAAAGTTGTATTTGGAATCTTAATACATTTGCATTCACTGTTATGTTAGTGGCATTCATATCAGTGAATAAAGTAGACTTTTCTAAAACAAGCATTCCGGGGGAGATGGTGAAAATTCCATCATTAATCTGACCTTTCCTTAAGATCAGCACACTTGGCTGAACAGATATCCAGTTAAAATGTAAGATTACCTTTTAATTTACCAGGCAGCTGTCCCAGACCATATCCTCCAGATGGAATTGTTGAGACCTCTATTGAAAAGACATGTTAAACAGTTACAATGTGTGGTGATAGGAATTTGCTAAATCTCCTTGTTGCTCAAAGTTAACATTGTAATAAATACAAGATGAGCCTTCAGTCCTCTTGTGGGGATGGCCCAATGAACCTACAGTACAAGAAAGGCTTTTAACAGTTAAGACTAGTAAACATTTAGTGAGCAAATGCAATTTGCTGGGCCTTGTGCTAGGCAGGAGGTTTACAGAAGTGAATGAGAGGTGCCTGAAATAGGCAGTGCAGGGACTAAGGTTCTTTGCCTACCTCCTCTGAAACTTAGACTCTCATTCCTTGCTTTTCTGTGTATAATAATGGCTGCATTAGATGATGTCTAAAGCCTGTGTCAGCTCTTAAATTTTGATTCTGATAAGGAAGCTAAATTTGCCAAAGCTCCAGATTGTTAAATAAGTTGCCAGTTAAATCAACAGTGGTGTGTCCTGCCTGCATTTATGCCCATTTTCATACTTTCTTTTCTCTGCTCTTTGTATTCCAGTTCATTGTCATGTCCCCAAATAGATTGTAGAAGGAAGAATATCAAGTGTGCCTGGTAATTTGAAAGCGTGTGCAAACACTAGTGTTTCTTCATTCCAGTAATATCTAACTTCAAATTTGCCATTTTTTATGATTCTAAAATCATGGTAGATTAAAAACCAGGTAAATCATGCGAATGGCTTGTTAGAGTTAATATTGCTTTGGAGAGTAGGTACTTTTCTCTGGTTTTTACTAGAATCAGAAGCATTTTGTTTAACTCTGGGTCAGTGTGACTTTGTGCTTGCCCTGGAGCGGCTGAGAGCAGAGAAGTAGCCTACAGCTGAGTGTTTGCCATGGATAACTGACACTTGCCTGTATTCACTTATTCATTTGCTCCATTTATAATTTTGTAGTATTTTCTAGAAAGTAGAAGACTAGGATTTTAATGCCAGCTTTTCTATGAAGTAATTAAAATAACTATTCACTCAACCTCTTGAAACCTTAGTTGGCTCATTTATAAAAGAGAGATATCTACCTAACTTATATACCTTACAGGTAGTAAAAGGTCTAAGAAGTATCATTTTGTCACTGCTAAAGATCTATAGAAATCTAAACTATTATTTTTGAGATATCACTATTACTTTATTTTTTATTGCTAATAGTAGTAGTGCATTTGTACTAAATTGCCCATTAGGAATTTAGAAATGATGTTCTTAACATCTGACTGAACAGATAACAATTAGAATGATGTAGATCACACACAGTCCCAGGTCACGGGTGACCCTCAAATCTTGTTTTCTGAGTCGTTTGGGTATAGCCCTTAAATATGAAAAAGACAAACCCACTAGCCCACACCCCACCTGCATTCCTGAACAGATAGCTTTCCATTTTCTTCTGATGCTTATGGCAGGTTTTTTGATATACAGATGATCTTTGATAAACACTGGCTTTACTGAAAGTGATCTGCTTAATCAGTTACCTTATCAGATAATATAGGATCAGTCCATTTAATACTTTTTCTGTGGATTTTGGCATTTCACTGTTTTGTTTTGTTTTTTTAAATTCTAACAAAGTAGTTCGATCAAAATTTTAAGATTTTAGCTTGATCCTGCTGGGGGGAAATTTGAGGGAAAGAAAATCAGCATACCTTGGGGTCTAGAACTGAAAATGTTCTCCATAAATTCAGAGAAGGGGATTAGGGTGTGAAGATGGAAAACGTGTCCCACTCTTAACAGTGAAACTGTGGAGAGGAGGGAAAAAAATCTTTTTTCTTTATTCTTAAATTCTCCAGGTGGGGCTTGTAAATTAGACTGGCATAAGACAGATTTAGGAGAGAAGAACAGAAGTTTATTAACATACACCCTGCTCATATACTTGGGAACACCCAGAAATGAGTAACTCAAAGGGGCAGTAGGCTAAACAGAAGAAAGGGGTTTGGGGCTTCTTGGCAGGTGAAGGGAGCAAGTTCTAAGAAGTTGATTGGGAAAAGTATGGTAAACAAGGGTTATTTAGTAAGCTTTGTTATGCAATTTTAAGTCTGTGGCTTCTCCAATGATAAGAGTTGTTTTCTTCTTGGTAGGGAGTGGGAGATAACACATGGAAATTTCCTTTATGAAAGGAAAACTTCGTGGGCTCTTTTTAGAGCTTTTCTGGCATCTGCTGGTTCTCAGTGGCCTTTAGTTGAAAATAATCCATACACCAAGGAGGCGTATTTTGGGGTGGTATATGCCGGCATCCTTCAAAATATATATAATGTGTGTTCAAACTTTTTCAAGTGAAGTCGCAGGACTATTCAGAAGTACACTTGAATATAAAATGGAAACTATTTTTAACATTTCACTTTTCAAACATGGTAAAACAAGTTTATGCAAATTTTATACAAATAATTGTAGCACATAACTGTAGTATATACTTAGCATTTTACAGTTTACAAATTGCTTTCTATAGAGTGAAGTACAGGTCTCATTATTACAATATTAAAAATGAAAAAACAGACTGAAGTAATTTATAATTGCCTAACATTATTCAGCTAGTAGGTGGTAGAGTTAGAACCAAAATCTGGGTTATCTCTCTAAAACCTTGCTGCCTCATAAGCCTGTGAAAAGTTCTCACCAATGAGAAATGAATTAACTCTTACAGAGCAGAAGAAGAAATATTTAGTACACCATAGGAGGTAATTTTCTGGATTATAGTAATGGCAGCAATGCCTTCCAGCTGTGGTACAGACTTGAAATTGTGTAACTGATTTTTTTTTCTAAGGCCCTATAAAGAATTAGAGGGAGTAACTAGATTCCAAGTTTTTCTGATGAGGAAACTGGAGGCAAAACATGTAAGTAATTTAAATAGTATTAAATAACACACTAGATCTGACCCACTTAAGATAGCTTTTTCTTCCTTTTTTTTTTGAAAGATTTATTTATTTATTTTGGTGGGGGTGTGAAGAGGGCACGCTCAGTCCTGTGCCCAAGATCGGGGGAAGGGCAAAGGGAGAGGGAAAGAATCTCAAGCAGACTCCCTGCTGAGTGCAGAGCCTGATGTGGGGCTTGATCTCATGACCCTGAGATCATGACCTGAGCTGAAATGAAGAGTTGGATGCTGAACTGAGTGAGCTGCCCAGGTGCTCCTAAGATAGCTTTTTCTAGTTAATAATAAAACTGACTACCTTGGTAATGATAACTCTAAAGTATTGAATGCTTATTCTGTGCTAGATACTATACCAAGTGCTTTATGAAAATGAGCTAATTAATCCCCACACCAACTCAATCTGTTAAGTAGTACTCCTTCACTTTTATATATAAGGGAACTTTACAGATTGGTTAAGTAACCTGCCCAAGGTCACAGAGCTAGCACGTGGTAAGACAGGATTTAAACTCAGGTATTTAACTTAAAGCCCTGCCTTAAGTGATGTGAAATGTTGGGGCTCGGAAGCCAAGCAAATAGTCAAGAAAGAATTCTTGAGATGTCTTTGGTGCAAAAAGGGTGGTTTTATTAAAATACGGGACAGGACCTGTGGGCAGAAAGAGCTGCACTGGGGTCGTGAGGAGTGGCTGATTATATACTATCAAGTTGGGAAGGGGTCAGGGATAGTAAGTCTCTAAGGAATTGGGAAGCAAGGTTTCCAGGACCTTGAAGAGCTGAAGGTCATTTATTACACTCTAGTAAAACCTTAGTCATGAGACCCTTCAGATGTGTATCAGTGGGCCATATTCTTGGAGGATGATTGCTAACATCTATCTTGAGGGAGTAGAAATAAAGGAAGTTTGCAAAGGAATTTTTATAGGATCCTGGAGGTAAGGCTAATGTCAAGCTAAGGTTGCCTTTTGCTTCTAGCAAAGTATTAACATTGAAGCAGTTGAGCTCCTTGAGGAAGGTCACTCTGCCTGTCCCAGGAACTTGTCAATGGATTGTAAGTTGTAAGGTTTAATTTTTTTTCCTATATTTCTTTTGCCTTTGTTCTCCACATTATTAACTGTTAGCTTTTTCTTCTTCCCAGACCCTTTAGGGCCTCCTAGTCTCCTCTGAGTGTGGTTTTGGTTAGAATATGTATGATGTTTCAGTGACCTTGAGAGTTAAATTGTCGTTAAAGAGTTAAAGAGAAGTATTTAGAATCTGTAGGTGACTGATCACAAAATTAGTTTTACAGATAGTAACTGAGTATAGTAAGTAGGCATTTAAAAACCGGCAGGGGGAGGGGCTGCACTAGATATTAAATTCCTATAGCATGCATTCTGGTTATTAACATTGTAAGTAAAACTTGAGGGAAGTGACACAAGAAGAAATTATCAACAGGTCCAGAAACTGTAGAAGAAAGTGAACAATAATGCACTGAGCAGAGGCCATGGGATGGGATGATTTCATACTCTTTCCTAGTTGCAGGTCCACTTACATGTAGGACCCTGCTGCTAAGCTGTGAGTTCCTGTTATTATTTATGGTAACTCAACTTCCTGGGACCAAACTGCTGATCCTTGATATGCTGAATTCTGGGCATTGAATGAGTTCCTTTGTAGTTTAGTAGACACCCCCCCCCCAACCCAGTGTCTTTTAAATATATAAATTAGAGTTCCAGATTCTTGTGGTTTAGAAACAAGTGTCACTAAAGAAGGATTGAAAATGTCCTGTTAAGAAATACCATATCCTGGGCGCCTGGGTGGCTCAGTCGTTAAGCGCCTGCCTTCGGCTCAGGTCATGATCCCAGGGTCCTGGAATCGAGTCCCAACATCGGGCTTCCTGCTCAGTGGGAAGCCTGCTTCTCCCTCTCCCACTCCCCCTGCTTGTGTTCCTTCTCTCGCTGTCTCTCTTTCTGTCAAATAAATAAATCATAAAAAAAATAAAAAAGAAATACCATATCCTTGGGGTGCTTGGGTGGCTTAGTCATTAAGTGTCTGCCTTCAGCTCAGGTCATGATCCCAGGGTCCTGGGATCGAGACCCGCGTTGGGCTCCCTGCTCGGTGGGAAGCCTGCTTCTCCCTCTCCCACTCCCCCTGCTTGTGTTACCTCTCCCGCTGTGTCTCTCTCTGTCGAATAAGTAAATAAAATCTTAAAAAAAAGAAATACCATATCCTTACACTATTCTGTACCCTCATATATATGGCTGTTTTGCCTCATTTAGGTCAAGAAGGTTTTCCTTTTCAAATATAAATATATTAGGGCGCCTGGGTGGCTCAGCCAGTTGAGCATCTGCCTTTGGCTCAGGTCATGATCTCAGGGTCCTGGGATCAAGCCCCAAATTGGGCTCCCTGCTCAGCAGAGAGTCTGCTTCTCCCTCTTCCTCAGTCCCTCCCCCTGCTTGTGCTCTCCCTCTCTCATAAAGAAATAAAAATTTTTTAAAAAATATTTTATTTATTCATTTGAGACACAGAGATAGAGAGAGCACGAGCAGGGGGAGAGGCAGAGGGAGAGGAAGAAGCAAGCTTCCCGCTGAGCCAGGAGCCCGATGTGGGGCTCGATCCCAGGACCCTGGGGTCATGACCTGAGTCAAAGGCAGACGCTTAACCATCTGAGCCACCCAGGCACCCCAAGAAATAAAATCTTTAAAACAAAACAAAAAAACTAATATCGAATATAAGTATATCTCTGAAGGATAATTGCTTTTTAACCATTCTCACTTTATTGTACAAGCTGAGCTTGACCATAATGAATGGCAGTTTTTGTTGCTTTGCTGATGGGAATAATATTTCATCTTAGGCTTTTCTTGTTAGTAAAGACTTTCTTCCAAGGAAGACCATACTTTTTTTTCTAGGTAATTGAATGTTTACATCATGGTCTCTGAATATATATACTCATGGCTTCTGAGTAGATTTGGCTGTAATACTTTTAAAAGTATAGTAAGATAAGGTCGCTAGACCCTGGGTAGGACTGGTATAGTAGGTAAAGTTGTAAGAGACAGGGTAGGAGCAGGATAAAGATGTGCCTACTTTATAATTTTTCTTGAGTTCCTGTGGTAACATAGTGCCCCTGAAAGTAATTTACCGCTGTCTTCGGCAGAAATGCAGATTTGTGTGTTGCCAGTGCCGTGGCTGGGATGTCAGGACTAATTTGGAAGGTTGAAAACTGCAGCTCACCCACCGTAAGACCAGTGTCGATTTTCTGGGATTTGCCATCACTGGACCCAGTGGGATGGAACCCAAGAAAGTGTGTTCTTTTCTTGGTTCTCCCTACCTCTTTGTGGTTTAGTTTGAATACGTAGAGATAGTCCTTTGAGTTGTAGATGTGGACACCTAGAAAGTATTCTCTAAGAAAATGTCAGCGAGCCTTCTTGTGGAACTATAGATCCCAACAGTTATTTCTTCCTGCCCTTCCTTGAGGCATCGACAGTGACTGGAACATTCTAAGTACCAGACCAGAAAGGCGCTGATAGCACCAGAATGCCTAGAAGACCATACCCCACTTGTCCCCTTCCCTGCCCGTGATCAGCTGCTGAACACGTACCGACCCCCACCTGGGATCATATGCTCTCTCTGCCTGCTCTCTTGCATGTACCCCCCGAGTCTCTCTTTAGAAAACTTGAGGTATCCATCTTACCAAGTGGAGAGGTTGGTTGTTCAGGCTTGAGCCGGCCACCTCCCTCAGCTGCCAGCACCCGAAATAGATCTCTCCCTTTCTCTTTTCCAAATCCTCATCTCTTGAGTTACTGGCTTCTCTTGTGACAAGTTTATTTGGAGTTTGTTCCACAACAGTGTTGGCAGACCGAGCCCAGCAGCTCTGCTTTTGATTTGCCCAGACCCCTGGAGATTGCCTGGGATGGAGCAGTGGGCTGCAGCAGTGCCCCAGGGCTTCTGCATTTATTTCCTGGGCTTCTCCATTTATTTCCTGAGTTAGCGGCTTGATAGATACTTCGGTAACAAACCATCTCCCAATCAGGGTGCCTTCTGTACGATATTTCGAGTTTTCTAGTTTGAAAACTAGAGAAGGCAGTTTGTGTCATAAATACACGAAGAGTCTAAAAGCAGGGTTATAGTAAGGTCCACATTTTAAACATACATACATGCAGGCAGTAAATAAATTGGGAAAAAGAGGGCGGTGAAATAAACAAATGTTAGCTTTTTTCCCTGTAGAGAGAGTAGTTTTCTGTTACTTCTACAGAATAGCTGACCCAGAGTCTTCTGGTGAACATACAGAAATCTTGTATCTAACTAAATTCACTTCATACCTAAAAGTTTTCACAGAGATTGATTATAGTTAATGTTGAGGATTAACGAAACAAGCAGAAGGTATTCATAAGAGATGTTTAACTGGTACTTTGAACATTCTTGTTTTCACCAATAAAAGTTACTTATTTTGAAAGTTTTCTTTTAGTTGGAATGCCATTTGTTTCCCTGGTTGTGTGCTTGTGAGCAGATAGATAGGTAGTTAGGAAGCCATAAGCTACTGATTGCTGAAAACTCCAGCAGGTCTTCTTTAAAATAGAAATTGATAAGCAGATTCTAAAATTTATATGGAAATGCAAGGACAAAGAATAGCCAAAATAATATTGAAAAAGAACAAAGCCAGGGGCTTAGATTATCTGAATTTGAGACTTAACTCTGAAGATTTCCTGATTAAGACAATGTAAAGTGAGATATCGCTACCTACCCATTAGAATGGCTAAAATGAACAAAATTGAGACAGCACCAAACTTTCAGGAGAGTATGGAACTCTCTTGCATTGCTAGTGGGGTATAAAATAGTATGGCCACTCTGGAAAACTGTTGGCAGCAATTCTACTCCTGTATGTTTATTCGAGAGAAATGAAAACATATGCCCACAAAAGTCATCTACAAGAATGTTCATGGCAGCTTTATTTGTAATAGCCAAAACCTGGAAGGCCCAGGTATCCATCAACAGAGGACTAGATCAACTATCTGGTATATTCATACAGTGAAATGCTACTCGGCAGTAAAAGGAAGAAACTGCTGATAATGTTACCAGTCAATCCAGCATAGCTCCTAACTCAGGATGTGAACAGGTAAGCCCTGGTGTGCTGCTATGGCCAGCTGCCCCATCCTGGGGAATACTGAGAGGGCTCGACAAATGGAGAGCATAGTTCCAGGCTGCGTTTCCAACACTGTTGCCGAACAAACCTGGATAAACTCATTGCGAGAGAAGCCAATAACTCAAGAGACAAAGTTTTGGAAAAGAGAAGGGGAGGGGTTTATTTTGGGTGCCAGCAGCCAGGGTGGTGGCAGGCTCAAGTCTTAATAACCTTAATAACTTTCTTGGTGAGATGGATGCATAAAGGAGGTAGGAGCAAGAAAGCAGGCAGAGAGCATGAGATCATGGGTGGGGGTCAGTATGTGTTCAGCACCTGATCACGGGCAGGGAAGGGGACTTGTGGGGTGTGGTCTTCTAGGCATTCTGTTGCTCTTGGCTTTTCTGGCCAGGTGGTTGGAATGTTCCAGTCATTGCAAAACATATTTGTCAATGCCTCAAGGAAGTGTGATAAGAAATAAGTACAATGGGGTTTTAGTTAGAGCATGAATTAAATGGTCTTGTCTATTTCTAGTTTTAACTCTTGGGGTCTATAGTTCAACAAAAGGGATTGCTGACAATATGTGTAATGAATAGCATGCATAAATCTCAAAAACCTAAAAAGTCATGAAGGAAGTGAGATACAAAACACTATATACTGTATGATTCCATTTATATAAAGTTGTAGAATGGTTAAAACTCTGGTGACGAAAATCACATCAGTAATTGCTTCTGAGTATGCAGGGAGGGGAAGAATGTTGACTGAGAAGGGGCACAGGGAACTCTGGGTTGATGGAAATGTTCTGTCTCTTAATGGGGTTATGGGTTATATAGGTACAATGATTTGTGAAAATCAATAAAACTGTAGACTTGAGATCTGTGCATTTCATTATATGTGAGATATACCCTCAAATGTAAAAAACTCACCCCCAAAATAATAACAGTATTTTCCTATCTCTTAATCTGGGTTCTCTTTCTTACTTTCCTTAAAGTATTGGACAGCTAAGTCCCACTATTCTGAGCTTTTCAATAGTTGTTAGTTCCTGTTTTCTTTCTGTCCCGCCCAATTCAAAGTCCTTTTTATACTGTTAGCTGGCTTTATAAACATGGAATCAGGAATTTCAGGTGGGAGACAATTGCAATAGTTCATTCATCAAACATCTGTTTACTTTTTGCTTTATATAGTGAGGAAACAGAGGAAGGAATTAATTATGTTAGGAGGCATTTCAGAAGTAGAATAGGTAGGATAGATGAATTCAGGGAGTACTAGGATCAGGGGGTAGAGAAGAGACTAAACTGCTATATATCCAGTGCAATATCTGGAATCAAACCAAGAAATGGGCGAATTGATTGTTCTTAGGAAAGGATTATCTTCATCTGTAAACATATATAAACATTCTCTGTCTCCACCTGAGAAATTTGTTTCCCATAAGTTTTGCACTTTAAAAAAAATTTATTTATACACGAAGGACTCAAATGATGTATATGATATGTACATCTGCCAATGAATGCTGAATTTATTCTAGAAAATACCATTTTGTACTCTGATTCTAGCTGGCACTGCTGACACGATATTGTACGGTATTGGCTTACTTTGTCTCTTTTTCCTCCAATCAGTTTGATAAAGGCTACTCTTACAATATCCGTCATAGCTTCGGAAAGGAAGGCAAGAGGACAGACTATACGCCTTTCAGTTGCATGAAGATTATTCTAACCAATCCACCAAGCCATGGGGATTATCATGGTAAGTGCTTCCACTGGATACATGTTTGTGAAGTGTAGAAACCCCTGAGCTTTGTGGGAAACAGTGAGACAGCGTGATGGCTTTTTGCATCACCGCATCACCTGTAGCTTATGTCAGTCATCGGTGTCAAGCTAGCGCTCCTTTACTCTTCTAGTGATTTGTCTTACACTGAACTAGGTCAGCGAGAGAATTTATTCAGCCATGCTTCGGATGGTGCTGGACCAGGCTCTTCAGTTCTGTTTCCCCCCTTCACCTGCTGTTTTCTGTTTCTCTCATGATTAGGAGACTGATACAGGTTCTTCAAAGGTTTTTGAAATTGAGTACCTTGAATTTTAGGATAGTTGATTCATTAATTTTCAAAAGATTACCGAAGAAAGGTGTGTTTTATTTTCATCACTGTTATCTGATTAACGAAGATTAAGTGAGGAATTTAGCAAGTTGTGGTATCAATTCGCCTCAGTTATTGTAGGTTAAAAAAAAAAGTCTAAACTGTTTTTTGTGGATTTCTGAGTTCAGTGGCTTTTTTCTAAAATAATTCTCTGATCATACCTTGACAAGCTCCTCATTTGTCTAGTATGTCAGAGAATGATTTTAATAGTCCATATTAGTAAATCTTTTAGATTACTAAAGCTTATTGCAGTATGTGATGAAACTTTTTTTTGTTTTGGCATTTTTTTTTATGTGTATAAGAATGTTAATTGTTGTTTTAGCATCTTGAATGGAATTCGTTTTTAAAAGATTATATACTTTAAGGCTGTTAGGGATTAAGATCAAAGAATCACAAACAGAATTTTAAGGAAGATGCTTCACGTGTCCAGAGCACTAAAAAAATGCCTTTTCTTTCATATTTAATAGATGAAAGGTGGCCAGTACTGTATACACAGTGAGTTCTTCCCATCACTTTTGTCACTTAAGGTACCTTCTAGAAATGCAGATTATCAAGCTCCACCCTCAGACTTATGAAATCAGATTCATTTGCAAGTGCCCTGGATAATTTTTGTCTTCTAAACTTTGAAAACCATTGACCAGATACTTCTGTTGAGAAAATCTATTACTTTTCTTAGCAGCCACACCACAAGCAGTTAACTCACATTTAGTTTGGCCTAGTAAAACTCCCAGGGATTCCTCTATCAATGTCCAGATCCTAGGACTCCTCACTTACTTAGTTGATTTTTATTAGCTTAAGTGCAGGATTTTTTATATTATTCCTTATGAAATTGAATCTTATTTATTCCAGTCCATTCTGTTTATTTTTTAATTTAAACCCTATCAGTCAAAAAATAATATACTTCGCACTCAGTAAGCTCATATTATTTATTAGAAACATTAATCTGTCCTTTTTTTAATGAATAAACTTAATTTTTTAGAGCACTTTTAGGTTCACAGCAAAATTGAGCAGGGGGTACAGAGAGTCTTCTCGCATACTCTCTGCCCCTATGCTTGCACAGCCTGCCCCACCATCAACATCATCCTGCACCAGAGTGGTTTGTTGCATCTGAACTGAGAAGAATGTATAATCTGCTGTTACTGGATATAGCTGCTTTATAGATATCAATTATATTAAATTAATTGATGGTGCTTTTAAATTCTACGATTATTGTTGCTAATTTACTGCCTGCTGGGTCTGTCCATTTCTGATTGAGAGGTGTTGATGTCTCAAATAGTGGATACATCAGTTTCTTCTTGCAGTTCTACCAGTTTTGCCTCTTGTATTTTGGTGCTCTGTTGTTAGATGGAAACACATTAAGGACTGTTACATCTTCCTGGAGTATGCATCCCTTTATCATTATGTAATATCCTTGATAAATTTCCTTGCTCTGAAGTTTTTATATTACCTTTATTTATCGTCTGATGTTCTCATCTTTAGGTAGATCTGAGTTTCTGGCCTATATCACCTTCCTTCTCTTTGAAGAACAACTTTTAACATTTCTTGTCTTACAGGTCCACTGGCAACAAATGTCATTTCTTGTTTGTCTGAGAAAGTCTATTACTCCTTGTCTTTTGAAGATAATTTCACAGGGTACAGAATTCTAGATCTGTGGAGGTTTTTGTAGTTTTTTTTTTCTCTCAACACTTTAAATATTTCACTCCAAAAGCAATCACTCCACTCTCTTGCTTGCATGGTTTCTGATGATAAGTTAGAATTGTTATCTTTGCTTCTCTGTAAGTAAAGCGTTTTTTACATCTGACTTCTTTTAAGATTTTTTTCTTTATTTTTGGTTTTCTGAAGTATGAATGTGGTATATCTAAGCTGTATTTTGGGGGGCATTTATACTGCTTGGTGTTCTTTGGACTTCCTGGATCTGTAGTTTGGTGCCTGACATTTATTTGGGGAAAATTCTCTGTCACTCTTGCCTCGATATTGCTTCTGTTCCTTCCTTTGTCTCTTCTTCTGGTATTCTCACTGCCACCTTTCATAGTGTCCCACAGTTCTTGGATATTCTGTTCTTATTTTCTTTAGTTGTTTTCTCTTTGTTTTTCAATTTTAGAAATTTCTATTGACATATCCTCAAGCTTAGAGATTCTTCCCTCAGCCATGTCTACTAATAAGCCCATCAAAGACATTCTTCATTTCCGTTACAGTGTTTTGGTAGCATATCTTTTTGATTCTTAGGATTTCCATCTTTCTGCTTACATTAGCTGTGACTATACATTGTCTGTTTTTTCCATTAGAGCCCTTAGCATTAATCATATTTTAAATTCTTAGTCTGATAATTCCAATATCCCTGCTGTATCTGACTCTAATTTTGATGTTTGTTCAGTATTTTCAGACTTTATTTTTTACCTTTTGATAAGCCTTGTAATTTTTTCTTAAAAGGTAGACATGACATATTGGGTGGAAAGAATTCCAATAAATAGGTCTTTAGTAATATGGTGGTAAATAGGGAGGTGGAGAGGGTGGTGTTCTGTAGTCCTGATTAGTCTTTTAGTGAACCTGTGGCCCTGGGCTATGAACTTCTACATGACTCTCAGTTATTCCCTCCCCCTAGGTAGGACAAGATGGCTAGGGGAGACTGGAGTTGTATCTCCCCCCTTTCCCCCCACCCCCGCCCCCCGTAGGTTGGCTCTGATAAAACCCCAGAAGTTTAGGCTCAGGTAAAATAGTTTGTTCTGAGGGCAGGCCTTATTAAGAACAGATTGCTCTAGAGAATCAAAATGGTTACTTTTCCCCTCCCCATGCCAGAAGCACAAGAGACTTTCTCTGTTATTCACCATGAGCACCTGGTAGAGCTCCTAGAAGTTAAGCTTCCTTCTCTTTGAAGAACAACTTTCTGAAGTCCAGACTTCAGAAATTTGTCAATTACAGGTTAGGTTTTTCCTACCCCAGCATTGGTTCCTCCAGAGATATCTGTTCTGGTATGTTGTGATTCTCTGTATCTGCCTCTATCTTCAGTTTTGGGGGAAGGCAGTGGTGTGCCCTGTGATCTTACTTCTCTGATGAGTCTAAGCAGAATTGTTGATTTTTCAGTTTGTTCAGCTTTTTCCTTGTTAGGATGTAGTGATGAGGTATAAGCCTCTCATGTGTCAGACTGGAAACCAGAAGTCTCTGTCCTTTTAGTTTTATGTTATTTGTAAAACTATTTAGTCCCCTGTGTTGATATTATTTCATTAACCAGCACTCCTTGGAATGGTTGTTCAACCAGTTATGAATCTGTGTATAACTATATTCCAGACTATGTTTATCCATTTCTTCCACAAACATATGTTGGAAGGCTTGTCAAACACGTAACTGGGTATGTATTCACTGTTTTCAGTTACCTACTTCAACCCTTTCTAGTTTTGAAGATCACGTTCTCTGATGTGGAAGGTAGAAACAAAATAAACAGGAGTTACTGAGTTTTGCTTTCTTTCTGTCACCTGTTAAAATAATACCAGCTTCCCTAAGTAGTAATCTGGTTTTTTTCTGTTCTGCTTATTGTCAGTGTAACTATAGAACACTCTTTTGTGACCTTTAGTACCTTGGCAATCTTCATTTTCTTCTTGGCTTTGCCCTTTGTTGCCTTTTTCATATAGATACGGTCATTATTTCAAATGTAATTTGGATAATTCAATTAATCTCCTTTTTTGTGTTCTTTAACAATTCTGGGCTTAACCAAGAATTCCTTGTGCAGCCTCATTTCTTTCTTTTTGGGATCTTTTGAAATTTCATTATCAGGATGGTTTTTTTTTTTGAGCATCATGATAGCTAATACATGTTGACTGTTTACTCTGTGCCAGGAGCATATAAGAGCTTTATATTCCATTCTCACAAGAGTTCTGTGAGTGATTATTTCCCTCACTTGACAGAAAGTGAAGCTGAGTCAGCAACAAGACACAAAATTTGCCTATGGTCTCCCACTTAGTAAGTGGTAAACTGAGATTCAAACACCAGCATTTTAGCTCCAAACTCTTAACCAGGTGTTACACAGCTTCTCAAAATGTTTCTTTATACTAAAAATTATTACAGTTTTAATATGAATGAAGTATAAGCTATGAATTTTGTGAATTTTATTATTTGTAGGAGTCCATACTATTATCATGGATGTTTTTATTTATAGTTACGATTTTTGGTAAACACATTTGTTTGGCATCTAGGCTCTTTTCTATTTTTGCTGCAACCAATTTCCCATTGATTTCATTAAAAATGCACAATTGTTTCAAATTAACTTATAGATCCATCATCTGTGTACCTAAAAAAAGTACTCTGGCTTCCTATATTAAATTTTAAAATAAGGTATTTGATTTACCATTGCAACATCTTATTAAAATACCTAAACTTTTCTAGATTTTGGCCTGGTAATACAGCTTTTACATTTCAATTCTGTGTTCTTATTTATGTAAATATTTTAGTAGTCCATCTTTATTATTGTGTTACAGAGATAACATGTGTCTATTATGTTAGTTTCCTATGAAACATTTTTCTGTTTGTCCGTCTCATTCCTAACTGTGATTCGTCTAAATTTATATGGATTTTACTCTATGGGAAATAGACATAAAGTTTACATCTGAAAGTGATGTGAGATTTTTATATTTCTTAGAGTTTGTACATTTTGCTTTTTGTTTGCATTATCTTCCTTCTCATAGGCTTTTAATGTAATTTTAAAAAATACGAATAAAATGTGAGATTGTATAAAGTTTTTAGATCAAGCACAGCTACTTTGTGATGATCTCAGCTTGTTAACAATTAGCATAATTAAAATTGTTTCCTCTTCCTAGTGAATGGGCAACTTTGCCCGAGAATGCTGTCATATTTTATATAACTCTTGAGCCTGTAGTACCCTGATAACCGTACAACTAAGTCGTCATTTAGATAAATAGAGGAAAGCAGTTCCACCCATGGGCAATTAACTTTTTTATTAATAAGCTGTTAGACAATTAAGGGGAGCTTAGACAGTCTCTCGAGTGTGGTATTGTACCAAGTCCCAGGTAAATAACCTTGTTGGTGTGCTGGCTTGTTTTTTGTTGTCAGGGTGCCCATTCCGTCACAGCGATCCAGAGCTGCTGAAGCAGAAGTTGCAGTCCTACAAGATCTCTCCTGGAGGGGTACAGCAGGTAGGTCAGATTCTGCTGGGTGTCCTCAGTAAGGAGGCGTCACACCGTTACTCTCAGTTTCACGGACTGTTGGTCAGGCCTCCACCACACACCCTCTCTCCAGATGGAGGAAGCGAAAGCCTTGACTTGCCCGGCTTCCAGGCCTTGGAAATTCTACTTCTTCTGTCTGCTGGGCTGCATTCTTTTCTTGGTAATAAAGGAAGTGGGAAGCCTTTTTTCTCTCGGTTTGTTTTACTATCTCAATTAGGAACATTTAAAAAAAATAAATTTTTAGAGGAATGCATTGAAGCTTGTTAATGAAGCTGAAACTTAATGCCATTGTATTTTATTTTGGGAAATTGTTTTCTGTGCCGCATGTAGGTTAAAGCAGAAGATAATATAGTGGCTAAATGTTCTGATAGGCATCACCTCTTGCTGTGTTAAATCTGCACTTCTGATGATAGCTCATTAGGTTGAATAATCTGCCAAAATACTTAGTCTTGTAAATAATTGAGATTAAAAAAAAGAAATACCCAAATGCAAAACCAAATATTTAAGAGTAATTTAGTGAATATGCTTTAAAAAATATTATGGCATTGCTGTCTATAATGTGCTTTTGAGTTGACTTGGAATTTGAGGAGTTCAAGAGGAGCATCGGCTTCCTTAGCTTAAGAAGAACAATATATGTTTTAGAGCTGGAACATCCAAATCATTATGTATCCTTAATTATTTTTTCTTAAAGAAAACAAATACTCTAGAAACCCTACGTCTTTTACTGTGTCCAAAATTTAGATTGAATTTAGTTAATTCAGTTCAGATCTTAGAGTTTTATGGTACTCTGGGTAAGGCAGTGCTCAAGGTGCTGTTTTAAGATGTAAAGAATCTTATAAATCCTGCTCCTACAGAACCAGAATCTGGAGGGAAACATATACCAAGTGTAATGAGAGAGGTACACATAGAATGTCTTAGCTTTTCTGAAGAGGAGGAACTATAACCAGATGGGGAAGCCAAGGAACACTGTCTGGAAGAGATACTCTTTTGTTTTGTTTTGTTTTGTTTTGTTTTGTTTTGTTTTTATTTTAATTCTAGTTAGTTAACATATGGTACAATATTCGTTTCAGATATACAATATAGTGATTCAGTAATTCCATACATTACCCTGTGCTCATCAGAACAGGTGCACTCCTTAATCCCCATCACCCCCCTCCCCTCTGGTAACCATCAATTTGTTCTCCAGAGTTAGGAGTCTGTTTTTTGGTTTGTCTCTCTTTTCTTTGTTCTTTTGTTTCTTAAATTCCACATACGGTAAAATCATACAGTATTTGTTGTTCTCTGACTTGCTTTGCTTAGCATTATGCATTCTAGCTCCATCCATGTCCTTGTAAATGGCAAGATTTCATTCTTTCTTACGGCTGAATAGTATTCCATTGTGTATATATACCACATCTTTATCTATTCGTTAGTCAGTGGACACTTTGGCTGCTTCCATATTTTGGCTATTGTAAATAATGCTTCTATGAACATAGGGGCGCATGTATGCTTTTGAATTTGTGTTTTGTATTCTTTGGGTAAATACCAGTAGTGTGATTGCTGGATCATAAGGTAGAACTATTTTTAACCTTTTTTTTTTTTTTTTTTTTTAATTTAAATTTTAGGTAGTTAACATACAGTGCAGTATTGGTTTCTGGAGTAGAATTCAGTGATTCCTCACTTACATACAACACCCAGTGCTCATCATAACAGGTGCCCTCCTTAATACCCACCACCCAATAGCCCATCCCCCACCTTCCTCTCTCCATCAATCCTCAGTCTGTTTTCTAATATTAAATGAGTCTCTTATGGCTTGTTTCCCTCTCTCCTTTTTTTCTTTTCCCCCTTCCCATATGTTCATCTGTTTTCTTTCTTAAATTCTACATGTGAGTGAGATCATATGGTATTTGTCTTTCTCCGACTGACTTATTTCACTTAGCATTATACCCTCTAGTTCCATCCACATCATTGCAAATGGCAAGATTTCATTCTTTTTGATGGCTGACTAATGTTCCATTGTGTGTGTGTGTGTGTGTGTGTGTGTGTGTGTGTGTGTGTACACACATACCACATCTTCTTTATCCATTCATCATTCGATGGACATTTGGGCTCTTTCCGTAATTTGGTTATTGTTTATAATGCTGCTGTAAACATTGGGGTGCATGTATCCCTTCAAATCTGTAATTTTGTATTCTTTCTAAATACCTTGTAGCGCAATTGCTGGATCACAGGGTGGTTCTATTTTGTAACATTTTGAGGAACCTCCATACTGTTTTCCAAAGTAGCTGCACCGGTTTGCATGCCATCTACAGGGCAAGAGGGTTCTCTTTTCTCCACATCCTTACCAACACATGTTGTTTCTTCTATTGTTGATTTTAGCCATTCTGACAGATGTGAGGTGATATTATAGTTTTGATTTGCATTTCCCAGATGGTAAGTGGTGATGTGAATGTCTTTCCATGCATCTCTTGGCCATCTGTGTATCTTCCTTGGAGAAATGTCTGTTCATGTCTTTTGCCCATTTTTAATTGGATTATTCATTTTTGGGGTATTGAGTTTTATAAGTTCTTTATATATTTTGGATACTAACCCTTTATCAGATATATTATTGCAAATATCTACTCCCATTCCATAGGTTGCCTTTTAATTTTGTTGCTTGTTTGCAGTGTTGTGGTCTGAAAAGATGCATGGTAAGACTTCAGTCATCTTTAATTTGTTGAGAGTTGTTTCATGGGCTAACATGTGATCTATTCTAGAGAAAGTTCAGTGTGCACTTGAAAAGAATATGTATCCTTCTGTTTTAGAATGGAATGTTCTGACTGTATCTGTTAAATCCATCTCCCCTAGTGTGTCATTCAAAGTCATTGTTTCCTTGTTGGTTTTCTGTTTAGATGATCTGTTCATTACTATAAGTGGGGTGTTAAAGTCCTCTACTGTTACTGTGTTATTATCGATTAGTTCCTTTATGTTTGTTATTAACTGTTTAATATATTTGGGTGCTCCTATGTTGAGTACATAAATATTTACAATTGTTATGTCTTCTTGTTGGATTGTCCCCTTTATTATGATATATAGTGCCCTTTGTTTTTTGTTATAGTCTTTGTTTTGAAGTCTGTTTTGTCTGGGATAAGTATTGCTACTCCATGTTTCTTTCTTTCTTTCTTTCGTTCTTTTTTTTTTTTTTTTTAAAGATTTTATTTATTTATTCATGAGAGACAGAGAGAGAGGCAGAGGCAGAGGGAGAAGCAGGCTCCTGAGCAGGGAGCCTGATGTGGGACTCAATCCCAGGACCCCGGGATCATGACCTGAGCCAAAGGCAGATGCTTAACCAACTGAGCCACCTAGGCGCCCATACTCCAGCTTTCTTTTGACATCCATTTGCATTAGATGTTTCTCTATCCCTTCATTTTCAATATGTGGGTGTCTTTAGGTCTAAAATGAGTTTCTTGTAGGCCACATATAGTGGGTCTTCTTTTTTTTGTTTTTAACCCATTCTGTCACCCTGTGTCTTTTAATTGGAGTGTTTAGTCTATTTACATTCAAAGTAATTACTGATAGATATGTATTGTCATTTTATTATTTGTTTTGTGGTTGTTTTTGAAGATTTTCTCTGATCCTTTCTTCTCCCTTTCATGATTTGCTTCTTTTCTTTACTGATGATGTATGGTTTCCATTAGGTTTGTGTATAGTCTCTTTTGCATGTAGCAGTCTATGTTAAGTTGATCGTTGTTTAAGTTTGAACCCATTCTTTATTCCTTTCTTTCCCACTTTTAGGTATATGCTGTTATATTTTATATTCTATTATTTTGTGAGTTCCTCAACTGATTTTTTACAGAAATAGTCATTTTTACTGCTTTTGTGTTTCCTACCTTTACACTGTCACTTCTGGTTTCTCTCTTCCACTCAGTGTGTTCCCTTTAATATTTTTTGCAGAGCTGGTTTAGTGGTCATGAACTACTTTAGTTTTTGTTTGTCTGGGAAACTCTTTATCTCTCCTTCTATTCTGAGTGATAGCTTTGCTGGATAGAGTCTTTTTGGCTGCATATTTTTCTCATTCAGTACTTTGAATATACCATGACACTCCCTTCTGGCTTGGAATGGTTCTGCTAAAAATAATCTGCTAGCCTTATGGATTTTCCCTTGGAAGTTACTGTCTTCTTTTGTCTTGCTGCTTTTGAAATTTTTTCTTTATCAGTAAAATTTGCTAATTTAGTTACAATATGTCTTGGTGTCAGTCTGATTTTGTTGATTTTGATGAGAGTTCTCTGTGCCTCCTGGATCTAGATATCTTTTTCCTTCCCCAGATTACAAAAGTTTTCAGCCATTATCTCTTCATATAAATTCTCTGCCCCCTTCTCTCTCTGTCCTTCTTCTTCTGGGATTCCTCTATTATGAATGTTACTATATTCGATGGAGTCACTGAGTTCCCTAAGTCTGTTCTCATTTTATATAATTCTTTTTTCTGTCTTTTGTTCAGCTTGATTACTTTCCATTATTCTGTCTTCTGTGTCATTAATTCATTCCTCTGCTTCTTCCCGCCTGCTGTTCATTCCATCAGGTGTGTTTCTTATTTCTTGTATTGTGTCCTTTTTCTCTGCTATGTTATTCCTTGTCTCTGTTAAGGGTCTCACTCATGTCTTCCACTCTTTTCTCTAGTCCAGTGAGTATCCCTAAGATCATTACTTTAACTTCTCTGGCAGGCATGTTACCTGTATCTCTTTTGCTTAGATCTTTGGCCATGGCCTTTTATGTGTTCTTTTATGTGGGATAAGTTTTTCTCTCTCCTCATTTTGTCTAAGTCTCTTTATCTCTTTCTCTGTGTTATGAAAGTCAGCTACATCTCCTATTTTTGTGGTTAATGGCCTTATGAAGAAGTGGTCCTGTAGTGCCCTCTGTTCCCCAAGGCCTGGTGCTTCTGGGAGTGTTTCCAGTGTGTGCTATATGAGCTCTGCTATTTTGTCCTGGCTGCTTTATCCTTCAGGCCAGTTGTCTGCCTGTTGTGAGCAGTGTTTGGTCCCTGACCTGAGTCTTGGCATGTTTTACTAGGTCTGCTCTGGTCTGTTTGTGAAATGAGACCTATTGCTACCGCTGCCAGAACTGGGGCTCTACCAAACTTCTGAGTCAGGGGACGTGGTATGAGCAGGTATTTGGGCTGGCTTTCTGGGGGAGGGGGTCTGAGTTGTGGGACTGAGGCAAGGTGAGTGGGAAGGGCAATTCCACCAGAGTGTGGGGGGACGGTGCTTGGTATAAGGTTAGGTAGCAAATGTCAATGTTGCACTGCTTCCCACAGGTGGCTCTGTGCGTATGCTGGGCCAGGGAGGGGAATGGCACCTGCCAGTTCCTTTGTTCCTAAAGGGGTCTCATGAACGCTATCTCTCTGGATGAGATGAGCAAATAATCTCTCCACTGTTTGCCCTAGGCACTCTTTAGATCGCTGTTTCCAGGCTGTATGTTCCCAGACTATTTACCCTGCCTTTTCTCCAAGAGCAACCCCGATACCCTCCAAGCTCTCCCAGGGCCCAGCCTGCTGACCTTTAAAATTCCAGGCTTTAGGGCGCCTGGGTGGCTCAGTTGGTTAAGCGACTGCCTTCGGCTCAGGTCATGATCCTGGAGTCCCAGGATCGAGTCCTGCGTCGGGCTCCCCGCCCAGCGGGGAGTCTGCTTCTCCCTCTGACCCTCCCCCCTCTCATGCTTTCTCTCTCTCTCTATCTCATTCTCTCTCTTAAATAAATAAAAAAAAAATCTTAAAAAAAAAACAACAAAAAAACAACTCCAGGCTTTAAGCCCTGCTGGATTCAAGAACTGAAGAAATTCAGCCCCTCTCACTTTCAAAACCAATTGCTATAGGGATTCCTTTTCCCGTGAGCTCGCCTATGTGTTAGTCTGTCTCTTCCTCTTCTCCACGACCATGGCTCCCTCCCTCCCTACACAGTGGACTCCTTTCCCAACTCCTTTCCCAAATCGTGTCTCTGCACTTCCTACCTTCTTCGATGTGACCTCTTCTCTGCCTTTTGTTGTAGAGTTTGTTCTGCCAATCTTCAGGTCAATTTCTGAGGTATTTAGGATGATTTGATAGTTATCTTATTGTATTCATGATATGAGGTGGGCCTAGGGTCCTCCTATTCTGCTGCCACCTTCCAACCTCCAGAAGATAAACTCTTTGAATTATGCCTGGGTGGGGGGGTTTGGAGAGTGGGAATTAGGAAAAGAGAATGCAAAAATAAAAGGCAGTCAATGTATAGATTATTAGGATTTCAAGCTTAAGATAATGGAGGCCCCAGTACATAAGCTTTAATAGACAACTTAAAAGAAGTTGGTTTGAGAGATTAGGTTTAGAGGTGGGATTTTTTTATTTTATTTTATTTTTCTTTTTTTAATTTAAATTCAATTTAGTTAACATATGTAGTATGTTAAGAGTTTCAGGGGGTAGGGGCGCCTGGGTGGCTCAGTTGTTAAGCGTCTGCCTTCGGCTCGGGTCATAATCCCGGGGTCCTGGGATCGAGCCCTGCATCGGGTTCCCTGCTTGGCAGGAAGCCTGCTTCTCCCTCTCCCTCTCCGCCTGCTTGTGTTCCCTCTCTCGCTGTGTCTCTCTCTGTCAAATAAATAAATAAAAAATCTTAAAAAAAAAGTTTCAGGGGGTAGAATTTAGGGGTGGGGTATTTAAATGGCAGACAATATGGATTTGTACTACATTACAGAAGTCAGAACTGGAAATCTCTTTTACTTCCAAGTTAGAAATGTGGAACTGTGGGGTTGGAAGGAACATTAGAAAGCTATTCTCTTTTATGGAGCCACATATGATATGACATGCCCATGGATGCACAGCTAATAGGTCAGTGGTAGAACCAGAATTGAAGTCAGACCTTCTGACTCTGCTTTTTTTTTTTCCTTCTCGCTCTAATCCCCAGTTTACTTAAGGGTGATTATCATGAGTTTTTTTGTGGGAGAAAGGGAGAACAAAATAATGGAGGGAGGAGGTAGGGAGTCAAAAGCCATGTCTTAAAGAATTTTTTTTTTTAAAGTTTTTATTTACTTATCCCAGGACCCTGGGATCATGACCTGAGCTGAAGGCAGACGCTTAACGACTGAGCCACGCAGGCACCCCAAGAATTTTTTTTTTTATTTATTCATTTGAGACAGAGAGAGAGAGAGAGAGAGAGAGAGTAGGAGCAGTGGGGAGAGGCAGAGGGAGAGGGAGAAGCAGACTCCCCGCTGAGCAGGGAGCCTGATGCGGGGCTCGATCCCAGGACCTGGAGATCATGACCTGAGCCGAAGGCAGACGCTTAACGACTGAGCCACCCAGACACCCCAAAAGCCATGTCTTAAAATGGAGTCTTGGCTAACGCTTCCCTTTTGTCAGCAGTGAGAAGTGAAATCAGAAAAGACTGAACAAAAAAGGGAGAGAAGGGGAATACAGTCGGGAAATGAAGTATCACACAGGTCACAGAGAATTTTGAGAAGAGGGCCCATATGTGTCCTTCATAGCAGAGAGACTGTGTAAGAGGAGAACTGAGAAAAGGTGACTGGGGGTGTTGAGTGGGTTACCCAACTTTGATTTGGTGAAAGGTGTCAATGTAGTGGTGGAAACCAAAAGCCAGATCACATTCACTTAAAATATGAAAGAATAAAAGACAGTGGATTGGATTTGCAGACACTGAGTATAAGTGGCCTTTATAAAAAATGTGCTAGTGAAAGGGATGACAGAGCATCTGTCAGAGCATTAGTTTAAGCATCTTGGGATGGTTTAGGCTAGAGGAGACCTGAGCCTGTTTGTAGCAAGGGAAGAAAAGAGAGGGTAATCTTGATAAAATATTTTTTAAAAGATAATTCTTTTGAACCAACTTTTCTTTCCTTTACATGATGACTATACTGTATATGTCCTTGCTCTTAAACTACTTACACAAGATTATAATTATTTAACTGTTCATCGTTCCCACTAACTTGTAAGTTTGCTGAAAGGAGGATTGGATTTTTTTTTAACTTTATCTCTCATAGTAATTCAGTGAGTTTGCACTTGGTAGGTGCTGAAAAAATATTGGAAAAGAAGTGGGCATATTTTTGCATGAGGTGGGTGCTAGAGTGTGCTTGGGGTACAGAAAGAGGCAAATAGGAACTCAGTGACACAGGTGAAAACCTTATTGAAGAAAGGAGGCTATATACTTGCACAAAAGGATGATGACTGAAAAAGGCATATCTTTCAGCCAACGTGGGAATATAGAGAGGAACTTAGAGGTAGAGCAAAGGGAAGTTGGTGGAGTGTATTGAGTGGCCTTACTCTTCCTTGTGAAGGAAGAGGTCTGGTCAATAGCTTATGGTAGAGGTTAAGAATGGCATTTTGGATATCAGAAAGGTTAGGAACTGTTGATAACAAATTTGATAGGGAATCTAGAAAAAGAGAATTAGAGGCTTATTTTCAGCCATTAGAAAGAATCACTTTTTTAAAAATACAGGCAATTACCATGTCTATTGAGAATATTAATGTTTTTATTTAATAGTAATGACTGTGTGTTAGAAGGTAGAAGAGGGACTGTAAAGTATCCCCCAAACTGAGAACGCACTTTGAGACCGAAAAACAAAGGCAACGCCATGTAGTTTACAGAGTTTTATTCAAGGTAACTTACAGGATTGAACAGGCAGTGATCTGGACAGCTGCACATCTGTTTTCCTCAAAGTCCAGACCTTAGTCTATGATTTTATAGAGCAAGGGAACATGCTGGAGGGCACTAGTGTGGTCAAAGTGTCTGCATACACTTCATTTGATAGCTAACATATAACAGACCTTGTGCGTCAGGAAGGGGGAGAACCTATGTTATTTCTAATAGTTATCTAAACAGATTTAGGGAAGACCAGAATAAGCCTTCCTGTATTCTGGTCATGGCATACATTAACCTCCAAGGGGCCTGGAACACGTAGCGCCAAGGGAGGTCATCATGTGGACATGGACAAGGTGGTGGGCCAAAGATGGAGTCAGTATGGTCAGTGCTTCTACACTGTGTTTGCGTGTGCTTTGCTTTTGACTTCATTGCATTCCTCCATTTACTCTCAGCCTGTAAGTAGATCCCTTACTCAGTTGAAGCTGATTAGTAATTTCCACATCAGCCTTTGGACCTGCATTGTAACCTTTTATCTGAGATGAACACAGATGTATAGTGCATGTGGGCAAGCTGTAAATAATATTTGGCTTTCATCTGATGTCTTTTTTGAGTGGATCTCAGTAGAGTGAAGCAGCTGGGGGACTGTGTTCTAAAGGGCAGAAAGTTGATGAATGAAAAATCCATGTAAAACATTTTGATGAATGCTTAGTTGCAGGTTGGCATGAGTGCAAATTAAATCTTAAAAACTCCAAGTGCACTTTAAAATATTGAAAGTCAAGAAAAACATCATTAAAATGCATGTAAGGTAAAAATGTAGCTACTTTTATTTCAGGGAAAAACTACTTGAGAAAGATACCTCAACTATAAAAAAAATACTTAGATGCTAATAATCAGATTTGGGGGGAGGGCAGGGAGGGGCAGAGGGAGAGGGAGAGAGAAAATCCCAAGCAGGCTTCATGCCCCACATGGAGCCCAATGCTGGACTCGATCTCACGACCCTGAGATCATGTCCTGAGCCGAAATCAAGAGTCAGATGCTTAACCAACTGAGCCACCCAGATGCCCCTGATAATCAGAATCTTGATCAGAAAAGAGATCATTGTGACTTAAATGACATCACCTACTTTTTTTCAAAAGCACATTCAGAGGATCACATTTTTTCATTTTTGAATGAGCTTGGTATCCTGCTTAAGAAAAGAGCAATTGAACAACAGAATAAAGCCAGAGAGAATGGACAGCCCAGCATTTATCCCTCAACTCTCCCCAAAAAGACATTAACATGGATGTCAGTTCACCAATAAGACATCAAAATTCTTAATGTTTATACCCCAAAAACATGGCTTAAAAATACATGATGTAAAAACAGAGAACTGAAAGCAAAACTAGACAAATCCATAATTATATTGAAGAGTTCACTTCTCTTTCAGTAATTAATAGAATAAGTAGAAAATCAGTAAGGGTATAGAAGACTTGAACAACACTGTCAACCATCTTAATCTAATTGACATTTGTAGAACATACCACTCCAACCAGGTGAATATACATTTTTTTTCATGTGTCCATGAAACATTAACCCAGATACATCATATTCTGGGTCTTAAAAAATCTATTACAAATCTAAATGAATTGCAGTCATACAAGATATGTTTTCTGACACTAACCATGATAGTAAGGCAAGAAAAAGAAAGAAAAGGTAGAAAGGAGGAAAGAAAACCTTTCTCTATTTTCAGATAATGTGAATATCTATGAAAAAAGGTCAAAGAACCTACCAAAATGCTATTATAACCAAGAGTTTGCAGGATAATAAGCCAATATATAAAAATTAATATTTCTGGAAGAAATTGAAAATTAAAAGTTTTTGGAAGTACCATATGCAGTAGTACCAAAAAGAAGTAAACACTTTTGGGGCGCCTGGGTGGCTCAGTCATTAGGCATCTGCCTTCGGCTTGGGTCATGATCCCAGGGTCCTGGGATCGAGCCCCGCATTGGGCTCCCTACTCGGCAGGAAGCCTGCTTCTCCCTCTCCCTCTCCCCCTGTTGTGTTCCCTCTCTCACTCTGTCTCTCTCTGTGTCAAATGAATAAATAAAATCTTAAAAAAAAAAAAAAACACTTTTTAAAAGTGTATTTATCTAACAAAATATGTGCAAGATCTCTGTGTTCAAACACTTTATATGCTGAAACACTAATGAAAGTAATCAAAGAATAAAGTTGTAGATGCACACTTACCTGATTTTAAGACTTACTTTAAAACTACTGTAATTAAGACACTGTGATATTAGAGAAATGATAAACATAGAGATCAACTGGACAAAACTAAAAGTCCAGAAATAGACCCACATATTTAAAAATGGGCAACCAATTTTTATTTTTATTTTTATTTTTATTTTATTTTTTAAGATTTTACTTATTTATTTGAGAGAGAGAGAATGAGAGAGAGAGCATGAGAGGGGGGAGGGTCAGAGGGAGAAGCAGACTCCCTGCCGAGCAGGGAGCCCGATGCGGGACTCGATCCAGGGACTCCAGGATCATGACCTGAGCCGAAGGCAGCCGCCCAACCAACTGAGCCACCCAGGCGCCCGGCAACCAATTTTTAAACAAAGGTATCAGGGCAATTCAATAGGGAAAGTATTGATAGTCTTTTCAACAAGTTGTAGAACAACTAAATGTCCATATGAAGAAAAAAAAAGAACCTAGACTCATACCTCATATCTTATATAAAAATTAAATTGAAGTGGATTATAGGCCTAAATGTAAACTTTGCAGCAGATTCAGTGTCTGATGAGGCCCTACTTCCTGGTTCATAGATGGTTGTTTTCTCATGGTATCCTTACACAGCAGAAAAGGGAAGGACCTCTCTGGGGTATCTTTTAGTAGGGCAGTAATCACCTACTAAAGACCCTATATCCTAATACCATCAAATTGGGTGTTAGATTTAAAACATGAATTAGGGCATAATTATAGCACATTCAGTCTATAACAATGTGCAAATATTTTCTCATTTTTTAGCTTGTCTGATTAACACTTTTTTGATAATGTTGATCAAACATTGATGGACAAGAGTTTTTGATTTTGATGAAATCCACTGTTTTCTTTTGTTACATGTAGTTTTGATGTGATGTCTGAAAGTCCATTGCCAAATTCAGTGTTACGAACATTCACACCTGTATTTTCTTGTTACAAGTCCATACATGTAGATCATTAATCCATTTGAGTTAATTTTTGTATATGGTATGGTATTAAGGGTCCAGTTTCATTATTTTCCATGTGGATAGCCAGTTGTCCCAGCACCATTTATGGAAAAGACTGTTTGCCCATTGGAATGGTCTTACACCCTTGTCAAAACTCAGTTGGACATGGATTGGGTTTATATGGATTTATTTCTGGACTCTAAATTCTGTAGCATTGGTTTATATGTCTGTCTCTTTGCCAGTACCACATGTTTTTGATTACTGTAGCTTTGTAGTAAGTTTTGAGATTAGAAAGTTTGACTTCTCCAACTTTGTTGTTCTTAATACTGTTTTGACTATTTAGAGTTCCTTGCAATTCCACATGAATTTGCAGATTGTCTTTTCCATTTCTGCAAAAAAGGCCTTTGGAACTTTCATAGGGATTGCATCCAATCTGTAGATTGCTTTGGGTAGTATTGATATATTAACAATATTGTCTTCTAATCCATGAACGGGGATTTCTTTCCATTTATTTAGGTCTTTAATTCCTTTCAGCAATGTTTTGTAGTTTTCAGCATACATGTCTTTCACGTCCTGAGCAAAATTTATTCCAAGATATTTCATTCTTTGGAATGCTCTTGTAGGAATTTCCATTTTCTGATTGTTCATTGCTAGTACTAGAAACACAACTGATTTCTTTGTGTTGTTGTATCTTACAGCTTTGATGAATTCATTTATTAGTTCTAATAGTTTTTTTAAATGGATTCTTTAAGGATTTTTCTGCATATAAGACCATGCCAGCTGTGAATAGGTATAGTTTTACCTTTTTGTTTCCATCTGAATGCCTTTTATTTCTTGCCTATTGCTCTGAGTAGAATTCCAGTACCATGTTGAATGGCAGCAGTGAAAGAAGGCATCGTTATCTTTTCTTGATCTTGGAGGAAGCCTTTTGGTATCTCACCATGGTTGAGGTTAGCTGTAGGTTTTTCATAAACGCTCTTTATTATGTTAAGGAAGTTTTCTTCTATTCCTAGTTTATATGTAGGTCTGGGTGTGTTTAGTCATGAAAAGGTGTTGGATGTTGTCAGATGCGGTTTTTGTCCTTCATTCTGTTAATGTGATGTATTACATTGATTGGTATTCATATGTTGAACCACCCTGGCATTACTGGGATAAATCCGACTTGGTCATGATTTATAATACTTTTTAACGTACTGCTGGATTTGGTTTGCTAGTATTTTGTTGAAATTTTTTGCATTTATATTCGTTAGGGATACTATCTGCAGTTTTCTTGTGTTGTCTTTGTTTGGCTTTGCTATCAGGGTAATGCTGACCTCAGAGAATGAGTTAAAAAACGTTGATTCCTCTTCTATTTTTGGGAGAGTTTGAAAGGGATTGGTGTTAATTCTCCTCTAATGTTTAGTAGAACTGACCAGTGAAGCCCTCTGGTCCTGGGCTTTTCTTTGGTGGGAGGTTTTTTAAATACTAATTCAATCTCCTTGTCTGTCATAGGTTTCTTCAGATTTTCTATGCGTTCTTGGGTGAGTTTTAGCAACTTATATATTTCTAAGAATTTGTTCATTTCATCTAGGTTATCTAATTGGTTCTTAGTATTCCTTTATAATCCTTTTCATTTTAGGGAAGTCAGTAGTAATGTCCCTACTTTCATTTCTCATATTAGTTATTTGAGTCTTTGATTTTTTTAATATTTAATCTAGCGAAGCTTTACCAATTTTATTGATCCTTCCAAAGAACCAACTTTTTTTTTAAAATTTTCTCTTTTGCATTTCTGTTCTCTATTTTGTTTATCTTCACTCTGATCTTTATTTCCTTCCTTCTGTTAGTTTTGGGTTTAGTCCACTCTTTTTTTCTAGTTACTAAAGGTATAAAATTAGGTTATTGATTGAGATCTTTCTTCATTTTTAAGTGTGTACATAAGCATGTACTTATTGCCATTTTATTGATTGTTTCCTGGTATTTTTTTGTAGTTCTTTTTTATTCCTTTTCTTACTGTTTTGTGTGTGTGTGTGTGTGTGTGTGTGATTTGATGAATTTCTTTACAGTTTTGTTTGGACTTTTTCTCTTTGTTTTTCACGTATCATAAGTTTTTGCTTGTGGTTACCATGAGGTAACACTCTTTGTTATATAGCAATCTATTCTAAATTGATGGTCACTTAAGTTCGAATATATTCTAAAATCACTACATTTTTCCTACCCCCCACAATGTTTTATGTATATAGATATGTATAAAGATATTTTACATCTTTTTATTTTGTGTATTTCTTAACTAATCATTGAAGATATAGTTGATTTTACTACTTTTGTCTTTTATTCCTCAAACTACCTTTATATATGGCTTTAGTTCCTGTGGTAATGCTGGTGGTCAGGGCTGGACCCTGGTGTGCCTGGCTGTGAGGTTTGACTACAACTATTTCACGTGTGCTTGGGGGCGATACTGAACATTCTCTCCCCTTAGCAGAAGCCATTTTTTTAGGGGTGTCACTTCCAGTCAAGGCTACCTACTTGGTGCTTTCAGGTAGTAACCACTTTGGGGGACACACCAAGTGCTTTTTTTTTTTTTTTAAGATTTTATTTATTTATTTGAGAGAGCACAAGAGCAGGGTGAGGGGCAGAGGGAGAAGCAGACTCCCCGCTGAGCAGGGAACCCAGTGCGGAGCTCGATCCTGGGACTCCAGGATCATGACCTGAGCCGAAGGCAGACGCTTAACCAACTGAGCCACCCAGGTGTCCCAAGTGCTTTATGATAGTACCTTATTCTGTTTTCTTCACAGCAACATCATTAGATAAACATTCATTCTTATTTGTTTGTTTTTTCTATGCAGCATAAACTCCATGAGAGCAATAATATGTCCATCTTGTTTATCTCTCCATTACTTGTAACAGTGGCTGGTAAAATAGTATAGAAGACATTTTCAGGTTTTTGGTTTTTTTTTTTAAGATTTTATTCATTTGACAGAGAGAGAGATAGTGAGAGCAGGAACACAAGCAGGGGGAATGGGAGAGGGAGAAGCAGGCTTCCCGCCGAGGAGGGAGCCCGATGCGGGGCTTGATCCCAGGACCCTGGGATCATGACCTGAGCCGAAGGCAGACGCTTAACGACTGAGCCACCCAGGCGCCCCGACATTTCAGGTTTTAAAGCTTTATATTTCATTTAGGTTTTTGAGCTATTGTTAAAAAAAAAAATTCAACTGAGTAAATTTTCAAGTTCTTAATGACTTTATTCAGTAATTCACAAACTAGTCAACATACAATCTAAGAAGTAGAAATGAATTTCTTGGTGCTGTACAAATGAAAGACTTATATCTGAAGGGAGTGGAACAAGGAAGTTTATAACAGACCAAAAAAAGTGGATTTGTTACTGCAAGGTCACTTTCCTTTAGAGAATGGCAGGAGTCTGCCAGGCAGATCAAGTGTCGTTAGGTGATTCCTGATTGACTGGTTTAAGATTCCATTTCTGGGAGAGCTGAAAACTGTAATTAAGTAAAATTTCAATTTGGTTAGATGGGGCTTAGCAAAAGTGACTTCGTTATGGTCCTGTTGTCTTGTTAACAATAACTCACTCTTTTGATCAGATTCTCAGCCTGAGAGATGTGGTCAAAATTGAAGGTACTACCACTGCTCTCAGCTACCGCTCTGGAGTTCTCAGGGGTTTTTTGCAGAATCTCTATGTGTTATTCACCAGTCATGTTGTCTTTTTGTTGAATCTCTTTATGGAACTTCCTGGTCATGATATTGGGTTCATATTCTTTATGTTGGTCATTCTCCTCATTCCTTTTCTGACATTCTACTCTAAAGGGGATCATTTGCTTGCTGGTTAGTGGCTGTGAACATGCATTTAAACTTAAAGCTTTTGAGAGAACAGTGTATACCAGGGAGAATACTAGGATTATTAAGAACAACATACTTCCCAGTGTTTGGGGTTCATATCAGAGCCATGGTCCCCAAGACCCAAAGCAGTCAGAATCAAATAAATGAAAGAAAACCCACACTGAAGGAGTTACTTGTTAAGCCATCTGTTTAGTGATCTAATGTAGTAGAGTATCAACTTCCCCAGAAGTGTCAATCCAAGTAAAGCAATTGGTGTTGGCTGTAGCACATACACCTCCTTTCAGTGATAAAAGATAATCAAGAGCTATCCTATTATCAAGAACAACTTACATCAGAAACTAATGATGTAATTATGGTGATTAACATAACATAGTAAAAAAAGAGGGGGGGATAAAAAAAAGAACAACTTTGGCCAGAGAGTCTGGGTATTTTTGCTAGGCAGCTATCACTTTTGCAACAGATTCTGTAATATTTTTAAGAGTTAAAAAGAGGTTCCTCCATGAGAGACGATGGACTCTGAAAAACAAACTGAGGGTTCTAGAGGGGAGGGGGGTGGGAGGATGGGTTAGCCTGGTGATGGGTATTGAGGAGGGCACATTCTGCATGGAGCACTGGGTGTTATGCACAAACAATGAATCATGGAACACTACATCTAAAACTAATGATGTAATGTATGGGGATTAACATAAGAATAAAAAAATTAAAAAAAAAAAAAAGAGGTTCCTGATTATAGCCTTATTTGATCTTACTCAGAGCCAGAGAATTCAGGAAAAGGATGGTCAGAGGGAAGGAGGAATGCAAAGAAACATCCTTGATCTGATGTCTTAGGTAGAAGCAGTCTACTTCAATATTGGCTAGTTCTTTACCTAGTCAATTTGATTTTGAGGTCTAGCATTTTCACAGGACCAGATGTCATGTGGGACCTTTTTCAGCTGTGAAATATGCAGCCAAGACTCAATACCTTGTAGAAGAACCTTGGTTGGTAAGGTACTTTCCTGGAATCTCACGTTTGCAAAAGCATCAGAGTAAAACAATAACTGTAGATGACAAAAGCCTATCGTAAAAGACCTGATGAGTGTTTATTTTAATATAATTAGGAAATTTGGTTATTTCTGTGATATACACATTTTAAGAAAATGGATGGAGTTATGACTGATAACATTATACCAGGACATATCAGATTTCTAGGAATTTCATACAATTTCTAGAATACATGTGAATAACTTGCATCCATAGAAATATTACCTGATATTTTTAACATCACTTCTTATTTGATAATGCTTTCCACATAATTGAACATATCTAACCAAATTAGTTTAACATTTTACCAGGTGAGAAACAAATAAACCCTTTGATATTTTTCAGGGGCCTTTTGGTAAATCTCAAAGTTTTTTGGAGGTAAAAAAGACTCTATTTAGAGTTTGATTTTGGGAAGTCATCAGACCTTCAAAAGGTTTGGGCATTTGACTAACTATGATCACAGATCATTACGAAATAATACTTAATTATCTATTTAACCAAAATAACAATAGAAGATGTTAAAGGCATATACAGAAGGTTACATAGTTGTGAACAAAACTTAGCTCTTTTTTTTTTTTTTTTAATATTTATTTATTGTAGAGAGAGAGGGAGTGTGTGAGCGATGGGGAGGGCCGGGGGAAAGTGAGAGAAAGAATCCTTCAAGCAGACTCGCTCTGAGCAGGGAGCCCGACGCAGGGCTCAATCCCAGGACCCTGAGATCATGACTTCAGTCAAAACCAAGAGCTAGCAGCTCATCCGACTGAGCCTCCCAGGAGCCCCTAAAACTTAGCTCCTTTAATATTGAGAATATTGGGTTTTCTTTCTTTCTTTCTTTCTTTTTTTTTTAAAGATTTTATTTATTTCAGAGAGAGAGTACACAAGCAGGGGTGAATGGGGGGTAGACAGGCCAAGGGAGAGGGAGAAGCAGACTCCCCACTGAGCAGGGAGCCCGACGTGGGGGTCAATCTCAGGACCCTGAGATCATGACCTGAGCTGAAGGCAGATGCTTAACCAACTGAGCCACCCAGGAGCCCCGAGAATATTGGGTTTTCTTAAGTAATCAGAAACCTAATAAAGACAACATGAAGCACAGTAAATTGTTTTGTTAAGACACGGAATCTTTTCTATACATTCAGATTACCTAAAAGGTAAAGAAACTCAGTCTTTTTTATTTTTTTATTTTTTTTGAATCCTAATATTCATTTATTTGCTTTATATCGTCACTTAAATGTGTGACTTGCATTATGAGTGTTTTATCACAAAATTAGTTTTTTGTTTTTTTAATTTTATAATGTTATGTTAATCACCATACATTACATCATTAGTTTTTGATGTAGTGTTCCATGATTCATTGTTTGCGTATAACACCCAGTGCTCCATTCAAGTCTTTTATCAAAAGATAAAGAAAACTTTGTCCTTTTACTTGAGAGAAAACCATATTCTAAGTGTGCACCAATGTACTTTTGATATTAAAACTCATTTTAGGAATTAAATCCATTCTAATCATAGCCGCCAGCTTGACCACGCATAAAATTTCGTTCCTCCAAATTATTTTACACAAACTTTCTATTACCTTTTTTAATCTTAATTCAGATTTTGTCATATATTTATAGTTATTTTGGAAGAGCCATTTTACCTTCCTTGCCTATTTGTCATACACAGTTGTTTCCTTTCACCCTTATTAATTCTAAGTAGTTTTAATTACATATATTGGTAGAATTCTTAACCCTTAGAATTCTTAATTCTTAGTGAAAACTAAGAAATAAGCAATTGTAGACTCTCTTTTTACACTAGGATTCTGTGGATTGGGAAACTTAATAAGTCTTAAAATTTCTAGAAGTACGTTCTTTCTCATAGAGAATGTTTTGATATGGCATAAAACATGTTTACTAATAGATCTAAATACCTTAAGTTTCTCTTACTAAGAATCCAAAAGTAGATAAACTTGTGTTCAGTAATTAATGTTTCATTATTTTATCTTATTGAGAAATGATAAAGATATTCAATAACCATCATTTAACTTAACTTAGCCAAGCTCTAAATTTTCAAGTAACCAAAAAGATTTAGGGAAACTATTCAAGGAGATATACCATTAAACATAATCATAGCCGAAAAGTTTATATGTAAGCTCTTATCCCACTTACCTCTCTCTAAATCATTTGTTTTTTTAATATATTTAGATTACTCTTGAAAATTTCACAAGACATTAATCAAAGTTAAACTTCATGCTAAATTATTTTTTTGGCTGACAAATTTTTGTAACATATCATAGGAACTTATTTGACTAATAAACCAGGAAGAAAAAAAGTCATATGCCTTAGTCAATGCTGATAACTCTAAAGACATACCCATTTTAATTAGAGTAACAAACTAGCTTTTATTTATTGAAGATGATCCCAGATGAACTTGAAAAATATTCGGTTGTATTTCTGAGTCTAGACGTTTTTAATATGATGAGCACTTATTTTTTTTTAAGCCATTTGAATAGAGCTATTTTACAAATTAATTTTGGCAGTACCATCCAGAGGTAGAAAAATATGACATAACTACAACATTTATATATAAACACACATGAACACATAGATAGATGCAAACAAATACCGTATTGCTATTGTTCTAATATTTTAGCCATGAGCCAGGTATGATAATACAAAACTCACTACTTTATAAAAGAGCAGTTGGATCCAAATTGTATTTGTGGCAGATGGTGTAAGTTAAGGTTACTGCTCAGATGCCTTTAAAGCTTTTTTACTAGTATTTGTGGAGAAGACTTTTAAGATTTTCATAGGCCTAGTTTTCTAATAGTGCCCCCCCACCCCTTTTTTTATCTTCTGATAAGAATTCTTCCCTGAAGTTTGCATTTTGAAGAGATGGCCTACAGAAGAGTTACTGGAGAAGACCTGGTAGAACATTTGCATTTCAAGGACACAGGGAAAGAATCAACTTCCCTCCAAGAAGGACTTTTTGTTTCCTGAATTCAGAATTTTACAATACCTACCAGCTTTCTAAGATGAATAGGGCAGGTTGTGTTATTGATAAAAAGGGTAGGTAGGCTTCGAATTGCTTCTAGAACTGCATTTTCTATTCTTGTAAAGACCCATTTTATAAGACAAGAACAGTTCTTAAATTCTTCAGTGAATTGGGTAGCAACCTAACTGATTTCAGACGCCTTACCTACCATGCAACTACAATCTTCAATTTGTTTGTTTATATCAGGGAGAAGATCTTAAATGAAGATGGAAATCAAAAGATTTTTATATTCTAGATTTAGAGCTTTGTCTTTGGAATGTTTGTCTTTCCCTCTGGGTATGTTTAGCTTAGGTGACAAGACCTAAAAAGAAAGTTCCTGTCAGGCTCTGAGTATTAGCTTTCAGTTTGGCCAATTTCTGTCAGTAGAGCTGCTTTAAAAAAATCTTTTCAAAATCTTGTTGGGTTGTAGCTGGGACAACAGTATTGTTGTCTGGCAGTATTGAACAACTCTGTGAATGCATGACATGTCGCCAAAGAGGGTACAAAGGATACGACCCTTCCAAGATCCAGAGCCATTCCCAAAGATAGTCAAAAGAAAGACTCCGACAGTTCCTCTCAGAGCCTGGAAAAGGTAGGGCCCAAACTGCAAATGGAGTGCAAACATCATTTCTGTCTCACCATATTTTGGGGGCCCCTAATGTGACTTGCTAACAAGTCCTCAGGACACAAAATGAGACATAAAAGAAGGCAGTAGTTGTCTGTGAGAGAGAAAGGATCCATAACCACTGGGCCCAGATTTGGAAAGGAAGGGACAATGTGAAATTTTACCTTCTTCTCGCAACTGGGCACTACAGATAGAGATCCAGGAGAGCTGACTTTGGTTAAGGTTTTTTTTTTTTTAAGATTTTATTTATTTATTTGTCAGAAAGAGAGAGCACAAGCCGGGGGAGCGGCAGGCAGAGGGAGAGGGAGAAGCAGGCTTTCCGCTGAGCAGGGAGCCCGATATGGAACTCAATCCCAGGACTCTGGGATCACGACCTGAGCTGGCGGCAGACGCTTAACCGACTAAGCCACTTAGACGTCCTGGTTAAGATTTTTTTTACCCTTCACTGGCTTTTCCAGTCCCAGGATCCCATCTGTAGGTTCCAGAGTGAGTGAGGTTTAGAGGGTAGGTCCAGTATTTACCAGAATTTGGCATGGTTTTCCACTTATTTTAATTTTAGTTTCTCCTTGGTCATTTAAGGGATAACTGGTAGCAGTTTACCAGAGAATCTCTTGGAGTCCTGTCAACTCTGAGAGGGGCCTATATGGGGGCCCTCCTTTGAGAGTAAATATGGGGGTATCTGTAAAGCCACTAACTTGGTAGACTTTTCATTATGGTCATGTTAACAGTCTTTTCAGAATGGAAAAGCAGTTCAGATAGAGGATTAGTAGATTCTGAATACTCAGGTAAAGTAGGATCAGGGTGGGTAGTAGTAGTCACTTCAGTCTTAGTTTTTTAAGTGCTTCTTAGGGTCTTTAATTGTTTATTAGCCTTTTGCATTGAATTGTTCAGAGAAGCTATTTTGGAATCTGGAAGCCTTTTGAAGCCTTCTGCATACCGAATAAAATAGGTATCCTCTTTGTTTGATTTGGCAACCTTTACTTTCAAGTGCACTTCTTAAAGGGGCAATATGGTCTATTCAGCTGTTCCTCATAAAGGTGTTTTAATTCTAGGTTGTCTAAGTTAGATTTTTCCATTTTTATAGATATGTACAGCTTCTGGGACCACAGTTTTTAGATATAAAATAAGCAGTTGTGCCAGATGGTAGTATACTCAATTTTTTGAAATATGAGGATCCCCTTTCTTTAGGTAAGCCTTAGGTTTCTTGGAGCCAAGTTAATACCTGAGAAGGTGTGCTGCTGGGTTGGAGGTTTTTGCTGTTTTACAATGTACCTTGTTGCATGCAAATTTTTTTGAGGTTGGCAGGTCACCTAGTGTCAATCTTACCCATTCCATGACCAGTTTATCCTAGCATGGAAGTCTTAGAGTTAGGTGGTGAGGACTAATAGCTTTTGGGTGCTTAATCTGTACTCACCAATTTTGTGGCTTTGGCTTCTGTGACTTCCATTAACAACAGATCTGTTAATCATTTTACCTCATGTGCCCATTAATAGAAACCAATAGTAACCAAAGAAATGGAACTGTGGACATCAGCAGTAACCAAAGAGATAGTACCATGGGTTGGCCAAGAGAAGGCCTTAGATGTGCACCACTAGCAGTTTCCAAAGTGGATCTACAGACTGAACCATCACACCCCAGCAAATGGGGACTTTGGACTGAAGCAAGGGCTAGGGACTCAGGCTTTAGATGTAACCATCTGCCAGCTCAAGCTGACCTGCTAAGCCCTTGACTGGGACTGTGGACTGACCAAGGGCTAAGGACTGGCTCTCTATTAGAGCCTGCTTTCAGTCCAGATTGACCCATTAATCCTGGACTGGAAGGCCAATTAAATCAGGAGCTCAAAGCAAAGAGAGTGGAGCTCAGAACCAAGAGGAACTTAACCACATCCTTCAGAAACAGTGAGAAAGGGAACTCAAAGGCTTCATGGGTATCAACACTTGTGTTTCTTTTCCCAAAGCCATCAGAAGTCTCTGGGTCTCACTGCTGCCATTAACCTGTTGAACACATATCAACTGAGTACATTTTGAAGATCTTCCTGGCTTTATTCAGTGATGGATGAATTGGGCAGCATCCAATCTAGCAGATAGGGGCTCCAAGGAACTGTACATGGAGCTATTATAGGTTTTTGGTTTGTGGTTACCATGAGGTTCATATATAATAACTAATGTATTGAGCAATCGATTTTAAGTTGATAGTTGCCTAAGTTCAAACACATTTTAAAAACACTACATTCCCTCCCCCGCATCATGTTGTACTTTTTTGAAGTCTTATCTTACAACTTTCTGTGTTTTCCTTAAGTAATTGTTATAGTTGATTTTTCTATTTTTGTTTTTTAACTTTCATACTAGCCTTATAAAGTGGTACTCAACTACCTTTACTGTGTTTGCTTTTACCAGTGAGATTTTTTCATAAGTTTCTTCTAGTTATGGACTTCTTTGCTTAAAGAAGTCCCTTTAACATTTCTTGTAAGGCTGGTTTCATAGTGATGAACTCCTTTAACTTTTGTCTGGGAAATTATCTTTCTATTTTAATTTTGAAACATAACCTTGCCAAGTAGCATATTCTTCCTTATAGGTTTTTTCCTTTTAGCACTTTGAATATATCATGCCACTTTCTTCTGGGCTGCAGCGTTTCTGCTGAAAAATCAGTAGATAGTCTTATGGGGGTTTTCTGATATATAACTAGTTGCTTTTTCTCTTGCTGCTTTCAGTATTCTCTTTATCTTTAATTTTTGATATTTTAATAATTATGTGTCTTGATGTGGACCTATGGGTTCATCTTGCTTGGGGCTCTCTGTGCTTCCTGGACCTGGATGTTTGTTTCCTTCTCCAGGTTAGGGAAGTTTTCAGTTGTTATTTCTTCAAATAAATATTCTCCTTTCTCTCTCTTCCATTTTGGACCCCTATATGAATGTTAGTACACTTGATGTCCCAGAGGTCCCTGAAATTATCCTCATTTTTTTAAAAAGAGTTTTATTCTTTTGCTTCTCAGCTTGGGTGATTCCCACTACCCTTTTTAAGGTTGGTGATCTGTTCTGCATCCTGAAATCTTCTGTTGATTCCCTCTACTGTACTTTCCATTTCAGTTATTCTATTCTTCAGCTCTGATTTTTTTTTTCTTTCTTTGTTGAAGTTGTCACTGTGTTTATCCATTATTGGGTTCAGTGAGCATCTTTACAACTGTTACTTTGCACTCTTTATCAGGTAGATTGCTTATCTCCCCCTTTTTGTTGTTCTTTTTTAAGGTTTTATCTTGTTCTTTTGTTTGGAACCTATTTTTCGGTCTCCTCATTTTGCCTGATTGTCTGTGTTTCTATGTAGTAGGGAGATGAGCTGCATCTCCCGTTCTTGAATGAGTAGTTAATGTAGAAAGTGTCCTTTGGGGCCCAGAAGCAAATTCACCCCAGTCACCAGAAGCATGCACATCAGGGGTATGCCCTGCATGGGTTGCATGCACCCTCCTATTATAGCTGGGTCCTGACTGCTACAGGCGCCCTGATGGTTGGGGCTGCCACCTGGGGCAGGAACTTCTTCCAGGCTGACGCTACCCACTGGGTGTGATGGGAGCCACTTTGTTGGTGCATCTTTTGGGGTGGGCAGGTTTGCAGGATAATGCTGGGGCTGGGTCAGCAGGGGCAGCAACGTTGATCAGAGATGGTACTCAGCACTTCCAATCCCAGATAAAGTTCGTATAGATTTCTTCACTTCTGACACATGTCCAAAATTAGTCAGTAAATCTCCTTCACGTATGCCAAAGTGCTTTTCAGATTGCTGCCTCTGTGCTGGGTTGTGGAGTTAGTGAGTGTGTGTGCACACTTTTATTTTCCTATAACGCCCTGACTTTCCCAGAGTTAAGTCCCACTGATTTTCAAAGCCTGAAGTTATGGGGGATTGTCTTTCCAGTGCCGGTCTCCAGGGCTGGAGTGACCAGTGGGGGGCTTTGAACCCCTCAACTCCTCAGGACCTTGACATTTGTGATATCTCTCCCACTTGTGGGTTGCTGTGCCTAGGGTGTAGGTCCCGACCAGACTGCGTCTCTGCTTCCCACCATCTCAGTGTAGCTTTCTCTCATATCTTTAGTTGCGGAAGAACTGTTCTGCTATTCATCAGGTTGTTTTCAGAGAGAGTTATTCTCTATGTAGTTGCAGCTTTGGTGTGTTTGTAGGTTGAGGTGAGCTCAGTATCTTCCTACTCTGCCATTTTGATCCAAGAATCTCTGTGATGACTCTTGAGCACTTGATATGTGGCTGGTCCAAACTGAGATATGCTGAAGGCTGTGGTGTATTGGTAAACCAGCTCTTGGGGCGGGTAGGGGAGCCTTGATTTATGTCATTTGCTGATTGCTGTTAATGTAAGTACTCCTGCTGTGGCCAATTTTAAACTACCAAGTGCTTTAAAACCCTGACTTGCAAAGTGATAATGCACAATCAATTCTTAGAAGCCAGTTTGAGTCAGCCCAGTACATCTCTTGTAAGTGTAAAATATATTCCAGGTTTCAAAAATTTAAGTGAAAAAAAGAGCACTATAAAATATCTCAGTAATATTTTTATATTGATTACATGTTGAAATGACAGTAAACAGTATTGATTTAAATAAGTTGTCAAAATAAATTTCATTTGTTTCTTTTTGCCTTTTTAATTGTAGCTAGAAAGTTTTTTGTTTTTTTTTTTTAAAGATTTTATTTATTTATTTGAGAGAGAGAGAATGAGAGACAGAGAGCATGAGAGGGAGGAGGGTCAGAGGGAGAAGCAGACTCCCTGCCGAGCAGGGAGCCCGATGCGGGACTCGATCCCGGGACTCCAGGATCATGACCTGAGCCGAAGGCAGTCGCTTAACCAACTGAGCCACCCAGGCGCCCTGTAGCTAGAAAGTTTAAAATTACAGATGTCATTCATTGTATTTCTTTTGGAGAACACTGCTCTAAATAGTTACATAGAACTACTGAGCACTTGAGACTATTAAATATTAGAGTGGTAAGGTTCTATTTCCATATTATATTTTAATGTTTGCTTCTAGGATACAGTTGTGTTTAACCTATTACAACCAGTGTTTACTTTTACATATTGACCCATAAATTAGTATTGATAAGGCTACTTATTTTTCAAGTTTTTTAATTGAAATGATACATTATTTACAAATATATTTCTATATTAATGTTTTTGAAACTTTTTTCTCATTTTAATTTTTGGATTTTTGTTTTTTTTAAAAGATTTTATTTATTTATTTGACAGAGAGATACAGCGAGAGAGGGAACTTAAGCAGGGGGAGTGGGAGAGGGAGAAGCAGGCTTCCTGCTGAGCAGGGAGCCCGATGTGGGGCTCGATCCCAGGACCCTGGGATCACGACCTGAGCCGAAGGCAGACGCTTAATGACTGAGCCACCCAGGCGCCCCATAATTTTTGTTTTTTTTTTAAAGAGAGGAAGGAAATGTGTTTTAGGAGTTTTCCTCAGCATAACCATTAATAATTATTTTAAAAGCAAATCTAATTGGTACTTTCAAGAAACTTAATAGTGATATTAAAATAATGAAGTATGTAAAAATGTATGTGTTTTTTTTTTTTTTTTTTACTTTTTGAGAGGTTGGTTAACCTTTTTCCTAGTACAAGAGTTCTCAAAAAGTTAGTGACCATATTAAATCTAAAACTGGCAAATGCCTTTTAATGAAGAAATCTTTCAAAATGGACAGTTTAAGAGACAGAAGTAACACTATGTCAAGAACATTTTATGACAAAGGTAAACCTCAATGACTGCTTACTCAGTGTTCACATAAATCTGAACTACCCAAAACTCCTGTGATTTTCTTAGGTAAGAAGTACTTGTCAATAGATAGTATTCAGTCTGTCCATTACTTTATGAACAGTAACTGCTTTTAAGAGCAGCTTTTCTGTCTATTTCATCTCTGAGAACATCTCTTCTGATTTATGAGACCAGTACTTAGATTGTTGCACTTAGCTTTGCTTTTCTTGTAGTTGAAAATGCATACATTGTTTTTGGTAAATCTTACAATTGCATTAAGGAAAAGTTTGGAAGTTGAGCATTAGACTTGATGTCAGGAGGATGTGGTTACATTTTTGGCTTTATAAAAATCACTGAATATCTAAATATATTTCTGTGTATATCCTTCCTTTTATTACAGATTGAAAATAAATGGTCATTTGAAGATTACTTAATTTTGTTCAAGGTGTTTCAAAGAAAAATCACTTTGAAAGTCAAGTAACATTTGCCATTGTTAACCAAATCTACTGAAGTTTACTTTCATTAAAATTGTGTTAAAATATAAAACATAGTTTTTCTTAGAAATTTACTACTGTTTATAATTATTTATCTTTCTATAATTATTTTATTTGTTCATTACATGAGCAATTATATTTACAGAGGTATTTTATAGAGTATTCTCCCAGAGCCTTTCCCCCCTTTTTCTTAAGGGAAGCAAACTTAAAGCTCCAAAATATTAAATAACTAAACTTACTTCATACAGCAAGTGTTACAGATTCTTAGTCTGCTTAGCTTTAAGCCATTTCAGACTGCTAGGTATTGTTTCCCATTAGTTTACAATGTAGTTCATGTTGGTTTCGGTTTCTAAACTTATTTATATATATACACATATGTATGCATGGATATATGTTGTTTGTATGTAAGTTCTTGCGCATATATATATATATTTATATGTATTTCTCTCTTAATCCTCTAGTCCTTGGAAAAGTGACTAGAAAATCTTTAAGTGACAGATTTTATTTTGTTTCAATAGCTGATATGATACATTTATTTTTATAAGTAAGATACTTGAAAATAACTACTAAATTAGTATAAATATTTTCATCATTTCCATAAAGATCATAGAACATAGAGATTCTGAACTGGCTTGCAATTATATTAGGCAAAAAAATAGAATACTTAAAGCACAGTTTTAATTAGTTAAGTAAATCATGGGATTGATGTTTAGCAATACTTTTCTCCAGTTGCTAAGCAGACTTTACATATATGTTCTCACTTCTCCCTTCTTCCCTTTCCTCTTTCTTCTCTCTTCCTTCCTCCCCTTATTCCAAGCTCACTTAATTGTTGATGTTCCCTTAAAGCTTAAATCCTTTAATCCAAATGTTGGTTTTAAACTGCACTAAGGAATTCAGTATTTTGGGTGGCAGTTTAAATAGCTTTTTCAGGTACCTATTATTAATGGAGAAATTTTCAATATTAGCATGTTTATATTGTGGAAAAAATCATGATAGGGAGTAATGTAATATGATTATCAAATTTGAGTGTCATACACCTTCCAGAAGACCTCACTTCTATTTAGTAGTTGGCTGATTTGTGAGAATATTTCAGGATTTGTGAATTGTGGCATAGTACATTTTCCAATTGAGGAGGTTCACACTTAAATCAGATTCTCTGAGGCTTCTCAGATCTAAAAAAAAAAAGTTATCAGCATTCTTTTTTCTAATGTGTTTGCATATATACGTGAAGAGACTTAGAGAGCTGATAAGTAAAATAACTAGAACAATATCTGATACATAGTAGCTTATTGTCATTATCATTATTCATGTTTTTTCCCATCCCTCTCCCTGCAAAAACTAACAAGCAAAAACTAACTGGACTATGTCACAGATTTGGTTCACTGTGGTGATTTGTGTGCAGGACGTTCATTGGGGAGCGCTCTCAGGATCAGTATCTGTCAGGGAGTGAAGAAGGCAAGATTGGGTAGAAGGAGAAGTTGGTCTTTACCTGATCCCTCAGGGAGCTCTGAAGCTGGGATGACCCTGCGGAGTTGTCCCTAATTGGAGCAAGGGCTCTTGGCCTTTATACCCCTGCATCGGCCAGTCATTGGGTCAGGTTGCTCTCCAGAAGGGAACAGCACCTTGAGCAAGATGGCTTTCCTCAGCTGAGGGGGACTTCTGCTGCAAGCTTTATACTCTCTGACCCTGGAGAAATGTGTGTCCTTGTTCTGAGGAGGGTGGATGGAGACAGCATACTGCTGAGTCCTTTATACAGTCTCCAGGGAATGTGGATGGAACTCTGTATGTTCAAGCCAGAAATCAGGAAAATATTCAAGATTACTTCCTGGTTTTGAGCATTCTTAAATCTGTTCTTTTTTTCCCTCTCTTCCATTACCTACGATGTCATGTCACTTGAATTCCTCATTTTCAGTTACTCTCTCTCCCAAAAGTCCTTCACACTATGCCCAAGTAATCTTTCTAATATAGTTTAATTTCTACCCAGCCTCAGACACCTTGCTGTCAAATTTCTGTGCTTCCTTTGCGTGTTATTCCGTGTCTGGGTTGTCCTTACCCCTTTCTTTATCTTGATCATTCTTACTCATTTATTGCAATTTTGCTCAGTTGGGTCATCCCCTGGAAGCTTGAGCACCTTTCCTCCCTTTCCCCTCTGCAACATCCTGTTTGTTTTCTTGTCTGTCCTCCCCTCTAGACTCATTGTGGCTTTATCCTTCCTGAAGGCAGAGATGCCGTCTTTCATCCAAAAAAAACCAGCCCCTGACCACAGTGCCTAGGGTTCATTATAGGAGCTTAATGAATGTGGGCTGAATGAATGGAGTAAGCAAATGAATGATCACTCAATCCGTTCCTGGTCTGAAAGCTTATCTGAGAGGTGTTGGCAGAGGCTGCTCTGTGTTTGCCTGCATGTGTAAAACTATATATGGCGATGGGAGATTTCTACATTTGGATTCAAGTTAATGTGATGATAGATTATTTTCATTCTCTTTTCCAAAGAGTCTTCAGATATGGCTGGAGAAACCTCTCAAGCTCTATAAATGCCTTGTGGAAGAACTAAATTAGTAATTTTTTTTCCCTGTGGTACCAACCCCCCCCCAAAAGAGAGAAAGAAAAGAAAGAAAAGAAAAAGGCAACTAATTGAAAAGGTTCTGATAAAAGTGACTAAGACTGATTTAAATAAAAGTAAGTTGCTTTGGTGAAGAAAGACATTTTATTATTCAATAAACGTTTACTGAGCACTTGACATGTCACTGAGTTTTCAATATGTTCGAATCTGGAAAGAATGATTAAGAAACTGTTTTATTTTTTAAAGATTTATTTATTTATTTGAAAGAGAGAGAGCACATGAGAGGGGGGAGGGTCAGAGGGAGAAGCAGACTCCCTGCTGAGCAGGGAGCCCGATGGGGGACTTGATCCTGGGACTCCAGGATCATGACCTGAGCCGAAGGCAGTCGCTTAACCAACTGAGCCACCCAGGTGCCCCAAGAAACTGTGTTTTAGAGCTTTTAGTCTAGTGGAGCCAAAAGGCATAATTCACTATAATAAAGTATGATAAGTGCTTTAATGAAAATACATTTAAAGTGCTAGCTGTAGAATCCGAGGGCCAAGAACTGCTGAGAGAGAGGCGTGACCTCAGGGAATGCTTCCTGTAGGAAGTGATCATTGAATTGTGTTTGAAAGTTGAGTAGGAATTTCCCCAGGGAAGCAAGGCTTATGAGGCAGAAGGAACAGCATTCATTCAACAGTAACAAATAACAAGGTGATGACTATATTCCAGTTACTATTCAAGGCACAAGACCTCTGCCTTTATGGAACTGATATTCTAGCCAGGGAGACAGTGAACAAATTAGGTGTGGTCAGAGGAAACTAGACAAGGAAATAGGATAAGATTTAGGGGAGGTGTGTATGGACAAGGTTGTTGAGTGTGTTTTGAGGAACCCTAGTCCTGGGAGAAGTATGGAAACAGGTTCTGGAGACAAATTAATTTGAGAAACACCACCCTGATAAGCCCTGCTGTAAAGAAATTTAGATAATTCTGGATTGAACCAAACCAAAAAATGCGTTAGATGAGAAAACCCTCTGAATCAGTATGATTTTGTGAGCTAAAATTCCAAAGAATACACTGGAAGAACCTGGACTAGAAATGTAAGGACCCCAGTGGCCAGTCAGGGCAGGAGAGGGGCCCAGGAAGGGAGACTCGGGACCTGATGAACAGGGCCTTTTGGAGCATGATGAAGTTTGTGAGCCATTTTCGGCTGGGAGCCAGCCATGCCAGGATTAGATTTGATTTTGGAAAAGTTACTATGGTGGCAGTTTGGCAGCTGTCTTTGGAAGAGTGAAGAAAGGATAAGTGAAGAAGCTTTGCAATAAAAAAGGGAACGATTAGGGCCTGAACAATGGGGAGGAAAAAAGTGTTTTTATAGACATTTGGAGGTAGGTAGAATCGATTCAGTCAGATAACTATGTTTATAGAAAATGAAGAGTGAGTCAGAGAAATTCTTGGCATGTAATGTTTTAAACGAATGAAAGTACATCTTCAAGAGAGGGAAGCTTGCTCCTGATGTGCCAGTAACTGAAGGTCGCAGCAAAGTTGTAAGGTGGTGGCTGGTTAAGCTATGCTGAGTGTGGGAGAAGCAGGAACAAAGTATGTTCAGAAGTGTTCCAGACTCTGCCTCTCTGCCACCTTTTCTCTTTCACCTTTGAAATAAAGGACAGTTAGAAATGAAGTGGAAAAATACCAGCCCGTCGACTTTTGCAAGGTTGAGCTTTTTAGGAAGAAACAAGCTCGTTATCACTTTTAAATAAGACAGAATATGACCTTGAATCAGAGACAGAATAAGTGCGTATCTAATTGGTGAGCGCCGCACACCTGGCTGTACAGCACTCACTCGCCGAAGCCAAGGACAGGCAGGTGGCTACGTTCTGCTGCCAGGGAGTCATCTGGACCTCGTTGGCAGGCACTGAGGCAAAAGGCACAGAGGAAGCCGCGGGTGGCAGGGAATAGTAGAGAACATTAGGGAGAGAGAAGGAAATGTGGCTCAAAGTTTTAAAATATTACCTATATTTCTATCTAATACGTGTATGTGTACATATAGATTTCCCATCAGTATTTTGTATATCTTGTTTGTCAACTTGCTATGGTCTATTGCCAGTCAAATAAGAAAAATATCAACTAAATTTGCTCCTCCTTCCTCTACTGCAGGGGTATCTTGGTTAACCACTTTATTAGAATTCAAAACGAAAACAGTTCTTTGCCTTGAGGATGAAGTAGTAGATGAAATGTAATTAATGCTTTTACCTGAGCATATACAGATATGTTTTCTTGTAAAGATGACAAAGGGTATTGTTTTTTAAAAAAAAATCTAATATTCTTCGTGGTGGACTTTAGTCAGCCGATAAAAAAAAAAATTCAAAATATAGAGAGAGCAAAGTTAAAGAATATTAGTTACCAAAATAGAGTAATTTGATATCACTACTCCTCTTAATTTTTTCTTAGCCTTTTGATTACTGATGAACTAAAATAGAACAATAAATGGATTGTTACACTTAAAAGTTTGACTTAAAAGTCAAAGTCAAATTGCTGTTTGAGCAATAGTCTTAAATCTTCATAGAAATTTTTTCTTTAATTTTGTATTTTCAAATAAGCCTTATTTGATATGATTGTTCAAATTGTTTGGTTATATTTTTCTTTTTCCTTTTTTAAGATTTTATTTATTTATTTGACAGAGAGAGAGAGAGACAGTGAGAGAGGGAACAGAAGCAGGCCACCTGCTGAGCTGGGAGCCTGATGCGGGGCTCCATCCCAGGACTCCAAGATCATGACCTGAGCCGAAGGCAGACGCTTAACGACTGAGCCACCCAGGCGCCCCTGGTTATATTTTTCTAAAGCAGAATTAGAAAGATTTCTAACCTAGACATCAGAATTGACACTTACTTTGGCTTATATCAGAGGAAATTGTGCTGTGCTCCGCTCTTCCAGATTGGAATATGAAACACCTTTTGTGAGCTGTGGGTTACACTTTGATGTTTACAGGCCACGTAAATAGTAAGCTGTGGACTCCAGTTCGTTTAACCTCATCCCTCTGGCTTTCTACACTTTTCTTCTACCTGGTCCTTTCATTTTCCTATTTGTTTCTTCTTTTTTTTTTTTAAAGATTTTATTTATTTATTTGACAGAGAGAGAGACAGCGAGAAAGGGAACACAAGCAGGGGGAGAGGGAGAGGGAGAAGCAGGCCTCCCGCTGAGCAGGGAGCCCGATGCGGGGCTCGATCCCAGGACCCTGGGATCATGACCCGAGCCAAAGGCAGACGCTTAATGATTGAGCCACCCAGGAGCCCCTCTATTTGTTTCTTTTTGTCTCCTCCTTACATTTCTTCCTCTTGATGAGTTTCCCTCCCCTGTTTTATTTCTGACTTTCTCTGTGGCCAGTCCCTGCCTGCTGAACTCCAGCCTTGTGGAGCCATCCCTTTAGGAAGAGCAAAGGCCAATTTAGGAGGATGGAGGCTTGACCCTTCAGAAGCTATCTGGCAAAATGAATGCTGTAAGAAAGTACTGTTGCCTAACTACATCTTCATTCTGACTTCTCTACAGAATTTTATTTTCTTTAAAAAATTTTAATGTTGGGGCATCTGGGTGGCTCAGTCAGTTGAGCATCAAACTCTTGATTTTGGCTCAGGTCATGATCTCAGGGTGGTGGGATCCAGCCCTGCTTTGGGCTCTGTGCTCAATGTGGAGTCCGCTTGTCCCTCTCCCTCTGCTCCTCCCCCAGCTCTCTCCGCCCCCCCCTTTTCTTTCTCTCTCTTCTCTGTCTAAATAAATAAAATCTTTAAAAATTTGTTAATGTCATATTAAATTATGATTCCAACACAAAAAATATATATAAACAAACACATATGAACTAACTCCCCATGACCTCCCCCTCCCCAAAGCATATTTTTAACAAACAAGAGCAAGGTTAGGTAGGTAAGTTCAAAATTTGACACATTATAAAATATTACCACAGCCAATATTTCTTCATTCTTGAAAACATCAAAGAAAAATTTTGGTTTCAAAGAAAAGCATACCACTTTTGGTTAAATCCTAAATCTTTCTCAGGTTCCCAGTTGTCTGGCTATAAGTCAAGCATATATGTCCACTAGCCTGGGACATGTGCTCTTCTGTTAAAACTTAGCACTTTCTAAGAAAAGATCACTTGAGTTATGACTACACACAAAATTTAAATTCTAAATGAACCCAACCGTTGCTAAGAACCTGAATTTCAAAGAATAAGAATGGCTCAATAACAGAGTCATCTTGTGTATGAACAATCACTGCTTACCTGTCTCTGTCCAGCTGTAGTGACTTAGCAGGGAGCATTTTCAGTGTCTGTCCATTAACACACAAGTGGTCCACCTTCAGAAAAGCAGAGGGTCTTTTCGAGGATTTGTAGGACATACTGTGAGAACTTAGCTCCTGACCTCTAATTCTTTTCCACAGTCTACCTCAGGCATCTGTCCTTCTTGGATTTTGGTGTTTCTTTGCCAAGTTTCTATTTTTCCTCTATTTCACAAATTTTGGTGCTTTGCAGATAGCTCAATTCTCTTTTCTCTTGATTTTTAGCTTTGTATTTTCCTGCTTGGAGTCATCCAGCCCATTGACAAATGATACCAGCACCATCCTCAACATACCTATAGACTATCTTAGTAGAGCATTTGCTGGTGAGGTTGATATCAGAAGAACTTGAGAAAACTAGGTGCGGAAAAAGTCCCAAGTTGCACTTCATGTATATATGGTAGAACATCAGAATCACTTGCCGAATATTTTGAAGTCCGCAGAGGGGGTGTGCATCTAAGGTGTTGCTGACACTGAGAGACTTCAGGTGTCCTACTCACAGGCTATTGCATAAGAAGCATCTGTTTGTTACTTATACTGTTTAATGACTATTAAGTGGTATTATTGGCATTCTACCTTTATTTTAAATGATGGTTTGTTATTTACATATTGCATTTTACTGAGCTTTTAAGCTACTTAGTTTTATTTAGGAAATCAGAGAGGGGAGGGGTTGAGTGACAGGTAATGGCTTACTCTAAAACATCAGGGAATAGGTTCCTGTTAAGCATTTTTGTGTAGAACAGCTGTTTTTCAAAAACAGTTACAGCCAATAAGTGGGGAATGCAACCACTTCTAACCACTACTCTTACCTAAGCCAGCATCATCTGTTTACTGGATTCTTGTAAAGAGCTCCCTGTTTGGATCCCTACTCCCTCTAGTTTGTTCCCAGCATATAGCGGGCAGAATAATCCTGTTAACAATGTTAGGTCATGTCACTCCTGTGCTAAGAATATTGCAGTAGCTCCCCATTTTACTCGGAGAAAAAGCCAGACTTCATTCATTGGTCCACAAGATCCTTCTCTTTCTTCTCTTTTTTCTCTTCCTATATCTCTATGATTTAGATCATAATGTGAAATTCAAGTACATATGTTTATTAGTTATTGGATTTTTGAGTTATGGTCTACACATTCCTCTTAAGGAAAACAAAATCACAAATTGCATAGGATTTTTAAATTCTTCTCACAATAAATGGCACTCACTAGATAGACACCCCTATTTAAGAGGATATATTTCTTCATCTCTGAAATGACGATAATACCTCCCAGTAATACCTAATCGCCTCAGAGTAGTCTTTCCCCTGGACTTTTCCTATTCATTTATTGTCCCCACATCTCTATTACTTGGTTTACTTCTTCCTTCCCTGGATCCTCTCCTTAGACCTAAATGTGTCTGTCTTTGAGTAGCTTTTCCAGCCAATGAAAAGCACTCTGTTGTCTTTTTTCCCTTATATACCATTACATATGTGCAGAAACTTTCATTTACCTCAAGTATGCTGTAACATGATCAGTAAAATTATTTAAGGATAGATGATGGTTGAATGATTTATTTATGGATTTGCAAGAAATTCCCAAATAAAAACTCATCCTAGAAAGATAAAGCAAATAGGAAGAGGAAAATTAAATGATTTTGGTTAAGGAAGAGCCTTCTCTTGGAGTGGAGCAGGGGGGATTGATCTGTGAATAATCTAAATTTACTTTTGATGGAACCTAAAATTTCAAAATACATAAGCTTTTCTTACATTCTGTGGCTTATATGTCAGTTTTCCTTAGTAACTTTTTACATATGTGTATGTCACCCAACTAGATATTTTTATTTTAAAATTTTTATTTATTTTAAGTAGGCTCCATGCCCAGCGTGGGGCTTGAACTCACCACCCTGAGATCAAGAGTTGCACACTCTACTGACTGAGCCAGCCAGTTGCCCCCAACTAGATATTTTTTAAATGTTTCTTATAAGTATTGACTTTATAGCATGCTTCCCAAACATGTATATTATAATGTATATATTTAATGTTACATATTTACTTTGCAAGGAACATATTTAAATATATGTGTAAGTTCATATATATTTAAATATGTATCTCTCAAGTATATATATGCATAGAATATGATGTTGGGTTTATTTCTGTGAGTTCATTTTCTCTTCAGGTCATTTATGGTGTCATTTAAACTTCACTAAAGTTTGAAGACTTTGCTTCTCCAAAATTGCAATTCACAGATATTCCTTCATGGTATCATTGATATTTGCCAATAATCAGTTGCAAGTTCATCTCAACACAATTTGAATATCTATGTGTAGAATTACTTTGAAAACTTTGTGGCTTTCTTCATTTTAAAAAATTTATAGCCATTCATTTTATTTTATTTATTTTATTTTATTATTTTTTTTAATTTTATTGTTATGTTAGTCACCATACAATACATCATTAGTTTTTGATGTAGTGATCTATGATCCATTGTTTTCGTATAACACCCAGTGCTCCATGCAGTACGTGCCCTCCTTAATACCCATCACCAGGCTAACCCATCCCCCCCCCCCTTTAAAACCCTGTTTGTTTCTCAGGTCCATAGTCTCTCATGGTTCATCTCTCCCTCCAATTCCCCCCGCCCATTTTTCCCTTCCTTCTCTTAATGTCCTCCATGTTATTCCTTATGTTCCACAAATAAGTGAAACCATATGATAATTGACTTTCTCTGCTTGACTTATTTCACTTAGCATAATCTCCTCCAGTCCCATCCATGTTGATGTAAAAGTTGGGTATTCATCTATTCTGATGGCTGAGTAATATTCCATTGTATATATGGACCACATCTTCTTTATCCATTCATCTGTTGAAAGGCATCTCGGCTCTTTCCAGTTTGATAGCCATTCATTTTAAATTGATTTATTTTTCATTTCTGCTCTAATAATTCAAGAAAAATGAACAGGTCAAATAGGCAGGATCCTGGGTGCTGTGATTGGTTGGCATTTACGTAGGTCATTCATATAGGATTTAATAAAAGTAATGTTATAAGACAGAGAAAAACAGTTCAGTTCTTTTAAGCACATTCTTGTCAGGATTGTATGATGCCCACTCCATAACTGTAATAATTTTGTGTATCTGTCAAAAGATGTCAACTATATTCAATAATGGGGATAGTAGGAATTTGAGGCTTCATGTACATTTCTTGTTGTCACAGGAAGGTCAGCCCTTTGAAAAGGGATAGAAATGAACATTTCTCCAGAATTCTCTTTCCCTTCATTTTAGGCTCTTAATTCCTGCATTTTACTGTGTTTGATAAACAGACCAAATATACATTTTATTTATTTGCTGGGGTAGGGGAGTGATGAAACTTTACGAATTTCAACTGGCATTGCACTTGGCTGATAAGAATGGGAGTTTGTCCTGCTCCAAAGAGATTACATGAAGTAGAATTGGAAAGAAAATTGTATTTACAAAAGATAGGATGATGTTCCTAATAGGTGTTCAGAATAGACTATTCACTCTCATATGCTGCTGAGCTTTGCTAGAAATAACTTCATTTCAAAAAAAAACAAATCTGATTGAAGGTAAAAGCATTCCCTCTCCAAAGATACTCGTCCAAAGGGCTTACATTACATGTTCCTGATGGGTACGCAGCTGTATTTTAGGCTGCATCTGTATGAACTGGTAATGTGGAAAATAAAAATCTAAATCGTATACTTGATTGCTTTATGCACCATTTAGATTACTAAATTTATATCTATAATTTTGGAAGAGATGTTGCAATATGATCTGACAATAACTGTCAAAGTCATAAAACTGGGATCTGTTTTCATCTTGTTGTCAAGGTAAAGTTATTGAAATTCACAGTTGGTAGGTCAGAAAGATCACTGACTATCTCTTGTCATCTGTGGTTTAACGCTGACCTAAACAGCGACTGTCTAATGTCAGAATTATCACAGGGTCCAGGCTGCAGAAGTACAACATACCCCATGATTTCATGCATTTCCTGTCTGGAATAAAGATTGAAAAGGCCCACAACCGCGAGCTGCAGTGGTTTAGAGAAACTTCGTTTCTAATTTTGCTTTCTCTTTTTCCCATGCATTTTAGATCTTGGATTTAGTAAAAGGGATGCATTACCAAGTGGCCTGTCAGAAGTACTTCGAGATGATACATAACGTAAGTCCATTTTTAAACTTTATGGCCTAATTCTTTGGGGGTTTTTTGTTACTCCATGGTTCATTCCGGGATTTTAGTTGCAGCAATAGAAACCACTCCAGCTATTTTCACCAGCAAGGGATTTATTACATGGTATTAGGTAGCTTATAAAATTTATGGAAGGGCCAGAGAATTAAAACTAGGATGCTCCAGAACCAGAAACATTGTAACTAGGAGAAGCTACCCAGTGGGAAAACCTACTGCAGCCTCCACCCACCACTTCACATCTAGGGATGAGACCAAGGGTCAGTCAGCTTTCTCAGCAAAGTGCCAGATTGTAAAAATTGTAGACTTGTCAGGATTGTATGATGCCATACATATGTCCATATGGTCTCTGTCAGAACTGCTCGTCTGACAGAGCAGTTTGCTAAAAAATTTGCTAAAAAATGCTAACCATCATGTGAGCTTTCAGCAAGTCAGTCGTTTTGCTGGTGGAGGGTCCTCCCTCCATGTTGATGCCTGCTGACTGATCAGGGTGGTAGTTGCTGAAGGTTGGGTGGCTGTGGCAGTTTTGAAAAATAAGATGTTTGCCACATCAACTGACTCTTCCTTTCATGCATGATTTCTCTATAGCATGCGATGCTGTTTGATAGCATTGTCCCCACAGTAGGAGTTCTTTCAAAATTGGAGTCTTCTCAAACCCTTCCACTGCTTCCTCAACTAAGTTTATGTCCTAAGTTTAAATCCTTTGTTGTCATTTCAACAATCTTCACAGCATCTTCACCAAGAGTACATTCCATCTCAAGAAACCTCTTTCTGTGCTCATCCATAAGAAGTAACTCCTCATCTGTTCAAGTTTTATCATGAGATTGCAGCAACTCAGGCACATCTTCAGGCTCCACTTCTAGTTCTAGTTCTCTTGCTATTTCTCCATCTGCATTTACTTCCTCCACTGACATCTTGAACCCCTTAAGGTCATCAGTAAGGGTTGGAATCATCTTCTCCCAAACTCCTGTTTGTTGGTATTTTGACCCCCTTCTCATGAATCACGGATGTTCTTAATGGGATCTAGAATGATGAATCCTTTCCAGAAGGGTTTTTTATTTTTTTAAGATTTTATTTATTTATTTGAGAGAGAGAGAGTGTGCATAAACAGGGGGAGGGGGCAGAGGAAGAGAGAGAAGCAGGTTCGCGCTGATGAGGGAGCCTGTCGTGGGGCTCCATCCCAGGACCTGGGATCATGGCCTGAGCCGAAGGCAGATGCTTAACCAACTGAGCCACCCAGGCGCCCCTCCAGAAGGTTTTTAATTTACTTTGCTCAGATCCATCAGAGGAATCATTGTGTATGGCAGCTGTAGCCTTACAAAATGTATTCCTTAAATAATAAAACCTGAAAGTCAAAATGACTCCTTGAACCATGGGCTGCAGAATGGATGTTGTGTTAGCAGAGATGAAAGTAACATTAAACTTGTACGTCTCCGGAGCTCTTGGGTAGGCAGGTACATTGTCAGTGTAATCTCTGCCCAGTATGGGGCTTGAACTCATGACCCCTAGATCGACTGAGCCAGCCAGGTGCCCCCGGTGAGCAGTAATATTTCGAAAGGAATTTTTTTTTCTGAGCAGTAGGTGTCAGTAGTGGGCTTAGAACATGCAGTCAACCATGTTGTAAACAGATGTGCTGTCACCCAAGCTTTGTTGTTCCATTTATAGAGCACAGGCAAAGTAGATTTAGCATAATTCTCAAGGATTATTCCTAGGATTTTCAAAATGGTCAGTGAGCACTGGCTTCAACTTAGAGCCACCAGGTGCATTAGCCCCTAACGAGAGAGTCAGCCTGTCCATGGAAGCTTTGAAGCCTGGCACTGACTTCTCCTCTCTAGCTATGAAAGTCCTACATGGCATCTTCTTCAAATATAAGGCTGTGTCATCCACCCTGAAAATCTGCTGTTTAGTGAGCACCTTCAGGAATTCTCTCAGCTAGAGCTTCTGGGTAAACGGCCGCAGCTTCTACATCAGCACCTGCTGCTTCCCCTTGTACTTTTACGTTACACAGGCAGCATCTTTCCTTCAACCTCATGAACCCTCCTCTGCTAGCTTCAAACTGTTTTTCTGTAGCTTCCTCACCTCTCTCAGCCTTCACAGAATTGAAAAGTTAGGGCTTTGCTCTGGATTAGCTTTGGCTTCAGGGAATGTTGCGGCTGATGTGATTGTCTGTCCAGACCAGGAAAACTTTCTCACATCAGCAGTGAGGCTGTTTTGCTTTCTTATCATTCATTCGTGTGTTCTCCCTGTGCCTTCACAACTTGGCTGTTTGGCACGAGAGGCCTAGCTTTTGGCCTCTCTCAGCTTTCAACATGCCTTCCTCACTAAGCTTAATCATTTCTAGCTTTGATTTAAAGTGACAGATGCAGCTTTTCCTTTCACTTGAACACTGAGAGGCCCTTCTGGGGTTAATAATTGGCCTGATTTCAGTATTGTTGTATCTCGGGGAATAGGGAAATCAGAGGAAAGGGAGAGAGATGGGGGAATGGCCAGTCAGTGGAGGAGTCAGAACACACAGGACATTTATCAGTTAAGTTTGGCACCTTGTATGGGCATGGCTTCTGGTGCCTCAGCACAATTACAATAGTAACATCAAAGGTCACCATAACAAAAATAATCATAAAGTTTGAAATATTGGGCGAATTACCAAAATGTGACACAGAGACATGAAATGAGCAAGTGCTGTTGGAAAAATGGTGCTGATAGACTTGCTCAACTGCAGGGTTGCCACAGATCTTCAATTTGTAAAAAACACAGTATCTGGAAAATGCAATAGAACACGGTATGCCTGTATAAGTCCTACTAGTAGCTTCTGAAAGGTGTAAAGCAAGGGTCACAAACTCAGAAGCCTACAGAGGTCAGGCAGATAACCCAAAAAAGCGTAGGTGGCTGCGATTAATAGAATACGGGAGGATGTGTGCTGATGAATTCACATCCCGTTAGGGGCCTTCACACTGACAAGTGTGAAGACCCTGTACAAGTCAGCAGAACACATCTGCCCATGGACCCCCTTGTTGGCAACCACTGGTCCTGATCATGGCTTCCTAACCTAGGACAGACATCTAAGAATAGACCTGAAAGTCCATGCACTTCTTGAGATTTTTTTCTGTGAGTATATATGTGCATTTTTTGGAAGTCTGTTATTGGGTTTCAAAAGGATCCGTCCATGACCCTCCCCAAATAGATGTTGCATTTATTGAGTTCACCGTCCACTACCATGCTATCCACTTTTGCTTTTCCTAATTTTCATGAAATAATTTTTCTATTGTGGTTATATAATAGCAGAATTTCTTACATTATAAAATATTTCATAGGAAAAATATACCCTATAATATTACCAATAATGAATATAGTACTAGCAGCCAACATCTGTAGAACCTTTAACACATGCCTGGCCCAGCACTAAGTACTTTGGCCACATTAGCTCTTTGGATCCACACTAAAGTACTACAGCTTACATACTATTTTTATTTCCATTTACAAATAAAGTTTAGAGAAGCTGAGCAACCTGTGTAAGGTCGTACTGCTCATAAGGGATGGACTTGGAGTTGAACCAGACTGTCAGGTAACTCATAAAAGCCTATGAGTCTAACCATGACTGTGCGCTTCTATAGAATCCAATACTGTTTGTAATAATGACTGTTGATGTCACTAGCGTTTTGTGTCTAGATTCATGGTCCAGCCATCATAGTTTACATTAAAAAAAAAATCCAAGGGCCGCCTGGGTGGCTCCGTCATTAAGCGTCTGCCTTCGGCTCAGGTCATGATCCCAGCGTCCTGGGATTGAGCCCCACATCGGGCTCCCTGCTCACCCACATCAGGCTCCCTGCTCAGCGGGGAGTCTGCTGCTCCCTCTGCCTGCCTGTCTGCCTACTTGTGATCTCTCTGTCAAATAAATAAATGAAATCTTTAAAAAAAAAAAAAATCCAAAGCCTAGCAATTCTGTATGATTTGCCTGAGGTACCACAGCTGGTAAGTGGGAGATCTGGACCCAGCACCCCTGGTCTGCTGTGGGTCTCATCTTCTTTCTATTACACCTGACTTATTTCAAAACATAAAAACTTCGTTTTCACAAAATGTGAAGGACTAAATAGACATCAATGAAATAGGAGACAAGCACAAATTCTCATTAGTTTTATGCGTATAGGAATCTTACCAGGTAAGCCCTGTTCGTTTGGTATTTTCAGTACCAGTTTTGCATGACTCTTTTCCTTAAAGACCATATTCCTTAATTTGCTTGCTCAGCCTGAAAGGTTTAATTTCATATATGTTCTTAATTATGTGTGGACCCTTCTTTTAATTAAGAGGCCTCAGAACTTCCACAAATTGAGGTCTATTATTCAACCTCCTTCCTTGTTTTTAAATAAGATGTGAAAATTAGATTGAAACATTGACTTGGTGACATAATAACTAAAAAGTAAGAAGAATTTTTTTTTAGTTTTCAGATCTGCTTTTGTAGTATCTCATTCTTACAGGAGTATTACTACTATGGCCAATTTTAAAACTTGCCTTAGATTAATAAAGATTTTGAAAAGACGTATGTCTAAATCCTCCCACATACAACTTAAGCTACATAAAAATCAATGGAATAAAAAGGCTGTTTGAATTCATGAGATATCTATTATTTTTTCTCATTTAATTTCAAAATAGAATCCGTTTTTATTGTGTTTTCTGCCATCCTGCCTGCCTCCCCTTAAAAAATATTTTTAAAGCTATGTTTATTTTCCTGAGGACTCTGTGATCAAACTCATTTTGATGAAAGTTTTGAAAATGAACCAGTTAATTGATCCCATTGACAGCAGCGCTATGATAGTTCCATATGGCTTTTTTGGTAATACCAGCTGCCTCATTATAAGCTGTCATTGCAAAACCTCTTGATTAAAACCCAAACATCCCATAGGTAAAACAATATTGCTTCCATTCCTTCAAACTACATTTGCTGTGGCAGAAATATGAGACCTATGTTTGTGTGAAGGTCATTGTGTGGAAAACATGTTGATTCCAGCAAATGTTTGAGATTCAGTTAGTAGATACCAAAGTCTGGCCTGCTTGAAATCCATTTTCCTCAGTGTTTTTAGGGAGCAATGTTTTATACTATAGCGTATGTTTTTTCTTTTGGCATACTCTCTGTGTAAATAAAAATACTAGGCCTTGTGTAGATTCATCTCTGAATTTTAATTGAAAATTGTTTCTTTAGAAATAGACCTCTTTAGGCACTGAGTCATTCTTGATACTTATTTTCCAAATAGCTGAGCATAATTTTTTTCCCTACTATATAAATCTTTCTTTACAGAAATCTTGCTAAATTCTACATTTTCCTGCAATCTTTTTTTTTTTTAAGATTTTATTTTTTGACAGAGAGAGAGACAGCAAGAGAGGGAACACAAGCAGGGGGAGTGGGAGAGGGAGAAGCAGGCTTCCCGCGGAGCAGGGAGCCCGATATGGGGCTCCATCCCAGGACCCTGGGATCATAACCTGAGCTGAAGGCAGACGCTTAACGACTGAGCCACACAGGCGCCCATTTTCCTGCAATCTTAAACAGGATATAGCAAATACAATTCAGCTTTTTTATAATAACGCAGGGTCATTATTATGGCTATCAGACTGCTGGGCTAGAAGCCATGATCATGTCTCACTTGGATTGCAGTAGCTTCCTAACTCATTTCCCAGCATCTACAACATGTGCACCATTCCAGTTCTTTACCCTCCACACGGCTGCTAGAATGATCTTTAAAACAGAGGAATATGATTATTTCAGTAAACTGCTTTAAAACAACAACAACCAAATCTTAAAGGGCTTCCCAATTGCTCTAAAGATGAAATCCAGAACTTACAATGTAGCCTATAAAGGCCTCTCCACCCCCATTTCCTTCTTCTGGACTCCCAACTACACTGGTTTTATTTCATATCCTTTACAGTACTTCAGGACTTCTAAGCTAATACGGCAGAATGAAAATGCATCACAAATTTCCCTCTCTCAGTAGTGAACACAGTGTACAAAACATAATAAAAAATCATCGAACACAAAGGAAAACATCACCAATAGCAACCAATTAAGAAAAACGGCAAGGAAGGAAACAGAAAATTCTGAGTGTTTCCATATCTAGAATGTTCGGATATTTTTTAAAAATAAGGAATAAAGTAAATAGCTGCCGACTTCTATGCAGAACTAAGTGAAAGTGGGGTATTTCAGTGGGGACAACTTGTTTTCCCTATTCTTCTAATTTGATTTTGAAGTAAAATCTATTTTCATTTTGTTAGGGTTGAGGGGGGCAGTGCGGGGAGGGGCATAAACCAAAGTTAATTTTTCTGAACAAGATGAAAGGAAACTGAATGGCAACTTCCTTCAGCCAGAAATAAAAGTGAAAGAAAGAAAATATTCAAAAGACAAAGAACCTCTCTTAGAAGAAAATACAATCCAGTATATAGAAGGAAACTCTTCATAATTTCATCATGCTACCAAGCACTTAGACTGTAAGTTCAGTAAAATGAGCTTATTAGCAAAATAAGTTAAGGTGCAATTGCAGACTTAAGAGAGACAGCTGAAAAGCCAAACATCACATAGAAACATGGTACATGTCCTCATTTCAAGGCCCTTGTCACTGTTGGTTAATAAGAGCATTAATTAAAATGGAATTTAAAAAAATGTACATTTTTTTTAAACAAACAATATATTTTAAAGGTAAAACATTTCAAGGTCTTTTATTTGTTCATCTTTTGATGTACAAGCAAGGTCTTGTACTTGAGTAGAGTTTTAGGATTAGAATTCAACTTTTTTTTTAAATAAACTGTACCCATAATATACCATCACCAATTTCCAATCTGAGCTGCTTTAAAGCAGAAGAGGAAGCTAATGACACATATAAAACAATATGTTCCTTTTCCCTTTCTTTTTGGGAATACACCTTTTTCTTTTTTAAGTGACTTGCCTTTCTTGAATTAATTTAGATTTCATAGAACCTACAACTTTTTTTTTTACACTCCTGTTTCCTTGGTTTTCCCCGTGGCAACCTTATGATGCAGCATCTATTATTACTATAACCTCCAGTTCATTGACGAGGAAACTGAGGCTTAGAAAGTTGATATTTCATTTTGTCCAAGTTGAAGTCTAATAATTCATTTCAAGCCAGAGAGTCCTCTTCTGTGACAACAGATGTATTGAGAATTTTAACAAGTTGAAACAAGGTGTAGAAAAGCCCTAATGTGTAATTATAACACAAAGTGCTAGGTTCTTTTTATATGAAATAATACCATGTTTTTTTTATAATCTTTATAGCCAAGTTTAGCTCCAGAAATATTATATGATTGTAAGTTTATTTGACTTTACATAAAACCTCTTAAAACAGATCTCAGAGCAACTAAGTGATCTAGTCAGAAGGCCTTAATTCAGACAAAACCAGTTACTAGTTCTTTGATTTTTGCATAAACGGTGTAATCTCCTTAGGCTTCATTTTCCTAGTTTGTACATGTAGGAGGTCCAACTTAAAGGATCTTCAAGGTCTTTCAAATCTCTCATGTTCTCTATTTATAAAACATAAAGCCTTCTGATTGAAATGTGTTACACAATACACTTTTCATGAGACATTTTGTAAAATGCAAACTTTATATTGGATCTCCTACTTTTTAATGAATTGGGTGAAAAATCTAATATAATAAAGTTCACAAATGACTCCATTGTTGATAGAAGTTATAGATTTATCATAAAACATTCAGGAAACATTTTAAAATTAAGCAGCAAAGTAGCAGATAAAAATTTGTTCTTAGTGATCTGAGTAATAACTCTTAAAATGAACTAGTCTGTATGCTATCAATCTGCTATACACTGAAGTTACTATAAAATTATTGGCCTAATATGTATCAACAACTGACTAAAGAGAATCAGAGAATCCTGGGGTATTCAAGTAAGTATTTCCTTGTTTGTTTATTGGTTCACCTGTTAAGAGGGTTAGTTCTGAACCATGACAGCAACTCTTTTAACCCCCTGCTAATCCATTTTAACCTACCATAAGACTATACATTGCTTTAATCACATCACCTCCCCTCTTAAGGATTTTTAGTGACTCCCTGATGTCTACAAAATTAGGTCTAGACTACTTACCCTGGTTTTCAAGGCTCTCTGAGGTCTGGCCCCAGCCTGTCTTTCCAACTTCATTTCCTATTATTCCCTTTTATATGCCTTTTACACCAGGCCATCTGATCTACTTGCTTTACAGGAACATTCCTTATTACCTTGCTCATGTGGTTCTGCTGCTTATATTAACCTTGACCTCATTATCCCAGCTTTTCACTTTCTCCATCTTCCCAAATTCAACTCATATAACCCTTCCTCGCAAAGCCTTCCTTGATCAACCCAGCCAGCATCTCTCTCTAATATGGAGATAATAAGCCTTTATCTGTGACCCTTATCACTTTTTTTATTCTTGATAGAGATTTTTAAGTATATGACTTACTAGGCTAGAAATTTCTTTAGAGTTAGTCAAATGCATTCTTGTGTGCTGAAAAATTACTAGCTCATAATGTGGCCTTATACGCAGTTAAGTCTCCAATTCATATGGGACATGTATGACTGGGATACACTGCTTAGTTCTGGGATCAACTCACCAAATACTTAGATACCTACTATATCCAAGTCACTTCAGTACAAAGAGTGAGACCTTAAAAGGTCGATAAATATAAGACAGATGAACAAAGAAAGTGTAATGCCTTCTCAGTTTGTAAAAAATTTGAAGTGAAATATCCCCTAACAAAAACACAACAAATAACTCAAGTAAAATGGAATTCTTTTTGTTGTCAGAAGGCAGGGAGGGCAGAGATTTGACAGGTGATCAACTTAGTCTGACCCATTGGTTGAATGTGAAGAAAGTGACTGGTGTAGGTGGTTCACACTTCAGGAGCTATCTTGCTCTTCTGTCACACCCCAAGAGTTAGTAAAGGCTTACACATTTTAAGAAATGAATGCATTATAAAATTACTGACCTTGGCACAAGGACATGACAGCAGAGCATACTGGTTATGAGCATGGATTCTGTTCATTCATATCCCATCTCCAGGCCTGCCAGTATGTGATCTTGGGCAAGTTAACTTAACCTCTCTCTAAACTGGCAGAATATTGATAATCTCCCTTCACAGGGCTCTTATGGGAAGTTAACTGTATTTATATACGTGTGTGTGAATGAGTATGGCGTGTGTCTTATGCCACTTAGAATAATGTCTGGCACATAGTAGGCGTTCAATAAGTGCTTGCTAATATTAAGGAATATATTTTTCTTCACCATTAATAAATTTTGGAATCAAAGTTAGGAAAAAAAAGTAGTACTCGTTAAATCTGCAGTGTTTAAATGATACTAAATGGGATTACATATGCCAGACTTATAAATATACTCTAAAATAGGAGTGGTGTCAGGGACCATTATCCAGACAGTGTCTGTTTATATCCAGTCCCTATGGTTTTGGAATGGTTAAAGACTACACCCTCCTTTTTTTTTTTTTCCTTTTAAAACAAGTACTTATTGACAGACAGTCGGGCAGGCATTTTGCTTAGCCCTCTGAGATGTTGAGTAGAAGGTAGAGATGAAGTAGAGCTGGATAGGAAACTGGAATTAAGTGCAGAGGTTCAGGCTGGAAATAAAAATTTCATCCACACCTTCCGGATGAAATCATGTGAGAGTTACAATGGAGAACTACTAGGATCCATGTGCTGGGCATTAAATAGTTTTTAAACTTTTTTTAAAAAATTAATTATTTATTTATTTGACAGAGACAGAGAGTATAAGCAGGGGGAGTAGCAGAGGGAAAAGGAGACGTAGGCTCCTGGCTGAGCAGGGAGCCTGACACAGGACTCGATCCCAGGACCCCCGGATCATGACCTGAGCCAAAGGCAGACGCTTAACCGACTGAGCCACCCAGGCATGCCTTAAATAGTCTTTGAACAAGGTCTAGAATGGTTTATGAAGCCCCTTAATTTAAACCTTTGTTATGTATTAATACGATATACACTTGCTTTCTTATACAGGTGGATGATTGTGGCTTTTCTTTGAGCCATCCTAATCAATTCTTCTTTGAGAGCCAACGGATTCTAAGTGGTAATAAAGACATCAGGAAGGAATCCATCCAACCAGAAACTGCTCAACCCAAACCAAGTGTCCAGAAAGCCAAGGATGCGTCATCTGCTCTGGCCTGTCTAAATTCCTCTCTGGAAATGGATATGGAAGGACTAGAGGATTACTTCAGTGAATGATTCTTGGGCACTTAGGAACCCTTTTTCTTCACTAGCTTTCATTTCTTACTTTCAAGATTTTGCCTGTTTCTTTTTTAACCTCTTTGTCTACTCCTTCCACCGCTCCCCAGTCCATCCCCTGGAAAGCAGGCTTGTGGGTAAAAACCTCCACTATATTTTGCTTTGACAAAAGGGAAAATTTCTTTTGATATCTAACACTTGAGTGGTGTGATCTGAGTCCTGTTTTAGGAGATTAAACAGCTTTCTAGACTGGTTACACTACCCTAGAGACAACAGAACTAAAAACAACTCTTATTTTAAACCTTATAGCTATAATTGTTACTCAATCCTTTTCTGAACCATTTTTGTTAATAAATATCAAAATGTGTATAGTGTGTCTGTGTGTAATTGCAAGAGTCAGATCATGAGAGGAGGTGTCTAAGAGGGTGGCATAGGAAGACCCAGAATTCTACAATCTCCCCCTGCACATACAGAAGTTCTTTCTGAAGAACTAAAGGCTGATTACAGCTTCTGCACCACAGAAGTAGAGGGGCCACACAGACAAGGGTAGAGAAGTTGGAGACACAGTAATGATGGGAACCCTACTCCCAGTGCTGCAAACTGTAGTGTAGCACTTAAGGACTCAGGTGCAGATTTGCCCAGCCAGGGGCACAGCAAAAAACACAGTGACTTCTTAAAGACCGGCTAGACTGTAAGTGAAGGAATTAGGTTATTAACCCTAGAGCATCTGCCAAGCAGTAGGAGAACTGCTGGAAACTGTCTTCAGGATCAGAGGTGCTGGTGAGCAGCACTATTTATGTTCCCTCTCCAGTGTAGACAGGAGCAGCATCCTGGCACTCTAGCCAACCTGTTGCCTCAGGGAGCCTTGGGCCTCTAGCACACCCCAACTCCAGCTGTCCCACCAAAGCTGCCCCTGTGTGGTACACATCAGGACATCCCTGGGCTGTGCCCACTATACGTCAGCCATCTTGCCAAGGCGGCCCAGGTGCAAAGCATGCCGGGACGCCCCTAGCCAGTACTGGCTTCAGCTCTAGCCACCCCACCAGGGCAGCCCCAGTGTGGATAAAGTCCCGGCCCACACCCCCCCTAGGTCTAGCCATTCTGCTAGGGTGGCACCAGTATAGAGCACTCCAGGATCCCCTGGCCATACCCAATCCAGCTCCAACTTCCAGGTCAGGGCAGCCCTGGCACAGAGTGCTTCAGGACCCCAGGCCTGCACCAACCCTAGCTCTAGCCAGCCAACCAAAGCCACCAAACATGCAGTCTATACGGGGCCACTCCTTCAAGACTCAGAGAGGTGGTAGTTTCAATAATTCATAGCAACAGAGAAAGTCAAGCAAAATGAGACCGAGGAATATGCCCCCCCCCCCAAGAACACCCACAAAATCAGAAAAAGAACTAAATGGAGATAAGCAATGTACCTGGTGAAAGAGTTCAAAGATAAAGCCAATTCCTCCTGAAGAACTGAGGGCTGACTGTTCAGCTTCTGTACAACAAAAGATAGACCACATAGCGAATGACAAGGGAGACAGAGACACAGTAACAAAACCCCATCCCTGATGCAAACTGCCGTAAGGAGAGAGAGAGTACTGAAGGACCAGGAGCAGGTTCGTCTGCCCTGGGGCATAAGAAAAAAGCCAGTTTAAAAGAGCAACTAGTATATAAAAGATCCACCAAACTGGGGGAGTTGGCGGAACTCTCTCCAGATCAGATGGGCTGGTAAACACCATGGTTTATGCTCCCCTCCTTGATAGCAAAGATGGTAGCAGAGTTCTGGATACCCGAGCCAGCCTGCCATTTCAGTGAGCCCCAGGCCTCTAGCCCACACAAGCCCTGGACATCCTGGGCATAAGAAAAAAGCCACAATTTAGAAGAGCAACTAAAATGTAAAGAGAGTAGCCCTAGAACCTTCCCAAATGGCAAAGGAACTGCTGGAACTCTGTCTGGGTTGGAGGGACTGATGAGTTACCAGAGTTCATGTACCCCATCCACCTTGGTAGTGCAGATGGGAACAGGTCTGGGCATGCTAGCCAGCCTACTCCCTCAATGAGCCCCAGGCCTTTAGCCCACGCCAACCCAACCCATCCCACCCAGGAGGCCCCAGCATGGTGCACACCAGGACACCCCTGGTTGGTGCTCACTACAGCTCCAGCCATTGCACCAAGATGACACAGGCACAAAGCACACCAGAATGCTCCAGGTCCAAACCACTTCAGTTCCAGACAGCTTGCTAGAACACCCCTAGAAGAGAGCACTGTGGGACCTCCTGGCTCACGCCTGCTTCATCTCCAGCCACCCTGTTAGAACACCTCCTGTATAGGGCACCCTGAAAACCCCTGGTCAGTAGCCTACCTCAGCTTCGGGCTCTACACCAGGGCATCCACTATACAAAGTTCCCCAGGACACCCCAGTGCACACCAGCCTTTGCTTTAGTTGCCCCAACAGGACATCCTGTGTGCTGAGTACCAGAACACCCTAGCTCGCACCCACTTCAGTTCCCAGAGCGCCCTCTGCACAGAGCAGCCCAGGACTTCCTGGTTTATACCCACTTAAGCTTCAGCTGCCCTACCAGGGTACCTTATGAGCAGAGAGCCCAGAACTGCCCATGTACACCTCAGTTTCAGCTACCCCACCAGGATAGCCCAGCACAAACTGCCTCAGACCCCCAGCCCATGCCAGCCACAGCTGCAGTCATCCAGCTAATGTCACCAGGCACACAGTCTACACATGGGATGACCATACATAAGACCATTCCTTCAAGTTTAGGAGAAGTAGCTGTTCCAACTAATTCATAGAAACACAAAAAGTCAAGCAAAAGGGGAGACAGAGGAATATGTTCCCCCCGCAAAAGGATAAAACAAAAGCTCAGAAAAGGAACTAAATGAAACAGAGATAAGCAATATGCTTCATAAAGAGTTTAGTAATGATCATAAATATGCTCACTAGATGAAGAGTAGAAGAGAGAAGAGTAGAAAAACTGAGAACTTCTACAAAGAGAGAGAACATATAAAAAAGAACCAATCAGAGTTGAAGAATACAATATATGAAATGAAAAATACACTAGAAGGAATCAACAGATTAGCAGATGCACAGGGGACTAGCAATCTGGAAGACAGGGTACTGGAAAGCACCTAAACTGACAGTAAAAAAGAAAAAAAGAATTAAAAAAAAAAATAAGGATAAAAAAAATAAGGAATCTCTTGGATAATACTAAGTGAATAAACATTTGCATCATAGGGGTCCCATAAGGAGGAGAGACAGAGAAAGGGGCAGAAAACTTACTTGAAAAAAATTGCTAAAAAATTCCCTAACCTGGGGGCAGGAAACAAACATCCAGGTCCAGGAAGCACAAAAAGTTCCAAACAAGATGAACCCAAGAAGGTCTACACCACAACATACAATAATTGTCAAAGTTTAAATAAATAGAACATTTTAAAAGTATCAAGAGAGAAGCAACTAGTTACATACAAGGGAAACCCCATAAGGCTATCAGCTGATGTTTCAGCAGAATCTTTGCAGGCCGGATGGGTATGGCAAAATATATTAAATCAGCTTGGGGGGGGGGAACCTATAACAAAGAATATTGTACTTTGAGAAGGTTATTATTCAGACTTGAAGGAGAGATAAAGTGTTTCCCAGACAAACAAAGGTTAAAGAAGTTCATCACCACTAAACTGGCCTTATAAGAAAGGCTAAAGGGTAACAGTCTAGAGGAATAAATTAATCACCTGGAAGACAGAATAATGAAAAGTGATCAATCTGAGCAAATAAAAAAGAATCATGCAAGATGAGAATAGATTCAGGGAACTCAGTGACTCCATCAAAAGTAATAACATTTGCATTATAGGAATCCTAGGAGAAGGAGAGAGAGATACAAGGGCAGAAAATTTATTTGAAGAAATAATAGCTAAAAACTTCCTGAATCAACAGAAACAGGTATCCAGATCCAGGAGATCCCTCCACAAAAATCAACCCAAGGGGGTCCACACCAAGATGCACAGTAATTAAAATGGCAAAAAGTAGTGATAAAGAAAAAAAAGAATTTAAAGCAGCAAGAGAAAAACAAGGGACATACAAGGGAAACCCCTTAAGGCTCTCAGCGAATTTTTCAGCAGAAACTTTGCAGGCCAGAAGAGAGAGGCATGATACATTCAAAGTGCTGAAAGGGAAAAATCTGCAGCCAAGAATACTCTACCCAGCAAGGCTATCATTCAGAATAGAAGGAGAGATGACGAGTTTCTCAGATAAACAAAAATTAAATAAAGTTCATGACCACTAAACCAGTCCTACAAGAAATATTACAGGGGCCTCTTTGAGTGGAAAGGAAAGACCATATGGGAGAGCATAAAAAGTTGCAAGCACAAAAGCTGTAAAAACAAGTATATCTGTAAAAAATCGGTCAAGGGATTCACAAAAGGATGTAAAATATGAAACCATATATCTAAAATGTGAGAGGACCTCTCAAAGAATGGGTTCAAATGTAAGCAATCATCAACTTAATATAGACTGCTATATGCAGAAGATGTTATATGGTAACCACAAATTAAAAACCAGAAATAAAGAATAGAGAGAAAGGAATCCAAGTATATCACTAAAGAAAGCCAAAAACCATGAAAGAGAGCAAGAGAAGAAAGAATCAGAAAAAAACTGCAAAAGCAACCACAAGTAACAAAATGTCAATACATACCTACCTATCAATAATTACCTTGAATGTAAATGGACTAAATGTTCTTATCAAAACACATAGGGTGATAGAGTTGATTAAAAAAAACAAGACCCATCTATATGCTGCCTACAAGAGACTCATTTCAGACTGAAAGACACTTGCAGACTGAAAGTGAGGGGATGGAAAAACATTTATTATACAAATGGATGTCAAAAGAAACCCAGAGTAACAATTCATATATTGGACAAAATAGACTTTAAAACAGACTGTAACAAAAGACAACTGGACAGCCACATGCAAAAGAATGAAACAACCACTTTCTTTCACCATACACAAAAATAAACTCAAAATGGATTAAAGACCTAAACGTGAGACCTGAAACCATAAAACTGCCAGAAGTGAGCACAGGCAATAATCTCTCTGACATTGGCCATAGTAACATTTTTCTAGATATGTCTCCTGAGGCAAGGAAAACAAAAGGAAAAATAAATTATTGGGACTACATAAAAATAAAAACTTCTGCACAGCAAAGGAAATAATTAACAGAACTAAAATGCAACCTACTGAATGGGAGGTGATATTTGCAAATGGTACAACTGATAAAGGGTTAGAACCCCCCCCCAAAAACCCCCCAAAACACACAAAAAAACGGATACAACTCAACACCCAAAAAACAAATAATCCTATTAAAAATGGGCAGAAGACATGAACAGACATTTTTTGAAAAGACACACAGGTGGCCAACAGACATGATAAGGTGCTCAACATTACTCATCATCAGGGAAGTTCAAATCAAAACTATACTGAGATATCACCTCACACCTGTCAGAAGGGCTAAGATCAAAAGCACAAGAAACAACAAGTGCTGGCTAGGATGTGAAGAAAAAGGAACCCTCTTGGACTGTTAGTGGGAATGCAAACTGGTACAGCCAGTGTGGAAAACAATATGGAAATCATTCAAAAATTAAAAATAAGTCTACCCTACAATCCAGGAATTGCACTACTAGGTATTTACCCACAAAATACAAAAGCAGTAATTCAGAGGGTTGCATGCACCCATATGTTTATTGCAGCATTATTTACAACAGCCAAATTATGGAAGCAGCCCAGGTGTCCATCAATAGATGAATGGATAAAGAAAAAAGAAAAAAAGAGACAAGGAGAGAGAGAGACAAACCAAGAAACAGACTCTTAACTCTAGAGAACAAACTGATGGTTACCAGAGAGGACTGGTGGTGGGTGGATGGGTGAAATAGGTGATGGGGATTAAAGAGTACACTTATCATAATGAACACTGAGTAATGCATAGAATTGTTGAATCACTATATTGTACACCTGAATCTAATATAACACTGTATGTTTACAGGAATTAAAATTTAAAAGAAAAAAATTCATGAAGTAGAAATATGCATGAGTTAGACCTTTAAAATAAATCTAAAAATAATTAAAAAAATAATTTTCTGGGTAAAACTTAAGGGTGAAAGGGGTCAAAAGGTACAAACTTCCAGTTATAGAATGAATAAGTCACAAGGAAGTAATGAACAGCATGGTGATTCTAGTTAATAATAGTGTACTGCATATTTGAAAGTTGCCAAGAGAGTAGAACTTAAAAGTTCTCATCACAAGAAAACTTATAAATACATATGGTGAAGGATGTTAACTAGACATGTTGTGGTTATTTTGCAATATATACAAATACAAAATCATAAGGTTGTATACCTAGAACTAATATAATGTTATCTATCAATTATACCTCAAAAAGTGTTTCTGGGGTTTTTGTCCAGTGTATTATTTATCTCCTGTTGTATAACAAATTACCTCAAAAAATTAGACCCTAAAATAAACATTTATTATTTCATAGCTTTTTTTGAGTGTGGAATATGATTGTACTTGGTTTGGTCATCTTGCTCAGGGTAACTCACAGGGCTGAAATTAAGGTATCAGCTGGAGAACTGGGTCACTGTGTTCAGAACACATTCAAGGGGAGGGGATTATCCAACTGCCTGAATACCAGGAGGGGAATCACTGGGGGCCATGCTAGAGGCTTTGCACTAAGGCAAAAATATTTAGTAATACCACCATATAAAATTATAAGCAATGTTTAGTTGGACATTCTCCTGCATGGCAGAGTAAGAAAGTAAATTAGCAAAATTTTCAGGATGCCAATCTGAATATAAATGCATAAAACAATATTTTATTTTAATCTGACCTCAGATTTCTTTAATCTAAAAGAAAAAAGAGGGCGCCTGGATGGCTCATTTGGTTAAATAACTGCCTTCGGCTCAGGTCATGATCCTGGAGTCCCAGGATTGAGTCCTGCATCAGGCTCCCTGCTCAGCAGGGCATCTGCTTCTCCCTCTGACCCTCCCCCCTCTCGTGATCTCTCTCTCATTCTCTCTCTCTCAAATAAATAGAATAAAATCTTAAAAATAAACAAATAAAAGGAAAAAGAATGCATGTGTACAATACATAATTATAATAATGACCATTATCCTGGTGAAACTCACAACACATTATACTAGGTGAATTTGGTTTTGTGAATTTGTATGTATGTGTATATTCAATAAAGGGCAGTGACTTGGATGTATTCACTATCATATTCTCATTTTCTATCACTGTATAAATAAATTTTAAAAAGAAAGGTTAGAAGAACTCCTTTAAGTGAAAAAGAAAAGGCCATATAGAAGAAAATTATGGAAAAAACATGCAAAATATGACAACATATACAAAAAGCATGGAAGTGGGGAGTAAAAAAGTTCTTTTAGAATGTATTTAGATTTAAGTGAACATCAATTAATATAGATTGCCATATACTTAGGATGTTATGTATGAACCTCATGTTAACCACAAACTGAAAATCTAAAACAGATACACAAAAAATTAAAGTTAAAAAAACCCAAGCATAACATTACAGAAATTCATCAATTACAAGGAAAGAGAGCAAGCAAAGAAGAAAGGAACAGAGAACTACAAAAGCAACCAGAAAACAATTAACAAAATGAAAATATCTATCAGTAACACCTATCATACCTATCAATAACTACTTTAAATGTAAAATGCTTAAATGCTCCTTTGAGACATAGGGTGACAGAATGGATTAAAAAAAAAAAAATAGGACCTATCTATATGCTGCCTACAAGAGACTCAATTCAGGCTTAAAGACACATAAAGATTGTGAGAGAAGGGATGGAAAAAGATACTTGTGCAAATGGAAAAAGAAAAAAGCTGGAGTAGCAATAGTTATATCAGGCAAAATAGACTTTAAAACAAAGAGTATAACTAGAGACAAAGAAAGACATGACATAATGATACAGGCATCAATCCAACGAGAAGACATAACAATTATAAATATCTATGCACCCAACATTGGAGCACCTAAATACATAAAGTAAATGTTAACAGACATAAAGGAAGAAATTTACAGTAATACAATAATAGAGAACTTTAACACCACACTTACATCAATGGATAGATCATCCAAGCAGAAGATTAATAATCAGTCTTTGGTTGTTTGTTGGTTTATTTTAAGTAGGCTCTACATCCAGCATGGAGCCCGATGTGGGCTTGAACTCACAACCCCAAGATTAAGACCTGAGCTGAGATCAAGAATCAGATGCTTAACCAACTGAGCCACCCAGGGGCCCCAACCAAAGAGTCTTTAAATGACACATTAGGGGGGTGCCTGGGGGGCTCAGTCGTTAAGTGTCTGCCTTCGACTCAGGTCATGATCCCAGGGTACTGGGATCGAGTCCCACATCGGGCTTCCTGCTCAGCGGGAAGCCTGCTTCTCCCTCTCCCGCTCCCCCTGCATGTGTTCCCTCTCTCACTATGTCTCTCTGTCAAATAAATAAATAAATAAAATCTCTAAAAAAAAATAAATGACACATTAGACTATCAATGCAATCCCTATCAAAATACCAACATCATTTTTCACAGAACTAGAGCAAATAAGGCTGAAATTTGTATAGAACCACAAAAGACCCCAGATAGCCAAAGCAATGTTGAGAAAAAAAGAACAAAGCTGGAGATATCACAATTCCAGTTTTCAAGATATACTACAAAGCTATAATTATCAAAACAGCATGGTACTGGCACAAAAATAGACACACAGATCAATGGAATAGAATAAAGAGCTCAGAAATAAACCCATAAAAATATATAATCAATTAATCTATGACAAAGGCAAGAATATACAATGACAAAAAGATAGTCACTTTAATAAATGGTGCTGGGAAACTGTACAGTTAAGTACAAAATAATGAAACAGGACTGCTTTCTTACACCATACACAAAAAAAAATCTTAAGATGGATTAAAGATCTAAATATGAAACATGAAACCATCTGACTTCCAGAAAAAAACATAGGCAGTAATTTTTATGACATGACCTTAACAACATTTTTCTAGATATATCTCCTCAGGCAAAGGAATCAAAAGCAAAAATAAACTATTGGGACTACATAAAAATAAAAGGCTTTGCACAGCAAAGGAAACATGAACAAAACAAAAAGGCAAACTACTGAATAAGGGGTTAATATCCAAAGTATATAAAGTACTTATACAACTCAACACTCAAAAAACCCCAAATAATCCAATTTAAAAATCAGCAGAGGAAGTGAATAAACATTTTCCCAAAGAAGATATACTAATAGCCAACAGACACATGAAAAGATGCTCAACATCAGTAATCATTAGGGAAATGCAAATCAAACCACAATGAGATATCACTTTACACCTGCCCGAATGGCTAGAATCAAAAATACAAGAAATAAGTATTGGCAAAGATGTGGAGAAAAAGGAACCCATGTGTAATGTATTCTTGGTGGGAATGTAATTGGTGCAGTCACTATGGAAAACAGTATGGAGTATCCTCAAAAAAAAAAAAAAAATTAGAAATACCATATGATCCAGTAATTCCACTGGTGGATATTTACCCAAAGAATACAAAACACTAAATTTGAAAAGATATATGAGACCCTATGTTTATTGTAGTGTTATTATTATTTTTTTAAAGATTCCATTTATTTATTTGACAGAGACACAGCGAGAGAGGGAACACAAGCAGGGGGAGTGGGAGAGGGAGAAGCAGGCTTCCCACTGAGCAGGGATCCTGATGCGGGGCTCGATCCCAGGACCCTGGGACCATGACCTGAGCTGAAGGCAGATGTCTAATGACTGAGCCACCTAGGCACCATATTGTAGCATTATTTATAATAGTCAAAATATGAAAGCAACCCATGTCCACTGATAGATGAATGGATAAAGAAGAGGTGATACACACACACACACACACCTGTTAATCATAAAAAAAGAATGAGATCTTGCCATTTGCAACAAGATGGATGGACTTAGAGAGTATTACAGTAAGTAAAATAAGTCAGAGAAAGACAAATACCATATGCTTTCACTCATACGTGTTATCAAAAAAACAAAATGAGTAAATAAACAAACAAAAAGCAGAAACAGATCTATAAAGATAGAGAACAAACTGATGGTTGCCAGAGGGGAGGGTGCTGGTGGGATCAGTAAAAGGAGTGAAGGGGAGTGGGAGACAATAGGCTTCCCAGTATGGAATGAATAAATCAGGGGGCTAAAAGGTACATCATAGGGATTATAGTCAATGGTATTATAATAGCATTTTATAGAGACAGATGGTGGCTATGCTTGTGGTGAGCATAGCATAACACTTAGAGATATTGAATCACTATGTTATACAATTGAAACTAATGTAGCATTGTATGTCAATCATACTTCAATTTCAAGAAGAGTTTGAGGGATGCCTTGGTGGCTCAGCCAGTTAAGCATCTGCCTTCAGCTCAGGTCATGATCCTGGGGTCCTGGGATTGAGTCCTGGGATCGAGCAGTGGGGGGCCTGCTTTTCCCTCTGACGGCCGCTCCCCTGCTTGTTCTCTCTCTCTCTCTGACAAATAAATAAATAAAAATCTTTAAAAAAAAAAGAGTTTGAAAGAATGGTCATACAGATGCTCTCCAGCCTTGAGAGAAGAGTAAATGAACTCAGTGAGAACATCAACAAAGAGATAAAAAAATATAAGAGAATCAATCAGAGTAGAATAATACAATAACTGAAATGAAAAGTACTAGAAGAAATCAACAGCAGATTAGAGGATTTAGAACAGATCAGTGATCTGAATTACAGGGTACTGAAAAGCACTCAAGCTCAACAGGAAGTAGAGAAAGAAAAAAGAATGAAGTTAGAGCAAAAGACCTCTGGGACAACATCAAGCATACTAACAATCACATTATAGAGTTCCCAAAAGAAGAAGAAAAGAGAGAAAGGAACAGAAAACTTGAAGAAATAATAGCTGAAGAAGAAATAATAGCAGAAAACATCCCTAATCTGGGGAAGGACACAGACATTGGGTCCAGGAATCACAAAAAGCCCCTAACAAGGTGAACACAAGGAGGTCCACACTAGGATGCATAATAATTAAAATGTAGAAATTAAAGAGAGAATCTTGAAAGCAGCAAGAGAGAAGCAACTAGTTATGTACAAGGGAAACCATAAAGCTATTAGCTGATTTTTCAGCAGAAACTTTGTGGGCCAGAAGGGAATGGAATGATATATTCAAAGTGTTAAGGGGGGGCGGGGGGGCGGAGGGAACAAACCGTACAACCAAGAATATTCTACCAAGCAAAGTTATCATTTATAATTGAAGGAAAAATAAAGAGCCTCCCAGACAGAAGTTAAAGGAGTTTGTCACCACTAACTCAGCCTTACAAGTAATGTTAAAGGGACTTCTTTAAGCAAAAAGAAAAGGCTGTAACTATGAAGTTATGAAAACTTTTCCAGTTAAAATCAAGCATAAAGATAGATCAGCCATTTATAAAGCCAGTAAGAAGGTTAAAAGACAAAGTACTAAAATCAATTATATCAAAAAATTAGTCGAGGTATTCACAAAATGAAAAATGTAAATATGATATCATATACTTAAAACACAAGGGTAGGGAGTAAAAATGTAGTGCTTTTAAAATGTGTTTAAGCTTAAGTGGCCATCAACTTAATATAGACTGCTATATACTTAACATGCTATATATGAACCTCATGGTAAACCCACGAACCTCATGGTAAACCACAAATCAAGCCCTATAATAGATACACAATAAAGAGAAAAAGATCCAACCACAACACTGATAAAGTCATCAATCATGAGGGGGAAAGGTAAGAAAAGTAGAAAGGAACAAGAGAGTATAAAAACAAGCAGAAAACAATGAGCAAAATGGCAATAAGTACATATCTATTAATATTTAAATATAAATTATCTAAATGTTCCAATCCAAAGACATAGGGCAACTATATGGATGAAAAAACAAGACCCATTTACATGTTGCCTACAAGAGACTCACTTCAGACTTAATGACACACAAAGACTGCAAGTGAAGGGATGGAAAAAGATACTCCATGCAAATGGAAAAAGAAAAAAGTTGGAGTAGCAATACTTATATCAGACAAAATAGACTTTAAAACAAAGACTGTAACTAGAGAAAAGGAAGGCATTATAATGATACAGGGATCAATCCAACAAGAGGATATAACAATTGCATTACTTATGCACCCAACATTGGAGCACCTAAATAAAGCAAATATTAACAGACATAAAGAGAGGAATTGGACAGTAATACAATAATAGAAAGAGACTTTAACACCCCACTTCCGTCAATGGGTAGATCCTCCAGACAGAAAATCAATATGGAAGTAATGCCTCTGAATGACACATTAGACCAGGTGGACTTAACAGATATATACAGAACATTCTATCCCAAAACAGTAGAATACACATTTTTTTTCAAGTACACACAGAACATTCTTTTTTTTTTTTTTTTTTTTAAGATTTTATTTATTTGCGAGAGAGAGAATGAGAGACAGAGAGCATGAGAGGGAGGAGGGTCAGAGGGAGAAGCAGACTCCCTGCTGAGCAGGGAGCCCGATGCGGGACTCGATCCCGGGACTCCAGGATCATGACCTGAGCCGAAGGCAGTCGCTTAACCAACTGAGCCACCCAGGCGCCCCGCACACAGAACATTCTTTAGGACAGATCACATAGTAAGCCATGAAACCAGTCTCAATAAATTTAAAATCAAAATCATATCTTTTTTGACCACAAAAGCATGAAAGTAGAAATCAATTACAAGAAAAATAGCCTGGAAAAATAACAACACAGGAAGGGTAAACAACATGCTAATGCTACTAAACACCCAATGGGTTAACAAAGATATCAAAGAGGAAATTAAAAAAAAATGCCTGGAGACAAATGAAAATGGAAATACAATGGTACAAAATCTTTGGGACACACGAAAAGCATTTCTAAGAGGGAAGTTTATAGCAATACAGACCTACTTCAAGAAGCAAGAAAAATCTCAGATAAACAATCTAATCTTACACCCAAAGGAACTAGAAAAAGAGGAACAAACAAAGCCCAAAGTTATAGAAGGAAGGAAATAATAAAGGTCGATGTGGAAATAAATGAAACAGAGACTAAAAACTAATAGGAAAGATCAATAAAACTAAGAGGTGGTTCTTTAAGGAGAAAAACAAAATTGATAAATCTTTAGCCAGACTCATCAAGGAAAAAAGAAGACTCAAAAGAATAAAATGTGAAATGAATGAGAAGATACAACAGACACCCCAGAAATACAAAGGATTACAAAACACTACTACAAAAAATTATACGCCAAGAAATTGAACAACCTAGATGAAATGGATAAATTCCTAGAAACATACAGTCTTCTGAGACTGAATCAGAAAAATAGAAAATCTGAACAGACCAAATACTAGTAAAGAAATTAAATTAGTAATTTAAAAAGTCCCAAAAAACAAAGTCCAGGACCAGATGGCTTCACAACTGAACCCTATCAAATATTTAAAGAAGAGTTAATATCTACCCTTCTCAAACTATTCCAAATAAAAGAGGAAGGAAAGCTTCCAAATTCATTCTATGAGGCCAGCATTACTCTGATCCCCAAACCAGATAAAGATACTACAAAATAAGAAAACCACAGGTCAATATCCCTGATGAATATAGATACAAAAATCTTCAACAAAATATTAGCATACCAAATTTGACAATACATTAGGGATCATTTACCACAATCAAATGGGATTTTTTTTCCAGGAATGCAAGGGTGATTTAGTATCTGGAATTCAATCAACATGATACACTATAGTAACAAAATGAAGGATAAATATCATATGATCATCTCAATAGATGCAGAAAAACATTTGACAAAATTCAACAACCATTCATAAATAAAACTCTCAACTAAGTGGGTTTAGAGGGAACATACCTCAACATAATAATGGTCATGTATGAAAAACCCACAGGTAACATTATATGTAATGTTGAAAATCTTAAAGTCTTCACTCTAAGATTAGGAAAAAGACACGGATGTCCACTGTCACCACTTTTATTCAACATAATACTGGAAGTCATCCCCATAGCAGTCAGACAAGAAAAAGAAATCAAAGCATCCAAATTGGGAAGGAAGAATTAAAACTGTCAGTATTTGCAGATGACATGATACTATATATAGAAAATGCTAAAGACTCTATGAAAACTATTAGAAGTAATAAATGAATTCAGTAAAGTTACAGGATACAAAATAAATACACAGAAATTGGTTGTCTTTATATACACTAATAATGAAGAAGCAGAAAGAAAACTTAAGAAAATAATCCCATTTAAAATTGCATCAAAGAGTACAAAATACCTAGGTATAAATTTAACCAAGGAGGTGAAAAACTATACTCTGAAAACTATAAGACAATGATGAACTAAATTGAAGATGGCACAAATAAATGGAAAGCTATACCATGTTCATGAATGGAAAGACTTAATATTGTTAAAATGCCCACAGTACCCAAAGCAATCTACAGATTTGGTTCAAATACCAATCATATTTTTCTACAGAACCAGAGCAAATAATCCTACAATTTACATGGAACTACAAAAGACCCCAAATAGTCAAAGCAATCTTGAGAAAGAGAAACAAAGCTGGAGGTATCACATCCCAGATTTCAAACTATAATACAAAGCTCTAATAATCAAAACATTATGGTACTGGCACAAAAACAGACCCATAGATCAATAAAACAAAAAGCCCAAGAGTAAGCCCCCACTTATACAATCAATTAATCTACGACAAAGGAGGCAAGAATATATAATGGTGAAAAGACAGTGTCTTCAGTAAATGGTGTTTTTGGAAAACTGTATAGCTACATGCAAAAAACCAGAAGTGGACCACTTTTTTTTACACCTTACACAAAAATAAACTCAAAATAGATAGAAGACCTAAATGTGAGACACGAAACCATAAAAATCCTGAACAAAAACTTACACTGTAATCTCTTGGACATTGGTGTCAACAATATTTTTCTTGATGTGTCTCCTCGGGCAAGGGAAACAAAAGCAAAAATAAACTATTGGGACTACATCAAATTAAAAAGGTTTTGCACGGTAAAGGAAACCATCAACAAACCAAAAGCTAACCTACTGAACAGGAGAAGATATTCACTGATGACATGTCCAATAAGAGGTTAATATACAAATTATATAAAGAATTCATATAGCTAAACACCAAAAAAAAAAAAAAAAAAGATAATATCTGATTTAAAAATTGGCAGAGGACCACAACTGGTATTTTTCCAAAGTAGACATAGAGACAGCCAAGTGACATATGAAAAGATGCTCAACATCAGTAATCATGAGGGAAATGCAAATCAAAACCACAATGAGATATTACCTCACACTAGTCAGAATGGCTAATATTTAGAAAAGACAAGAAATAAAAAATTTTGGTGAGGATGTGGAGAAAAAAGAACCCTTATGCACTGTTGGTGGTATGCAAATTAGTACAGCCACTATGGCAAACAGTACGGAGGTTTCTCAAAAGAAAATACTATGACCCAGTAATTTCATTTCCGGGTATTTACCCAGAGAAAACAAAAACATTAATTCAAAAGGCTATATGCACCCTTATGTTTATTGCAGCATTATTTACAATAGCCAAGATACAGAAGCAACCTAAGTGTCCGATAGCTGAATAAAGAGGATGTAGTGTATATATTTAGTCAATGGAACATTATTCAGCCATAAAAAAGAATGAAATCTTGTCATCTGCAACAACATGGATGGTCCTAGAGGATGTCGCACTAAGTAAAATAATTGAGACAGAAACAAATACCATATATCACTTCTTATATGTGGAATCTAAAAAAACGAAAACGAACAAAAAACAAAAATAGACTCATAAATACAAAGAACAAACTGGTGGCTCCAGTTATAAAATAAAGAAGTCATAGGAATAAAAAGTACAGGATAGGAAATATAGTCAATACTATTGTAATAAATTTGTATGGTGACAGATGGCAACCACACTTATTGTGATGAGCACTGACTAACGTATTGAATTGTTGAATCACTATGTTGTACATCTGAAAATAATATTTTATGTCAACTATACTTCAATTAAACAATAAATTAAAAGTGTCATACTATCGTAACAAATCAGACACTACCTCCGTTTTTAAAGGTATTTTGGAATATCCAACATACTGCCCATCACCAAAGAAGATTTTAAAGCTAGGTTTCTTCCTTCTTTTTTCCTTGAGTTGGCCATTTGTGGTTACTGCACATCAGCAAGGAGAACCTTTGCCTATTTGAGTGGCAGCAAACCACTGAAATGAATTGTGACTTGGGAATTAAGAGAAACAGAATTTGTATAGTCAGTTTTATCATTAATGAAAAGAGATGTTTTGTTGTGAAAAATGATGGTAGTCCTTATCTGCTGTGATTTTCTACTCACTCTGGGTACAGGTTCATGAAGAACAGACTAAAGCAAGAAGTTTGTAAGGAAAGTCTGAATTATTTCTTCATTCCACCCTCCAGCTTCCATACCTTTACCGCTTCTGTGGTTGCTATGAATTGCCAAATAGGTTTGGTAAATTCATTAACTTCAGTATTGAATATTCTGATATTTATAGTAACCCCCTCCTTTCGGCGCCAGCAGTGGAATGTAGTAAATGCTGTGTCCGATCACGGACATCTAGAGTGAGGCCTCGCTCTCTTTGCCGGCCTTTGGCAAGCAGGTAATGCACTCGATGCACTCTGGAGCGGTGTCCTTTAGAGAGGCCCTTATCTAACTAACTTATTTCCTCCCTGTGGTCTCCATTCACCGACCCAGAGGGTTTGGGGCTCTTAAAAGGGAAGCCCAGGTTGAAATGTAACCCTTCCTCACCTATTACCTTGGATTATATAAAATACCATTTTATTTCAGTTTTCTCTTCCTGGTGAAGAGAGGTACTTTCCCTTTATCCTCTTGAATCAGATCAGATACTGACTAAATTATTCAGAAAACTGCACTGTTAGAAGCACGATGTTTTAAATTCTGTGAAAAGCTATGGAAATATGAAAAGGTTTTAAACAGCATCAGATCACCAGAACCTAAAAATGTCGGCTGACTGAGCTTTTATTTTAAGCTGCTGAGCAAAGATTTCTTGGAATATTAGTAACATCTCATTAAATGAGACACTATCTGAACCTTTACCTGTCTTTGTGAATTATGATTACCGAGTTCAGAAAATAGTATTATTCCACTACAAATTACCTCTATAAATCTCTCCCTTCTGAAACCATCTGCCATTCCTTTTACCATCTATAGTTCTCAACAGGACTCTGATGACTGCCTACCACTTTATCCATGAACTGCAAAACCACGAGTCTTTTTTTTTTTTAATGTTAAGAATAAATGCTACATGGAGCTGTATTAACCACACAATTAAGTCAGCTTTAGAAAGCCAAGTGTAGAATCTATGTAGGTGTCTGTTGTATTAAAAAAACAAAAAACAAAACAAAACCCGGAAATATTAGAGGCTGTCTCATTGCTGTAGTTCGATGAGAAATCTTATGACAGGATATTTCATATCTGGCAACATTTTGCAAGACTCTTTTTCTACTGCCTCATGTTCTTCTTTTATGAAGTCTGTGCTCCCACTAGGTAAAAGGACAGAGCTATTCACACAGTAGATGTGTCTTAGTTGACTATTTATTTACATTGGCAGCCCCAAGAATTTGTCCTTCTACTTGAATGTTTTATGTATGTCTAGTCAAATTCCAAAATAACACTAGTTTAAATATTAGTTATATTACAAGTTCAATTTCTTTGTAATAAGGTTTGATCTCCTGTCATGTATTATACAGAAGAATATATAAATATTTTGTGAAGTCTATAGAGGAGAGGGGTTAGAGGTTTATATAAGAAGATAGAAATTAATGCCTTTCTGGTGCTTTTTGGAGTGGGGAAAAGCAATTTATTTTTCATGCTTCACGGGTCTTGACAATTTTGATTTGTTTTCTTTGAAAGCAGACCTGTTTGAATTGGATGATGCAGGAAGAACCCCAAAGAAAAATCAAAGCCAGCAGCCTCTTTTCAAAACAGTAGCCAATGAAAAAGAATATGAGTCTTCCAGATCTTTTAACTTCTAGTCTTTTTTTTTTTTAGATTATATTTATTTATTTGAGACAGAGACAGAGACAGTAAGAGAGAGTAGAAGCAGGGAGGAGAGGAAGGAGCAGGCTCTCCTCTGAGCAAGGAGCCCCATGTGGGGCTCAATCCCAGGACCCCAGGATCATGACCCGAGCTGAAGGCAGACGCTTAACGACTGAGCCACCCAGGCGCCCCTAACTTCTAGTCTTTTTTATTACCTCTTCAAGGAGGAAGGAGGAGACGCTGTATGATTATCAGAGACAAAAAAAGAAACTGAAGAAAGAGGCTGGAAATTTGTAACTGGTTGAAACGATGACATTGTTAGTGGAGATTCTATCATATTTCTTTCATGTTGTTTCTCCATAATGTTTCTCACTGTGCACATACAGTACAAAACTCTTAATTGCAATGTGCATAAAAGAACACTAGGAAGATTTTAAGTAAACTTTTTAGGACTGCCTATAATCTTATAGAATCATAAAAGTGAATAGTTATAGATTTTGAATGAGAGGGAGCAAAATAAAGCAATGGGGAAAATCTTTAATTCATACAGAATTTTAATAAGCTGGGGGATTTCTTCTTTCTCTAAAAGCATTCAGAGGGTTTTGTTTGTTACATTTTGCTGTCTTACTGAGACTCAGCGTCTTTGCAAGCAAACTTCTGTAATTCTTTGCAAAGAAAAGAAAACTTCTGGGATTTAAGCTTGAAAGGCAAAATGAGGCAACTCTAAAGTTCTGGCTTGGTTAGAGTCTACTGTTTGCAAATTTAATCAAGGTCTTCTACAAGCATCAGCTTGACATTAAATTTAAGTGCCCATTAAAGTGAGAGTTTGACAGCAGTTCTGAACGTGAAGTTCAGTCTGAGGACATCTTTACAGCTGGAAGGGAAAAAAAAAGTGGAGAAGCCTCAAGCCACTGTGGTAATTAGATCCATTTGTTAACTTCTTTCCCAATGTCGGCGGAGGAGGGAGGGAGAGAGAAGGCTGATGGAGAGGCAGGAGGAGCTCGAACTAGAAAGACAGTGCTCCCTCTAGAAATTGGGCAATCCAAAGAAAAAAGGCAACTATCCCCTCTGACAAATGAGTAAGATGGGGAAATTATTTCAAGAACTTCATTTGGTTTGTCTCCCTTCCCACACAGACAGAACCGCAGGGTGTGAAAGTTTCATTTTGAACAGGTGTGCCCGTTTGGTCGTCAGGCCCTTTGGAAGACACACAACATTACTTGGGAGAGGGTCTCCCAAGCGCATTGTTGGCTCAAAGAGTTAGTGTTTCTCACAAGCGTATCTGACTTTAGTTCAGGTAATCACTTATTTACCCAAAGCAGTGGGCCTTCTTTTCAGCACTGAGTTCCTGACAAGTAGCTACTGCCCCACACTAGGGCTCTTCACCATAATTGGCATTGCAGGCGATGAGCTTTGGGACGCTATGGGAATCTTGTCACCTGCAGGAAATTATCTTCCCACTTCATCTGACCTTCCTGCCAACAGTGATGCTATCTCCTGTTATTGGATTTGCCTTCTATCCCATAAGCTCTTTTCGTCCATTGCTTTATGACATTTTATTTTCTCCAAGAATTATCACCATAGAACCTTATCAAAAGCTGAAGAATATGTCTGTATATAAAGCTTCTGTATTTCCCCTGAGCCTTCAATTGCACTGTTTTTGAACCCTGATGACAAGGTAGGGAAACAACACTGCTAATAAATGCATGACGGATTTTTCAATTCAGCTCTGTGTTTCTAGGTATTCATTCACTGTAACAGAACTATGAGGCTCTTTAAGGGTCTTTGGGTTTTGTTTGTTTTAGTTTTGCACTGAAAGCACAGGGAGAGAATAAATTCAGCAAATGATGCATTTAAGACTGTGAAACAGGAAAATGAAACATCTCATGCAAATCATGCAAATTTTCCTGATTCCCCCTCTACCTTTTTTTTTTTAAGATTTTTATTTTTATTATTTATTTTGACAGAGAGAGAGACAGCGAGAGCAGGAACACAAGCAGGGGGAGTGGGAGAGGGAGAAGCAGGCTTTCCGTGGAGCAGGGAGCCCGATGTGGGGCTCGATCACAGGACCCTGGGATCATGACCTGAGCCGAAGGCAGATGCTTAACGACTGAGCCACCCAGGCGCCCCCCCCCCCTTTTTTTTAAATTTTAGCTTTCACTTGGGTCATAGAGGATGTCAAGATCTTCATCACTGATTAAAAAGGATATAGAGCTACATGCTTCTCTTTTATCTTTCCTTTCATTGCAGAGAATTAGAATGCTGATTTGTTTGTTTGTTTTTTAAGTAGGCTCCATGACCAGCTTGGAGCCCAATGTGGGGCTTGAACTCATGACCCTGAGATCAAGAGCTGAGCCGGTATCAAGAGTTGGATGCTTAACCAACTGAGCCACCCAAGCACCCCTAGAATGGTGATTTAATAGTCCTCTACCACCCTAACTCTTCTTGGTTCTCTCTAAAGTTCCTGCCTCATGCTCTTTGCATTCCATGGGTCTCCCTAGGTGATCTCATCCACTCCCATCTATATGCAAATAGTTCTCAGATCTGCTTCTTAGACTGAGATTTCTCCTTTGAGCACAGACCCATCCATCCAACTACCTCTTGGGCCTGTCCATTAGGAGTCCCACAAGTACCGCTAATGTGTCCAAAATCAAATCTATTCTTCTTTCCCTAAGTTTCTCTTTGTGGGAACTCTGAAGTTAACCTTGACTATCTTCTCCCTCACTTTCTCCATACATCCAAGTCCAGTTGATTTTGTTTTAATACCAGCATGTCTAAACCAGTGGATCTCAACTGGGGGTAGTTTTGACCATGGGAGACATCTGGTAATGTCTGGAGACACATTTGGTTGTCACAACTGGAGAGGGGTCTGCTACTGGCATCTGGTGGGTAGAGGCCAAGATGCTGCTAAACAGCCTATAATGCATGGGACAGCCCCTCACAACAAGTATCTGGCTCAAAATGTTGGTAGTGCCAAGGTTGAGAAATCCAAAACAATTTCTTCTGCTCCATTCCCACTTGAACTGCATTGGATCACTCTCTCATCACCTCTAACTTCTATTACCACTATCTAGTCTCCATGTGCCTAACCTGCATCTATTCCCACAACCCTCCTTAAACATGGCTCTCCCTTACCTACATGATGCAGTCCACCTGCCCATGGTTACATGTTTGAGGTCCTCTATGACCAGACCCCTGCCAACCTCTCCAGTCCCATCTATTGCCACTCTCTATTCTATGATTCTATGATTCTGTGATTTAGCCATTCCAAACATGCTTGCCCTGCACATTCACTATGCTCTCTCATCTCTTGCTTCCTTGTTTCTCTTCCTGCTGGGAATACCCTTCCATTCCTTGCCATGCTAACTATTATTTCTCCTCTAAGGCTCAGATTGGCTACACATTCTTTCAGCCTTCTCTGATGAACCAATATGTGGAGTTACTCTTAGAAAATATATTGGAAGCCCTAAGTGGTGATTGGGGAAGCAGCTAAAACATCAGCAGCATTCCTGTTCTTGGGCTATTGAGCAGGATCCCATGATCCCCAGGGGCAGAGCATAAGTTAGGGGCTATGAAATAATGTAACCCTCAGTCTCCCCTTTCTGTACCTGGTGATTGCTAGCCCAAACATCCCTGATCTCATGACTGCCTCCCTGCATGCCTACATGTAGGGAAGAATGCAGGCCTGCTTTATGGCTTCAAGATATTTGCCGTCCCTTTGTACTCCTTTCCCACGCTTTGAGGCATCTGTCCTTGCTTTTCTGATTAAAAAAATATAAAAAAATAAAAAAATAAAAGCTATGTGCAGAATTCAGCTGTGGCTGCTCTCCCTTGCGAGGCAGCCCTGCATGACCGCTCAGATTGATGTCTGAGAACTTTATTTCAGTGCGCGATGACACCAATATAGTTTCATTGCTCCTTTTAGGCCATCTGATATATTTCCATCACAGTACTTCTTGTATTTATAATCATCCATTTACTTACGTTCCCCTTCATTGGACTATAAAATTCTTGAGGGCAGGAACTATGTCATTTTCATATTTGAATCCTTAATAATTAGCATTGTCTCTAGTTCTTAGAATGGCGCGTGACAATCTTGGGCACTCAGTAAATGTGTGTAGAGGGAATGAGGGGTTATTTATTTATACCACAGCAATTTCAAATTCAATGTTTCTAAAACCTACACATAAAGAGGTAGAATGGACACAGGGCTTCAGATAAACCTTGGGCAACTTCCTTAATTTTCATGTGCTTAATTTACTTCACCTATGAAATGGAGATAATAATCGCATCCACTTGAAGGGCTATTCTATTAGAATAGAAAATTCTGTTAGAATAGCTCTATTTTGGGACGCCTGTGTGGCTGAGTCAGTTAAGTGTCTGCCTTCAGCTCAGGTCATGATCCCAGGGTCCCGGAATGGAGTCCCGCATCAGGCTCCCTGCTCAGTGGGGAGCCTGCTTCTCCTCTGCCTGCCACTCCCCTGCTTGTGCTCTCTCTGTCTCTGTCTATCTCTCTGACAAATAAATAAATAAAATATTTATTAAAAAAAGAATAGTGCTATTTTATCTACAGCATTTAGAACACTGCCTGGCTCATTGTAACACTTAGTAAATGTTAGATGTTGTTATTTGATAATCAACACTTATACATGGGTCCTCCCTCTTTGAGGGGCATCTATTCTGGAAAACGCTGCTTACCTAGAATGATCCTGTTATGTGCACTATACTGTAGTAGGTAAGGGGGAAAAAAAAACATCAGTCAAACAAAGTTTTAATAAAAGGAACTAATGTCAGTGGATTCACCTTTGACTGCTTCACCTTTGTGTCCAGGCAGGGTAGATGGAGAATTAAAAACCGTGAAACTGTAAAAACAAACAAACAAAAATCTATGAAACTGTAGGATCCCTATATATGGCATATACTGTGGTATAAAAATTTGCTGAAATGGTATCACAGAGTACTGCTTGTCCTCTGAGGTAATCTGAACTGAGGTAATCTGAACTTTAGTATATAGAAAGCATTGTAAAATGTTCTCTCTTAGGGTTGTGATATTTCAATGGCCTACATATGATTCCCAACGACAATAATGCCTGTATACTACAGTCTCCATGCACTTCAAAAGTACTTTCATGCATATCAGATCAGGGGCTATCATGGCACCTCTGGGAGTGGATATGAATAGTAGTCATCTGCATTTTCCCTAAAGAAGAAAATGACACACGGAGAGGTTAAGTCCCCTGAGCTGGGTCACAAACCCTGATGGAATCAGGCACTGTGATTCTCTGGCCTGTGCACTTTCTTCCCCATCATTGGTTTTCACCAAAGGCCTTGAGGCCAGCCTCCATAGTTGAGCTGAGCAGCCCAAATTGCATTCCCCAACTAGATCAACACTTTACTATTGTCTTTGGCAAGTTAATTAACACTCTTGCTTCAATATCCTCATCTATAAAATTGGGATAACAATATTAACTACATCTTAGGGTTGGTGTGAGATTAAATAAGAATTTGTTGTCAAAATGCTTTGTACATGGTCTGACACATGGCAACCTCTAAATAATTGTTAGCTATTATATGTAGTTCTGTTACATTTTTTTGGAAACTTCAATATAGAGTATTTCTTTTATTAAAGAATAAGAATTCCAGAACCCTTATCTCTTCAGATAAAAGCAAACTACAGACTCTCAAAATCATGAGGAGTTTCTACAACTAGGATTTCTCCTAACTGTGGCTTCCTTGGTATCATGGAATAATCTAGAAAAAGTAGAGCCAGAACTGGCACACAAAATCGTGGGAAATTTTATATGCCTTGTGTTGTCCATCAGCTTCTCAAGAATAGTTAACATATCATCTTATGTCTTGGTCAGAGGACTGCACTTTTATTCCCTTGTCTAAACCATGGCATCTTCCCTGTCATTTCAATTCAATCTCTCTCCTTAAACCATAACAGCCTATCTTCCATAAGAAGTAATCTGGGTTATTAGTCATAGAAATCAAAGAGAGAAGCTCTGGATTTTTCTCTTGATGTCCCATCCAGGCCACTGTGCTATATGGCAGATGTCCCGTCAGTAGGTTCCAGGAGAAGCTAGAAGCCTGGGGGCACACCCAACTTCTTGGTACTAAGCGTATCACTTAAATCCATATACAACTGGATCTGTACATTAAAATAAGATAAACACCAGAGTTACATACAGCTTCTATCCATACTCAAATTGCAGGCTGTAAAAAACACCAGGGCAGAATGGCATACATACTGCCTCTGGGTTACCTTATCCTTACATTAGGAAAAACAGCTTATTTGTGAAGGTGTTATTCATTGTATAGGAAGTTACAATTGATGAGAAAGGCTATCTGCAGATTCCTTCCACTTACACTGGGAAAATACAACCCACCACTAATCTGCTTGTGTGTTTCCTCCTTTTAAGCCTACCTAACAGTGGGGACTTTAGAGGTGTCCTAATTAAATCTCTAACCCAATATAGTAAATATTTTCTGCTTTTGCCCCAGTAATCTCTTTTGAAACTATGCAACTCTGTTATTTTAGTGCAAAAGCAAACATAGACAACACATGAACAAATGGGTATGGCTAGATTGGCCTAAAATGGGCCAGATTTGACATATGAGCCATAGGTTAACAACACTTCATATAGACGAAAGGGGCAAAATTTTGCCCCTTTGAAGAATAAAAATTATAAAAACTGACTAAAAAAGAAATAGACCACCTGAATTGCCCTTTATAAATATAAAACTTGAAAATTTCCCACAAAAAGCTAGACCCAATGGCTTCACTGATACATTCTAAATAGTATATATTGAATTATATTGAAAAAAAATAATACCAATCCTACAGAATTTTTTCAAAAACAAACAGAGGACAGAACACTTCCCAACTCATGTTACAAGATTAGCACTGCCCTAATACCAAAACCAATCACATTACAAGAAAACAAAATTACAAACCAATATCCCTCATGGATAGAAGCAAAAATCTGTAACAAAATGCTAGCAATTAAAATCAGGTAATATATAAAAAGGACAATATATCATGACCAAATGGAGTTTATACCAGGATTGCAAAGTCAGATTAACATTCAATAATTAATTAATGTAATTCAACATGTTAGCAAAATAAAAAAAAAACCCATATAATCACTTCAATAGATATAGACAAAATTCAACATCTGTTCATGATGTATACATATAAAAAAAATGCTCAGTACAAGCAATAGAAGGGAATTTCCTTAACCTGATAAAAGGCAGCTATGAAAATCTTAGAGGTAGCATCATACTTAATTGTGAAAGATTGAATGCTTTTTTTTTAACATCTGGAACAAGACAAGGACATCCATTCTCACCATTTCTCTTTCAGCATTATACTGGGGGTCTTAGCTAATGCAGTAAGGCAAGAAAAACAAATGGAAGCCATATAATTTGGAAAAGAAGAAAGAAAACTGTCTTTATTCAGTGAGATGATTATGTATATAGAAAATTCTATGAAATCTTCAGAAATGTTACTGGAATAAATAAGTGACTTTAGTAGAGTCAAGGGATACAAAGTCAATATACTAAAATTACTTATAGTTCTACATACTAGCAACAAACAATTAGAAAAGGAAAATTCAGGGGTTCTGGTTCAATATGACAATGTAGAAAGATACTGAACCTATCTCCTCTCATGGACACACAAAATCTATAGCTACCTGTGAAACAATTTCCTCTGAGCTACCCCCAACCCCCAACAAAAAAATAAAAACAAAACCAAAAAAACTAGCTGAGCAACTCCTGCATCTCAGATAAATGAGAAAAAACCCACATTGAAGCAGGTGGGAGAGGCTGAGATGCAATCTTGCCATAAACCCCCACCCCCAAGATAGCAAGCAACCCACAACAGGGAGGAAATTCAAAACCCCAAGCTTCAACCTGAAGGGCAAAGGATTTGGAGTCCATATCACACACCCGTACTCTTAAGACCTGTACCCTTAAAATAACGATTCCTAAAGATAATATAATTAACCCAGTTAAAATACTAGCTTATAATATTAAAAGGTAGAAAAGAATTAACCCATCTTATCAATTAAGTATGTATTTGCTTAATTTAAAATGAAATCATGGTGCCAGGACTATAACTGACACTTTTAATCTGTCTGGATTCAATTCAAAAGACACTAGGAAAGTTCACTTAAAACTCTTTATAGGAATGGGGCTTCCCAGCAGAACTACTTGCATCTTGAATTCTTTTATTTCTGTAAAGGAGCAGCTCCACTAGAAGTGAGTGAGATAAACATTTAAATGTGGGTGAATATCTGGGAACCAGTGACCCAACATTATGGGATTAAAAGGTTTTAATCATGAGGGAAGACATTTGGGAGAGATGAGGCTTTCATCTAGCTTTGAAAGCCAACATAGCTTACATTCACAAGACCCACAAAACTGTTTCTCAGTTCTTAAAGAGAAACAGTTCTTAAAGAGTACGCACATGCAGATTTACCTGCCCTAGGGCCTAGTGCAGATGCAGCCAACTGAAAAGCACCCAGACTTTCTATAAAAGAGTCTCATTTGCTTAGCTTAAAAGATCAGCCTGAGTGGCAGGCATCTAATTTAACACATATCTAGGGACCTGCTGAAACACTCTTTGGAGACAAAGGCTGGCGGGTACCATCTTTGCACTCTCCCTCTGTCTTGCTTCAGCTCACTAGTATCTCCTAGAAGGAAGCTTCTATGCACATCTGGTGCCTGATGTTTATGGCTCCACCCAGGGGACCCTCTAGAGTGCCTGGGTCTAGTGCCCAGCAGGGTTTCTGCTCAAGGATCCCACAGGACTGTAATAAATGAAGAAAAAAATTCTTAACTGGCCACCATTCCCAGGGCACACCTAGAAGCAACTGACTGAGTCACCCAGACATTCTGTGAAAGAAGACTATTAGTTCATCTTCGTGCTGTGGTCTGCAGGGGTAGAGCTTTAGAAGGCATTCAAAGGCAAGTTCTTATCAACTTAAAAGAGACTTATAAGTTGTTTTATATATGCCTCATCATAACCACAGAGCAAAAAGACTTATAGTAAATATACAAAAGATAAGGAGAAAGGAATCTAAGTGTATAATTATATAAAAATCATCAAGGAATTGGGAGCAAGAGAAAAAGAAAGGAACAGAGGAATTACAGAACAGCTAGAAAACAATTAACAGGGACATCTGGGTGGCTCAGTCAGTTAAGTGTCTGCCTTCACCTCAGGTCATGATCCCAGGGTCCTGGGATTGAGTCCTGCATTGGGCTCTTTTCTCGGCGGGGAGCCTGCTTCTCCCTCTGCCTGCTCTGCCTGCTACTCACCCTCCTTGTGGCTCTCTCTCTGACAAACAAATAAATAAAATCTTAAAAAAAAAAAAGAAAACAATTAACAAAATGGTACTAAGTACATACCTCCCAATAATTACTTCAATGTAAATGGGCTAAATTCTATAATCAAAAGATACAGAGTGGCTGAATGGTTAAAAAAACCCAAGATACATCTATATGCTGCCTAAGAGACTCACTTCATATTTAAGGACAAACACAGACAAAAAAATAAAGGGATGGAAAAAGATATTCCATGCATTTAAAACCAAAAGAAAGCTAGGGTAGCTATATTAATATCAGACAAATTAGATTTTAAGCCGAAGACTGTAATAAGAGACAAAGAAGAACATTACATAATGATAAAGAGGTCAGTCCAACAAGAGGATATAACATTTGTAAATATTTATGCACACAACACTGGAACACCTAAATATGTAAAACAAATTTTTTTTTTTTTTTTAAGATTTTTTTATTTATTTGACAGAGAGAGACACAGCGAGAGAGGGAACACAAGCAGGGGGAGTGGGAGAGGGAGAAGCAGGCTTCCCGCCGAGCAGGGAGCCCGATGCGGGGCTCGATCCCAGGACCCTAGGATCATGACCTGAGCCGAAGGCAGACGCTTAACGACTGAGCCACCCAGGCGCCCCAATATGTAAAACAAATATTAACAGACCTAAAGAAGAAACAGATAATATAATAATAAGAGACTTTAACCAACTGAGCCACCCAGGTGCCCTATAATAAGAGACTTTAATACTCACATTCACCCATCCAGAAAGAAAACCAATAGGGAAATACTGGACTTAAATGACACATTAGACCAGATGGACTTAACAGACATTTACAGAATGTCAACCACAATGGTATAAAATTAGAAATCAATTATAAGAACAAAAATGATAATTCACAATAGGTGGAGATTTAACAACATGCTACTGAACAACCAAGTGCTTAAAGAAGAAACCAAAAGAGAAATCAATAAATACCTTGAGACAAATGAAAATGGAAACAAAATGTAGAAAAACTTAACAGGATGCAGCAAGAGCAGTTCTAAGTGGGAATTTCATAGCAATAAAGGCTTACATTATGAAACAAGAAAAATGTCAAACAACCTAACTTTGCATCTCAAGGAGCTAGAAAAAAGAATAAACAAAGCCCACAGTTGGTAGCAAGAAGGAAATCACAAAGATCGGAGCAGAAATAAATAAAATAAAGTATAAAAAGACAATAGAAAGATAAATATTGACAAAACTTTAGCTAGACTCACTGAGAAAAAAGAGAAAGGACTCAAATGAATAAAACCAGAAATGAAACAGGAGACATTACAACTGATACCACATAAATGCAAAGGATAATAAAAGACTACTATAAACAACTATACACCAACAAATTTCACAACCTAAAGAAAGAAACAAATTTCTAGAAATTTACAACTTACCAACAATGAATCAGGAAGAAATAGGAAATCTGAACAGACTGATTACTACTAAGGAGATGGAATTGGTATCAAAAACCTCCCCAACAAACAAAAGTCCAGGACTAGATGGTTTCACTGGTAAATTTTACCAAACATTTAAAAAAGAATTAACACCAACTCCTTTCAAACTGTTCCAAAAAATAGAAGAAATAAAAACACTTCCAAAGTCATTTTACAAAGCCAGTATTATCCTGATACCAAGACCAGACAAGGACACTATAAGAAAATAAAATTATAGGCCAATATCCCTGATGAACACAAATGTAATAATCCTCGATAAATTATTAGCTGATAAAATTTAACAATATATTAAAAGGATCATGTGCCATGATCAAGTGGGATTTATTTTAGGCAATAAATTCCCCCCATGCAGGGATGCAACATCTGGAAGTCAATCAATGTGATATGCCATAATAACAAAATGAGGGTAAAAAAATTTATCTCAATAAATGCAGAAAAAGCATCTGACAAAAATGCAACATTCATTTATGATAAAAATTTTTAACAAAGTGGATATAGAGGGAGCATACTTCAACATAATAAAGGCCATATAAGTCAGGCCCATAGCTAACATCATACTTAGTGGTGGAAAGATAAAATCTTTTCCTCTAGGATGAGGGACAAGACAAGGATGCCTACTCTAACCACTTTTGTTCCACACAGTATTGGAAGTCCTAGCCAGAGCAATTAGTTAAGAAAAAAGATATCCAAATCAGAAAGGAAGATATAAAACTGTCATTATTTGCAGATGATATGATAGTGTATATAGAAAACCCTAAGAATTCTACCAAAAAACTGTTGGAATAAATGAATTCAATAAAGTTGCAGGATACAAAATCAATATACAAAAATATGTCATGCCTGTATACACTAATAATAAGTAGCCCAAATAAATTAAGATAACAATCCCATTTATAATTGCATCAAAAGGAATAAAATATGTAAGAATCAATTTAACCAAGGAAGTGAAAGACCCATACACTAAAAACTATAAGACACTGGTGAAAGAAAATGAAGCAGACACAAATAAATGCAAAGATATTCTATACTCAATAATTAGAAGAATTCATATTTTTAAAATGTCCATGACTACTTGAAAAGATTATAGATTTGACAGAATCCCTATCAAATTTCCAATGACATTTTTCACAGAAATAGAATAGACAACCATAAAAATTTTATAGAACCACAAAAGATCCCAACTAGCTAAAGCAATCTTTTTTTTTAAGATTACTTATTTATTTATGTGTCAGAGAGAGAGAGAGAGAGAGCACAAGCAGGGGGAGTGGCAGGTAGAGGGAGAAAGCAGGCTCCCCATTGAGCAAGGAGCCCAACGTGGGACTCGATCCCAAGACCCTGGGATCATGACCCAAATCAAAGGCAGATGCTTAACTGACTGAGCCACCCAGGTGTCCCTAGCTAAATAATCTTGAGAAAGAACAAAGCTGGATGCATCATGCTTTTTTATTTCAAAATTATAGTAATCAAAACAGCATGGTAATTGGCATAAAAACAGACACATAGATCAAAAGAACAGAATAGGGAGCCAAGAAGTAAACCAATGCATATATGGTCAATTAATTTATGGCAAAAAAGGGCAAGAATATACAATGGGTAAGAACAGTCTCTTTAATAAATGGTGTTGGGAAACCTGGACAGTCACTTGCAAAAGAATGAAACTGGACCACTATCTAACACCATATACAAAAACTAACTCAAAATGGATTAAAGACTTGAATATAAGACCTGCAACCATAAAACTCCTGGAAGAAAACATAGGTGATAAGCAATTTAACATTGGTCTTGGTGATACTTTTTGGATTTGACACTAAAAGCCAAGACAGTAAAAGCAAAAATAAAGTGAAACTCCATCAAACTAAAAAGCTTCTGCACAGCAAAAGAAAAAATCAACAAAATGAAAAGGCAACCTACCAAATGAGAGAAACTATTTGCAAATCATTTAACTGATATGGGGTTAACATTCATTATATATAGATAGATATAGATAGATATACTATATCTATAGGTCTCTCTCTCTCTCTCTCTATATATATATATATATACACACACATATATATATCTCCAATATCCATTTTATATATATGTATATAATGAACTAATACAACTAAGTATCCAATTAAAAAATGGGTAGAGGATGTAAATGGACATTTTTCAAAGAAGACACACAGTTGGCCAACAGACATATGAAAAGGTGCTCAACATCACTAATCATCACGGAAATGCAAATCACAATGAGGTATCATCTCATACCCATTATAATGGTTAGTATCAAAAAGACAAGAAATAAGTGTTGGCAAGGATGTGGAGAAGAAAAGAATATTTGCGTACTATTGGTGGGAATGTAAATTGTTGCAGCTGCTATGGAACACATTATATTGGTTCTTTAGAAAATTAAAAATAGAACTACCTTTATGATTCAGAAGTTTCACTTCTGAGTATTTATCTAAAGAAAATAAAAACACTAACTCAAAAAGATACATGCACCATCATGTTCCTTGCAGTATTATTATAAGAGCCAAAATATGGAAACAATCTAAGTGTCCATTGACAGATGAATGAAAAAAGTAGTAGTATATACACACGGTGGAATATTATTCAACCATAAAAAAGAATAAAATCTTGCTGTTTGTGACAATACTGATGAACCTTGAGGGCATTAAGCTAAGTGAAATTAAGTCAGACAAAGACAAATACCATATGATCTTACTCATATGTGGAATCTAAACAAAAACAAAAACAGCCAACCAAAGAAACAACCAAGCTTATAGATACAAAGAACAGATTGGTAATTGCCAGAGATGGGGGATAGGGAGTGGACAAAATGGATGAAGGAGGTCAAAAATTACAAACTTTCAGTTATAAAATAAGTTAAGTCCTGAGGATATAATGTACATGGTGATTATAGTTAATCATACTATATTATATATTTGAAAATTGCTGAAAGGGCAGATCTTAAAAGTTCTCATCACAAGGAAAATTTTTATAACTATATATGGTGATGGATGTTAACTATACTTATTGTGGTGATTATTTCACAGTATATACAAATATTGAATCATTATGTTGTATACCTGAAACTAATATAATGTTATATATCAATATCTCAGTAAAAAAAAGAAGTTGAAAATTAAAAAAATATCAATTACCATAGTGTCTAAAACATGAAATACTTAGAGATGAATTTAATATGTGTGAGATTTATACACTGAATACAACAAAACACAGCTGAAAAAAATTTTAAAAGACCTAAATAAATGGAGGTATATACTATGTTCATGAAGTAGTCATCTTAATATTGTTTAGATTTCAATTCTCCCCAAATTAATCTGTAATTTCAATGTAATCCCAATCTAAAATACCTGAAGGTTTGTTTTTTTTTTAATAAATTAACAAGAGATACTAAATCAATATGGAAAGGCAAAGGACCCAGAAGAGCCAAAACAATTTTGAAAAAGAGTTTGGAAGGCTTACCTTACTGATTTCAAGACTTACTATAAAACTACAGTAATCAAGATATTATGGTGTTGGTATAAGGACAGACATATAGATGAAAAAATAGAGAGTTTAGAAATAGACTCACATATATATAGTCAAATAATTCTGGACAAAGAGGACAATGTTATTCAATGGTGGAAGGAAAGAATAGTTTTTTCATTTATTGCTTCTGAAACAAGTGGATTATTTCATAACTGTATAGCATAAAGTGTATGTATGTGTAGTTAAAAATTTTTTTAGAGATCTTTATTCATTTGAGAAAGAGAGAGCGAGTGAGAGCATGAGCAGGGGTGGGGGGGGGGAGGTGGGGAGGGTCAGAGGGAGAAGGAGAAGCAGACTCCCCGCTGAGGAGGGGGCCTGACGCTGGGCTCCATCCCAGGACCCTGGGATCATGACCTGAGCTGAAGGCAGACGCTAAACTGATTGAGCTGCCCAGGCACCCCAATGTGTATTTAAATTTGTTGATATTTTAGTATAAGACTTATTTAAACCAACAAAGCATAAGAACATTTTGCAATGACTCATCTTTTTTTTTTTTTTTCAGAAGGAGGTGTTTCTATTCTTTAAATTTTGAAGGAATTTAACCAGTTTTTCCTCAGTGTCCTCTAATGTCTCCACCACCTTTTTCTCAAGTAAGTTTGTGAGAAATAAATAAGAGTTAGTGGGACAAGATCTCATGGTATGGTTGTTTACCTTCAAAGTCTTTCATTTAGAGAGACCAAATGTAATGGAGGAAACAACCCTATTGAAATAAAACACATAAGAGAACAGACTACCCTCAGTTTATCTAAGTAATTTTTTTTTTGAAGACCAAAAAAATCCTTCTCAATAAAATCTTTAAAAAAAAAAAAAAAAAAGGGGCGCCTGGGTGGCTCAGTTGGTTAAGCGACTGCCTTCGGCTCAGGTCATGATCCTGGAGTCCCTGGATCGAGTCCCACATTGGGCTCCCTGCTCGGCGGGGAGTCTGCTTCTCCCTCTGACCCTCCCCCATCTCATGCTCTCTCTCTGTCTCATTCTCTCTCTCAAATAAATAAATAAAATCTTTAAAAAAAAAAAAAAAACAAAAAAATCCTTCTCTTGCTAATCCCAAAATGATGGTAGTTTCAGAAGTTTGGATAGTGTTTCTTTGCAATAATAAAATGAAAGCTTAAAATTGTCAAAATTTAAACATCAAAAAAATCAATCAGCACATTCCTCTTATGGTACCTTTATATTAAATTTCATGGGTAATCATTGTACTTATCTGTTCCTCATCTCATTTCTCTTCTTTTGCTTTAAATGTAAAAGTGACAGAATTATTAGTCAACTAAAGGCCATTTTCACATTCCAGCTTCTCTTGTGAATCTGCTTACACACATATTAGGAAACAGTTGAAATCATGAGGTTCTTTGTAATGTTATATGTTAATTCAATTAAGTATGCACAAATGCCATTTTCTTATTTTTAAACTATAGAACAAGAAAACTTAAATTTCATCAATTGCTAGCCAATTACTCAGACTTATTTTTATAATTTGTCTCATTACTCAGTTTAATTTTCTGTCATTTCTTTTCTAACCTTTATATCTGATAACAATTTTATTCATAGATTTTTCTGTGATCTAATGATCTTTACATTTTCCATAAATCATAGAATTCTGATTAAACTATTACATTTTTTTTTCTTATCAACTCGAAGCTCAAATCAAGCATAACTTGTGCCAATGAATGTATAAAGTTAATGTGACCTGGCAAATTTTCTATGAACAAAAAGCTTTCTGGATTTTTCCCCCACTGTGATTTCAGATACTTTGGGAAAAACAGAGTCATGGGGATGGGAGAAATGGGGTTATAGGAGGATGTTAGTGGGGGTATGGGAAGATAAAGGTGTTTCTTTTCTACCCCTCTATTTCTAACCCCCCCATTAACACCTCTACAAGGCACTTGGCACTGAGGAGGCCATTCCAGCTCTCAGGACTTTGTTAAGAACTCCCCTACCTTCTAATAGTTTTTTGTTCATTTTAATAAGAATGTATTATATTTAATGTATTATAGCTGTTGTACTATTAAAATGTGTAGTATTCCACTGCATGAATAGATCATGATTGATTTATTCATTCCAATAGACATTGGGTTGTTACTAGTTTTATCCACTATGAATAATGCTGCTGTGAACATTTTTTTTACATATTTCTTGCTATACAACTGCATGTATTTTTGTTGTGTCATACCTAGAAATGAAGTTGTTGGGTTATAGGGTATGCCTTTTGTTCAGTTTTAGTACATAGTATGTGTGGCAGGCAGTTTCCAAGCTGATGCTCAGTGGTCACTGCCCACTAGTACTCCTGCCCTTGTGTAATCCTTTTCCCTTGGGGGTGGGCTGGGCTTACTGAATCATTTCTAAGAAGATGAATATGCCAGAAACAATGGCATGTCCTTTTTGAGATTGAGTTATAAAAATACTGTGATTTCTGTCTTGTGTGTCCTCCCTTACTATCTCTTGGACTGTTTATTCTGGGAGAAGCTGGCTGCTATATAGAGAGGATGCCCTATCAAGAGACCTTTAAAAGTCAATCTTTGAGGCCAGCAACAGCCGTATGAGTGAAGTGGATCCTCCCCAATTTGAGCCTTGAGATGACTGTAGCTTCAGCTAACACTTAACATCTTAATTACTGCTTTTTTGGGACACCCTGGGCCAGACCTACCTAGCTAATTGACTCCAATATGCCTGATCCACAGGAATTATAACATAATAAATGTCTGTGCTTTCCAGCTCCTAAGTTTTTAGGTAATTTATTATGCAGCAATATAAACACTATGCACAACAAACACGCTGCCAAACAGGTTTTCAGAAACGGTTGTACCAATTTCTATTAACACAAACAATTCCTACTGCTCCATGTTCTTGCCAACTCTTTATAGTGTCAGTTATTATGTTAGGGTTTTTTGTTTGTCTTGCTTTTGTTTAGTCATTCTAGTGACTGAGTAGTAGTGATTTGGCATTATGGCTTTAATCTGCTTCCTTAGTTCTGATGAGATCAAGCAGCTTTTCATTTGTGTAGCACATTAGGATAAATTCTTTTATGAAGAGTCATATCTTTTTTTTTTTAAGATTTTATTTATTTATTTGACAGAGAGAGACACAGCGAGAGAGGGAATACAAGCAGGCAGTGGGAGAGGGAGACTCAGGCTTCCCACCGAGCAGGGAGCCCAATGCGGGGCTCGATCCCAGGCCCCTGGGACCATGACCTGAGCCGAAGGCAGATGCTTAACGACTGAGCCACCCAGGAGCCCCTGAAGAATCATATCTTTTATCCATTTTGAATACTGGGTTCTGTGCTTTCCTTACTTATTTATAGGTCTTTATATTTTCCAAACACTTTATCAGTTATATAGATTACAAATATCATCTACTTTATGTATTTCCTTTTTTTCTCCTAATGGAGTATTCTGATAAACAAAAGTTCTTAATTTTAATGTAGTCCAATTTCTTTTTTTATGGTTAATTCTTTTTATGTCCTGTTTAAAGACATCTTTGTATATACCCCAATGCTATCCTCTAGAGACTTTATCATTTTACATATCACATTTAAATCTACAATCCACCTAGAATTGATCTTTGAGTATGATATGAAGAAGAGGTCAAAGTTGATATTTTTTCCATATGAATATAACATTTGGTCCATCTCCTTTCCTTCAAATCTGCAGTGTCACTTTTGTCATAAATCAAGTGTTCATTTACATGTAGGTACATTTATGGACACTCTATTCTATTTCATTGGCCTATTTATTTGTTTAACTATTTGTCAGTATCAAATTGAAAAGTTAATTTGTTAATTTGTCAATGTACGCATACACACATTCAAAACCTTCTGGAAAATTCATTGAATTTGTATTGAATCTATAGATCAATTTTGGGAGAGCTGACATCTTTACAATATTGAGTCTTCATTTAGCTACATCATTTAAAATTTCTCTTAATATTCTGTAGTTTTCAGTGTAGAAGTCTTGGCTCATCTTTAGTTAGATTTCTACCTGGGAATTTAATGTTTTCATTAATGTTATTGTAAACGCTATAATTTTTTTTTAAAGATTTTATTTATTTGACAGAGAGAGACAGCGAGAGAAGGAACACAAGCAGAGGGAGTGGGAGAGGGAGAAGCGGGCTTCCCACTGAGCAGGGAGCCTGAAGCAGGGTTCGATCCCAAGACCCTGGGATCATGACCTGAGCTGAAGGCAGATGCTTAACGACTGAGCCACCCAGGTGCCCTGTAAATGCTATAATTTTTAAACTTAATTTTCTAATTATTGCTGGCATATAAAAATATAAGGGATTTTTTGATATATTGATTTTGTACTCAGTACTGATTTATTTCATGTTAAATTAATCTTTTACTAGGTTCATGATGTGTTATTCTATTTATATACTGCTGGTTCAGTTGCATAATATTTTGTTTAAACCTTTTGTGTCTAATTCTACCAGTTACTTATAATAGTGTTTTAAAATCATTAAAATCTCTATGATTGTGGATTTATTTTTCCTTTAAGGCTGCTCAATTTATGCCTTATGTATTTTGAATCTATGTCATTAACTCATATATCCAAATAAATGCATACAAATTTAGAATTATTATTTTATGGTGGATCAATCCTTTAGTCATTATGAAATATGATAATGATTTTATCCCTGATAATGATTTTTGTCTTTTAAAGTCTACTTTGATATTTGTACAGCTACACTTTTTTTGTTGATGCTTTATGGAATAATATATTTTTCCATAATTTTATTTTAAATTTTCTACATCCTTACACATAAGGTTATAACCTATAATCAGCATATAGTTTGGGTTTTGCTTTTTCAAACAACCTGGTAATTTTTGTCTTTTATCTGCGGTATTAGTTTCATTCACATCTAATGTAATTACTGGTCATTTTGGTTTAAATCTACTATTTACTGTTTTTTATTTGTCTCATCTGTTCTATGATGTTTCTTTATTCTCTTTTCTTGAATTCTTTTGGATTCTTTTTTGTTTTGCCCCTACATTTGCTTGTTAGTTACACATTGTTTTACTATTCTTTTACTGGTTAGCCTAGAAAGTACAAGAATCTTTAACTTACTAAAATCTAATGTATATTAGTACTAGTACTTTTGGTACTCTTCAGTACTTAGTACTGTACAATACGTTATTCTTATTGTTCTAACAGCCACTGTTAATTTAGACCTATCTACATTTTTTACTCTTCTCATTATTCTTTATTCCTTTCTGCATCTCAAGCTAGGATTATTTTCATTCTGTTTGAAGTACTGATTTTAGTTTGTGTGTGTGTGTGTGTGTGTGGATATGCTGATGAAAAATTCTTATGATTTTAGTTTGCCTGGTGACTTTTTAAATTTGTATTCATTTGGTGATATTTTATTTTTATTTGTATCCATTTTGGAATGGTATTTTTACTGTATATAAAATTCTAGGTTTGCTTTCAAGTGGCCATCAACAGGTGAATGGATTAAAAACAGTGGTATTTACATACAATAGAATATTATTTAGCTTTAAAAAGTGATGACAGGGCGCCTGGGTGGCTCAGTTGGTTAAGCATCTGCCTTCAGCTCAGGTCATGATCCCAGGGTCCTGGGATCAGGCCCCACATAGGGCTCGCTGCTCAGAGGAGAGCCTGCTTCTCCCTCTCCCTCTGCTGCTCCCCCTGCTTGTGCTCTCTCTCTCTCTCTGTCAAATGAATAAATAAAATCTTAAAAAAAAAAAAAAAAGCGATGACATTCTGACCCAAGCTACAACATGGTGCAACTTGAAGACCCTATGCTAAATGAGATAAACAAATCACAATAAAAACCAAATATTGTATGATTCCACTTATATGAGTATCTTGGATAGTCAAATTCATAGAAACAGAAAGTAGAATGGGGCTTGCCAGTAGCTGAGAAGAGAGGAAGTTATTTAGTTCATATAGAATTTCAGTTTTGCCTATGGAAAGAGCCTAGATGTCCATCAACAGATGCATGGATAAAGAAGATGTGACACACACACACACACACACACACACACACACACACACACTAGAATATTATGTAGCCATCAAAAAATGAAATCTTGCCATTTGCAACGACGTGGATGGAACTAGAGGGTATTATGCTAAGCAAAATAAGTCAATCAGAGAAAGACAAGTATCATATGATCTCACTGATATGAGGATTTTGAGAAACAAGACAGAGGATCATAGGGGAAGAGAGGGAAAAACGGAACAAGATGAAACCAGAGAGGGAGACAAACCATAAGAGACTCTTAATCTCAGGAAACAAACTGAGGGTGGCTGGAGTGGAGGGGGGTGGGAGGGATAGGGTGGTTGGGTGATGGACCCTGGGGAGGGTATGTGCTATGGTGAGTGCTGTGAATTGTGTAAGACTGATGAATCACAGACCAGTACCCCTGAAACAAATAATACATCATATGTTAATCTAAAAAAAGAATTTCAGTTTTGCAAGATAAAAAGTTCTGTATATTGGTTGCACAACAGTATGAATGTACTTAACAGTACTGAATTTTACACTTAAAAATTATTAAGATGGTAAATTTTAAGTTATGTGTATTTTACCAACATTTAAAAAAAAAGTCTTGGTTTGCAGGTTTTTTTTTTTTTTTTCTGTTACTTCAAAGATGTGCTTTTCACTGTCTTCCGGCTTCCACTGTATCTGTTAAGAAGTTAACTGTCTGTCTTATAATTGCTATTTTGAAAGTGATGTATCTTTTCTTTTTAATTTTTTTATTCAAGTATGATTGACATGCAGTGTTATATTAGTTTCAGGTGTATAATGAATCAACAATTCTGTACATTACTCAGTACTTACCACAATAAGTGCACTTTTAATCTCCTTCACCTATTTCACCCATCCTTCCACCCACCCCCAGTTTGTTCTCTATACTTAAGAGTCTGGTTTTTTGTCTCTTTTTTCTTTGTCTGGTTTCTTAAATTCCACAGATGGGTGAAATCATATAGTATTTATCTTTCTCTGACTTATTTCCCTTAGCATTATACCCTCTAGGTCCATCCATGTTGCTGCAAATGGAAAGATTTCATTCTTTTTTATGGCTGAGTAATATTCCATTGTATTTATATATCACATCGTCCTTATCCATTCATCCACTGATGGACACTAGGGTTGCTTCCATAATTTGGCTATTACAAATAATACTGCAATAAATGTAGGGGTGCATATATCCTTTTGAATTAATGTTTTTACTTTCTTTGGGTAAATAACCAGTAGTGGAATTACTGCATCATATGGTATTGTATTTTGAATTTTTTGAGGAACCCCCATACTGCTTTCCACAGTGGCTGCACCAGTTTGCATTAACACCAGCAGTACATGAGGGTTTTTTTCTTCACATCCTTGCCAACCCTTATTATTTCTTGAGTTTTTGATTTTAGCCATTCTGACAGATGTGAGGTAATATCTCATGTTGTTTTAATTTGCATTTTCCTGATGCTTACTGATATTGAGCATCTTTTCATCTGTTTCTTGAACATCTATATATCTTCTTTGGAAAAACGTATATTCATATCCTCTGCTTGCCTTTAATAGGATTATTTATGTTTTGGGTATTGAATTTTGTACTTTTTAAAAATATATTTTGGATATTAACCCTTTATTGGATGCATCATTTGTAAATATCTTCTCTCATTCAGTAGGTTGTCTTTTTCTTTTGTTGACAGTTTCCTTTGCTGTGTAAAAGTTTCTATTTTGGGGTAGTCCTAAAAGTTTATTTTTGCTTTTGTTTCTCTTGACAAAGGAAATATATCTAGAGAAGTATTTTTATACTTGAAGTCAAAAAGATGAGTGACTCTGCTTTCTTCTAGGAATTTTATGGTTTCAGGTCTCACATTTAAATCTTTAATCCATTTGAGTTTATTTTTGTGTATGGTGTAAGGAATTGTCCAGTTTCATTATTTTGCATGTAGCTGTCTAGTTTTACCAAAACCATTTGTTGAAGAGACTGTCTCTTTCCATTGCATATTCTTGCCTCCTTTGCCACAGATTGACCATATACACTTGGGCTTATTTCTGGACTCTCTGCTCTGTTCTATTGATCTATGTGTCTATTTTGGTGCCAGTACCATACTGTTTTTATTACTACAGCTTTGCAGTAGATCTTGAAATCTGGGATTGTGATGCCTCCAGTTTTGTTCTTTTTTTCTCAAGATTGCTTTGGCTATTTGGGGTGTTTTGTGGTCCCATACAATTTTAGCATGATTGTTCCAGTTCTGTGAAAAATGATGTTGGTATTTTGACAGGGATTGCACTGACTCTGTAGGTTGCTTTGGGTAGTATGGTCAAATATTAATTCTTTCAAACCATGAGCATGGAATATCTTTCCATTTGTTGGTCTATAATTTTTTTTAAAGATTTTGTTTATTTTAGATAGAGTGGGGCGAGGGGCAGAGAGAGAGGGAGAGAGAGAATCCTCAAGTAGACTCCCTGCTGAGTGCAGATCCTGATGTGGGGCTCGATTTCATGACCCATGAGATCATGACCTGAGCTGAAACTAAGAGTTGGCCACTTAACTGACTGAGCCACCCAGGTGCCCCAGAATAATGGTTTTCAATTTTTTTCATCAGTGTCTTACAGTTTTCAGAGTACAGGTCTTCCACCTTCTTGATTAAATTTATTTCCAGATATTTTATTCCTTGTGGTGCAATTATAAATGAGATTGTTTTATTAATTTTTCTTTCTGCTACTTTGTTAATTGTATATAGTAATACAACCAATTTATATGTATTAATTCGTATCCTGCAACTTTAATGAATTCATTTATTACTTCTAATAGTTTCTTGGTGGAATTTCAAGGTTTTCTATGTATACTACCATGTCATCTGCAAATGTGACAATTTGACTTTTTCCTTACTAATTTGGATGTTTTATTTCTTTTTCTTATCTGATTGTTATGGCTAGGACTTTCAGTACTATGTTGAATAAAAGTTGAATAATATGAGAGTTGACTTACTTATCTTGTTCCTGATCTTAGAAGAAAAGCTCTGTTTTTCCCCATTGAGTATGATGTTACCTGTGGGTTTTTCATATGGCCTTTATTATCTTGAGTTATGCTTCCTCTGCACCCACTTTGTTGAGTTTTTACCATGACCAGATGTTGAATTTAGTGAACTGCTTTTTCTACATCTGTTGAGAAGATTATATGATTTTTATCCTTCATTTTGTTGAGGTGATGTACTGCACTGATGGATTTGCGAATACTGAAGCATTCTTACATCCCTGGAATAAATCCCACTTGACTATGGTGAATAATTCTTTTAATATATTTTAAAATATGGTTTGATAGTATTTTTTTTGAGGATTTTTTGCATCTATGTTCACTGGGGCTAATGGCCTGTAGTTTTCTTTTTTTGTAGTGTCTTTGGTTTTGGTGTCAGATAATGCTGGCCACATAGAATGAATTTGGAAGCTTTTTCCCCCCCCTCTTCCATTTTTATGGAATAGTTTGAGTAGAATGGGTATTAACTCTTCTTTAAATATTTAATAGAATTCACCTTTGAAACCATCTGGTTCTGAACTCTTGTTTGTTAGGAGTTTTTTGATTTCTGGTTCAATTTCATTGTTAGTAATCACTCTGTTCAAATTTTCTATTTCTTTCTAATTCAGTTTTGGAGGACTGTATGTTTCTAGGAATTTATCCATCTTTTCCAGATTATCCCGTTTTTTGGCATATAATTTTTTATAATATTTTTTTATAATCCCTTTGTTTTCCTATGGTGTTGGTTATTTCTCCTCTTTCATTTCTGATTTACTTATTTGAGTTTGCTCTCTCTCTCTTTTTTTCTTTTGAAGAGTTGGGTTAAAAGTTTATCAATTTTTTTTGATCTTTTCAAAGAACCAGCTCCTGGTTTCATTGATCTGTTCTATTGTGTTTTTATCTGTATTTCTTTCTTTTTTTTTTAAGATTTTATTTATTTATTTGACAGAGAGAGAGACAGCGAGAGAGGGAACACAAGCAGGGGGAGTGGGGGAGAGAGAAGCAGGCTTCCTGCTGAGCAGGGAGCCCGATGTAGGACTTGATCCCAGGTCTCTGGGATCATGACCTGAGCCAAAGACAGCCGCTTAACTGAATGAACCACCCAGGTGTCCCTATCTGTATTTATTTCTGCTCTAATTTTTATTATTTCCTTTCTTCTAGTGGCTTTGGGCTTTGTTTCTTCCTCTTTTTCTTGCTCCTTCAGGTGTAAGGTTTTGTTGTTTATTTGAGATTTTTCTTGCTTTTTGAGGTAGGCCTGTTGTGCTATAATCTTCCCTATTAGGGCTGTTTTGCTGCATCCCAATGATCTTGGACCATTTTGTTTTCATTATCATTTGTCTCCATGTATTTCTTGATTTGCTCTTTGATTTCATTGCTGACTCATTCATTGTTCAGTAGCGTATTATTTAACCTCCATATATTTATGTTCTTTTCACATTTTTTTTTTTTCCTGCTTGATTTCTAGTTTCATACCATTGTGGTTGGAAAAGATGCATGACATGATTTCAATCTTTTTTAATTTGTTGAGACTTGTTTTATGGCCTAATATGTGATCCATTCTGGAGAATGTTCCATGTACACTTGGAAAGAATGTGTATTCTGCTGTTTTAGGGTGGAATTTTCTGAATACGAATTTCTTATGTCCAACTGGTCTAATGTGTCATTCAATGCCACCGTTTCCTTGTTGGTTTTCTGTCTGGATAATCTATCCACTGATATATGTGGGGTGTTCAAGTCCCCTAGCAATCTTGTATTGCTGTCAATTTCTTCCTTAATGTCTGTTAATAGTTGCTTTATGTATTTAGGTGCTCCCATGTTGGGTGTATAAATATTTATAATTATTATATCATCTTGTTGTATTGATCCCTTTATCATTATGTGGTGTCTTTCTTTGTCTCTTGTTACAGTCTTTGTCTTTTTAGTCTGATATAAGTATTGCTACCCCAGCTTTCTTTTCACTTCCATTTGTACAGTAAATGTCTTTCTATCTCTTCACTTTGAATCTGCATGTGTCTTTAAATCTAAAGTGAGTGTCTTGTAGGGAGCATACAGATGAGTCTTGCTTTCTTATCCATTCAGTCACTCTATATCTTTTGATTGGAGCATTTAGTTCATTTACATTCAAAGTAATTACTGATAGGTGTGTACTTACTGCCTTTTTTTTTTTTTTTTTTTTTTTTTTACTGTTTTCTGGTTGTTTTTTATAGTTCTTCTCTATTCCTTTCTCTTGCTCTCTTCCCCTCTGGCTTTATGGCTTTCTTTAGTGATATTCTTGAATTCCTTTCTCTTTATTTTTGGCATATGTATTACAAATTTTTGATTTGTGGTCACCATTAGGCTCCTATATACATCTTATGCATATAGTAGTCTATATTGAGTTGATGGTTGCTTAAGTTTGGATCTGTTCTATAAGCACGAGTTTTATTCCACCCTTCATATTTTATGTATATGATGTCATACTTTTTTTTAATTTGTGAATCCCTCTACTGATTTTTATAGATATAATTGATTTTACTGCATTTGTGCTTTAATCTCTGTACCAGTTTTATAAGTGATTCATCTACTAATTTTTTCATGTTTGTATGTACCTGTGAAATTTTTTCCTTTTTAAATTTTCTTACTCCTGAGTATGGCTTTTTTTTTTCTTTTCCTACTCAAGGAATTCCCTTTAACATTTCTTGTAAGCTGGTTTAGTGGTGATGAATTCCTTTAACTTTTGTTAGTCTTTATCTCTCCTTCTATTCTGAATGATAGCCTTGCTGGATAGAGTATTATTGGTTGCAGGCTTTTTTGTTCAGCACTGTAAATATATCATGCCACTCTCTTCTGGCCTGAAAAGTTTCTGCTGAAAAATGAGCTGATAGCCCTATGGGGTTTCTCTTTTGTGTAGCTGTTTTCTTTTCTCTTGCTCCTTTTAAAATTCTCTTTTTCACTACTTTTTGCCATTTTAATTACTCTGTGCCTTGGTGTGGATTCCATGGGTTCACTTTGTTGGGAGTTGATTGTGCCTTCTGGGTCTGGATCTCTGTTTCCTTCTCCAGAATAGGGAAGTTTTCAGCTATTATTTCTTCTAATAAATTTTCTGCATTCTTTTTTCTCTCTTCTTCTGGGATCCCTATAATATGAATATTATTATGTTTGATGATGTCGCTGATTTTCCTTAACCTATTCTCATTTTTTTATTCTTCTTTTTCTTTCTTTTCTTTTTGGCTGTTAAGCTTGGTTGCTTTCCATTTCTCCATTTTCCAGCTCACTTGGTCTGTTTTTCTGCTTTCTCTTGTCTACTATTTATTCACTCTAGTGTATTTTAAATTTCAGTTATTGAGTTTTTCACCTATGATTAGTTCTTTTTTAATATTTTCTCTTTCTTGAAATTCTCACCGAGTTCCTCCACTCTTTTCTCAAGTCTGGTAAGTATCTTTGGGACTATTACTTTGAATTTTCTATCAGGCATATTGCTTATCTCCATTTCATTTAGTCCTTTCTCTGTGATTTTGTCCTGTTCTTTCATTTGGGACATATTCCTCTGTCTCTTCACTCTAACTCTCTGTGTTTGTTTCTATGTATTAGCAAAGTCAGTTATAACTCCTGATCTTGAAAACAGTTGTCTTATAAAGAAGAGGTCTTGTAGTGCCCTGTAGTGAAATGTCCCCCGTTCACCAGGACCATATAATTTAGGGTGTCTTCTATGTGTGTTGTGTGTGCTGTACTATTGTGGTTGAGATGCATTTGCCTTCAGTTCACTTGGCTTCAATGGCCCCCTTTGCCTGCCATGGGGCAGGGTTTGGTCCCTATGCTATTACATGTCCAGTCTTGGGCTGCCTTGGGCTTATGGTTGGGTCAGACCAGATGCCTGTTCTCAGCTCATTTGCCAGGGATGCAGTCACACAAAACTGCAGGGCATTGTCCTTGCATTGTCCCCTGCGAGCCTTTAGTTGGTGGGCAGGACCTGCAGTCAGAGCAGATATCATTCTCCCAGTTTGTCTGTTGGGATTGCAGTGATCTCAAAATGCAGGGTTCTCTCCTTGTGCTGCCCCTGTGAGTTTTTGTTGGTGGGCAAGGCCAGTAGTCAGATCAGATTTCTGCCCCCAGCCCACTACTGGGGCTACATTTGAACTGGTATGTGTGGTTATCTTTCCCTCTCCCCAGGGCAAGACTCATTTTGGAGTGGTGCTATTCACTTTCAAGACTCTTATAAAATGAGATGCATCATGCACAAATTTGAAAGGACTCTTGCAGAGTGGGGCAGGTTGGATGGGGTAAGTCCACAGGAGAACATGGGGGCAGG